>NC_068914.1:134693118-135326868 GCF_023091745.1 Budorcas taxicolor | reverse complement strand
GCAAAGTTCTCTCTCTCTCTCTCTCTCTCTCTCTTCTTTTCTCTCTCTCTCTCTCTCTCTCTCTCTCTCTCTCTCTCTCTCTCTCTCTCTCTCTTTTTCTCTCTCTCTCTCTCTCTCTCTCTGGCTAGCCCACAGTTTGGGTTGCTATCTCATGTTAGCTCCCTCAGACTGTCCTCAGGGCATTCAGGCCCTGTCCTTACCCTATGGAACACAGCCCACTCCTCCCTGTTCAGCCCCTGCTTGCTGGTGGCTGAGGCGATCCTCTGGGCTACTTCACCGGGAGTTGCAGTTAGGTGTGTAGTCTGTGGGTTTTTTGTTTTTGTTTTTTCCCTCCTGGTTATGTTGCCCTCTGAGATTCCAAAACTCCTTACAGACCCGGCGGTGAGAGGGTTTCCTGGTGTTTGGAAACTTCTCCTCTTTCATGACTCCCTCCCCTGGATGGGTCTCCATCCCTAATTCTTTTGTCTCTTTTTTTATCTTTTATATTTTGTCCTACCTCCTTTTGAAGACAATGAGCTGCCTTTCCAGGTGCCTCATGTTCTCTGCCAGCATTCAGATATTATTTTGTGAAATTTGCTCAGCGTTCAAATGATCTTTCGATGAATTTGTGTGGGAGAAAGTATTCTCCCCATCCTATCCCTCCGCCATCTTAGGACTACCACCTAAAGTACACATTTTTAAAACCAGTTTCTTGCACAAATACTGAATTTAATCAATAAAACAAAATGTTATACTTCATAACATATTGAAAAATGAGATAATTTTCCTAGCAAGTCACAATTCCCCTTTTAATAAGTCAGCTACCTTATTTTTACAGCCATTTACCACTTATCATAACCTAATATATGACAAACTCTTCCTGACAATTAAAGTATTCCATTTTCACTCTGTTGAATCTTGCTCTGTCACTCCTTCTTTCTGTGAAACACTTTTAAGAATCCAGTAACTCACTCTACTAACTCATTTCCAGAACTCTTCTCAAATGAGGGGACTCCTGACCTCTCACACATGGCTATCATGCTATTCTTACCAGGCACTTCAGTTAACATCAAAGAGAGTTGCATCAAGTATCATATACTCTTCAAAAACTGCCTCACAAAGTTTTTAAATTAGGAGCAAAGAGCAAATGAAAGCATTGGAACTTTATCAATTGTAACATAGGCTGTTGGTAGTGTAAAACAAAGTTGTGAGCAATATGAAGTGTGGATACTGAATGAGCTAATTAAAGTCAGAATAAATTAAACAGCAAAATAATAAAAATATTAGCAACTTCCATTACATTCCTGGTTTTAGCCCCCAAGTTAACTACCACAGTAGGAGTGTCTTGGTAATCTCATTTCCTTATTTCTCATGGTCTTATCCAATAGACAGATCCTCTGGGACTTATGCAGAGGCAGTATTGAGGTCAGGGACGATAACACCTTGTCTTTTCTGTGAGGTACATCACAGATAAAAGACCTAGGGACAGAAAGACTGTTTCCTAGAGTGTTCCTGTTTCTGCTTTATTTCCAGATAGTAAACCTTGTTATACCTTCACCTAGACTCACGTGAAGTTTAGATACACATATAGATAAGATAGATAAATACAGAGACATGGATATATCTCAATAATATATGAAGTATAATGCTACTTCATCATTTTTCCTTTATTATCTAAAGGCCTGACAATTGCAGAGTGCAGGTTTTTGTTTCTTACTCCTAATCTATGTGATTTGAGCATTTTCTTTTCCCAAAATTCTTGCTGTCTTGCTTTCTAATTCAAATTAAAAACAATTTTCCTTATGAACTTCTATGTGAAAAAAATTTTTTCTACTGCACCTAAAAGTTTCTGTTAAATAAATCATGACTACATTGCCAATAGTGAACCACGAGTGCCACATAAGGAAAAGTGAACAGTCTTCCTTGAAATTGGGCTTGGACCTACTGCTTGCAGTTATGGCCAAGTTTTAAGTCCTGGATTTAAACAAGATATGGCAAAACTTTTCTTTACTATTTAACTGACTCTTGATTTCAAGAACTCAGAGTACTAAAAAGATATAAGAAAAGAAAAAGAAAGCTTATGTTAATTAATTAAAAGTCTTACCTTGAAACTGCCATAGTTTTAAATAAAATTAAGAAATAATATCTACCTCTTGATTCATCACTAGCATTCATTAGTCTGATCTGGTTATCTACTATGGAGTCCCTTTTCTCTCTTCTGGGCTCTCCTATGAAACAAAATGTTGAATTACTTTGATGAGATTAAGAAAGTCCTCTTCAAAAATTAAATCTATTTTAAAAATGCTTTAGCTAGTTCCATTACAATTAGTATTAATTTATTCTTTAAACATTTGATTATAAGTTGGGGTTGCCTGTAATTCAAATAAAAATCAAACTATTAATTGGCAGGGTAAAAAGACTAGGTAATATTGTATAAAGTTTAACGTAATAGATTATACTCATTAGCAGTGAAAGCCCAGTTGCCTATATTCCTGGGGGAGAAAATGAGTCTTTTCATTCTCAATAAAATTAAAGGTTTTGTTTAGCAAACTTGAACAAATTGATTAGTTTCAGTGCATTCAGAACAGCCTAAGAATTATAGTACTATAATTTAGTCTATTATAATTTTTGAGACTTACTTTGAGAAAAAAAAAAAAAGATTAAAGTGCATTTCTCTTTTACATATTTGCTTTCCTCATAAAATCACAGAAGCATGTCAGGGCACGGAAAGAACATGTCATAACTCTGAGATCTCTCACAAAATAATGAAAACATGTTCTCTTAATAAACCATCCATTAAGAGTATTCTAAGTTACTTCTGTTTAGTGTTGAATCTCCTTCAAAGTACCCTTCCAAACATTTTTAAATGAATTTTTGTTGCTATCTTTAATAAACAGTAAAGTTCAGTTCAGTCACTCAGTCATGTCCGACTCTTTGCGACTCCATGAACCGCAGCATGTCAGGCCTCCGTGTCCGTCACCAACTCCCGGAGTTTACCCAAACTCATGTCCATTGAGTCAGTGATGCCATCCAACCATCTCATCCTCTGCTGTCCCCTTCTTCTCCTGCCTTCAGTCTTTCCCAACATCAGGGTCTTTTCAAATGAGTCAGCTCTTCACATTGGGTGGCAAAGTATTGCAGTTTCAGCTTCAGCATCAGTCCTTCCAATGAACACCCTGGAATGAGCTCCTTTAGGATGGACTGGTTGGATCTCCCAAAGGATCTCAAGAGTCTTCTCCAACACCACAGTTCAAAAGCATCAATTCTCCAGTGCTCAGCTTTGTTTATAGTCCAACTCTCACATCCATACATGACAACTGGAAAAACCATAGCCTTGACCAGATGGACCTTTGTTGAAAACGTAATGTCTCTGCTTTTTAATATGCTGTGTAGCTTGGCCATAACTTTCCTTCCATGAAGTAAGAGCCTTTTAATTTCATGGCTGCAATCACCATCTGCAGTGATTTTGGAGCCCAGAAAAATAAAGTCAGCCACTGTTTCCACTGTTTCCCCATCTATTTGCCATGTAGTGATGGGACCAGATGCCATGATCTTCGTTTTCTGAATGTTGAGCTTTAAGCCAAAGTTTTCACTCTCCACTTTCACTTTCATCAAAAGTCTTCTTAGTTCTTCACTTTCTGCCATAAGGGTGGTGTCATCTGCATATCTGAGGTTATTGATATTTCTCCCAGCAATCTTGATTCCAGCTTGTGCTTCTTCCAGCCCAGTGTTTCTCATGATGAACTCTGCATATAAGTTACATAAGCAGGGTGACAATATACAGCCTGATGTACTCCTTTTCCTTTCCTATTTGGAACCTGTCTATTGTTCCATGTCCAGTTCTAACTGTTGCTTTCTGACTTGCATACAGGTTTCTCAAGAGACAGGTCAGGTGGTCTGGTATTCCCATCTCTTTCAGAATTTTGCACAATTTATTGTGATCCACACAGTCAAAGGCTTTGACATAGTTAATAAAGCAGAAAGAGATGTTTTTCTGGAATTCTCTTGCTTTTTTGATGATTCAGCGAATGTTAGCAATTTGATCTCTGGTTCCTCTGCCTTTTCGAAAACCAGCTTGAACATCTGGAAGTTCACAGTTCATGTATTGCTGAAGCCTGGCTTGGAGAATTTTGAGCATTACTTTACTAGCATGTGAGATGAGTGCTATTGTGCGGTAGTTTGAGCATTCTTTGGCATTGCCTTTCTTTGGGATTGGAATGAACCGACCTTTTCCAGTCCTGTGGCCACCTCTGAGCTTAAAAATTAGTAAAAATAATATATACAAGCTTGAATTTGATTCTAGCTAGTAACTGTACTAGAACAAATGTCGTACTATGAGAATACTCTATATATACATATACCTTCATTTGAAAGCAATTCCCCAAAGAAAGAGCTTATACTAAATAAAGGTCGTTCATTATTGAAAGAAACATGTAAAATTATATCAACTACTGAGTACAGTAATAGTTTTTATTATTGTTAACATACATAAAAAGGACTGTTTAGTATTTTAAACATGATAGCCCCAAAAGAAGTACCAAATACAAATTCAATTGCTGTTGCTGCTAAGTCAGTTCATTCGTGTCTGACTTTGTTCGACCCATAGACATCAGCCCACCAGGATCCTCTGTCCCTGGGATTCTCCAGGCAAGGATACTGGAGTGAGTTGCCATTTCCTTCTCCAGTGCATGCATGCATGCTAAATCGCTTCAGTTATGTCCCACTCTCTGCGACCCTATGGACAGCAGCCCACCAGTCTCTTCTGTCCACGGGATTCTCCAGGCAAGAATACTGGAGTGGGTTGCCATTTTCTTTTCCAAATTCTTAGCAATATGACATATTTCTGTAACATGAATTAGTTTATTCAGACAAGTCACCTTTACATACAGGGAAAATTTTCGGGCATATTTGTAATGTTTTGTTCTGCTAAGTAACAGTAGATGAATGCAAAGTATACATAAAGCTGCTGAGAGTGACAATACTGTACCAGTGACTGTGACTATTCACCCGGAAAACATGCATTCCCCACCCCCCACCAGCTTGATTTCACAGTCTTGAAAATGCTTATTGAAGAATTCTCCACAATTGTACATTTCACCCTCATCTCTATATTCAGCAGCATCAAGGTTTTCTATATATTCTCTTTCACCAAGTTAAAGACATTTTTAAAAGTCAGGTCTATTTTACTATATACATATTTTTTAATTTTTGAAATTAAATGTGTCTTTTAAGACCATGCTAGTGTTCTGTACTAAGGTGTCTCTGTGAATGCACACAAACACATGAACTCTGCGTAGACCTGTATTGATTTGAGTGGTCTTTTCCAGTCCTATTTTCCCATGAGATGGTTTATTTTTAGCCCAAAGTTTGCAGAACACCTTAATTCCCCCGCCCCATTTTATAAGAAGAAATATGTATATCACATTATAACAGGAAAGCTTAACTCTATAAATAAACTTCATGCGTGCTATATTTACTCCAAATATTTATGTTCTAATTTCTGATCTTAGGTTGTTGAACTCAGTGTCTTTAATTGCAAATGAAAGAGCTGAGCAGAAAAATACTTCCTTTCCAGTTTTTGAGCTCTCTTCTCATGTAAAATCATTCCCATAATTAAAATAATTATTTATCTTCAGAATTGGATTAATACATTAGAGTGAAAATGCAAATCTACCCGCAGCCCACCAAAATTCTCATGTAAGGACAGGAAAAAATATTAATAATAAAACTGCTGGTAAAACAAGAAAGAGTGATAAGATGGAAAGGACAGAAAGATCACAAGGGGATTGTAGAGCTCCCAGGTAAATGTCAAAAGACTTTTAAAATAGAAGGGACTTGGGACATTTGTTTGACAACTTTATAAAAAATAGATAATTTCCTAAGGAATCATGAATTTTCAAAATTAGCTCAAGGAGAAGTATAAATGTGAAACAGAACAAAGAACAGTGGGGAGTAGAAAATGTAGTTTTAGGCAAATTGCATCAAACCTTGGGGGAATAGATAATTCTCAATTATACAAACTGTGCCAGGACAGAGAATAAGATGTATGCACTTTATAAAGATAGATTAATAGTAACGTCTAAAACAAATAAATATTAACACAAACATTAAGATTATAGGCCAATTTAGATTTTCCTATATACAAACAGAGACTTTAAAAAATTGAAAATTAAAGTACTCAAGAATGTAAAAATAATTATACATAGAAAAAGTCTATTGATACAATTAATATATTAATACACTCAAGGAAAAAAAGATCCTTGCAATATGATGTACTCAGTGAATGCAAAAAACTCATTAAATAAAATTTGAACCTTTTCATAATTAAAAAAAATAATTAACAAAATAGGCAACGAAAGTATAGACCAGGAATGCAGCAGATACCATATCTGTTAATCATCTGATGCATTCTCCATACAGTCAAGAAAAAGAAAAGGATACCTATTTTCATTGCTACTACTCAAAAGTCTGCCAAGCATCCTAGCCATCACAATAGAATAAAAAATCAAAAGGAAGCTTTTTGCTTTTGGAAGGTAATAAAATTGCATTTTAAAAGAATATAGCTTTCTACTTAAAAAATCCAAAAAATTCAACTGAAAAACTTTCAGGTATTACAACAGGAGTCCATAAGAAAAATCAACAAATAAACTCAATTAATAAATATTATGGAAAAAATCTTTGATTTGTAATAGAACAGAAACTATAAAATATCTTGCAAAAGGCATACTTCTAAAATCTACTTGGAAGAAAACTATCATTTTACTCAAAGGTATAGAAGAGAATCAGATTGCATGTAGAAATATATTATCCTTGGAAGAATTCAATGTTATACAAAGGCCAACTCTTCTTATAAATTCCATAAATGAAATATAAGTCAACACTATATTAGAATTTCTCTTTAATACTACCACACTAATTTCAAAATTGTTCTGAAAGAGAAATCATGGAAAGATAATATAATTTTTTAAAATTGTTACTTTTATTTATTTCTAAACTTCAAAATATGCTAGAAAATTAAATAATTGAAGCAATTTGGTACTGGACAGGAATAAATATATGGATTCATGAAGTATTTAGAGTTGAGAAATATTGGATATTTATGAAAATTATTCATGTGTTAAATGCAAAAGGTCAGAGATAAAAAAAAAAAAAAAGTCCTTGCTAGTTTAAGAATATTTGGGCAAATTGTTATTATATTGAAAAAAATGTCTAAAATTGGAGCTGTAAATCCCTCTTTACTCAACAAATACATTCCAGATAGATCATTAAAACCACTACTGCTGAATTAAGTGTGGAGGAAACAACTTCAAAAGATTAGAATAATAAGCACAGGAATCTAAATCAATTCTCCATTCAGGTTGGAAGCTGGAGCTGAAAATTAAAGATAATTATAGATTTGTTTTATGCCAGAAGACACAAAATTGTAATCAACAGATGCTTCATCCTATATCAACAATTTTATTCTAGCATGAAGACTTTGGTTATTGAGAGGCTATTTTTAGCTTAAAAATAAAGTATATTAAGATATCTTTTTATAATTTCCATTTCTAACTTTTTGCATCAACTGATCTACTATATTTTTATTGCATCCAGTAAATTATAAAAGAATCTGGAAAAAAATTGAAATGATCTCTTTTTGGGCAACCGTAGTATTATGAAATAGAAATGAAGTCATATTAAGCTCTAAGATTTATTTGAGAATGTGATATAAATTATGATTAAACTGATGTTGAAGTGGAAAAGATTTAAGATATGTTTTATTTTAAAAAATAGTTAACCAGTAGAAGATTAAAATTATTTGTGTCTTCTAAGCTTCTAAAGATAGAGGAAAAAGAGTTTCAGGGTTCAAATAATCCCAAAGAATAAAGGGAAAAATTTTAAAACAAATATGTTTAATATAAACCTACAATAACACAGCAGATGGTTTTGCTATGAATGGAATTGTTTAAATTTTCTGATCAAGAAGCAAAGTCTCAGGAATTCCTTGACGTTCCATTGCTTGGTACTCTGTGCTTCCACTGCAGGGGGCAAGAGTTTGATTCCCAGATTGGGAAATTAAGATCCTGAGTACCATGCGACATGCCAGAAACAAAAAAGTCAGTGTCCAAAAATAAATTAAAAGAAATTTAGCTACAAGTTAGAGGCACAGCTAAAATAAAAATGATCTTATTTTTAACATAAATGTATGTGTGCTTGACCATTTATCTCAGCCTATTTTCTTTTTTTTAAGTGCAATAAACTCTTGTTAACTATTGTTTTGGACAAAAGGAAAGAAAATAATTTTAAGATTTTTTTATTGTCCACAATTTAGTATAATTCAAATGTTTTTCCTGAGAATATATTCCTATAACTTTTTTTTTTAAAGAAAATATTTATAGGGGAAAAAATTCCTTCCAAAATCTGAAAATTACCCAGACCTTACCCCTCTCCTCACCACACTTGAGGCAAAGATAAGGGAAGAACTAGGGCTGACTTTTAGAAGGGAGTTGAACTGACATATTTAGCAAATAAATATACAGAATTTTCAGTTAAACTCGAATTTTAAAAATTTCCATTTTTCTTAGTGTATGTTTCAAACATACTTAGACTAAAAATGTTAATTCATTGTTATCTGAAATTCATCTTTATTGGTCATCTATTTTCTCTGGCAAGCCTAGTGAGGGACATACATACAAGTGGGTGAAATAGGCAGTTCAAGAAAGCAGTAGCCATATCTTAGGCTGAATTCACTGCACTGGGATCCAGGGTCCAGACTTCAACACACTGAGGAAAGGAAGCTTTGAAAGCAAGATGGGTCACTACTCTTAAAGTGGTTCCCAAAATAGGAAGAGGAACTTCAGAGGAATTTCAGAAGTATAAGCATGAAAAAAAAAAAAAAAAAAAAGTTGGGGTTGGAGGAAGTGAAAAGACAAACCTGAGTATATGTGATAGAATACGAGAATAGCCCTTGGAGGAAGACAGAAATCAATGATTCCAGAAACTCAGGGAATACACTGGCCATGTTTTATGTCTAGATTCACAGTAGAAACAATCCAAGGAACAATATAAGAGCCCTATGGATAGCAATAGGTTGTTTTGTTCATTATTTCATCTGTGATTAGGAAATATTTAGAGAGAGAGAGAGGGAGGAAGGAAGGATGGAAGGAAGAAAGGAAGGGAGGGAGGAAAACAAAATAAAATTACACCATTAAAAATGTCTGAAATGTGTAATATTTTTATTTAATCTGCTTATCAAGCCTTTGACGTAGACATTAATATCCCAACTCTAAAGGAAAAATATTGTGTTTCAGATAGTTTAATTGGCCTAAGGTCAAAGAACTAGTATATCTGTCTCTAAACTTGTGATATTTCTACCACAAGGCTCTGCTTCCTTGTTACAGTGATCCCCACATACATTTTGTGGCATCAATTAGACCTCCCAGAAGCATGCTGTGGTCAGCTTTGAGATGGCCGGATAAAACTAACTCTGAATATGGATTCTTTATCATATCCATTCTAAAGGTGTCTAGTCATTTTTTCTAACAATGAATTTGAAAATAAGTATATCTTGCCTTTAAAACTGAATATGAGGAGACATGTCTCTATACGTCTACATACACATGCACACTAGAGATAGACAGATAGATAGACAGATAGTTAAGGCACAGTCGTTCAGTTGTGTCTGACTCCTTGCAACTTTATGAACTGTAGCCTGCCAGGCTCTTCTGTCCAAGGAGTTACCAAGCAAGAATACTGGACTGGGCTGCCATTTCTTCCTCCAGGAGGGATCTTTCTGACCCAGGAATCAAACCCATGTCTCCTGCATTGGCAGGCAGATTCTTTACCACTGAGCCACCTGGAAAACCATGATAGAGAGGTAGACAGACAGAAAACTAAAGATACATTTAAACTTTTATCAGACTAAGTTCTAAAAATAAGATAAAATGACATAGAGTCAGGGGGGAAAACATACACTGGGGGAATAGTAAGAGAATAATTATGTTCATTTTTTTTTCTCTTTCAGTGATCACTATTTGGGAAGCCACAGAATATTTCAGAAAAATAAATCCGTTATTCAACTTCATCTACAGAAAAAGAGAGACACTCCAGGAACATTATCTCGAAAGGTGAGACTTTCTTAGCATTGGCATCATTGGCATCAGTTAGCAAATGGGTTCTTTAAGGACAGTGTTCCCATTGTTATGGATTGTTGCCATTTTGGGATTACATGGCTTAATGAATATGTATTTATTTGAGTATATTTACTGAAACATAATGAAATATATGTCCATATGTCTATTAACAATTTGGACTAAAGCAATTACATGTACAGCGTACTGCAACCTCAGTATAATAAATCAACTGGTTTCTTGAAAAGTCATTTATGAGTAACTTATTAATGTTATCATGTTCATATAAGAATCCATAGTAAATGAATGGGACAGAAAATGTGATGGGGAAACCATTGAAGGGAGCAAAATAACACAACTCTTGCTCTATTTGAAGACAATGGTGGTATCAACACAGTTTAAATCAGGACAGATTAATATTTATAATATATATAAAAAACTCCTTAGAAAGGAATTACTGTGCTTTAATGACAGATTCATGCTGTTAGATATAAATTTTATTCCCTGTGTGATGTCTTGAGTTACATCAAGCCCAAATTGCACAGTATGCAGTGACCTTTGATTTTTAGCAGTTTTTATCTATAGAATCTTCCAATTACCTACTTTAAGCAAAACTCCCATCACTGTCATTTACCTCAGATGACAGATTTCCAATGCATGACTTTTTTTCCTAGTTTGGGGTGCTTCATCATAAAAAGTGTCAGGTAGTGCATTAGTTTGCAATATATCTATGTGGAACATAACATAATGAGGCCAAAAGAGAGTTGTTTAGAAATATCTTTTGGAACTCATACCCAACTCAGCATTGATGGCTCCAGGGCTATGCATCTGAAATCTCCACAAAGAAGCATTATAAAGTCACTAATACCGTTAATATTAATAAACCTAAGTGTCTTCAAATTGTCCTCGGTGTTGATGAGAAAGCTGAAATTATCATGCTTCATTTCAACAGGGGGAGGAGAAAATGTATAATCCTAACTCCTACTCTTATTTAGAAGCTGAATAATTGTTAAAAAGAATGTCACTGGTAGTAATTCACAAATCACTAACATTTCAGTTTCATGTAAATTAAAGTTTATACTTAAATGCATATAACTCCACTACTTTGATATAATATGTCCTGAACATGTATTTTATACCTGAAACTTTAACATTTACATCACATTTACTGTTTACAACAATTCCATGTGTCAATAAGGAGACTGATCCCAAGGAACTCATGACCTTTCTCAGGTCACATTCATGGAACTAGTAAGACTTGGATCTGAGCCCAGTCAGTGAGTCTCCACTGAGAATTTATGGGATATACTCAAACGTTTTAGATGTGGGTGTCAGAGCAATTAGTCAAAAGTCTACCTTTATGTTTTTTTGGCTTTGTTTTGTTTTCCACAGCTGTACCCACATATCCCAAAGCCTGGGCCATGACAGGGTATTTAATGATAATTAACCACATTTAGTATATATTAGGTGCCAGGCACTGTTATTAGTGCTCTACATGTATTAATTCATAGCAGCCCCAAAGCAAACACTATAGAATGTTAGACTATATGATATTGTAGTCTTTTTTTAAACTTTTAAAAATAATATTATTTACTTATTTTGGTTGTGCTGGGTTTTCACTGCTCTGTGGGTTTTTCTCTAGGTGCGGCAAGTGGGTTTTGGTGCACAGGCTTCTCATTGTCCGGAGCACGCACTCTCGGGCATTACGGCTTCAGTAGCTGTGACTCCCAGGCACTGCAGCACAGGCTCACTAGTTGTGGGGCATGGGCTTAGTTGCTCTGTGGTCTGCACCATCTTCCCAGTTCAGGGACCAAATATCCATCTCCTGCACTGGCAGGCGGATTCTTTACCGCTGAGCCACTAGGGAAGTTCTAAAGGTTTTTTTTGATGTGGACCTTTTTTTTTTTTTTTTTTTTTTTAATTCAACTCCCCTCAGTTGTCTGTCTGGCTCTTTCTGCCTCTTTTTTTTTAATATAAATTTTTTTATTTTAATTGGAGGTTAATTACTTTACAATATTGTATTGTTTTTGCCATACATCAACATGTATCCACGACAGACTTTATTGAATTTGTTACAGCATTACCTTTCTTTTTTCAGTTTTTTGGTCACAAGGCATGTGGGCTCTTAGCTCTCCAATCAGGGGTCAAATCGACATCCCCTGCATTGGAAGGCAAAGTCTTAAACATTAGACCACCCTAACGTTAGTTAAGACATTCATACATTTCAAAAACTTACTCATGATATTGAAAATATTAGAGTCTGGACACTGGTGTGTTATGTCAACATGATGCATATGTTGCACTCTGATATATCACACTTTTTGTTATGAAATTTTAGTACCCATCAAGTAGGTTAAATTATAATTTCACTTGAAAATCTTATAGGTGAAAAAAATAAAAACTAATTGCCTGGTTTTATAAAATCCTCTTTGAGGACTAGATAAGCATGTTAATTAATTTAATATAACTGGATATAACTGAGAGAGTTTAAGAGTTTGCAATCCTTCTTCATTGTCTGAATGGCTATATTTAAAATAAATGGCCCATGATTCTTTTTCTTTTATAAATCTATGCTAAGCAAATGGTGAATGGTCTTCTATCTTAATTCTGTTATTAAAATGATGCCAAAATTCTCTATGATTTTCATAATTTCAGCTGTATGCTAAACATTGTGAATAATTAAATTTTCTTTCTACTTAAACAACATAAAAGTGGCTTGACAATATTCTTTCTATGTAATATTGGAACTATAATGATCAGTTCAGTTCAGTTCAGTCGCTCAGTTGTGTCCAACTCTTTGCGACCCCATGAATCGCAGCATGCCAGGCCTCCCTGTCCATCACCATCTCCCGGAGTTCACTCAAATCACGTCCACTGAGTCAGTGATGCCATCCAGCCATCTCATCCTCTGTCGTCCCCATCTCCTCCTGCACCCCATCCCTCCCAGCATCAGAGTTTTTTCCAATGAGTCAACTCTTTGCATGAGGTGGCGAAAGTATTAGTTTCAGCTTTAGCATCATTCCTTCCAAAGAAATCCCAGGGCTAATCTCCTTCAGAATGGACTGGTTGGATCTTTGCAGTCCAAGGGACTCTCAAGAGTCTTTTCCAACACCACAGTTCAGAACCATAAATTCTTCAACGCTCAGACTTCTTCACAGCCTAACTCTCACATCCATACATGACCACAGGAAAAACCATAGCCTTGGAGAAGACTCTTGAGAGCCCCTTGGACTGCAAGGAGATCCAACCAGTCCATTCTGAAGGAGATCAGTCCTGAGATTTTTTTGGAAGGAATGATGCTAAAGATGAAGCTCCAGTACTTTGGCCACCTCATGCAAAGAGTTGACTCATTGGAAAAGACTCTGATGCTGGGAGGGATTGGGGGCAGGAGGAGAAGGGGACGACTGAGGATGAGATGGCTGGATGGCATCACAGACTCGATGGACATGAGTCTGAGTGAACTCCGGGAGATGGTGATGGACAGGGAGGCCTGGCATGCTGCGATTCATGGGGTCGCAAAGAGTCAGACACGACTGAGCGACTGAACTGAACTGAACTGACTAGACGGACCTTAGTCAGCAAAGTAATGTCTCTGCTTTTCAATATACTATCTAGGTAGGTCATAACTTTTCTTCCAAGGAGCAAGCGTCTTTTAATTTCATTGCTGTAGTCACCATCTGCAGTGATTTTGGAGCCCCCAAAAATAAAGTCTGACACTATTTCCACTGTTTTCCCATCTATTTCCCATGAAGTGATGGAACCGGATGCCATGATCTTCGTTTTCTGAATGTTGAGCTTTAGGCCAACTTTTTCACTCTCCAATTTCACTTTCATCAAGAGGATTTTAGTTTCTTTTCACATTCAGCCATAAAGCTAGTGTCATCTTCATATCTGAGGTTATTGAGATTTCTTCCAGCAATCTTGATTCCAGCTTGTGTTTCTTCCAGTCCAGCGTTTCTCATGATGTACTCTGCATAGAAGTTAAAAAAAAGCAGGGTGACAATATACAGCCTTGACGTACTCCTTTCCCTATTTGGAACCAGTCGGTTCCATGTCCTGTTCTAACTGTTGCTTCCTGACCTGCATACAGCTTTCTCAAGAGGCAGGTCAGGTGGTCTGGTATTCCCATCTCTTGAAGAATTTTCCACAGTTTATTGTGATCCACACAGTCAAAGGCTTTGGCATAGTCAGTAAAGCAGAAATAGATGTTTTTTCTGGACCTCTCTTGCTTTTTTGAATATCCAGTGGGTGTTGGCCATTTGGTCTCTGGTTCCTCTGCCTTTTCTAAAACCAGCTTGAACATCAGGGAGTTCACGGTTCATGTATTGCTGAAGCCTGGCTTGGAGAATTTTGAGCATTACTTTACTAGCATGTGAGATGAGTGCAACTGTGTGGTAGTTTGAGCATTCTTTGGCATTGCCTTTCTTAGGGATTGGAATGGAAACTGACCTTTTCCAGTCCTGTGGCCACTGCTGAGTCTTCCAAATTTGCTGGCATATTGAGTGCATCACTTTCACAGCATCATCTCTCAGGATTTGAAACAGCTCAACTGGAATTCCATCACCTCCACTAGCTTTATTTGATCTGATCTTGGTGTTGACTATCTGGTGATGTCCATGTGTTGAATCTTCTCTTGTGTTGTTGGAAGAGGATGTTTCCTATGACCAGTGCATTCTCTTGGCAAAGTTCTATTAGTCTTTGCCCTGCTTCACTCTGCATTCCAAGGCCAAATTTGCCTGTTACTCCAGGTGTTTCCTGACTTCCTACTTTTGCATTCCAGTCCCCTATAATGAAAAGGACATCTTTTTTGGGTGTCAGTTCTAAAAGGTCTTGTAGGTCTTCATAAAACCGTTCAACTTCAGTTTCTTCGGTGTTACTGGTTGGGGCATAGACTTGGATTACTGTGATATTGAATGGTTTGCCTTGGAGACAAACAACGATCATTCTGTCGTTTCTGAGATTGCATCCAATTACTGCATTTTGGACCCTTCTGTTGACCATGATGGCTACTCCATTTCTTCTGAGGGATTCCTGCCCGCAATAGTAGATATAATGGTCATCTGAGTTAAATTCACCCATTCCAGTCCATTTTAGTTCGCTGATTCCTAGAATGTCAATGTTCACTCTTGCCATCTCTTGTTTGACCACTTCCAATTTGCCTTGATTCATGGACCTAACATTCCAGGTTCCTATGCAATATTGCTCTTTACAGAATTGGACCTTGCTTCTATCACCAGTCACATCCACAGCTGGGTATTGTTTTTGCTTTGGCTTCATCCCTTCATTCTTTCTGGAGTTATTTTCCACTGATCTCCAGTAGCATATTGAGCACCTACTGATGTGGGGAGTTCCTCTTTCAGTATCCTATCATTTTGCCTTTTCATACTGTTCATGGGGTTCTCAAGGCAAGAATACTACAGTGGTTTGCCATTCCCTTCTCCAGTGGACCACATTCTATCAGATCTCTCCACCATGACCCTCCCATCTTGGGTTGCCCCACGGGCATGGCTTGGTTTCATTGAGTTAGACAACGCTGTGGTCCTAGTGTGATTAGATTGACTGGTTTTCTGTGAGTATGGTTTCAGTGTGTCTGCCCTCTGATTCCCTCTTGCAACACCTACCATCTTACTTGGGTTTCCCTTACCTTGGGTGTGGGTTATCTCTTCACGGCTGTTCCAGCAAAGCACTCCTTACCTTACAGCCGCTGCTCCTTACCTTGGACAAGGGGTATCTCCTTACCGCCGCCCTTCCTGACTTTCAACGTGGGATAGCTCCCCTAGGCCCTCCCACGCCCACGCAGTCACTGCTCCTCAGGTTGCTCCTCCCGGCTGCTGCCCCGACCTCGGACGTGGGGTAAATCCTCTCGGCTGAGCTTAGTGAGCCGGGTCACAGCCACACAGTCATTTTATTAAGTTTATTGATACCAACACTGTTCAGGGGATATTTCAGAGTTTTTTGTTTTTTTTTTTTCATTGTAAAAAGCATTACAATAGATGATGGCTTTCTTATTTTAAACTGACTCCTATTATATAGATATATGAAGAAAGTAGGGAAAACCACTAGACCATTCAGGTATGACCTAAATCAAATCCCTTATGATTATACAGTAGAAGTGAGAAATAGATTTAAGGGACTAGATCTGATAGATAGAGTGCCTGATGAACTATGGACTGAGGCTCATGACATTGTAAAGGAGACAGGGATCAAGACAATCTCCATGGAAAATAAATGCAAAGAAGCAAAATGGCTGTCTGGGGAGGCCTTACAAATAGCTGTGAAAGAAGAGAAGTGAAAAGCAAAGGAGAAAAGGAAAGACATAAGCATCTGAATGCAGAGTTCCAGAGAATAGCAAGAAGAGATAAGAAAGCCTTCTTCAGCAATCAATGCAAAGAAATAGAGAAAAACAACAGAATGGGAAAGACTAGAGATCTCTTCAAGAAAACTAGAAATACCAAGGGAAATTTTAATGGCAAAGATGGGTACAATAAAGGACAGAAATGGCATGGACCTAACAGAAGCAGAAGATATTAAGAAGAGGTGGCAAGAATACACAGAAGAACTGTACAAAAAAGATCTTCATGACCCAGATAATCATGATGGTGTGATCACTAATATAGAAACTGACATCCTGGAATGTGAAATCAGGTGGACCTTAGAAAGCATCACTACGAACAAAGCTAGTGGAGGTGATGTAATTGCAGTTCAGCTATTTCAAATCCTGAAGATGATGCTGTGAAAGTGCTGCATTCAATATGCCAGCAAATTTGGAAAACTCAGCAGTGGCCACAGGACTGGAAAAGGTCAGTTTTCATTCCAATCCCTAAGAAAGGCAATGCCAAAGAATGCTCAAACTACCACACAATTGCACTCATCTCACATGCTAGTAAAGTAATGCTCAAAATTCTCCAAGCCAGGCTTCAGCAATACGTGAACCATGAACTTACAGGTGTTCAAGCTGGTTTTAGAAAAGGCAGAGTAACCAGAGATCAAATTGCCAACATCCACTGGATATTCGAAAAAGCAAGAGAGTTCCAGAAAAAACATCTATTTCTGCTTTACTGACTATGCCAAATCCTTTGACTGTGTGGATCACAATAAACTGGAAAGTTCTTCAAGAGATGGGAATACCAGACCACCTGACCTGCCTCTTGAGAAAGCTGTATGCAGGTCAGGAAGCAACAGTTAGAACAGCACATGGAACAACAGACTGGTTCCAAATAGGGAAAGGAGTACGTCAAGGCTGTATATTGTCACCCTGCTTATTTAACTTATATGCAGAGTACATCATGAGAAACACTGGGCTGGAAGAAGCACAGGCTGGAATCAAGATTGCTGGGAGAAATCTCAATAACCTCAGATATGCAGATGACACCACCCTTTATGGCAGAAAGTGAAGAAGAACTAAAAAGCCTCTAGATGAAAGTTAAAGAGAAAGAGTTGGCTTAAAGCTCAACATTCAGAGAACGAAGGTCACGGCATCTGGTCCCATCACTTCACGGCAAATAGATGGGGAAACAATAGAAATAATGTCAGACTTTATTTTGGGGGGCTCCAAAATCACTGCAGATGGTGACTACAGCAATGAAATTAAAAGACGCTTACTCCTTGGAAGAAAAGTTGTGACCAACTTAGACAGCACATTCAAAAGCAGAGACATTTCTTTGCCAACAAAGGTCCATCTGGTCAAGGCTATGGTTTTTCCAGTGGTCATGTATGGATGTGAGAGTTGGACTGTGAAGAAAGCTGAGTACCAAAGAATTTATGCTTTTGAACTGTGGTGTTGGAGAAGACTCTTGAGATTCCCTTGGACTGCAAGGAGATCCAACCAGTCCATTCTGAAGGTGATCAGTCCTGGGATTACTTTGAAAGAAATGATGCTAAAGCTGTTGACTCATTGGAAAAGACTCTGATGCTGGGAGGGATTGGGGGCAGGAGGAGAAGGGGACGACAGAGGATGAGATTACTGGATGGCATCACTGACCCGATGGATGTGAGTCTGAGTGAACTCCGGGAGATGGTGATGGACAGGGAGACCTGGTGTGCTGCGATTCATGGGGTTGCAAAGAGTCGGACACGACTGAGCAACTTATGAACTGAACTGATGATGATTTAATTCATGTTCCAGGAGATTATTCACAAAACTGGTTGATATTCTTTAGAAATCATCCTAGATTTCAAAATTTTTAAATTCCTGTCTTGATTAGAAATGGCACAAATGATTGAAACTTTTTTTTTATTTTCTTCCTTTATGTCTTTCGGGTCTGATCTAAAGTATTGCCAATATTGTAGATATTAATCATATAATTAAGATTTCTTTATAATTCAAGGAAGCCTTCACAGAATATGTAAAGCTATAGATTTCTGTATGAAAAAAAAGGAAAAAAAATACCTTAGTGTTTTTACTAAAACAAAGGTATGGCTTTTAGCTTTGGAGAAAAGTAAACTGCACAATACATTCCAAGGATACGTGCTCAAATTTCCCTCCAACTCTTTGAGATCCTTTAGATAAATTGTTTTTGTTTTTGTTTTTTCTTTTAAGTGACTATATGAAAAAGGACAATTCCCCTGCCCCAAAAAGTATCTCTGGAAGCCAAGTAAAGTAGCTTTTAAATGAATATGATTATGCTATACCAAAAGATGCAAATATGTCGTATTATTTATATACTGCTTTGGTTTTAACTTCGGAAATAAGTGCAGGTGTGCTCAGTCATGTCCAAGTCCTTGCAACCCTATGGACTGCAGCTCCCCAGGCTCCTCTGTCCATGGGATTTCCCGGGCAAGAATACTGGAGTGGGTTGCCATTTTCTCCTCCAGGGGATATTCCTGACCCAGGGATCAAACCTGCATCTCCCGTGTCTCCTGCATTGCAGTTTGATTCTTTAGCACTGAGCCACCAGGGAAGTCTCTGAAATAAGGCAAATGTCAAAGGTTACAGTTTAAATCTTATTGTATTTTGACTTTAAATTTCTCTTTTTTCCCTTCCCTTTTATTGTCCTTTCCATGCCTGAACTTTAGCTTTATCTACTGCAGAAAAAGAAATTGTCTCAATCACTATCACACTTTCAGATTTCATCAACTAGGAACCTTGGATGTAAAATCCTATACAGTAAGCCTCATGTTGCCAAGTTCCTTAGCATTTCTAATAATACAAAGCCTTCCTTTTTCATATCAGTGACCTTATGCTTTCCGTGTTACTTAGCTTCCTCCCTCTTCCTCACAAAACAAGCCAATATAAAAATTGATTTACCATTGACCTTAAGCCATGTAAAGGTTTTCCTTCTGATGTTTTCTGTCAGAAACTCTAACAGGCAGTTTTAAAATTAGATTGTGTGTGTACTGACATACAAGATTATATGTACCCCAGGCACTAAGGAACTCATTGGGCTATAAAACTTAACGGCTCTGGGTGATGAAAAAGTGCAAAGATGATGGGGTATATTTGCTTCCTCTGCAGACCTGCATAGGATTTTCACAGGTACCCATTTCAGAAGAGTTGATCAAGGAGTTAAGATGAGAGTGCATCTGTGTGAATGCAGAGATGTGGATCAGGGGGCTGCTATTTTAAGATGAGTAGTTTCTGCTCATCTTGGGAGAAAAATACAATGCCATCTGATAACTCCTGTAATTTGTACCTACAGTAGTTGTCTTTCATTAGCATAACTCAATGTTCATGAGATGGAAAGTTACCCTGACATTTTGGTGGCAAGATATGGAAAATCTGAAAAATAGAGGATTCCATTCTGTATCTGCTGGCCAATGTGGCAAGTCGTCAAGTCTTATGCTGCCATGGATCCAAGGCCTAAATGTGAAAAAACATACACGTACATGGGAGAACTGGTGTCAAAACTGCCTTCCTGCTGGGATAAATTCGTATTTGACCTTGGTGGTGGCAGGATGCTTTTCAACTGTCCTTGGGGTTTATCCTCAACCAAAGAGCAGCTTTCCACTTTACTTTTGAAAAGAATGCTTCTACAGTTAAGAAGTGTCTTCTAAGGTCTTTAAAACAAAATATTAAAATGATAAATGAGGGTTATCAAAAGAAGTGAATAAAATGACAGTAGGAAGTTACGGACCTATTTTTATCTGGGATTCATTCCTCTTCACTCTATAAATATTAATATATCCTGCTATCTACAGCATGAAGATGACCACAGTCAGTTTTATCTGAACCAGCTTCTAGAATTTATGCATATCTGGAAAGTATCCAGGTAAGACATTTCGTTTCTGTTCCAAGACTACTTGCTGACTGATTTCTTAAGTGCCAAATCACAATATTTTTCAGTTGATTGTAAAAACTATCCTTTCACTAATACTGTGGAAGCTATTGTACTTTTAATAGATACCTCCCTTTGGCAAATTCTGTTAATAATTATCTATTCTTCACAGTTATTCAGATACGTTTGAAGAGCTGCTAACACCTTCCAGAACAATCTAACATTCATTTAAAAATCTCTCTGCTACCAGTTATTACATTTTCGAGGATTTTTTTTCCTCATTAATTTGGTAATTTTGATTGTGCACATGTCACTAAGCTCTTTGTATCACTGAATTTCCATACTTTGAAAATCACCATCTCCTGCTTTAAATTCCTTTCTGGAACTCCTTGAAAATAATTGGTACATTATAAACAAAGGAGAATGAATTCAAATTGGAAAACTCAAGTGACAGCAAATGAGCATATTCTAATTGAGTCTGATATCTCAACATATGCATGTATTATTTGAAAGAATAGACATATCAAAAAGCTAACCTGGGAGAAGGTATCAGTGCTACAAGGTGAGTTTATCAGGAATTAAAGTTGTTCTGAGCTAAATGAGCAAAAAATGGAGTGTGGGAGGTACGTGTCACAAATTCTCTAAAGCACAGCCTGATATAAAAGTGAGCTAAAATTGTTTTAGTGACTATTAATAATAGCTATCACTTCCTGGAGTTCTAGTACATTTTGCATACATTATCTCATCTAATTCTCCCTTTAACTCCATAACAATACATACTACCTTACTTTGGAATCAAGGAAACTGAACTTCTGAAAGGTTAAATAACTTATCTAGGGCTGATCATTCAGTTTGTTAGTAGGAAGAGTGAAATTAATGCTGTCTGCAATTTGCAAAGGCTACATTCTTTCATTAAAATATCATGTCTTTCTCTTTCCCCCCAGTATTCAGCCTCATACCATAAAATCATAGAATGGGTAAAACTAAGGAGGACTTTTGATATCACTTAATCTAAATTATTATTGTATTACTAATTATATGCTTCAGATAGGTCCCCATCAAAATGGTGTATTAAATCAAAAGTTGTGTTTCAAAATAAATTTATAAGACAACAACTACCACATCAACAAATGCAGAGAAACATCAAATTGGACAAATTCTTTGAAAAGTCTGGAATCCTTGGCAGTCAGAAATTTGTTCTGAACTGTTTGGTGGAGGGCTGTGACTTGTAGGTGGATGCTACCTGGGGCACAGAGAAACAAAAGGAGCCTGTGACTCTTTGGAAAAGACCCTGTGCTAGGAAAGATTGAAAGCAGGAGAAGAAGGGGACAATAGAGGATGAGACGGTTGGATGGCATTGCCCAATCGATGGACATGAGTTTGAGCAAGCACCAGGAGTTGGTGGTGGCAACTGCATGCTGGACTGATATGCTGCAATCCATGGGGTCGCAAAGTCAGACACAACTGAGTGACTGAACTGACTGTGAGACCCATATGATTTATTCCCTAACTTTTCATTGTCAGTAATTTTTAACTGAAGTGTAGTTGACAGACAACATTTCTTCATTCCCTTCCTTCTTTTTGTTGTTCCTCTGATTGGGTGATTGCAAGAAATCTGTCTTTAAGTTTACGGAATCTTCTGCTTGGTAGTTTATCAAATTCTTCAGCTCAGTCTTGTATTCTTAAGCACAAACATTTCTATTTGATTCTTGTGTTTTCTCTTTGCTGAATTTCTCATTTTGTTTCTTGCATTGTTATGCTAAATTCATTAAATTCTTTTTCTGTGTTCCCTTGTGGTTCTCTGAGCATCTTTAGAATAATTATTGTGAGAGCTTTAATCAGACAATTCTTTTATCTCCATTTCTTTGGGGTCAGTTGCTGGAAGTCTACTGTATTCTTTGGGTGGTGTCATATTTCCCTGATTTTTTTGTGATTTTCTAGCTTTATATCCTTGGGTGGGGAAGATCCCCCGGAGAAAGGAATGGCAACTCACTTCAGTATTCTTGCCTGGAGAATCCCAAGGACAGAGGAACCTGGAAGGCTAGAGTCCATGGGGTCACAAAGAGTTGAACATGACTGAGCAACTAACCCTTTCACTGCACACAGCCTTGCATAGCTGCTGAACAGAGGAAGCAGCAGTCACCTCTTCCAGACTGTATGAGCTGGCTTCAGTATGGAAAGACCTTCACTTACTGGCGAGGGTATCCTGAAATGTGCCATAACCCTGGGTGTAGTGGTGCAAGGCACCAAGCACAGAATTGTGAGACAACTCCAGGTCTGGAGCGGGGGAGAAACACAAAGTCTGCTCAGTTCAGGTCACGAGGCTCCACAGCATCCACAGCCATGTGGTCCTTGGCAAGTGCTGTGGGAGGTCTGCAGTGCTGCAGGGGCTGTTGGGATCCTCAGTGGTGCCTCCAGATAGGGACCAGGGCAGACAGCAGTTGCTGCTGGAGCTGGTCATGTACACACACACACCTGGCTGTGAAGACCAGCTGCAATTGCCTGTGTAGCGACAGGGTTGGCTGCAGACACTCAGAGTTGGGCGGGGATCGAACAGGGCTACCTGCTACTATAAAATATATTGGTGTGTTTTTAACATTGTGAATTTGTGTTATACAGTTCATTATTTGATTCAGTTCAGGAGTTTTCAGGACAAATAGGAAGGGAAAGTCAATAACGTTTGGGACAATAATTTTGAATAGTGAAGCCAGAAGAATCTCTGCTCAACTCACATCTGTCCCATATAAGAAGAGATGAAGCTGAAGCATTAAGAGGAGCTTAGGGAAAAAAGCAAAAATATCAGGAAAACACAGAGGTTTGGGGTCAAAAACAACACCACCTATGATAAACATGTCATTAATTCTGAAAGCAATTATCTGCAAATTTTTGCATATTTAATATTTCTTGTTGTATCTGTCATTATCTCCTTATGAATCCCTTTGCAACTGACATTTTGACTTAAAAGTAGTTTCTTATAATGAACAATCTTTGAGAGGTTTGGTTGTCAAAAATTTATTCTGAGTTCTAAGGTTTTTAAATATGCTTGTTGCCTATCAAGTTATACAGAGGTTTTAAGGCAGACATCCAAAATGATAGTTAAAATTACATCAACAGAAATCCTTAAACCACATTTGCTATAGAATCATGGGAAAAGCAAGACTTGTGATAAACTTGCTAAATTTAATGTTTTACCACTCAATTTTAAACAAAGCTCTTTTTTCTTTCCAGACAGTGTCTCTCAACAGTAATCCAAAAATATGACTCCGACCTGAAATACTTATTGAAAACTCAGGTATTAACTTTTGTTACTTACTTAATTGATCCATTAAGCATTTATTACCTACTCTTTTACTAAAACTTTGCACATTTCTGAAGATACAAAGATTTATAAAGCAGAGGATCTACACTTCAATGGCTTTCATTCGATCATAGCGAAACAGACAAGTAACCAGATGTATGTAATAAAGTGTCATGTGTACTGCGAAAGACCTATGTGTATATAGGACACCCAGAAGAGGGTTATCGATTTTACTTATTTGATCTGAGTGTTGAAAAATGAGTGTGTCAGCCAGGGGAGGGGTATGGTGAAGGAAAGTCAGAGAGGTAGGGATAACTTAGAGCAAATAACAGGAATAGAGCAGGTTTATAGACCTGGTTTGAGTCAGAAACTGTATCCTTTTGAAACTCTGGAATGGCTACAATTAAGGTTCAAGGTGAAAGCCTATGAAAAGACCAGATGAAAGGGAGAAGCAGGAATCAAGTTATGTATGGTCTTAAGGACATTTTATGGACAATTTAATGATTTTCTAATTTATCAGCTGATGACATAAAGCCATTATGCAGGGCAGCATAATGACAGATGGGTGACTATAGGACATTTCATTAACCCAAAGAGATGAGGAGGGCATGGACAAAAGCTCTAATATGGGGATGGAGAGAAAGGGACAGATTCATAAAAGGTGAAAATGTGCAATTTACATGATTTGGTGAAAAACCGTGAACAACAGAAAAACACAGTGCCTAGACTATCTACAGATTCCTGGAGGCTGACTGATCACATGGAGACATTAATTAACTAAACAGTGAAGGTAGGAGAAGCTAGCTTGGCAGAGAAAAGAATGGATTCAGTCTAATCGAATGCCTATTAGGCATCCAAGTTGTAATCACCATTGCTGCTGCTGCTGCTGCTGCCGCTAAGTCACTTCAGTCGTGTCCGACTCTGTGCAACCCCATAGATGGCAGCCCACCAGGCTCCCCCATCCCTGGGATTCTCCAGGCAAGAACACTGGAGTGGGTTGCCATTTCCTTCTCCAATGCATGAAAGTGGAAAGTGAAAGCAGGCAAATCATTTCTTACAGTGTGTTCTTCCAGGGAAGGATTGTTGTTTTCCAATCTCCAGTCATGTCTGACTTCTTGCGATCCCCTGGACTGCAACACACCAGGCCTCTCTGTCCCATACCATCTCCTGAAGCTTGACCAAGTTCATGTCCATTGCATCAGTGATGTCATCCAGCCATCTCATCCTCTGGCACCCTCTTCTCCTTTGCCCTCAGTCTTTTCCAGCATCAGGGACTTTTCCACTCAGTTAGCTGTGCACATCAGATGACAAAAATACTGGAATTTCAGCTTCTGCATCAGCCCTTCCAACAAGTATTCAAGGTTTATCTCCCTTAAGATTGACTGGTTTGATCTCCTTGCTGTCCAAGGGACTTTCAGGAGTTTTCTCCAGCACCACAGTTCAAAGGCATCAATTCTTTGGTGTTCTGCCTTCTTTACAGTTCAGCTCCTACAACCATATGTGACCAATGGGAAGACCATAGCCTTGACTATACAGACTTTCGTCGACAGAGTAATGTCTCTGCTTGTCAACACACTGTCTAGGTTTTCCAAGCTTTCCTGTCAAAAAGCAACTGACTTCTGATTTCATGGCTGCGGTCACAATCCACAGTGATTTTAGAGTCCAAGAAAAGGAAATCTGTCACTGCTTCCACTTTTCCCCCTCTATTTGCCATGAAACAATGGAGCTAGATACCACAATCTTAGTTTTTTTAAAAAATATTTAGTTTTAAGCCAGCTTCTTATTCTCCTCCTTCACCCTCAAGAGGCTCTTTAGTTCCTGTTCACTTTCTGCCATTAGAGTGGTATCATCTGCACATCTAAGGTCATTGATGTTTCTCCTGCCTGTCTGGATTCCAACTTGTAACTCATCCAGCCCAGCATTTATCCTGATGTGCTCAGCATACATATTAGTTTTCCACAGATAAAATACTGTATGATTACAGAAAATGAGGTAAGAGAATGATTTTAAAACAAGTGAAGACTTCTTTTTCCGTTAAACAAATGACTCTTGATATCTGTACAAAGGGTACAGATCTTAAGCAATATTAAATTGCTATCTCCAATATTAAAAAACATTAAACAGTTCCGAAAATAATAAATTACACTTCTTGATGTAGATACAAAACTCACACATGAATTCCATGTCAATAAGCAAAGATACAGTAACGACAAACACACAACTCCTCTTCCTTCCCAAAGTGTAATCCTCTCACTCTAATTCCACTTCTTTCTTGAGTCTAGCCTGAATCTGGACGTTTAAAATGTGGAATGTGCAAATAATTCACAATTATTTATATTGTTTTAAACCTTATAAAAGTGTCATAATTACTATTTCTTTGTGACTGCCATTCTTCCTAGTGTAGAATTTGAAATATACCAGGTACCCAGGGCATATTAAGGCTCCATTCCCATATCATTTATGGCTCTTGACTATACACAGATATACTGTGGAGGTTATCATACCTTACTTATGGATGAATTTTAATTACCTAAATGTCTCAGTACTGCTCATGTATCACAGATCCATGATAATTAATTTAGTTTTCAAATGCAGAGGTTTGATCATATCACTTATATATGAGGCCTCCAATACTTTCTCTTTAAAATAAATCATTTTTTGAAAGAAAGCAATTTTTCCAATCTGACTGAAAAGTTGGCAAACCATCAAAGAAATACTGTCTTTATACTATCACAGGCAAATAGTTATTATCACCACATCTGAATTATTTTATAAATAGGCCACAGTGTCTGCAAATTTCCACATGAACTCTCTGTAAACCAATGAATTTTTTAAATGACATTTCTTCCTATGAAGCATCAATAGCTAAATATCTAAGAAGTGGGAACAGATTGTGATATTATCAATTTACAACACTGCACTTTCTGTTTGTTTGACAAGTGCATTAAGTAGCATTTAATCAACACTGAAAATAGTTAAAAATTTGAAGAATAATGTTTTCATCTTTCTCATACTTGAATTATTATATGATTTGACAAAATAACAAGCAGGTCGAATAAATTTGCCATGAATATTACTGAATAATATGGATACCCTAAATTTCCAAATATTTTGTCTCATCAGCAATGGCTATTGGCATATTTTACATTTGACACATTTCAGATTATGCATCCTAACTTATGCTTGCTAAACAGCTAATTTTGTAAGTAATTTGCATAGAGCTTTTCCTTTCGGCAATTTCCCCCCCTCTTTTCTAGTCTACTAATAATTAGGGAATGTTTTCTGTATTATGCTATATTCTGAATTCATTGCTAACATTTAGGAGAAATTAAGAACAGAAGAAAGAAAAAGAATTTTCCCCAGAGGTGTTACTTAATGCTTACTTAGTACAAATTACTAAACTATTTATTTACTGGAATCAACAGAAATCAAAGTCAGAACCATACTCTGAAGTTGCTAACAATCTAGCTGGAAAGAGCGTTTTCACATAAAGCACACAGAGTGGTAGATCTCCAGGAGAAAGCAATGAAAAGCCAGATTTCCATCTAGGTGGAAGAATCAGCTTCTGATTCAAAGTTGCTTTCTCCTACTAACCTCTAATGCGTTGTCTCCAAAATTTTTATTTAAATGCCAAGTAGGACCTTTAGAGAAAGTTAGCAATCCTTATCACTGAGGACACACTTACACTGGGATCTAGTAACTGATGAACTAATTGTAGACCAAATGGATCCGGATTGAAAAAAGCCATCCATGCTTCAAAATGTAGGTTGGCTTCATGAAAGATCTGCTTGGTATAAAAAGAGCTAAAAGCCTCCAAACACTTCACCTTCAAGTGGATGACTCAGAGGCTGTACCAACTAGATAATCGGACGAAAAATAAAAAAGGCACCTCTATTGTTTGTGTGTGTGTGTGCTAAGTCTCTTCAGTCACGTCTGACTCTTTGCGACCCTATGGACTGTAGCCTGCCAGGCTCTTCGGTCCACGGGACTCTCCAGGCAAGAATCCCAGAGTAGACTGCCATGTCTTCCTCCATGGGGTTTTCCTGATCCAGGAATCAAAGCCAGAAGTCTCCTGAGGCTCCTACACTGCAGGCAGATTCTTTGCCACTGAGCCGACAGGGAAGCCCCTCTCTATCGTTCAGGTATAACTAACTCAATGAGGAAGGCAGAATAATTCTTTTCTCACACCATCCTCAAAACCAAAATCTAACAGTATTTAGCCTCTAAACAGAGATCAAAAATTCCATTTAAAGGAGAAAGAAAGTGGGCACACAGGTATCTGATAATATATATTTAGCATTTTTAGGACAATAGCTTTCTTAGTAATAAGCAGACTGACTGTTGGATTTTCAGAAGTTCCAATTTCAGACATACTTTAACCAGAGTGGCAGTCAAGACAGAGTTTAGGAGCAGAGATTCCAAATGTATGTGTAAACATTCTGCCAGGGGGTAAGCTTTAATTCAGCAACCTTTGAGCTTATATTTTTCACTACTAGAGTGAAGATAGTAAAATAATATTGTTAAAAATTAACAAAGCAGTAGATGTAATGTGCTTAATATTATTTAGTGGCTGGAAGATAAAAAATGTTCAAGAAAAGATAAGTACAAGTGTGATTTTATTGTTAGAGTTACTGTTTTTAACACTGTCACTAAAGTAGAGGATTGTATATGATCCAGAAGAAAAATGTCACAAAACTGATTTGCATTCACAACAGAATATAATAGGAGGGAAAGGAGCAAAATTAATCATTAGAAAATAAGAGTAAAATGGACCAGCTAAAAGGTCACAAAAGGAGAAGTCAAGGAGATGAAAGAGGTTAAGTTAGGTTAAAAAGGAAGTAAAACACCTTTGCAGAACTAGAACCTATCTTAGCAGAAATAAAGGGCAGATTGAAAATACTAAAAATCAAACCTATGTATAGAACACTGCCAGAGAGGAATAAGAAGAAACAATGAAAGATCTTCAGTAAGGAAGAGAATTACTACCCAACATAATTTGTATTCTAAGTGGGCTTCCCTGGTGGCTCAGACGGTAAAGAATCCGCCTGCTAATGGAAGAGACCTGGGTTCAATCTCTGGCTTGGGAAGATGCGCTGAAGAAGAGAATGGATTCTCACTCCAGTGTTCTTGCCTGGAGAATTCCATGGACAGAGGAACCTGGCGGGCTACAGTCCATGGGGTTACAAAGAGTCAGAAACGACTGAGCGACTTTCACTTTCAAGTGAGACATAAAGAGTTTGATCAGAATAATGACATAATCTGATGACTTAAGATTTGTGCAGTAAGTTAACACAGGAAGAGTACACACACACAAATTAAATAACTGAATAGGCAATCTTATTACATAATCAGTTTGGTACAAAATATTTCCAGTATCCTAAGATCTGTCTGTTTGCCACTTTATATATATCTCTTTTTTTTCTCCATAAGAGTTATTCTTTGAAGAAAAGCCACTTTGTACCTTTTCTTTGCCATTTCACCACAGAAGTATGCATCCATTAGCAACTTGCATCTCAGATATTTCAGATTTGGTTTTATTCCACCACAATAAAGAAAATATGGCACTAAAGTGAATCACATGAATTTTTTTTTATTTTTCAGTATGTATAAAAGTTTTGTTTACACTGTAGTCTAGTAAGTGTGTAATAACATTATGTCTTGAAAAGTACAATGTCTGTACCTTAATTAAAAAATAATTTTTTGCTTCAGTTCAGTTCAGTCGCTCAGTCGTGTCCGACTCTTTGTGACTCCATGAAACACAGCACACCAGGCCTTGCTATCTGTCACCAGTTCCCGGAGTCCACCCAAACCCATTTCCATTGAGTCAGTGATGCCATTCAACCATCTCATCCTCTGTCGTCCCCTTCTCCTGCCCTCGATCTTTCCCAGCATCAGGATCTTTTCAAATGAGTCAGTTTTTTGCATCAGGTGGCCAAAGTATTGGAGTTTCAGCTTGAACATCAGTCCTTCCAATGAACACCCAGGACTGATCTCCTTTAGGATGGACTGGTTGGATCTCCTTGCATTCCAAGGGACTCTCAAGAGTTTCCCCAATACCACAGTTCAAAAGCATCAATTCTTCTGTGCTCAGCTTTGTTTATAGTCCAACTCTCACATCCATACATGACCACTGGAAAAGCCATAACCTTGACTAGACAGACCTTTGTTGGCAAAGTAATATCTCTGTTTTTCAATATGCTATCTAGGTTGGTCATAACTTTCTTTCCAAGGAGTAAGCATCTTTTAATTTCATGGTTGCGGTCACTATCTGCAGTAATTTTGGAGCCCCAAAAAACAAAGTCCGACACAGTTTCCCCTGTTTCTCCATCTATTTGCCATGAAGTGATGGGACCAGATGCCATAATCTTAGTTTTCTGAATGTTGAGCTTTAAACCAACTTTTTCACTCTCCTCTTTCACTTTCATCAAGAGGCTTTTTAGTTCCTCTTCACTTTCTGCCATAAGGGTAGTGTTATCTGCATATCTGAGGTTATTGATATTTCTCCCAGCAATCTTGATTCCAGCTTGTGCTTCCTCCAGCCCAGTGTTTCTTATGATAGAGAGACCTGCATATAAGTTAAATAAGCAGGGTGACAATATACAGCCTTGACGCACTCCTTTTCCTATTTGGAACCAGTCTGTTATTCCATGTCCAGTTCTAACTGATGCTTCCTGACCTGCATACAGATTTCTCAAGAGGCAGGTCAGGTGGTCTGGTATTACCATCTCTTGAAGAATTTTCCACAGTTTATTGTGATCCACACAGTCAAAGGCTTTGGCATAGTCAATAAAGCAGAAATAAATGCTTTTCTGGAACTCTCTTGCTTTTTCCATGATCCAGTGGATGTTGGCAGTTTCATCTCTGGTTCCTCTTCCTTCTCTAAATCCAGCTTGAACATCTGGAAGTTCATGGTTCACAGATTGCTGAAGCCTGGCTTGGAGAACTTTGAGCATTACTTTACTAGCATGTGAGATGAGTGCAAATGTGTGGTAGTTTGAGCATTCTTTGGCATTGCCTTTCTTTGGGATTGGAATGGAAACTGACCTTTTCCAGTCCTGTGGCCACTGCTGAGTTTTCCAAACTTGCTGGCATATTGAGTGCAGCACTTTCACAGCATCATCTTTCAGGATTTGAAATAGCTTAATTGGAATTCCATTACCTCCATTAGCTCTGTTCGTAGTGATGCTTCCTAAGACCCACTTGACTTCACATTCCAGGATGTCTGGCTCTAGGTGAGTGATCACACGATCGTGATTATCCGGGACGTGAGGATCTTTTTTGTACAGTTCTTCTGTGTATTCTTGCCACCTCTTCTCAATATCTTCTGCTTCTGTTAGGTCCCTACCATTTCTGTCCTTTATTATGCCAATCTTTGCATGAAATGTTCCCTTGGTATCTCTAATTATTTTGAAGAGATCTCTAGTCTTCCCCATTTTATTGTTTTTCTCTATTTCTTTGCATTGATCATTGAGGAAGGCTTTCTTATCTCTTCTTGCTATTCTTTGGAACTCTGCATTGAAATGGGTGTATCTTTCCTTTTTTCCTTTGCTTTTCATTCCCCTTCTCTAGAAATATCAACGCAAAAACTTCAGCCTTCAGTGAACTGTAATCTTTTTTGCTGATAGAAGGTACTGCCTTGATGCTGATGTCTGTTGAAGATTGGCATGCTGCGGCAATTTCTTAAGAAAACGATGAGGTCTGCCACATTGGGCGACTCTTCCTTTCATGAATGATTTCTCTGGAGCATGCAATGCTGTTTGATAGTATTTACTGATAGTAGAACTTCTTTCAAAATTGGAAGTCAATCCTCTCAAACACTGCCACTGCCTTAACTAAGTTTATTTATTCTAAACCCTTGCTTGTGATTTCCAAAGTCTTCATAGTGTCCTCACTAGGAGTAGTTTCCATTTTGAGAAACCACTTTCTTGGCTCATCCAGAAGACTCAGCTCCTCATCGTTCAGGTTTTATCATGAGATTGCAGCAATTCACTGCCATCTTCAGGCTTCCCTGTATCTATGTGTGTGTGTGTGCTCAGTCACAGTCAAGTCCAATTCTTTGCAGCTCCAGGGATGTAGTCTGCCAGGCTCCCCTGTCCATGGATTCTCCAGGCAAGAATACTAGAATGGTTTGTCATTTCCTCCTGCAGGGGGTCTTCCTAACCCAGGGATCAGACTCATGTCTCCAAAATTGGTAGGCAAATTCTTTACCACTAGTGCCACCTGGGAAGCCTCTCACTGTACCTGTACATATGGGTGTATGATTTTCTCATTTATTTTCAATTTTTGAAAAATCTTTGCACTGCTATAGATACAGTGAGGGGCTTCTCAGGTGGAACTAATGGTAGAGAATCCACCTGCTGACTGGTGATGGAAGTCAAGTCCGATGCTGTAAAGAACAGTATTGCACAAGAACCTGGAATGTTAGGTCAATGAATCAAAGTAAATTGAAAGTGGTCAAACAGGAGACGGCGAGAATAAACATCAACATTTTAGGAATCAGTGAACTAAAATGGACTGGAATGGGTGAATTTAACTCAGATGACCATTATATCTAATACTGTGGGCAAGAATCCCTTAGAAGAAATGGAGTAGCCATCATAGTCAACAAAAGAGTCCAAAATACAATCTCAAAAATGACAGAATGATTTATATTCCATTCCAAGGCAATATCACAGTAATTCAGGTCTATGCCTCAACCTCAAAGAAGCTGAAGTTGAATGGTTCTATGACGACCTACAAGATCTTCTAGAACTAACACCAAAAAAAGGATGTGTACTTCATCATAGGGGACTGGAAAGCCAAAGTAGGAATCAAGAAATATCTGAAGTAAAGATAAGTTTGGCCTTGGATTACAAAATGAAGCAGGGCAAAGGCTAACAGAATTTTGCCAAAAGAACATACTGGTCATAGCAAAAACCCTCTTCTAATGACACAAGAGAAGTCTATACACATGGACGTCACCAGACAGTCAATAGCAAAATCGGATTGATATATCCTTTGCAGCCAAAGATGGAGAAGCTCTATACAGCCAGCAAAAACAAGACCAGGAGCCACAAGACTGTGGCTCAGATCATGAACTCCTTACTGCAAAATTCAGACCTAAATTGAGGAAAGTAGGGAAAACCACTAGACCATTCCAGGTATGACCTAAATCAAATCCCTTATTACTATACAGTGAAAGTAACAATTAGATTCAAGGGATTAGATCTGATAGACAGGGTGCCTGAATAACTATGGACAGAGTTTCGTGACATTGTATAAGAGGCAGTGATCAAGAATATCCCCAAGAAAAAGAAATGCAACAAAGGAAAAATGGTTTTCTGAGGAGGCCTTGCAAATAGCTGTTAAAAGAAGAGAAGCTAAAGGCAAAGGAGAAAAGGAAAGATATACCCATTTAAATGCAGAGTTCTAAAGAATAGCAAGGAGAGATAAGAAAGCCTTCCTCAGTGGTCAATGCAAAGAAATAGAGGAAAACAATAAAATGGGAAAGACTAGAGAGCTTTTCAAGAAAATTAGAAATACTAAGGGAACATTTCATGCAATTATGGATACAATAAAGGACAGAAATGGTATGGACCTAAAAGAAGCAGAAGACATTAAGACGAGGTGGCAAGAATACACAGAAGAACTGTACGAAAAAGATCTTCCTGACCCATATAACCACGATAGTGTGATCACTCACCTAGAGCCAGACTTCCTGGAATGCAAAGTCAAGTGGGCCTTAGGAAGCATCCCTACAAACAAAGCTAGTGGAAGTGATGGAATTCCAGTTGAGCTATTTCAAATCCTAAAAGGTGATGCTGTGAAAGTGCTGCACTCAATATGCCAGCAAATTTGAAAAACTCAGCAGTGGCCACAGGACTGGAAAAGGTCAGTTTTCATTCCAATCTCAAAGAAAGGCAATGCCAAAAATGTTCAAACTACTGCACAATTGCACTCATCTCACATGCTAGCAAAGTAATGCTCAAAATTCTCCAAGCTAGGGTTCAACAGTACATGAACCGAGAATTCCCGATGTTCAGGCTGGTTTTAGAAAAGGCAGAGGAACCAGAGATCAAATTGCCAACATCTATTGGTCATCTAAAAGCAAGAGAATTCCAGAGAAACACCTACTTCTATTTTATTGACTATGCCTAAGCCTTTGACTCTGTGAATCACAACAAACTGAAAAATTTTTAAAGAGATGGGAATACCAGACCACCCTACCTGCATTCTGAAAAATCTGGAAGCAGGCCGACAAAGAAACATTTAGAACTGGATAGTACTACAGACTTGTTTCAAATTGGGAAAGGAGTACGTCAAGGCTGTATACTGACACCCTGCTTATTTAACTTGTATGCAGAGTACATCATGAAAAACGCTGGGCTGGAGGAAGCACAAGCTGGAATCAAGATTTCTAGGAGAAATATCAATAACCTGAGATATGCAGATGACACCACCCTTATGGCAGAAAGTGAAGAGGAACTAAAGAGCCTCTTGATGAAAGTGAAAAAGCTGGCTTAAAACTCAACATTCAAAAAACTAAGACCATCACATCCAGTCTCATCACTTTAAGGCAAACAGATGGGGAAACAATGGAAATAGTGACAGACTTTATTTTCTTGGGCTCCATAATCACTGCAGATGGTGACTGCAGCCATGAAATTAAAAGATGCTTGCTCCTTGGAAGAAAAGCTATGACCAACCTAGATAGCATATTAAAAAGCAGAGACATTACTTTGCCAACAATCGTCCATCTATTGAAAGATGTGGTTTTTCCAGTTGTCATGTATGGATGTGAGAGTTGGACTACAAAGAAAGTTGAGTGCTGAAGAATTGATGCTTCTGAACTGTAGTGTCAGAGAAGACTCTTGAGAATCTCTTGGACTGAAAGGTTATCAAACCAATCATTCTTAAAGGAAATGTCCTGAATATCATTGAAAGGACTGATGCTGAAGATGAAGCTCCAATATTTGGCCACATGATGCAAAGAACTGACTCACTAGAAAAGATCCTGATTCTGGGAAAGATTGAAGGCAGGAGGAAAAGGGGATGACAGAGGATGAGATGGTTGGATGGCATCACCGACTGGATGGATTGCTTTGAGCAAGCTGTGGGAGTTGGAGATGGACAGGAAAGCCTGGCATGCTGCATTCCATCGGGTCACAAAAACCCCAGACAGGGCTGAGTGTCTGAACTGAACTGTAATGACTTAGAACTCTTTCTACATATTTCTGGCTTCAATAAGCAAATATTTTGTTAAGGCTATCTGCATCTATGTTTATGAGAGACATCAGCCTATACTTTTCTTGTAATAATTTGGCTTGATTTTAACATTGAAATAATGCTAGCTTTATAAAATAAGTTAAGAAACGTTCCCTCTGGCTGACTCTGCATTCTGAAATAATTTGTGTAGATTTGGTTTTCTTTCTTTCTTAGATGTTTGATAAAATTTATCAACGAAGCCATCTGTTTATAGAATTTTCCTTATGGGAAAGATTTATTATAAATTCAATTTCTTCTAATTCAAAAACATAGAATCATTCAAAGTTTAAAGTCATAAATTTCCCTCTAACTTTTAGTGGTATCCTATGAATTTTGATACGTTGGCCATCATCTCTTTAAATATATCTCTCCCCCATTTTTATCTTTCCAGAACTCCAAATGCATAAATGCCTCTGACAGGTTTGGCTCGTGTGTACTGGCTTTTCTTCCCACTCATTTTCCTCTTTGCATTTCGGTAGGATGGTTTCTCTTGATCTATCTTCAATTTCACTGATACTTTACTTCACTGTGTTCAATCTGATGCTCAGATTGATGTTCAATCAACTGAAAGAATTCTTCATCTCTAGTATCAAGTGTATTCTTATAATTCTATGATTTCCACTTGCCTCTTGTACATCGTTTTCATGCCTCTGCTGAAATCCCCATCTGTTCATGCCTGTCATCTACATTTTCCACTATGTCCTGTCCCATGCTAATCATAGTTACTTAAAGTCCTCATCTGATTGTTCTAACATCTGGGTCATTTATTAGTTTGGTTTTGTTAGTTGTTTCATCTACTGACAATGGATTGTTATATTTTGTTTTTTTGGTATAGATCCTAATTTTGTATTGAGTCCTAAACACCCCATGTAGAACAATACTGGAGACTGAGGTTAATTGTATTCATACCTGGATATGGGCAATGCTTTTCTGTTATGCTATTTGTATGTAGAGTTGGTAAATCTAGTCAGGATTTGAGCTTTGAGTTTTGTTTTTCCTATCATTATAGTCAGGGCAGTTCAGGCTTCAAATTCCCTAATGGTTAGTTACCATCACCTATACTTATACAGAGCACCTGCAGTACCAGAGTCTTTTTCTCTGTTCCTCAGCTTTCAACAGCCCATTTGCTAGGTCACAGAGATGACCTCTCTCAATACTATTGTCTCTCTCCTAGTGTACTCTGCTATTGTTTATTCAAAATAGATTCATTTTTGTATTAGAGTAAAGGGAATTTTGAGGTAACGATCAACAACAACCCTAGGCTGTGTTTTTGAATCTCAGGATTGGAACTGTCTGAGCATTTCTGCCTTAAAATTGGAACTTTCTTGCAGCCAAACTGTACTTTATATCTGCACTTAGTCTTGTACAGGAGACAGTTTTCTGTCCTTCCTCCTAGTGGTTCCTGACTTCGGATTGGTATCCATGTGGGATCCTGGGCTCCAGACAGGGTCCCCAGTCTCCTCCCCAGGAACAACAGGTTTTTGCTTCAACCATTCTCTCACCAGCAAAGGATCTTAACCCATGTCCCACCTATCCCTGCAAGGCAGGCTGTTTGCTTTTTCTCCCTTCCTCCAAAGCAAGAGATTTTTGCCAGGGCTCAGGATCACAGAGGATATCTGTCTCCTCTTGTATTATCATTTTGCTAGTATCATAAACCAGTAGCTTAGAGCTTCAGCTTCTTATAAGAGGAAGATCTACAGAAATAGGGTTTCCCCTAGAAGGCCAATGAATGGACCTTCAGTTTCCTGCACTGTCTTCATTATTTCCCCTGAACAACTGGTAGATGTCCAAGATGAGCTTACGAATGACTGTTAAGTCTCCTTGTGTCTTGAACTCCCAGATATTTCAATCTGACATGTTTGCTCACATCTAGCCTTTAAGAATCTGCTGAAATTTTGGCTGATTTATTCTTACCCTCTTATATAGTGGCCATCTCGTTCTCCTGTGTCTGCCAAAGGCCAAAGACATTTTGTGCTCCATCTCCCCTTGGCAGGGCCTGCCACTCTTTGGAATTTGGTCTACTTGGTCACCTTTTGACCTCAAATCTCTAATGCAGTCAGGAAAAATTATGATCTTTGTATATTATCTGCCTTTCTCTACTTTTACAATGAGTCCAAAGTTCTACATTTTAAGCTGAAATGAAACTCCAAAGACAATTTTTAATCTTTAAGGAGCAATTTATAATAGCAGTAACTGCTGAACCTGGAATAAAAATAATTCTAAATTCTTAATTTGTCTCCTGAATTTGATAATTAATTGAATTTGATAATTTTTAATATGTAAACAGAAATAGAAATTAATTAAGATTTATTTTAAAAATCCTGGAAAACAGCAAGCTACTTAAACACATTATTACTTTGGTCTCCCTCATAGCTAAATTAAGGGAATGGGGTGGGGGACATGACCCTTATGCTCTTAGTTTACTTTTGTTTTCAAAACAGATGAGAAGGAAAGTTTGTCAGCAATCTTCTCCAGTGTTCAAAATACATTACAAATATGCTTAATCTCTAAAGTATTAGATTGGTGCTCCTTCTGAGTCTATGATACATCAATTATTTCTAAGGTTAGAATATAGCACATAAAATAACATTACAGCAGTATTGTTAGTTTTCACTAATCCATAGAGTTAGAAAGAATTTAAAGTAGTCTACTTCAAACTCTTATTTAACACAGAAGTTTCCTCTAAACATCCCAACTGCCTGCACACCTGTAACGTGGAAGAAGTCTCTACTCACAAGGCAGCCTGCTTTTTTTCCCAAAATATCAAGCCAAAATGAATATCTCACGATGAGCCAAAATGAAATGCCCTAAATGTGAAATCGTTTGTTCTGATTTATCATTCCAGAACTTACAGTAAAGGTAATCTCCTTTTTACTTGAAAGGTCATCATATACTTGAAAGTGATTGTGTTTCCTTTTCCTGTTTTTCCAAACTGAAACTTCCTAGTAACATCTATTATATTTTCTTTATGCCCATTAAACTGTAGTCTTATGGTTTATGTCTCAAAACTTTGTGTGCTCCAACTGTGACCCATACTTCTTCCTTCATCATCTAAATATTAAATGTTCTGAAATGTTATATACCCAAGTTTCCATTTTCATTTCCTCTGTTTATATTTTCCTTCTGGACAATCAAATCCATTTTCTTTGTCAGGTATCACCTCTATGAAAATAACACTCAAACCTAAGCTTTGATATCTCTTGAAATTAGGAACAAATTCTTTTGTTTTGTGTCTGTAGAATATCTCATCACGGATCAACCAAAGCCCTTGTGGTTTGGGGTCAGAAAAGTTTTGCATTTGCTTCTGCTTGAGTCCAAAATATTAACAACACTGGCATTATTTTTAGCATAAATTCTTGCTAAGGGTAGTGCAAATTAATACTCCATAGCTATACAAAACAGTTCCTCAGGTAATCATTTTCCTTACTCAATGCCCAGGTTGACAGAGAATTCCTCAATTGTTCTCCTGGTCAGTAGGCACTGTTTTTTTGTGTTTTTTTTGTTTTTGTTTTTTTTTCCGCATCTTTTGCAGGTGACAATCCAGTGTCAGGGATCTTAGCCCCAGGTCTGCCCCTTCTCCTACCTCAACCAATAGCTTTAGATCTAAAATTTTAGCACTTGTCCCATTCTAAGCAGTAAACACCAGTATCTAAGTCCACTGACATTTTCCCCAGGCTACTGACATATCCATGTTGAAGCTAATGCTCAGCCTTTAAATTTCCTCATTAAATTTCTGTCATCCACAGATTTATCCCATCTTTGTTTTGGGATAAACTTTGGATTTACATTTTTCTTATGGTTCAGCTAATGTTTATATGAGTGTACACTGTGTGTGTGTGTGTGTAAGGCATCCATGTTTGCTCAGTCCAGCAGCTGCAAGAGCTAGAACTCTGCTGCATTTCCCAGTACCCAGAGGCTGAGTCTACTTGGTTTTTCCATTGGCAACTCAAGCTCTGTGTATCAAAAATAGACACATCACAATTCCACCAAAACTTCGTATTTTGCCATAACTCATGACACTCTGTCTTTTGGTTTTCCAAGTATGAAATTTTGAAAACATCTCCAATCCAATATCCCTGTTGCACTCAATCCAATTAGTCACCAAGTTAATTCTACAATGGCAACATTTCACTTAACATATTCTAGCAATTTTGGTGACTCAAAAATGAAATATTTATCTTTCTGAATTTTTATGCAGATCAAATGAGATAAATAGATCAGATAAGAGGCACTACAAGACTACAATAACAGATGGAATAAATTAGCTATTGAGTGACCCAATCAACCCAACATTTGCAATTTAACTAGTAATATTTCATGGATTTCAACAAATTCACATGTATCTCATATCTACCAAGAATGTAAGAATGAAAACCAAATTCATTTACTCAGAACCTGATATACATCTCCATCATAGTTTAATAATTTACATATTATTAGTTACCTGGGCATGAACAGTGTCTGATTTCTCTTATAAACCAAAAAATCTGTGTGAATGGATAAAAATGAACTAATTAAAAATGAATTAACTAAAATTTAGCCCACATTCTTTGCCAGGGACTTTTCCTATTTTACCTTATTTAACCTTAATAATAATTGTGTGTTGTGTGTTAGTCACTCAGTCGTGTCTGACTCTTTGCAACCCCGTGGACTGTAGCCCACCAGGCTCTTTTCCCATGGGATTCTCCAGGCAAGAATACTAGAGTGGGTCGCCATTCCCTTCTCCAAATAATAATAACTAATTATTATTTAATAATCATAATCAGTTCAGTTCAGTTGCTCGGTCGTGTCCAACTCTTTGCTACCCCATGACTTGCAGCACACCAGGCCTCCCTGTCCGTCACCAACTCCTGGAGTCTACCCAAATTCATGTCCATCGAGTCAGTGATGCCATCCAGCCATCTCATCCTCTGTCATCCCCTTCTCCTCCTGCCCCCAATCCGTCCCAGCATCAGGGTGATAATAAGTAATTACTATTGTTCCAATTCTATGAGGGAATGAGGGAATTCAGATACATGGAAGTTAAACAATTTTGATAATGGCCATAGGTAGAATAGGACAGAATCAGGATTTTATCACATATAACCTTACTGCAGAACTGGAAAAAGAATTTATTATTTCTTTCACAAGAAAGAGTATATTCATATGATATTAATAGTTGGGTTGCTCTCTTTGGGGAAAATTTGATTTGTTAATAAGTTCAGTGTCAAACGTGGTACTCAACACTAACCTCAGTTCAGATTATATACATTTGCTGAGCTCTAACTTTCTGGTTTTGGAGAGTACATGTCTTCCAATTTAACAATAAAGTAGCTCTTCTGGCAGCCACATCACAATGTGGACTCATTTATTTCACACATAAATAAAACAACTGAGCTTTTTCCACATGTATTAGTAATAAATTTTTCTTCCTATGTTATAACTGAGTAGTTATATTTTCTTAATTTGTGAAGACTTAAGATCCAAGTTAACCCAGTTAAGTTCAATTTTTTATTTGTTTTGTTTTGTTTTATTTTTAGCTCATTAGTCAAGTCTGTTGACAGTTTTGGAGTCCTGATTGTGTCTTTCATAGTATTAATTAGCCATTCTTTCTAGGTTTTTGTCAACAGTTTTCAATGTTTATAAAATCATTATAAAATGTGCTGGAGATATATTAAAAAGCTTTGTTTTTCCATAAAAGACACAAAATGATATTCTTAAATATAATACACAGTTTTTTGTATTTATGTTGATAATGTTTTGATAAGAAAATGATCTAGAATAAGTAGAGTTAAAATCTTTTGTATTATGAATTCATATCTTTGTGTGAAAAAAATTTTTTCCATCTCTGTTGAAATAAACTCCATTGAAATTCTCCATTGGAATGACTGTGATTCTAGACTTGATAGAGCTAATGTGTTTTGAAAAGCCAACTTTATAGTGAGATAGTGATATAGATAAAATACATTAAAATATAATAGAGTTAAAGATGACTAACAAATGATTAAAAGAAAACAAGAGATTTCTAAACAGTTAACAACAAAAAACAAAAAAGAATAAGATCAAAATAGGGGAATTTTTCTTTTTTTTTAATGAAAGCTAAGTTTAAGAACATATGAAAGTACAGAAATTTAAAAAAAAAATGAAAAGCTCTTAGAACTGTGACACAAAGTCTGTGTATAACTATCTTAAGCAGAGACAGTAATTTTGATTTTAAGAATACTTGGTCATTTCTGTGGACTGTACTTGTCATCGGTGATTTTATTTTTGAAACATCATAAACTTAAAATACAGTATAATCAAATGATTACCTAACACCCCCAGTACCAAGCTTCATTGTCCCAAGTTTGTTCTGAACGCTGATTTTTAATGATTTTGCCCTCGTGTACAGTGCTTACAAAAATGAATGTGTTCTGCACTCTACACAGATCTGCTATAAACTGACTGGTTTTCAAAGTATTTTTCAGGAACCAGAGACTTTCAGTCTCTCTCTCTCTGTCTCTGTCTCTTCTCTCTCCCATTTTATATCAGATAATGTTAGAGTTGATATATATAAACTAGGACTGATAATCCTCAGAGAAGGCGATGGCACCCCACTCCAGTACTCTTGCCTGGAAATTCCCATGGACGGAGGAGCCTGGAAGGCTGCAGTCCATAGGGTCGCTGAGGGTTGGGCACGACTGAGCGACTTCACTTTCACTTTTCACTTTCATGCACTGGAGAAGGAAATGGCAAGCCACTCCAGTGTTCTTGCCTGGAGAATCCCAGGGACGGGGGAGCCTGGTGGGCTGCCGTCTATGGGGTCGCACAGAGTCAGACACGACTGAAGTGACTTAGCAGCAGCAGCAGGACTGATAGTCCTAGTTTTCAGCATTCACTCAATGCAAAGCATGCTTAAATCACAGGGTAACCAGTCCTGAGAATCTTTTACATGGAAACAACCATTTTTTTATTCTGTTTCCTCTTCCTAGGTAGAGAGGTAGTTTAAAGATAAATTAGTGTCCTCTTGATTTCAATAAACTAAAAGGTATAAATCTTTCCATCTACAGCAAAATGTGGATAATGTTATTGAGGAAGTAAAAAATATATGCAGTGTTCTGGGATGTGTGGAGACCAAACAAATTACAGATGCTATAAATGAACTAAATCTTATTCTTCAGAGAAAGCCAAAGGTAAATACACTCATTTATTACACAGCAATTATTTTAAACCTGAGTTCAATAATTAATTAAGGAGATTGAAAGACTTTTGATGAACTGGTATATACGTATGTGTGTGTGTGTGTGTGCGTACGTGTATGCATGTGTTGTTCCTCATATATATTTCAATCATTTGAGGGTAATGAAAACCTACTATACCAAAATGATTTAATTAAAAGGAAATTTCTTATAACTTCGAAGTGTAACTACAATACAACCTTCAAATGAGACTGAAATCTACCCTACAGTCCTACCTAAATGAATGTGCTTATATAATAATATTCACAGGCAAGTGTTTGTATAGACTATTAATGGCTCTCATGCACACCAGTGTATGCAGAGGTAGGCACCCATGCTTGCTTGGACAAGCATTTATACAGGTAAGAAGAAATCAGTTTTTGCGGTATTTTTTGTTGAATCTTCAAGGCACACTCCTTCGATGATCTCACATTCTATAATGATTTCCTGGGTTTTCCATTTATAAAAATGAGCATTATATGATTTTTTTTAATCTCAGAAATCTGATGTATATTATATGTGATTATAGCCTAAGAAAAAGATTAGGACATCTGGTTACAATGAATTGTTCTATCTTGTTACTAGTTTAGCAAGTGATAAAGTCAAAAGATATGATACTGCTGATGATAATGACTAATACTTGATAGTGAACTGCAGTAGTATCTTCACTTATATATTACTTCATTTCATTTCATTTTTATTTTATTTCAATTAATCCTCCCAGCAATACCTTGAAGGTGGCATTTTACTGTTCATTTTAGTATTAAAATCTGATGCTTAGAGTGCTGTGTATAGAGGATTAATAAGCAGCAAAAATAGAAATTTGAGCCCAGGCCTCTAAACACGCTTCAGTACATATGAAACTTAATAAAGAGAGTGACTGCATGCATTCCTTATCCATATGGATAGGAAAAGCACAGATTCTATTACCTTGAATGCACCAGTCTTGAAATTTCCAAAAGACTGATTTACAAAGTTGACAATTATACTAATATATATAAATTGTCATACTTATAGTTTCAAATAGGTGACTGGTAAAAATCAGTAATTTCTTACTATTGGACTTCCTATGTCTTTTTTTCTTCCCCTCAAGTGCAATTGCTTTACAACGTTGTGTTAGTTTCTGCTGTACAACGAAGTGAATCAGCTATATGTATACATGTTCATTGAATCAGCTATTTGTATACATAAATCTCCTCCCTCTTGAGTCTCCCTCCTACTCTCCCATCTCACCTTTTTAAGTCATCATAGAGCACCAAGCTGAGCTCCCTATGATATATAGCAGCCTCCCACTAGCTATCTATTTACACATGGTAGTGTATATAAGGAGAAGACAATGGCACCCCACTCCAGTACTCTTGCCTGGAAAATCTCATGGACGGAGGAGCCTGGTAGGCTGCAATCCATGGGGTCACTAAGGGTCAGACACAACTGAGCGACTTCACTTTCACTTTTCACTTTCATGCATTGGAGAAGGAAATGGCAACCCACTCCAGTGTTCTTGCCTGGAGAATCCCAGGGACAGGGGAGCCTGGTGGGCTGCCGTCTATGGGGTCGCACAGAATCAGACACGACTGAAGTGACTTAGCAGCAGCAGCAGCATTCATGCATAGAAATAAAGAAAAGAACTGACATTTACCAGTTTTATTTCATATATGTCAAGGGTCAAAATAAATAGTTGAATATCCCCAAGTAAACTCAAGTAAATGCTTAAGTACATTTTGAAAGTTAACTTATTCAACATCATTCAGACATTTTGTCCATCCCTTTCCTCAACGTATCTTAACTACAAGCCTACCTATATAAGAAAATCACCACAAATAGTAAGTATATTTTACATTACTTCTGCAGTAACCAACTATGGCTAATAATGCCAAAGTAGTTCAATCTACCCACCCACCATAAACCTAAAACTAAAGAAACACTGAGAAATACGTCTTCTGCCAACAAACTCAGATTTCAGAAGCTGTCCTTTTTCTTGGCTGCATTTTTAGGTCAACTAGCAAAACACCATTTCCTGCCATACCAGGAAGTAATTAAGTATTTACTAAATGTAAGTTTTGGCAAAATGAAGAATTATATCACAAATGCAGTTGTATTCCATCTATACTTCATGCTCCCACCTAGCACTGGAAACAATTTTCCATTCTTTAGAATTATATTCCAGAAGCTCACATAATATATTTCCATTAAATACACAATAAACAAAATACAAATAAAACATAGAGTCTCACACATTGTGCTGTAGGTGGATGTTACGGTGATTTTAAAATACAAGTTCACACTTCTGAATAAACTCAATTCTAGTTAAGTCATGTTAATGTGTTTAACAATCTCACCCACACAGCTAGGGTAAAGATCTTATGTGTTGAGCTTAGTAGTTGAATCTATGCTCAAATGAACTATTTTATCTAAGAGAAATGCTTCTGAGAAGGTTCATGTGAATGATACTCTTCAATGAAAAGTTATATAAATGTTTAATTACATTCTAAACATGACAGAAAACTTTTCTCTCTAAAAGGAATACTCTAGCAAGTTCCTTGTTACAGGAAAACAATTATTCCCTAGTTTGTTTGAGAAATCAAGCTTTTCATTAATTGGATTTCCTTCAAAGCAAACTTGTCAAAGCAAACTTTCCAAAAAAATTTAGTGTCAATTAAAATGGATCTTGTTAGAAAACTGAATTTGCTTTTGGACTGAAATGTAACTTTTAGTGAATCTGTGAATCACCTACCTTACATAGTTTTCATGATAATGAAGTTATAGCCAGTAAATTCTAAACCACTAAAGTAACTGCAGGTGTACAATAAACATAAACAAAAAAGCAAATAAAAACCACCATGTTAATGCACACAGACTTAAATGATAATGAAAAACACAAAATTTCAGATAGTATTTTTTTTTAATCCAGGATACAATCTCAAGTATTTGACTACCAGATTATCTTTTTAATCCTACAAAATAAAGAAATGAAACTATACAGTGAATCTGTATGATTTTTTTAAGCCTGTATCTAAATGACTGTTAAAATAAGAACTGAACACAGTAAACAGCAAAAATGACAAATCTTTTATGCTAAAATATCAGTCTGTTGTGGAAGGGGGATTGAATTTAGGCATTATCTGTGGGTGTGTGCTGAGTCGCTTCAGTCGTGTCCGACTCTTTACGACCCTATGGACTGTGGCCCGCCAGGCTCCTTTGTTCACAGAATTCTCCAGGAAAGAAACTGGAGTGGGTTGCCATACTCCCCTCCAGGGTATCTTCCCCACCCAGGGATCAAACCTGGGTCTTCTGCATTGCAGGTAAACTTTTTTTTACTGTCTGAGCCACCAGGGAAGCTATTTTGCCACCAGACAATATCTGCAGAACTGTTCAAATAATACTAAGAAGCGTGAGCTTATGCTAGAAATTTTTTTTCTTGAATCAAATAACAAAGATTGCTCATTATGACAAAAGACTTTTCTTTCAATTAAAACCTTACCTAAATTGTAAACCTTACAATTTAGATTTCCTGCTTAATAGGTAATATTGATATAAGACACCAAGAAATGCATTTTCTTTTTATCATGGCAGAGAAATTTCTGTATGTAGATTGTAGACATTATTGGTTTGGTTTTCCAATATTGTTTTCTGAATAACAAGTGTATCTTTGGACCTATTTTTCTTTTTCAGAATCTTCATCAAAATTCAGACACTTCAGCAAAAGGTAAAACATACGTGCACCCAAATATTTTTTAAATAAACAATTTCTAAAACCAAAAATAACAATTTTTCCAAATTTGGTAGTAACACACACACAAAATATTTCTGAGGGAAAAAACTTTTGCTAAAACTCTTTTTACTGATAGTAGTGATTATTCTGCAAGTGACTAAAAATCCACTGCCTTTGAGCCTGAGATTTTTTTTTTTTAAATAAAGTCAAGAAAGCTATAAAGGTAAAAAGAATTCTGAAAATGCTCTTATTACCATTCTAAAAAAGTATAAAATTTTATTTAACTAATGATATTCTGATGTAAGAGAAGTCGGAAATGTAGCAGATGTCTTTCTTCAAGGTCATTAATTTCCACTTTAAAATCAAACATCAATTTAATGTATCAGGCGGGAGGATTTGGTTCTGAAATACTTAAGTATTCGCAGAAGCTCTGAACCTACAAAACTACAGGAGGACTGGCCCTCTGTTGAAAAGGGTAGATAGTGTGGTGCACAGCAATGAGTCTGGCTTCTAGAATCAGGCAGAACTGGTTTTGAATTCCAGCTCTGCCCATTTTTTGACTCTGATGGTAAAGAATGAAACTCTCTGATCCTCAGATTTCCTAATATGAATAAAGGATAGGACAGTATGTAAAGTGCAGGGTGTGGTCAAGATTGCTCTTGTTTGCACTGGCAGATCGTATTTGGCTTATGAACACTTATGAGTATCTTTAAGGAAATGATCTGACTCAGAGATGTTCAGCTAACACTGTCAAAGGTGACAGTGAAGCACAAACAATAATTCTGACCTGCCCTCCCATACCCTTAGTGGTTTTCAATAGAAAGTTATGTATAGCAGGATATCCTGTCAACTCTAATTCCCACCACTCAAAAGAAGACACAGTAAGGCCCCTACATATGAACCTTCAAGTTGCAAACTTTGAAAGATGTGAACGTGTGTTCAGGCATGAGTGAAACTGCAGCTTTCCCTCCATTTCCTACTGCTAATGATTCTTCAGCTCCACTATCTCCCACCTCCTCCTCTCCATCTCCAGTCAGTAGCTCTTCTCACCTGTTCATGCAATGCCAGTCTCTGTATACCAGCTGTTGGACTGTACTACTGTACTTTTCAAGGTACTGTACTATCAGATTAAAAATGTTTTTATTTTTTGTTTGCTTTTTATATGTTCAGTTCAGTTCAGTTCAGTTGCTCAGTCGTGTCCGACTCTTTGCAACCCCATGAATCGCAGCACGCGAGGCCTCCCTGTTCATCACCATCTCCCGGAGTTCACTCAGACTCATGTCCATCAAGTCCGTGATGCCATCCAGCCATCTCATCCTCTGTCGTCCCCTTCTCCTCCTGCCCCCAATCCCTCCCAGCATCAGAGTTTTTTCCAACGAGTCAACTCTTCTCATGAGGTGGCCAAAGTACTGGAGTTTCAGCTTTAGCATCATTCCTTCCAAAGAAATCCCAGGGCTGATCTCCTTTAGGATGGACTGGTTGGATCTCCTTGCAGTCCAAGGGACTCTCAAGCGTCTTCTCCAACACCACATTTCAAAAGCATCAATTCTTCAGCGCTCAGCCTTCTTCATAGTCCAACTCTCACATCCATACATGACCACAGGAAAAACCATAGCCTTGACTAGACGGACCTTTGTTGGCAAAGTACGGTCTCTGCTTTTGAATATGCTATGTAGGTTGGTCATAACTTTTCTTCCAAGGAGTAAGCGTCTTTTGATTTCATGGCTGCAGTCACCATCTGCAGTGATTTTGCAGCCCCCAAAAAATTGAGTCTGACACTGTTTCTAATGTTTCCCCATCTATTTCCCATGAAGTGATGGGACCGGATGCCACGATCTTCGTTTTCTGAATGTTGAGCTTTAAGCCAACTTTTTCGCTCTGCTCTTTCACTTTTGTGTGAAAAGTATTATAAATCTATTACGGTACAGAACTATATAGTCGATTGTGTTAGCTGGGTACCTAGGCTAACTTTGTTGGACTTATAAACAAATTGGACTTACAAATGCACTCTCAGAACTGAACTCATTCATATATAGTGGACTTACTGTATGAAATACATAGGAAGAACTCCCCCACTTCACATCACAGAGGAAAATGGGATGGCAAAGGGTAAGGGCAAAAAACCGTTGCTAGTGCAAAAACCCCTATTCCAAGCATTCACATAATAAAACTCCAGAGCACCAACAAGGAAGGGGAGAGATAGACAGCCCCTAACAATTTTTCCAGTAGTCATGCATGGATGTGAGAGTTGGACTGTGAAGAAGGCTGAGTGCCGAAGAATTGATGCTTTTGAACTGCGGTGTTGGAGAAGACTCTTGAGAGTCCCTTGGACTGCAAGGAGATCCAACCAGTCCATTCTGAAGGAGATCAGCCCTGGGATTTCTTTGGAAGGAATGATGCTAAAGCTGAAACTCCAGTATGAAACTGGCCACCTCATGCAAAGAGTTGACTCATTGGAAAAGACTTTGATGCTGGGAGGGATTGGGGGCAGGAGGAGAAGGGGACGACAGAGAATGAGATGACTGGATGGCATCATCGACTCAATGGACGTGAATCTGAGTGAACTGCAGGAGTTGGTGATGGACAGGGAGGCCTGGCATGCTGCGATTCATGGGGTCGCAAAGAGTCAGACACGACTGAGCGACTGAACTGAACTGAACTGAACAATTTTTCCTAGCACAGAGTATAAGCTTTTAAAAGAACAAGGAGTGAATAAACCAGAGGTCTGCCTATATGAAACTGGCCTTTTCTTCCTTTCTATCAGGAATGTTGGAATAAACTCCTCTCATCCTACGTTCTTCAGGGGTCAGGATATGAGAGTCCACAAAACTGCAAGAAATGTTCCCAGGGACTTATAATCCATGCTAAGTCATCACAGAAAAGGAATTAATTCTGGATTAAAAATTCTCCATCTGCAGCTCTCATAAACTTTTCGTAAATCATACTTCTCATTCTATAAGATAAATATATTTTCTAGTATTTTGTTATGTAGAAACACCTTACAGTAGTTTAAAAAGCAGAAAGGAAAAGTGCTGAAATGACAGCAAAATGAAATGAACATTTGCCTGTATATACATGCAGTTGCTTTCTATTTAAGTACTCAGAAATGAAAAGTCTAGAACCCTCTTTACACAAAATGTTGATCTAACAATAAGCCACTATTATTGATGATTCTGATTCTCATACTTAATATTCTTATGGATTCTCCACAATATACTTTGAAGCTAAGAGATCTGATCATACCTGTGCTCTACACCAGCATTCATTAAATCTGACATGTTGCCTGTTTGTGTAAACAAAGTTTATTTGAAACATGAAAAACAAACCAGATTTTAATACAGATTATGTTTGCAAGGAAAACACAGACTTCTCTGAACAGGAGAAGTGACAAACACCAACACCACAGAGACTATTTTCCATTCAAAAGTAAACAAGAATAAAGTCATGTACTCTTACTCCCTCATTTCCATAAAAATGCAAACAAAACATTCTAATTAATGCATTTTAATCACCTACATATTTTCATTGCTTTTTTTTCTGTTACTACAAGTCTTTTCTCATTGCAAAATCAGGTGCAATAAACATTTTCCCATATTTCACCAAGCGCAGTACTTTAAGTCCTTAATACATTCCTGATGATAACTAAAATGCATTCTTCACCCAGAGTTCTGGAAGATGCACACATCTCTATACTACCTTAAAGAAGCAAATTCTAATCTAGAACGGTATTTCTGCAAAAAAGTGAAAAGTGAAGTTTGAGTAATTAGCCCAATAATTAAGATTCTCTAAAATATGTGCTGGGGCTTGAATTAATGAGATCTCTAACTCAACTTTATGATTTATTTTAATGTGCATTCATTTGCACAAGATTGGGAATTATTAACAAGAAGTCTGTACTTCCTGCTTGAGAATACAATTTGGGGACCAGAGAAACAAGATGTTTTTATAAATTTATAATTCTCTGCCTCCTGTTGTTCAGGAGAAACCCTGTTGGTGGGCCTCCAGAGTTTGATGAGGCCTCTTTAAAGACTATTTTTATGCTCCTTTCCTCTTCTGTTTCATTAATTGCTACTGCTGATTTCTCAGAGAATTTTAATTAGAGCTCTTTCACTCTGCTTGTCACCTCAGGCTGTTTCAACAAAGGACACAATTTTAGAAACACAGCAAGTAAGTAGAATTTGGCCATCTCATAAATTTTGTACAAATTTATGAATAACTAAGTGAATAATAGCATGTGTTGGACAACAACAACAAAACGTTTAATTATGGGCAGAGCTACTGAGGGACAGGATGTGGGAAGAAGCTCCATGCAGAAGCTGGCCTCTTTCCTGGGCAATGGAACACTGCACACATACTATTGGAGGAAGCGTCTAGTTCATTCTGCTAATTTCTTTTCAAACCAACTAATAACCAAAAGAATCTGCCTGCAATGCAGGAGACCCCAGTTGGATTCCTGGGTTGGGAAAGATACCCTGGGGGAGGGCACGGCAACGCACTCCAGTATTCTTGACTGGAGAATCCCCATGGACAGAGGTATCTGGTAGGCTACAATCCATGGGGTTGAAAGAAGTCCTATGCGGCTGAGCAACTAAGCACAGCACACAAGAACCAAAAAGCAATTTCCGTTTTGGAAACTACTTATGAGAAAGTACACGTGTCTCAAAAAAACAATACTGTGTGATGTGACTCCACACTGAATACACGTATGCCAAATTTGTGACTTGTCCCACTTGTTCCATTCATCATCTTTTTATCATCATTATTATTATTGGTCGAACTGAGTGGCTGGTAGGATCTTAGCTTGAATCGCACCTACTGCAGTGTAAGTGTTCGGATTCTTAACTACTGGACCATCCGGGAACCCTGCTCCCACACTTGGTCCCTTTCATAATTTTAATGCACATTTCTTTTTCTATACCTCAAAATATAAAAACCTTTAAATATAGCACAGTAAGTAAAATAAAATGTTATGAGAATATTTTTTAAATCACAGCAGATCTTGAGAACATAAGATCTAAGGATGCACTTACTTGTTCTGTCAACGTCTCCTTAGCTGCCAAGGGCTTGGCGACCTCGCTCTTCTGGGCTGTGGTCTTGGGGACTCACGGCTGCACATGACCCAGCCGCCCGAAGGGTAGGGAGGCGGGGGAAGGGAGGGCGTGGAAGGAGCCCGCCCTGGACCTGGTATCCGGGACCCCTTCTATGACAGGTGAGCACCACCAGCCCTGCTCAACCAGTGGGCTAAGAACCTGCAATCTGGAGAGCGAGAACAGGCGTTCAGGCTGGACCACTACAAAGCCAAGGCCAAGCAGCCCTGCTCCGCAACTGACACTGCCAGTATCACGTGGATGCCTGGCTTGAAAAGGCCCACACTCTGACCCCGGAGTCGTGAACCAGAACTAACTGGTGTCCAACTAGCAAGCTTGGGGTTGAAATGGAAGGAAATGTCCATCGGTCCCTTCCTCGCGCTACAGAAACCTCAGTCATCATCTGCAAACACCTGCCAGGCATGTTCAGCCTCAAACTTAGCTCAGCCCTGCTGGGGGAAGGCTGCCTGTCGAGGCCAATCAGCTCCTGTCTCAGCCCTTTTCCTCCGGGAAATGGAGGCTGTGCAGGAACCCGAGACGGAAGTCAAATGGAGGCTTGACTTCTGGAGCAGCAACCAGGTGCGGAGGCCTAGGATCAGGAGGACGGAGACATAATCTTCTGCCTTTCCCCACACAGGCTGGCTCCGCCCGTCCCTCCGCCACGGCCCCATCACTGTCCCCGTGGTCCCGCCCAGAAGCCTAGGATTGCTACCGATGCTCAGCAGCACGGGCTTCAGGCCTCTGGACACGGTGTCTCCCTTCCAAGTACCGCCTGGAGGGCCAGCTCTCCTCCGCAGGCCCTCCTCCGCAGCCGGCGGCCGTTCCCAACGTGGGAACCGCCGTCAAGAACACGGTTCCTCCGCCTCTGTTCCGCGCTGATGGCACTGCATTTTCATTTAATTTCTCCAGAACAAGGCGGCCGAAAAGGAGAAATATCTGAAATACGGCATTTCTGTACATATTTCTGGCCCAGGATGGATATAGGAACGCAGGGTTTTCTGCCTCACTCTCATCTACCAAGACCCTCCTGTGGGATTTAAGGAGGCCTTTTGGGGGGACTGAACAAGGCCTGAAGTACCGAGTGGTCTTGATCACAACCACAGGAGCCTTGCGACCCTCGACCTTCAAGACTTGTCAGCAAAGTCAGGCATGAGTAACCCAGAAGAGTAGGAGGGCTCCATTGATAACACTTCGTATTATACCTTCATCTCTTAAGACTCTTTGTCAGTTAAGTATTGTCCATTGAAGAGTTTCTTCTTCTAGGGAAAAAAGAAATAATTTTTAAAATACAATTTTTTACATGAGGTTATTCACCTAACTTCTGAAACAGCATAGTTGAATATTAAAAATAATTGCAAGTCATGAGCATCTTATGATTTTCGATGCATTGACTACTGCATACAAAATGTCAGCAGTGGGTGTTATTCACCTACCCTTTTAAGGGTCTGACAGCGAATCCTACCCGGAGATGACATTCATCATCCTCAGGTTTCTCCATCCTAATGGCACCAGATTCGTATCAAAGGCCACCAGTTCTGCCCAGTCCATTTCATCAGCCTCTTCTGCTTCTCCCCCTCAGGTTGGAATTCGTCCAACAGAGAGTTTAACAAGAGGGAGAAAACCATTCTCAGAAAAATTTACCTTAAATTTAATGATCAGGGAGCGCTTTTCATGTGCTCTAAACTAAATTGGCATGGCATCTTGCAGACATCCCAAAACTATTGAAACCTGTAGTTAGTCATTTTTATTCATTTTTTTCTTAATTTTTTCTTCCTTCATGACAAGTCACTTTTTTGATAATCAATAGACTCCCTATAAATAACTAATGGTAAAACTCGAGTAACGCTTTGATTTTGAAGAAATATAGTAAATGTCATAAATCTTTTATTCTAAACTTACCTCGGATCCCAGCCATGTACTAGCACTCTTTTTATGGCAGCATAATGTGTATGATTAGTGTTCAGTTAATGGCAAACATAGCATAATCAAACTTATTATAATTAATTCCTCAGATGGAGTTTGTTTAAAGTAGATATAAACCACACAGAAAACATGTCCCTGTCTGAACATTAATTCTAAACAATAATAATCTAGACCAAAAATTTTGTGAATTATAGTTGATCAGAATGCCAAATTGATAACCCAGAATTATGATTTGTGATTAAAGGCTGCACTTCCCAAATTTATGCAATTGAAGAAATGAAAGCTGATTAATTACACTATAGCAGCTACCCCAGGCTGCATACAGAGGCACAGATGGCTAATTGGCTTCAGTTGGTAGAGGGTCATTTTAATTCAGTTTTCTTTAAATTTTGTTATAAAAATTTTCAAAGCTGTAAAGAATGGTTTGTGATAAATATGACCCTTCACAAATGACCTGGTTTCTATCCCTCTCCCCGCGCTCCCCCCAGGTTTGATAGAGAAAGTGACAACTGAACTATCCACATCCATCTGTCAGCTAATTGATATCCATTGCAGCAGCTTCTGTGCAGATTTCCAGCCTCTACATGCACCTCTGTATAGTGTCTCCTGTGTAAATCTTGGGCTCCATTCCCACCTTAGCTTCACAGTGTATGCAGCTCACAATATTCCAGAAACCTGGGTGCACAGGTGAGTAGTGATGCCTTTTCCACAAAAGGGTTAATTAGTTTTGTGTCACTTCTAATTGCGTATAATTTGCCTTGTTCTTATTTGCAGAAGCAAATGTTTCATCTTGAAATTTAATCAGCATGGATGTATCCAAGTTTTTTAAATCATTTACACTTTTATTTCCAGTCGAGTGCACATTCCTTTTCCCTCAAGTCTTCTCCCATTCTCCTATTTAAAATAACTGCATGTTATCAATATATCATAACAGAAACAGAAAGTGCCCATCTTCACATAGCGATTGCCCTAAATTTTTCATTTTTTAAGTTTGAGTTTAAATGACTGATGCCAATTAACACAGGGTGAGAATGCATACACACATACAAGGAGATGGAGAGTATTTAAGAATAGAAAGAAATCACTTTGATCCCTATCAAGTTGTGAATGGTAAATATTTTGTGAGATTAGTACCTTGATAAAGTGAAAATTAGCCAAGAGTTACTTGAGTTACAATAGAAATTAACCACAATTATGCATGGAACATTGCCAGGTTTGAGGTTAATTCTGCTATGTACTATTTTCTTGAATAACATAATTAGAGTAATATTATAATAATTATTTTAAATTCCTTATGGATTAAATCTGTAAGAGAATACTGATTAAATCAAATTAAAGATGATAAGAGAATAGTAATTTTCTAATGGATTTATTGTACCCATTGCACTTAGCATCTCAAAGAAAGGCTAAAAGAAACAGTTTTAGTAAAAAGAGAAATACTTTTATCTTGGTCTGTATTTTTACAAATGGAAACTGTGCAGAATTTATGAGTCAATTATAATGAAAATTTTACCTTTGTATGTAAAAAAGAAAAATGATCATCTATGTATCTCACATAAACGTTCTTTAAAATCCATGGGAGGATTCTTTTACACTTTCTCTTTCTTAATTTTATGAAGTGTTTTAGGAGGAGGATGTATAATGTTACAAACTGCTACTCAAATGTTTTCATAATTTTTAAACCTTTAGTATACCTTTATTGATTCTAATTCACCTGGAAAAACTATGTAGCCAGATAAATACTGAGAAAGCTATATACACAGAGCTTCTGTTTATGTATGTGGGAAATTTAGTCTTGTTTATTTTTCTACTGTTTCTCTATTTTGTTTTACTTATTTTGCTCCTGATCTTTATTATTTTCTTTCTTCTTTTAATTTTTATCTTAATTTGTTTTTTGTTTTCTGGTTCCTTGAGTATAAATTCATATTGTTTATTTGTGAACTTCTTTCATTTTTAATTTTTTAAATCTGTTTTTAAAATTTTTATTGCAGCATAGTTGATTTACTATGTTTTGTTAGTTTCTGCTGTAAAGTGAATCAGTTATACATATACATGTATCCACTCTTATAGATTCTTTTCCCATGTGGGTCATTACAGAGTATTGAAAAGACTTCCCTGTGCTATACAGTAGGTCCTTATTAGTTATCTACTTTATAAATGTATAGTAGTGTGTATATATCAATCCCAATCTCCCAATTTATACCTCCCCTCCCCCACTTTCCTGGCTGGTAACCATAAGTTTGTTTTCTGCATCTGTGACTCTATTTCTATTTTGTAAATAAAGTCATGTGTGTGTGTTAAGTCGCTTCAGTTGTGTCTAACTCTTTGCAACCCTTTGGGCTGTAGCCTACCAGGCTTCTCTGTCCATGGGATTTTCCAAGCAAGAATACTGGAGTGGGTTGCCTTGCCCTTCTCCAGGGGATCTTCCCAATCCAGGGATGGAACCCATATCTCTTAACGTCTCCTGAATAGGCAGGTGAGTTCTTTACCACTAGTGCCACTTGGAAAGCCCAAATAAGATCATTTATACATTTTTTTTTTTTAGATTCCACTTATAAGTGGTATCACACAATTTTTGTCTTTCTCTAATTTAGTATGAAAATTTCTAAGTTCAATCATGTTGCTGCAAATGGCATTACTTTATTCTTTTTATGACTGAGTATCATTCCATTGTATATGTGTATCCCATCTTTATCCATTCCTCCACTGATGGACATTTAGGTTGCTTCCATGTCCTGGCTACTGTAAATATTGTTGCAGTAAACACTGGGGTACATGGTTTTCTCCAGATATATGGCCAGGAATGGGATTGCTGGATCATATGGTAGCTCTTTATTTAGCTTTTTAGGGAATCTACATACTGTTCTCCATAGTGGCAATACCAGTTTACGTTCTCACCAACAGTGTAGGAGAGTTCCCTTTCCTCTACACCTTCTCCAGCACTTAATGTTTGTAGACTGTCTGATAACGGCCGTTCTGACCAATGTGAGGTGGTACCTTATTGTAGTTTTTATTTGATCTTCCTTCTTTTAATGTAAGCATTTATTGCTTTAAACTTCTTTTTCAGAACTGATTTTGCTATATCTCATAAGTTTTGTTATGGTGTGTGTTTTCACATTTTACGGTATTTTCTAATTTCCCTTTTGATTTCTGTTTGACACATTGGTTGTTCAAAAGTACTCATTTCTACTGCATGATCTCACTTATGTAGAATCTGAAAAACAAACAAAATGAAAACAGACTCTCAGAGAACAACAAGTGGTTGCCAGAAGGAAAGGGGTGGGTTGGGGGTGAAATAGGTGAGGAGGATTAAGTGGCATAAATCTCCAGTTATATAACTAATAAGTCACATGGATATATTAATAATATACAGCATAAGAAACATGGATCAATGATATTGTAATACCTTTGTATGAGGACAGATGGTTACTTAACTTATCATTGTCATCAATGTATGCAAACATCAGGTCATTATATTGTACACCTGGAACTAATGTAATATTGTGTGTTAGTCGCTCAGTCGTGCCCGACTCTTTGCCACCCCATGGACTGCAATCCACCAGGTTCCTCTGTCCATGAGATTTTCCAGGCAAGGATACTGGAGTGTGTTGCCATTTCCTTCTCCACGGGATCTTCCCAACCCAGGGATTGAACTCGGGTCTCTTGCACTGCAGGCAAATTCTTTACTGACTGAGCTACTAGGGAAGCCCAATGTAATATTGTACAATAACTATATTTCAGTAGAATAAAAAAAGAAACAGAGACTAAGAAGTGTTAATTAACATTAATTTGAGAATTTTTCCAGGTGTTTTTTTTTTTTTTTTTCCTGCCACTGATCTCTACTTGTATTCCATTGTGGTCAAAAATATACTTGGTATGATTTCAATTTTTTAAAATTTGTTAAGACTTGTTCCATGACCAATTTTGTGATCTGTGCTAGAGAAAGATCCAAGCTTGAGAAGAATGTATATTGCCCTGAGGTTAGGTGGAATGTTCTATGTCTACTAGGTTCATTTGGACTATAGGGTTATTAAAACCCTCTGTTTCCTTATTGAGCTTCTTTCTGATTGTTCTATTAATTGTAACCAGTATTGAGATCTTCTGTTATTATTGTGTTATTTTCTAATTCTCCTTTTCATCCCTTCAGTGTTTGCTTAAGATATTTGCTTCAATTTGGGGTGCATGTATATTTACAGCTATTGTATCCTGTTAGTAAATTGACCTCTTTAACATTATATAATGTTTTTGTCTGTTGTGACAGCTTTAACTTAAAGTCTATTTTGTCTTGCATAAGTATGGCCACTCCGGCTCTTTTGATTATCATATATGGAATATCTTTTTCTGTCCTTTCACTTTCAGGTGTGTCCTTAAATCTAGACAGCATATGGTTGGATCTTTTTTACTAATCCATTCAATTATGCTGTTTCTTCTCATTGTAGAATTTAATTTATATCTAATATAATTAATGATAGAGAAGGACTTACTTTTGCCATTTTTTTGCATTGTTATCTGTTTTGTACCATTTTTGTCCCTCTTTTCCTGTTTTGCCACTTTCCTTAGTGTCCTGATGAATTTTTATAATGATACACTTCAATTCCTTTCTTAATTTCTTTTGTGTATCATCTGTATTGTGGTTGCTTTCTTTGTGGTGACAATGGGCCTTACATAATACATATATTTAAAACATTGTTTAATAACTTCACTTTTTAAAATTTTGTTACAACTTCACTTTCAGTTCAGTTCATTCGCTCAGTCATGTCTGACTTTTTGCGATCCCATGAATCACAGCACGCCAGGCCTCCCTGTCCATCACCAACTCCCGGAGTTCACTCAAACTCATGTCCGTCAAGTCGGTGATGCCATCCAGCCATCTCATCCTCTGTCGTCCCCTTCTCCTCCTGCCCTCAATCTTTCCCAGCATCAGGGCCTATTCAAATGAGTCAGTTCTTCGCATCAGGTGGCCAGAGTATAGGAGTTACGGTTCAACATCAGTCCTTCCAATGAACACGCAGGACTAATCTCCTCTAGGATGGACTGGTTGCATCTCCTTGCAGTCCAACGGACTCTCAAGGGTTTTCTCCAGCACCACAGTTCAAAAGCATCAATTCTTCGGCACTCAGCTTTCTTCACAGTCCAACTCTCGCATCCATACATGACCACTGGAAAAACCATAGCCTTGACTAGACAAACCTTTGTTGGCAAAGTAATGTCTCTGCTTTTCAATACTTCACTTTCAGTTCAGTTCAGTCGCTCAGTCGTGTCCGACTCTGTGACCCCATGAATCTCAGCATGCCAGGCCTCCCGGTCCATCACCAACTCCCGGAGTTCACTCAGACTCACACCCATCGAGTCCGTGATGCCATCCAGCCATCTCATCCTCTGTTGTCCCCATTCTCCTCCTGCCCCCAAACCCTCCCAGCATCAGAGTCTTTTCTAAAGAGTCAACTTTTTGCATGAGGTGGCCAAAGTACTGGAGTTTCAGCTTTAGCATCAGTCCTTCCAAAGAAATCCCAGGGCTGATCTCCTTCAGAATGCATTGGTTGGATCTCCCTGCAGTCCAAGGGGACTCTCAAGAGTCTTCTCCAGCACCACAGTTCAAAAGCATCAATTCTTCGGCACTCAGCCTTCTTCACAGTCCAACTCTCACATCCATACATGACCACAGAAAAAAACATAGCCTTGACTAGACGGACCTTAGTTGGCAAAGTAATATCTCTGCTTTTGAATATGCTATCTAGGTTGGTCATAACTTTAATTCCAAGGAGTAAGTGTCTTTTCATTTCATGGCTGCAGTCACCATCTGCAGTGATTTTGGAGCTCAAATAAATAACTAAATAAATAAATAAAAAGTCTGACACTGTTTCCATTGTTTCCCCATCTATTTCCCATGAAGTGATAGGACCAGATGCCATGATCTTCGTTTTCTGAATGTTGAGCTTTAAACCAGCCTTTTCACTCTCCTCTTTCACTTTCATCAAGAGGCTTTTTAGTTCTTCTTCACTTTCTGCCATAAGGGTGGTGTCATCTGCATATCTGAGGTTATTGATTTTTTCCTAGCAATCTTGATTCCAGCTTGCGCTTCATCCAGCCCAGCATTTCTCATGATGTACTCTAAATATAAGTTAAATAAGCAGGGTGACAATATACAGCCTTGACAAACTCCTTTCCCTATTTGGAACCAGTCTGTTGTTCCATGTCCAGTTCTAACTGTTGCTTCCTGACCTGCATACAGATTTCTCAAGAGGCAGGTCAGGTGGTCTGGTATTCCCATCTCTTGAAGAATTTTCCACAGTTGATTGTGATCCACACAGTCAAAGGCTTTGGCATCGTCAATAAAGCAGAAGTAGATGTTTTTCTGGAACTCTCTTGCTTTTTCCATGATCCAGCAGATGTTGGCAATTTGATCTCTGGTTCCTCTGCCTTTTCTAAAACCAGCTTGAACATCAGGAAGTTCACAGTTCACATATTGCTGAAGCCTGGCTTGCAGAATTTTGAGCATTACTTTACTAGCATGTGAGATGAGTGCAACTGTGCGGTAGTTTGAGCATTCTTTAGTCATATACAAATTCTCTACTCTTCTTCCCTCATCATACTTTGTGTTACTAAGACCACAAATTGCACCTTCTTAAATTTTATGTATTGTTATCATTAAAGTTTTCTATACTTTGTCCTTTTAAACGCTATAGCAGAGTTAAAAGTTATTCATGTATCACCATTACAGTCTTTCAGTATTCTGTTTTTCTCTATATGCTTCCCTTTACCAGCAAGCTTTCATACTTTTATGCTCTGCTGTTGCTATCTAGCATCCTTTCATTTCCACTTGAAGGATTCCCTTTAGCATTTCATGTTGAGTGAGGTCTAGTGCTGATGAACTCCCTCAGCTTTTTACCTGAGGAAGTATTTATTTCGCCTTCATTTTTGAAGGACAGCTTTGCCAGATACAATTTTTTTTTTTTCTTTCAGAACTTTAAATATATCATCTCACTCCCTCTGGCCTTCAAGGTTTCTGTGGAGAAATCTGCTGAAAAACTGATGAGATCCCTTTTATGCGGCAGATCACTTTTCTCTTGCTGCTTTCAAAGTTCTCTCTTTGTGTTTGACTTCCAATAGTTTAATTTTAATGTGTTTTAGTATGGTCTTCCTTTGGCTCATCCTAGTTTAGACCATTAGGCTTCTTGAAATTGGATGTCCATTTCCTTTCCCACAATTAATAAGTTTTCAGCCATTATTTCTTCAGATCAGCTTTCTGCCTTTTTCTCTCAGTCATCTTCTGGGACTCAAATAATGTGTTTGTTTGTCTTATTGATTGTGTCCCGTAAGTCCCTTAGACTTTCTCCACTCTTCATTTTTCTTGTTTCTCTGAATAATTTCAAATACCTATGTTTGAGCTTACTGATTTTTTCTTCTGCCTGATCCAGTATGTTCTTGAATCCACCTATTGATTTTTTTCAACTCAGTTGTTGTATTCTTCAGCTCCAAAATTTCTTCTTAATATTTTTCTTTTTTTTAATATTCTTATTTTGTTTATGCATTATTTTTCTGAGCTTATTGAGCATGTGTGTGTATATATATGTATATATTTTATTCTTCATTGGGTAATTCATATGCTTCCATTTCTTTAAGATTGTTTTCTGGAGAGTTTTCTTTTAGCATAAACCAACTCTCCACAATTTTGATGTATTCATAACATTTCATGAAGTTGGTCAATATGGTGATGTAAGAACTTACCCTTTTCTGAGGGAAATAAAAGAGTGTTAGTTCTGTGTCTGCACTTGTTGCTTTAATTCATCCGTTAGAAAGGTCTTTGCTTTCTAGCCCTGGTACCATTTTATGTTGATATCCTTAAATAAACTTGGCTTTCCAGTGAACAACACTTGAGCGTTGTTTGCACTTTCTCTTTGATTTCTAATTTTGTTCTTTCACTGAGAGACCTGGTAGAGAAACGACTGGAGGATCTTTGTAATGTCAGTTAGATTCATACAAAATTATTGACTTTGCAGATAGTAAGTTTATCTAGCCTAACCTCATTTTTCATCCTTTCATTCTCAGAAATGATTTAGAAATGCATTTTGACTCTCAGGGCTTCCCTTGTGGCTCAGTTGGTAAAGAATCTGCCTGCAATGCAGGAAACCTGGGTTCGATCCCTGGGTTGGGAAGATCCCCTGGAGAAGGGAAAGACTACCCACTCCAGTATTTTGGCCTGGAAAATCCCATGAACTATACATGGACAATAAAGTCCATGGGGTCACAAAGAGTTGGACACGACTGAGCAACTTTCAGTTCACTTCTGGAGATTTATCTTGTTCCTTTGATTGGGCCCATGTTTTCCTCTTTCATTGTATACTTTGTTTTACTTTGTATTGAGATTTGAGCATTTAAAAAAAAAAAAAAACAGCTACCTCTCCCAGTCCTTATGGACTGGTTTCATACAAGGAAAGAATTATTGCTTTAAAAAAAGATGCATAACGTGAGAGTTGTGAGTTCAAGTTTTATTTGGCGCAATATGAGGACTCTAGTCTGCAAGAGAGCACCTCAGATATCTCTGAAAAACAGCTCCAAAGAGGCAGGGGGAACGGACAGCATATATGTGACTTTGGTGAAGGGGGAGTACATGCAATCAAGCACATATTTTTTGTAGAAAGCTTCTGTTGGTTTTGTGAAGCTTCTGCTAGTCATGATAAATGATCATTTTAGTGCTTTTCAAGATATGAAGGATTTTAGTGTTTTTTGAGATATGAGGAAAATCAAGCATGAGGCTCATAAACTCAGTTTCTGAAAATATCTTACTATCAATAAGACCTGTCCTTGCCAGTTTCCAGAAACACAGAGTGCCTCATTTCTGCTGTCTACCCTGAACTCCTTCAGGGGGTGTTGGAGGTCAGCAATTGCAGTAGCATGTGATTTAATCCTTGCAGAGGTAGATGGCAAGCATCCATGGCAAATGCCAATTTGTGGTTGACCAAATGTTACCAATCAGCTAGAGATTTGGTGATTTTCAAACCTTTCTTGTAGGTGCATCCTCCCTGGATTTGTGTGTGTCAATTCACACTTAGAAAGGTTTTACTTCTTTGGTCAAGAACTTGAATTTCTTGTTTCATCCAGTGTCAGCCTGTGGTCCTTCCTGCTGGTTCTCCTTAAGCTGCCCAGCTCTTTTTTGTTCTCAGTTGGGTGCCAGCATTCAGAGTATGCCTGGTCCCATAGATGCTCTGGTGATGAGACATAAACCAGACCCTCACACAGCTTCCAAAGAAAGCCAAACTGTTGGATGCACACTGCACTCTCCCTGCTCCCCCTCTCTTCCTGCCAATTCAGAGATCATCAGATTGCATCAGCCTCTGCCTACAGTCCCACAAATCCTCTGGAGCAGCAGCAAGCCTCCCAGCTCTTTTTTGTTCTCCTAAATCCCATGGCCCCTGGGATATCATATCCTATTGGAATCACAATCCAGATCTTTCCCAAGGGAGAAGCTGGGAGTTGGGGGGTTTCTCCTATTCATTTTGCACTGAGCTCGGGGAAGTGGTGAGTTAGTTTGTGCTAGTTTAGACCACTAGCTGCCTTTGTTTTCTGTTCAGCACTCAGATTCAGGCAGGAGAGAAACCAGTCCCTTGGATAAACCCCTAAAAAGTCTGAATGTCAGACATATGTTCCAGTCTTCTATTTCCCACCCCAGGGAAAAGATGGGAGTTAGGAATTCTCTCCTGGTCACATGACACTCTGCTGGGAGAAAGGGCTCTGCAAAATGAGTGCCATGAATTTTCCTACTGATTTCATTGTGACTGGTTTTGTGCTTGGGTGCAAGAGCCTTTTAACTTGTTTCTGGATTTCTTGCAAAGGAAACTGATCCATGTATTGTTGAACTGGTGTCTCCAGCAGGGGAAAGAGGGTCTAGGACTTCCCATTATTCTGCAATTTTGCTGAAGCCACCAAACATAAATTCTTAGTAATTTTTAAAGTACACTCTGTACAAACAAACATCACTTTATCATTTGACTTTTAACTATAAAATAACTGACCCACTTAGAAAACTGCTTCCTTCACAGTGTTCAACTTATTGAATCAATATTGTTTCTTTTTAGCTATAAAGCATTTTCTTTCTCCTGTTGGCTTACATATGCTGGAAAGAAGCTGTGCCAAGTGAGAAACTGCAGAAATATTCCTGTCAAAAAGTTGTTCTTTTCCTTGGTCAACTGGAATGAAACGTAAGTTTAATCTTTATTTTGAAAGAATTATTTGTCTAATAAAGACCAGGGCTCCTTCCACTTCCCCTCTCCCTGCTGCTTCTAAGTGAAAGATATAATTTTTTTTTAATGTAGCTGGTTGATTTGATTCAGAGATGTGGTAAATATGCTAAGCATACTAGGTAACTGACTTCAATTCAACAGATTAAAGGTGCCTTTAAAAATCTAGATAAATATCCAATCTATATTGTTGAGCTGCTCAAAGAGGGAAATTGGGAAAAGGAGAATTATTAATCATTTGTAGACTGTGGATAAAAGAAATATCCTCTATTGGTATTGGAGGGAGATAGATTTCAGTTATAACAAAGAAGAAAGATGTCATCTAATGATATATGTAATCTCCATTTTCTCCCAAAAGCCAATTGCAAATTTATTTAAGCAATCAAGTTTTTGTACAGTAACTATCTATGCATTGCGTAAAATGTCATCTAATTTGGCATAATCAACTCCTACCAAGATCTTTATCTATTTATTTATTTATTTAATTTTCAGATTTTATCCCTAACAGCTAAAGCAGCACCAGACACAGTAAAAGTCCAGTAAATGTGGCTTGGCAAGTGAATGAATTTTATGTAATAAGTGACTCCCCAAAAATATATTAACCAGCTCAGTTACTAGAATTAGGATACCCTGTTTCGGTTCCTGGGTCAGAAAGATCCCATGCAGAAGGAAACAGCTACCCACTCCAGTTTTCTGGCATGGAGAATTCCATGGACTGTATAGTCCACGGGGTCACAAAGTGTTGGACACGACTGAGCAACTTTCACTTGACTTTTCACTTTTCTTCTGACTTAATTAAAGCTTATCCATGGTTGTTTTCAACTGACATATATGTGCCATCTTTTAAATAATTCAAGAGAAAAATTTCCTAATTCTAAAATCACATGAAGAAGAGAGACTCAATGGAAAAAAGAACATTCCAGATTATATGAGAAATAAAGTGAAATTATAGCTTCCATCCTGACACAAAATTATGAAAACTAATTAGAATGTCAATTACAGGTAAAAGAGAATATTCAAGAAAGTACTGTGCATTTCACAAAATCATCAACATTTTATGTTGAGTTTCAGAGCTTCTTTTTAAGCTGAGAAATAGTCCACATTACATTGAATGAATATTATAACTGTGAAAAAATATGAATGATAAGAACAACTTTTGGATAACTAAACGTGTGATAATTTAATTTTCAATAGTCTAAATTTTGCTAATATTAAAAAATAAATTTTCTTTAGCCTTTCCTTTGTTTTCTGTCCTTCCTTTTTTTAAAAATTTGTTCATTGGAGGATAATTGCTTTACAATATTTTGTTGGTTTCTGCCATATATTAACTTGGCCCAGGTCCCACAACCAGCGAATGACAGAACCAGTGCTCAGATGCACTCTGACTGCAGAACTGAGGTTTTTACTGTGATTTTCATACTTTCTTACAACATATAAAACCCTAGGCTGAATATTTATATTCTGCAACTAGTTCTTAATCTTAAATTTAAAAAAAAAAAAAACCTCTGCTTTATTGTTTCAACAGCAGCTATACCATTTTTCTCTCTACTTTGCAGCAAAACCCTTCCAAAGAGTTGTCTGTATTCACTTTCTTCAGCTTTCTCCCCTGCTTTAAAACATACTCCAGTCAGGCTTTCATCATCTCTTTTCCACTGAAATTGATCGTTAGAGTCACCAGTGACCTGCAGAGCTAAATCTGATGTTTGTTTCTCTGTCTTCATTTTACATAATCTATTAAGAGCTGTTTCCCACATTCTTTTAGCTTTCTGCCTCCCTCACTGGACATTCCTTCTCCGTATCCTTTTCTTCTCCCAGACTGCTCATAGTCCTAGCCCTTAAGCTTCCTCTGTTCTATCTATATTTATAGGCTTAGTTTTCTCTTATAGTCACACAGCATTAAATGCCATCTGTATGCCAGCAACTCCCAAATTTATATCACCAACCCAGGCATCAGTCACAAACTTCGTACTTATTCACTCAACATGTCTAAAACTAAACTCTTGATCTTACACTCCAAATTTGTCCTACCCATGGATGGCCACCCTGGATGATCATTTCCAGTTTTGGTTGTTTAGATCAGATCCTTAGCCTGAATTTCCTTCTCTCAGACCCATGTCTCGGATATCCTACTGGCTCTCTCCTCAGAATATTTCCAGAGTGTTACTTCTTGTCACTTTCCTTTGTCTAGGCCACCATCATATCTCCCCTGTATTCCTAAAACTGCCTTGTAATAGTCACCCTACTTCTCTTGCACCTTTATAATGCTTCTCATACAACAGCTCAAGTAACATCTTTTAAAATGTAAGTCAGGCTACCTCACTCTGCTGTTTTATAATCCTGAAATGGCTTCCTCTTTCACTCAGACAAAAGTCAAAGTCCTTACAATGGTTCATTATTTTATATCAGTATTAATAGGGGAATTCTATACAGTGTGACTTTTTAAATCTCCCAATTTCTCTATCAAAAAGTTATTCTGATTTTAGAAAAACTGTCTTATATGGAAGCAAAGAATGTTTAAGAAAAAAATTAGTTTTTACTCATTTTTAAATAGTAGAGTAAGGCAAGCATATGGTTAAAATTTGAAGTTTGTAGATATAGAGAAGCAATCTTACTTCACTTATTGAATTATCTCAAAGTATTTTTCTTCCTTTTTTGTGTAAAGTTCATTCCTTTGATTTTTCAATAGCCATGTAGAAGTTAATAAAAAGGATTTCTCAGTGACTGTGAGATTATTCTGGCTTAAAAATCCATATGTATTCAAGAAAATGAATAAATAACTATAAAATATGTATTCTTACTCTAGAAGAATTTATTTTTGTTAATAAAAATGACAAAATGGAGATTGGCAGTAACTATCCACTGTAACTTATCAAATGTTTTCTCATTCTTGATTTGAAAAGCTCACTAATAAGTGAAGTTACACATGAAGAAGAGAGACTCAGTGGGAAAAAGAACATTCCAGATTATATGAGAAATAAAGTGAAATTATAGCTTCCATCCTGACACAAAATTATGAAAACTAAATAGAAAGTCAATTACAGGTAAAAGAGAATATTCAAGAAAGTACTGTGCATTTCACAAAATCATCAACATTTTATGTTGAGTTTCAGAGCTTCTTTTTAAGCTGAGAAATAGTCCACATTACATTGAATGAATATTATAACTGTGAAAAAATATGAATGATAAGAACAACTTTTGGATAACTAAATGTGTGATAATTTAATTTTCAATAGTCTAAATTTTGCTAATATTGAAAAATAAATTTTCTTTAGCCTTTCCATTGTTTTCTCTCCTTCCTTTCTTAAAAAATTTGTTCATTGTAGGATAATTGCTTTACAATATTTTGTTGGTTTCTGCCATATATCAACATGAGTCAGCCATAGGTATATGTATGTCCCTTCCCTTACTTTTAACTATAATTATATTTCATCTGTTTTACAATGGCTATTATAAGTTATTTATTACATTGTTGATGGGATAATGAATATACTGCTGATATACAGTCTACCATGTATCACATATTGTGTTTTGTAATATTTTTTCCTTTTTATAGATAGACAAGGCTTAAAAAGGTTAAATTAATCACTCAAAGAACATCTGTTTAGTCACAGGGCCAAATTTGAATTAAATCCTTTGACTCATCTCCACACCCAGTTTACATATTGACATCTCTGAGTTATTATTAACTCAGTGACAGTAAGCCATAAGCCGCATGTAAGTCACCTACCCCAAATTCCTTATCTGTATTTTCTATCAGTTAAAAGGATCCACTAACATAATCTAGGAGCCTGAAATTCATCTTCCATTTGTCATTGTCCTATTCTACTAATATGCTGTCGGTCAATTATTAGTTATCCATTCTACCTCTAAAATAGCTCTTCTGTCTTTTCCTTTTGTTAGATGTCTTTTTACACCTGGACCTAGATCTCTCCATCTCAGAGAATAGCATGTTGAGGGGAAAGATGTGTATTTCTTCAGAATCAGTTATGGTCACCGGTGTGAATTACCTGTTCCTTATTCCTGAGGCTGAATGCCGCCTGTTGCCGTTGTTGTGTAGTCACTAAGTTGCGTCCACCTCTTTGCAACCCCATGGACTGCAACATACCAAGCTTCTCTGTCCTCTACTATCTCCTGGTGGTGATTTAGTCACTAAGTTGTGTCTGGCTCTTGCAACCCCATGGACTGTAGCCTATCAGGATCCTCTGTCCATGGGATTTCCCAGGCTCCCAGAGCTTGCTCAAATTCATGTCCATTGAGTCAGTGATGCTATCTAACCCCCTCATCATCAGCCACCTTCTTCCCCTTTTGCCTTCAGTCTTTCCCAGAATCAGGGTCTTTTCCAGTGAGTCAGCTCTTCACATCAAGTGATCAAAGTTTTGGGGCCTCAGCTTCAACAACAGTCCTTCCAGTGAATAGTCAGGCTTGATTTCCTTTAGGATTGACTGGTTTGATTTCCTTGCTGTCCAAGAGACTCTCAAGAATCTTCTCCAGCATCATGATTTGAAAGCATCCATTTTTCAGCATTCAGCCTTTTTCATAGTCTAACTCTCACATGCTTCCTGAGTGAGTGAGTGGAAGTCGTTCAGTCGTGTCCAACTCTTTGCGACCCAATGGACTGTAGCCTGCCAGTTTCCTCTGTCCATGAGATTCTCCAGGCAGGAATACTGGAGTGGGTAGCTGTTTCCTTCTCCACACATGCTTCCTAGCCACCCGTAAATCTATCTCTCCTAAACATTGTATTTCTCTTGAGACTGTTGTATCATTTCTATGTAGCCAAGATGACTCCTGAAAGGAAAGAAAGGTATCCTTCTTCCTGTCCACCATTAGGAACCTCAGATCTCTCAGCTTCCTGTCAAAACCCCTTTCTTCTTAGATTCTTCAACCACTCAAGTGTATTCATCCCAGTCTTACAGTATCTTTATACCTTGTAGGCAATCTTATATAGATTAATGGATTTGATGCCCAAATTCAAATTTTTTCCTCCTTTAACAACCTTGTGCTTATCCTTAGCCACTTTTTTTTACCCATATCTACAGGGTACCCATATCTATCTGAGTTTGATGTTCTTCACCTTGACATATCCAGGAATTGTACTGTCTATTACATCTCAGCAATCAGCCCTGAATTTCCTGGAATCTCATCATCACCCAGAATAGTTCACATTTAAAATTATAAACAACTCTCTATGCTTTTAGCTCTCTCATTTAAACATTTCCTTTTGCCATTAGGAAAAACATCGCAAATTCCTTTGCCTGGCATACAGAGTTTTTAAATATTCTGGCAACCACCTATCTTTCTAATTGCATCCTTCATAACTTTCAGGTTAAGACCAACTTGACTATGTTTCTTGTTCTAGCTACAATGCGCCACTCACCATTCCTCAGCTCCATGCTTATATGCCCTTGTCAGTGTACTTTTTTCTTTTTTGGAATATTCTTTTCCAACTATTTACCTTGTTGTAGCCAGCTACTGCTTAAGACCCATTATGAGTTTTTTCCTGTCCTCCCCCCATTCCCTAAGACAATGTTAATCATTCTTTCTTGATGCTTAAGTTTTTGTAATTTTCAAAAAATAAGCTTATGTATCAAAATCAAAACAATCACCATAGAGTAATCAATCTCATTACTCTAGTACTTCTGCTATATTTCTGCCTTTACAAGATAAAACATTAAAACTTGAGAGAATGCCTCAATTCAAATAGTTAAAATGCTTGTGTCACACAGCACTGTATTAGAAGGAAATATTTATGAAAACATCATAGTAATTGGGTCCTAGTGTCCTAGAGTTGCTGGGAATATTGATGAGATCAAGGGTTAACGGTGCTTGACACACAATAAAGTGAAGGTGTTAGTTGCTTAGTGGTATCTGACTCTTTGTGACCCCATGGTCTGTTCATGGAGTTCTCTAGACAAGAATACTGGGTGGATTGCCATTCCCTTCTCCAGAGAATATTCTCGATCCAGGAATCAAACCAAATGTCTCCTGCATTACAGACAATTTTTTTTAACCATCTGAGCTACCAGGGAAGCCCAACCTAATTTTTTTTTTTTTTATTTTAAGGATCAATTTTCCTCTTGAAATAAAATCACTTCCAAGAGAATCCATGCTCACTATAAAATTGTTTGGAATTACCTATGCAACCAATGCAGATTTATTGGCCTGGACTTGTTTTCCACTGTTTCCAAAACAGTAAGTATATCTTTTGTGATTAATAAAACTTCCATCTCAATAAAACCTCCTTGGAACTAGATAATGTCCAGTATATGGCATAATGAGAAAATCAAGGAGATGTTTCATTCTAAAACTGAGCTACCTCAATATAAATCACAACAGTTGAAAGCAGGACTGAAAAGCAAAATGTAGAAATGGCTTTAGAAACAAGCTTCATGCTCAGCTTGTCAACTGGATCATTTACCATGAAAAGGTATTGCCATGACCAGTCTCAATTTCTTTTCCTTCTCTGACCAGCCAGTTTCTCTGGAATTACTAATGCAAAATGATTTAGATCAGTACTGTCATTTAGCAACAATGTAAGTCTTGAAATTCTGGCTGAAGTAAAATTATTCAATGTAATTGGCTTACTGACCCTTTATTGCCAAGAAAAAAAATATATGTCAACTTTAAGACAATATTTTTCAGGAAAGTAAGCCAAATAGGAGTTCTGTCAGGACTGGTTGCCACTGCAAAAGTAGCTGTAAATTTAACCATAAGGATTTGGAATTATTAATACTTAGAATATTTGAGAAAGTCAGTAATGTGATTCTCTATGTTATTAAAGAAAAATATTTTAAAACATCTTAGTTATTTTCCTTTGACAAAACTTGCTTTAGAATCAAACTGTTAAAAAAAAAAGGACTTTTGAAGAATTAGAACTTGTGTTGTTATTTTAATATTATAAAGTGTGTTTCTGCCTCCGCTCTTTTAGAAAGACTTGGTAATATAAAAATGTTAACAAAATTCCTCATCAGGTTTTAGTTCCCACTTTTGTCAGTATAAATAAAATATCATCAAAGTAACTGTGATACATATTTTGGTTTTGTTTGCTTGTTTGTTTTGCTTTTAGCCATACCTTATGGCATGTGGGATCTTAGTTCCCCAACTAGGGATCGAACTCATGCCCCTTGCAGTAGAAGCACAAGTCTTAACCACTAGGTTACAGGAAAGCCCTCTGGAATACATTTTATAAATCATTTCTATTGGATTAATTATGACATGGTGTGCATGTTTGTATGTGTATATGTGTTGCTCTTTTATTTGTTTTCATGTTATAGCTAGTTTCCACATGTGTGAGCAGAGGGAATGTATTTTCTTGGTAATTTCTGTCATCTAACATGGTACCTCTTGTAAATAGGCAATCAGTACAGGTTTATTAAACTGAATTAGAAGAAAATCAATCTCTATAGGAAATTTAGAATGAAATAAGATCTCAAAAGTCTGTAAGAAACAGTTCAACCCTAACGGGAATACCAACTGCTGTTAGCAGATATTTCAAAAATCTGATTTGTGGGCTAAGAACTTTCATTACTTTCTCACTGGGAGCAGCTGCACAGGTGCCTTTCTTTCTCCTGAGTGAGTTTCTTTAAAGTTTCATCTGCAGTAAGATCTAAAATGTTGTAGAATACATTTGTAGCTATTCACTGAAAAAAAAAAAATCCATTTTATTACCTCTAACACTATTTTGTACATAATAGGTAATCAAAAACTTGTTAAATATATTAAAGGTCTGGAATATTTTTTGTCTTTCAAACTAATCTTCAAGGCTTTTTTCTACATGCTTATTGTGATAGCAAAATACTGCCTCCATGTTGTTTTGTCATCTGTCACTTAACCTTTGGTAGACATTTAAGATGCAAGTAATTAGAGACAATGGGTATCTTTAAGGAATGCCATCTGGGACTGATACTAAGTGCTTTTCCTAAGGGTAAATGGCAAAATTGTGGATGCTGAGACATCACAGAAACACAACTTACTTCAAAGAGGATTTCAATAAGCATTTGTGAAAGTGTTTCCAAAAGATCATTTCTTATGAAAATCAGAAAATCTGCTCTCTCCTGGGCTAAACAACGTAAAGAAATTTAGATCTTTTTAAGACATCAGAAATCCATCACGTGGCCAGTTGGGGAGATGTAATAACTCCCACTGTGTTCATTGCTTTGAGTTACAGAGATTCTAACCCAATTTATGTAAAGCAGGTATTTCAAGATCACATCAAATAAGTCACTTAATTTTATTTCCTTTATGGGCATGACCCATGCCCATAAACATTTGGTATCAGTTTTGTCATTTATTTCAGTTCAAATTGCTCATACCTAGTCATATGGAGCTGTAATGAGCATTTCTGTCTTTATTTTTCCAAGATACACACGACCTGAAAATATGCAGACTTAAAGTCTTTCTATCTCTTTGTGGGTTTCAGAGGTGGGTTTCAGAAGAACCAGCCAAGTTTAAACTCATATGTATTGGTTATGGCTGTATCAACAGTGTGTACCAATAAAAATAAGGTTCAACATTTTCAAGCACACAAACTCACTTTGAATCCTATTAAAAGGATATGTTTCAAGAACAAAGGTAAAATGTTGCCCACAGAAGTTTTATAATCCTCTCCTTTGCAGACAGGGCTCTACCACATCTGTATTCACAATGCCTCCACTGCAGTAAGACAGGGTTATTCTCACCTCAGTCATTTCTTTCTTTCTTTCTTTTTTTTTTTTTTTTTTATCTCAGTCATTACTATGAGCTACCTTCCCTACTTAAATTCAAAACAAATAGTGTGGTCCTTTCTTAGCATTTCTAAATTGCAGTAAACTCCTTCAATGCAGAGATGCTCAACCCTAATTGAACAATAGAATCTCCTGGGGAGATTTAAAACTAAACCCAAAACCCAAGTGCTCCCAAAGATTCTAATTTAATTGGTCTGTGGAGAAGCCCAGGCATCAGTATTTCCAGAGTTCCTGAGATGAGTTAAAATCCAGGAAAATGAGAATCTCTTTTGTAGAATTTAAAAAGAATCCTAAGTAAATCATAATACAATTTTATTCCTGAGACTGTTGTCTGAGTAGCCAACCCTGACCCCACTACGTAGTGTCATTTCAGATATACCCTTAAAATCAAATAATAAAAACAAGTTGTAGATAAAAATGCCTTATCATTCTTCCATCCTGTAGGAGAAAGACTCTCAGAGCTCAATTCAAATATCTTATTTATATATGAAGATCTTTATGATGAAGGAAGGTTAAGGGACTGGCTAGAGGTCACTGGGATACCTGGGAATAGAACAAGAACCAGAATGGAGAATTGGCTTCTCTGCACACATCTTCCTACTTCAAGTCGCCTCCCTTCCTGCCCTTAGATGTTATGTCCTGCTTCTGAGCTGTGGAAACCTCACCAGCACAGGAGGGGATCTTGTCTCTCTTCCTGGCCATGAAACCTGTTAGATCTATGAGAGTCAGAGTCTCAAAGAGTTTTATAAGATCAAATCTTCTGAAAGTACTGGTTCCAGAATGCCAAACCATGGATGCATAGAATCCTATACCTAAAAATGGGAGTAATTAATTTATTCTAACCATTTTTTAAAAATTCTCTGAGGAAACAGGGGGCCAGAGAGGGTCAACTAGCCTATCTGTTCTCCTGGTGCTAGAGATTTTCATTTGGTTTTTCCAGGCATAGGAATTTGTATAATATTGAAATTTAAAGCACACTTAAAGATAGAAACAGTATGAACCTAACTGGAAAAGGAGCAAAAATGGTATGGACCTAACAGAAACAGAAGATACTGAAAAGAGGTGGCAACAATAACAGAAGAACTGTATGAAAAAGATCTTCATGACCCAGATAACCACAATGGTGTGATCACTCACCTAGAGCCAGACATCCTGGAATGCCTATAAAGTGGGCCTTAGGAAGCATCACTATGAACAAAGCTAGTGGAGGTGATAGAATTCCAGTTGAGCTATTTCAAATCCTAAAAGATGATGCTGTGAAAGTGCTGCACTCAATTTGCAGGTTAATTTGGAAAACTCAGCAGTGGTCACAGGACTGGAAAAGGTCAGTTTTCATTCTAATACCAAAGAAAGGCAATGCCAAAGAATTCTCAATTTCACAATTGCACTCATCTCAGACACTAGCAGAGTAATGCTTAAAATTCTCCAAGCCAGGCTTCAACAGTACGTGAACCGAGAACTTCCAGATATTCAAGCTGGATTTAGAAAAGGCCGAGGAACCAGAGATCAAATTGCCAACATCTGCTGGATCATCGAAAAAGCAAGAGAGTTCCAGAAAAACATCTATTTCTGCTTTATTGACTATGCCAAAGCCTTTGACTGTGTAGATCACAAAAAATGTGGAAAATTCAAGAGATGGGAATACCAGACCATCTTACCTGCCTCCTGAGAAATCTGTATGCAGGTCAATAAGCAACAGTTAGAACTGGACATGGAACAAAGACTGGATCCAAATAGGGAAAGGAGTACATCAAGGGTATATATTGTCACCCTGCTTATTTAACATATATTCAGAGTAAATCATGAGAAAAGCTGAGTTGGATGAAGCCCAAGCTGAAATCAAGATTTCCAGGAGAAATATCAATAACCTCAGATATGCAGATGACACCACCCTTATGGCAAGAGCCATAATGCAAAAAGCCATCCATATGGCAAAGAGCCTCTTGATGAAGGTGAAAGAGGAAAGTGAAAAATTGACTTAAAACTCAACATTCAGAAAGCTAAGATCATGGCATCTGGTCCCATCACTTCATGGGAAATAGATGGGGAAACAATGGAAATAGTGAGACTTTAATTATTGGGGCTCCAAAATCACTGCAGATGGTGACTGCAGCCATGAAATTAAAAGAGGCTTACTCCTTTGAAGGAAAGATATGACAAACCTAGGCAGCATATTAAAAAGCAGAGATATTACTTTGCCAACAAAGGTCCTTCTAGTCAAAGCTATGGTTTTTCCAATGGTCATGTATGGATGTGAGAGTTGGACTGTGAAGAAAGCTGAGCACCAAAGAATAGATGCTTTTGAACTGTGGTGTTTGAGAAGACTCTTGAGAATCCCTTGGACTGGAAGAAGATCCAACCAGTCCATCCTAAAGGAATTCAGTTCTGAATATTCATTGGAAGGACTGATGCTGAAGCTGAAATGACAATACTTTGGCCACCTGATGTGAAGAACTAGCTATTTGGAAAAGACCCTGATGCCAGGAATGATTTAAGGCAGGAGGAGAAGGGGACAACAGAGGATGAGATGGTTGGATGGCAGCACCGACTCTATGGACATGAGTTTTAGTAAGCTCCAGGAGCTGGTGATGGATATGGAAGCCTGGCATGCTGCAGTGCATGGGGTCACAGAGTCAGAAACAGCTGAGTGACTGAACTGAACTGAACTAAGGATAGAAATGTTATTTATCAGCATAGTCCTTTGCTAATGACATCTTATTCAAAATCTCCACATATAAGATCAATGAACAGTGCATATACATGTTGGTGAGGTAGGCAGGGTAGCATTTGAAATTCTAGATTCCTGTCTATTTGCCACGGCTTCCCTGGTGGCTCAGTGGTAAAGAATCCACCTGCCGATGCAGGAGACATGGATTTGATCCCTGGTTCAGGAAGATCCTCTAGAGGAGGAAATGGCAACCCACTTCAGTACTCTTGCCTGGGAAAGCCTATGGATAGAGGAACCTGGCAGGCTACAGTGCATGGGGTAACAAAGAGCCGGACATGACTTAACAACTAAACAACAATTTGCCATCTCCTCAGCACCTTTCTGCTTCCCTGGTGGCTCAGATGGTAAAGAATCCCCCTGCAATGCAGGAGACCTGAGTTCAGTCCCTGGGTTGGGAAGATCCCCTAGAGGAGGGCATGGCAACTCACTCCAGTATTCTTGTTTGGAGAATCCCCATGGACAGAGGAGCCTGGTGGGCTACAGTCCATGGGGTAGTAGAGTCACTCAGACAGGACTGAGTGACTAAGAACAGCACAGCACATCACCTTTCTAAAGTCTACTCCCCTAAACACAAGGCCACATGAAGACAAATATAAAACTACTGATTCTGTGTCAGAAGCTTGAAGAAATTAAGCAAATTAAGGCTTGCTAATGAAGACAGGATACAGATGTCCTGGTATAAATCTGGTGCTCGTTCCACAATTATGAAACTGTTTCTGGTATGCTTTGCTTTCATCATGTTTTTGTTTTGTTTGCTTAATTTTTAACTGACTTCATAAACATTTGCATGGCATTGTAATGTAAAACCTACTGGTGAATCCCACCAACTTGGAAGTTAAAAATTTCCATTTTCATCCTTTTTTCTGAGACCACCAACACTAAGATGCATTCTTTAAACCCCTTGATTCCACTGATCATCTTCCTCATCCTCATATTTTCTATTCACAGACATCTATGGAAAGGTAGTCCTTCAGTCAAGCTTACAATATTGAAAAAGGCCCCTTGTCAGAATATAAATTAGGTAATTTCCTGCACACAGAGAACCGAAAGAATGGTGTCAAACATCCTCTCCCCCAGAATTGTCTTAAAGTATGTATTATATTAACCTTAACTGGGCAACTAAAAGTTCATTCTCTCTATGCCCTATCCCTTGATACATCCTTTCATACATATACTTGAATCCAGAGTTCCGACTTCACTGTGCCCCATACAACTCAGGGTTAAGACCAGGGTGACTGTTGATCCAGACTCCATCTGAGGAGACAAACGACAGATAACTCACAGTTATTCTTGAGTCTCTTCATTATTTGTAGGAATCAGCTTAGATCACTCAGATTTTCAGAGTGAAATACGGCCAAGATGTATAAATATAGTAGGGCCATAAATAGAGCTCACTACACAACTTAGATGTGAAGAAAAAGTGCAATTAATATATCACACTTTTCCTCATGAGCTCCCACCCTGTAACTAAGGAAGAGGACAAGTTTTCCATTGATAACTAAAAAATTAGCCAATTTGATCATCTAAATAGGTCCTTTTAGAATTATGCAGCCTCCTTTGATAAAATGCTCAATCACTCAGCTTCCTGACACCCTAAGTCTTTAAGAGGACCATTGTTGTGTAGTCGCTGAGTTCTGTCTAAGTCTTTTGCTATCCCAAGGACTATAGTCTGCCAGGCTCCTCTGTCTGTGGGATTCTCCAGGCAAGAATACTGACGTGGATTGCCATTTCTTTCTCCAGGGGATCTTCCTGACCCAGGGATAGAACCCTCATCTCATGCATTGACAGGTGGATTTTTTACCACTGCGTCATTTGGGAAATCTGGATACAAAGGATCAGAAAAGAAACAGATTATTTGGCCTAGTGACATACAATATCCAAATCAAAGGCATTTTTAAGCTGGTGGTTGTTCGTTCCATCTATTGTAGCCTGTGATTGGTACTCTCCCAAATTGGCTAGGGCTAACTGACATTGCCAGGGTGTCCTGGGGTCTTGCAGGCACCACAGACCCACACAAGACTCCAAGCTGACAGCTCAGATGGTCTAACCAGATGCCCTTATTGTAGAAGCCCTTTGTCCCCACCACCTGACTCCCTGTATGGAAACATTCTCACACAGACATCTTCAGCTCTGTCTAGATTCTGGCTCTTCTGTAAAGAAACCAAAAACCCAATAAAGCTGAACATGAGTTCCTTTGGTCTGTATATCATGTGGCCCCATGTTAAAGGTCACTCTTCAAGTCTGTACGGGATCAGCTCAAGAAATTATTTTCTTCTCAGATCTGAAGCACAGAGCATGAAATGGAGCCCCCTCTGCCTTCAGCATTAGGCCGTGCTCACTTACTTAACACTCCTCCCCATCTGCCTTCCTATGGGCAGAAGAGGGGAACTTGGGATACCATGATCGCACTGTCCCCTCTTTCTCTGTCTTTTGCTTCCCACCAACTCAAATTGTCAGGAAGTGGTAGCTATTTCTTTTGCCACATTCTCCTTCCAGTATGCCACACCCACCTTCCTACACTCCTGTTTACTCTACCATGGATAGGTGTATTTTCTGTAAACACTGTAGAGGACATTAACATCTGAGCCCTCCACACTCAATTATAAGACTCTTCTTTTGCATTCTGGCTGAAACTAATCCAAAACTTTTCCCAAGAAGATGGATGCTTCAGACCATTTGGGGCAAGATTATATACTCTGAAAGGTAAAAGAGAAAATCACAGTAATAATATTCTAATCTTTATCTCCACTGAGTTAACTTTTAGCTTGCTAATATACTGTGGGCTTCCCTGATCACTCAGACAGTAAAGAATCTGCCTGCAATTCTGGAGACCCAGGTTCCATCTTTGGGTCAGGAAGCTCCCCTGGAGAAACGAATGGCTATCCATGCCTGGAGAATTCCATGGACAGAGGAGCCTGGCGGGCTACAATCCATGGGGTCACATAGAGTCAGATGCGACTGAGCAGCTAACACTTTGACACTACTTTTGCTAATGCTGGTATTGGCTAATACTGGTCCCTGGTATTGTTATACCAAAAAACAAACAAACAAAACTCAAGTTTCTCCAGATGAGGTGAGGATAGAAGAAAGGGATAAAAATGACTCAAAATTCATCCTGCTAAAACAATATTCTTGGGTTATATAAAAATATCTGCACAGTAATGCTTAAAATTATACTTCCTTGTATAGTTTCTAATAGTATGTTTTAATATGAAAGCTAAAGAAGCCAAGCCTCAAGAAGCTAAGGGTTTAGAAAACTTTATTTGGATTTTTTTCCTCTTACTTTGCATATTTGTCCATTAAATGGCAAGGTAGAATTCTATGTTATTTTCCAAAGACTTGCTTAATGAATTAAAATTCTATATAAACTTTAATCTTGTTGACTTTAAGTTCTACAGTTTTAATTTGGTATGTTAATCAAAGACTGGTCTCAGATCAGTAGAACATTTTAACCAATAATCTTATTCATATATACAAGCCAGGTATGGCTTGTTTTTTAATTCCTATAAGCCTCTGTGAATTTGAATGTTATTGAAGCTGTTAAAACTATCCATGAATTCCTCCTGTCTAAAGTCTTTTCTGTATTCACTCTCATTTACTATGGCAATTTACAACATAGGTTTAAATATTCAGAATATGAATAATCTTTCTATTTATGCATAAAGAACCACTTCTTCCATGAAGTCCCACAACTACTTTGATGTGCAAATCATATGCTAATTTAAATCTTTTCTTTTTGTAAATTTAGAGTTCATATCTTTAAAGATGCCCAGGGAATTTAGTCACCCTATGAAGCAAGAAAAAAAAAAAAAATTCTTAAGAGTTATTAACATCTTTATTAATTTAAGGCAGTCATAACTCCAAGAATATAAACTTGAGATTCTTAGTCCCATCTTGTAATCAGCATTGTTGGAAATTAAGAGCAAGTGCTACCTGTTAGAAACCATTGTGGAAACAGTTTTCTCTCGTGGAAAATAAATGTAGGGATCTACAGACATCGCCATGCATGTGGTATTGTTAGAAACGAACCATTCATCAGTATCTAGACTTGTGGAATATCTTATTTCTCTTTTAACTACTGAGTGAAGCTACTTAAATAGCTAACTGTGCTTATTTTTTTTAATTTATAAACAGTAGTACCTTCCCTCTTGAAATGACTCTTGCCTGACATATGTGTTGTCTTTTGCAGCAGACCCATTCTCGGGTCTGTGCTGTTCAGCATGACATTACAAAGTGAGCCTCCCATGGAAATGATCGCTCCAGGAGTGTGGGATGTAAGTCAGCCATCCCCAGTGACCCTGCAGGTAAGGCCAGGCTATGAGATTAAAGTACACACAGCACGCATTACTTGATAAATGTCTTGTTGTCAATTACAGAAACAATTTTCTTCCAGGATCACACATTTTAATAGTCTTCTCTTTCTCCGGCCTGCTGGGATCTGTAAAACCTCTATTGCTTTTATTTTGCATTCAGTGTTCTCACAGCACTTTTCTCCCAGTTTATATAATAGCAATTTCAAGCCATTCTCCATCCAACACAATCAGGAAGGAAAGGAATGGACTGTTGCCAGGAGTCTACTCATTATACATATTCATTTTTCTTTCCATTGTCTAAAAACAGTCATTAGTATATATTATTAACTTGGCACCTTATTCACACCTACCTCTTCATTATGTCATATTGCCTTAAAATCTCTTTTGTTACGTGTTTCCTAAATGACTAGCCATTAAGCTGAATAGTAGGGGGAGAAACAGCAAACCAAATCTTTCCTTTTTCCTTAAAGGCTCTCTCCTTTCTGTGATTTGTAATCATGAATGAAAGGTGATTAATGATTTTGGACTTTCATCCTTTCTGCTCAGAAGATTTTTTTTTTTTTTTTCATTTCCCTCCCTTTTTTTCATGCTGGTAAATGATCAGGTTCATCAGATACCTGAAGCCTAACCGCTCCCATACATGCAAATGCGGGGAATACAGACTCTCCATCTACGTGGGAAAAACTGAGCTGTGCGCCACAGCACAGGATTTTTCAACCTCTCACTATTGACATGTTGGATGGGATGAGTCTTTGTTGTGGGGGGTGCCCTGTGCACTGTAGGATATTTAACAGTGTTTGGGGTTTTACCCACTAAGTACCAGTAGTACCTTCCCGGTTCTGATAACCAAAAATGTTTCCACATACTGTCAAATGATCTCTAGGGATAAAATTGCCCTCAAGTGAGAATCACTATGCTGGAGGAAATTAGTAGAGTCTATAGGTTTGTAGAATTTCCAGGTCTGCGGTAAAGGAAGTGAGGGACAAAGTTTAGCAACATGGAAAGTAAGCTGTTAAAAATGGAAAAGAAAAGCAGCAGTAATAAGAAAACGCGGCTTTCACTTTGCAAGATGGAAGAACTTCCCCCTCCAGACAGTAGCTGAAGATCCACTTCTAATCCGTGGATGGGGTGATAAAAAAAAAAAAAAAAAAAAAAAAACAGTGTTACAAAAGAGAGACACACAGAGAAGGAGTTTCTGATTGCCAGTGCAGGGGTTTGTGGGTGGGGAATGAAGGATGGGATAGTTAGGAATTTTGGGATGGATACATACACACTTCTGTACTTAAAATGGATAACCAACAAGGACCTACTGTATAGTGCAGGGAACTCGGCTCAATGTTATGTGGCAGCCTCGATGGGAGGGGAGTTTGGGGGAAAATGAATACATGTATATGTATGGCTGAGTGCCTTTGCTGCCCACCTGAAGTTATCACACCATTGTTAATTGGCTATATACCTCAATACAAAATACAAAATAAAAGCCAGGTGTTGTCAAAAAATAAAGCACACACACGCCAAAGAAGTGGTTGATTAGGTTGGATCTTGGCATAGCATCCTAGACACTCAACAGATGATGACTTAGTGATTAGCAGATGTTTCCTTATAACAGGACAACTACCTTTCTTTAAGAGGATGAATGCAGACTTTTCCTTGCCAGATCCAAACCACCTGAGCTTAACAAAAATCTTCCAAGTCTGCCCATTGCCAGAGCTTTATGGATATAAATTAATGATTATCAGGGTCTTTAGTAGCTGAGGTAGGGTGGGAGACATGAAGGAGACTATCCGATGAGACCTTCCTTGATTCCTCTCAAGTGAGGGGATCAGCTGCTTTAGGAGCACAGATCCTGGAAGTGGAAGCTGAAGAAAAGTATCAAGGATTCAGCAGCATAGATTTCCATGTAGAGACCTACAGCCAGGATGGAATTACCACATGCTCATGTTCAGTCACTAAGTCTACTCTTTGCGACTGCATGAACTGTAGCCTGTTAGGCTCCTCTGTCCATGGGATTTCCCAGGCAAGAATATTGGAGTGGATTAATGTTTCCTTCTCCAGGGGTTCTTCCTGACCCAGGGATCAAACTTGTGTCTCCTGCATTGGCAGGTGGATTTTTTTTTCTTTTTTATACCTCTTAGCCATCTGGGAAGCCCCTATGACAGAATTTATCTTACAAGAAAAGGAGAGAAGATATGGAAATCATCCAACAGGATGAAAAAATGTTCAATTATCTTCTCTTGCAAAATAATTTCACATGGTATAGACATAGATGGAAACGTGTCAGAATTTTTTCAATTGATGATGAAATACACAAAATAAAGTAAGAGGTATTCAGGTAATAAAGTTGAAAGCCTTAATAACTAGTCGCATTCTAATTACACACAGCTAAATTTAGAGCAGAATTTTCAACCTAAGGATTATGAGATGGTGAGGAAATTAGAAGCAAGTTCTGCAACCAGTGTTTGTGTTAAGGAGTCAGTGTGAGTCACAGGGAAAGACATCAGGCTCAGAGTCAGGAGATTCGGAGTCTAGTCTTAGCTCTTTAACAGTAAACGTTATGACTGAACAAGTCACTTTCCACCTCCATACAGTGAGAGGACTGTACTATGCCTGTTCAACTTCTTTCTGGTCTGTGCTTTGCTGATTGTCTATGTTATTAAAAGATGACAATTATGGTATGATGCAGGTTATAATATGTTACAGAACCTAATTCCTTCCAGTCAGCCTTCTTTTTTTCACTCTTTTACACCACAGGGAAAGAAAGTGTGAGTCACTCAGTCATGTCTGACTCTGCGGTCCCATGGACTGCAGCACGCCAGGCTTCCCTGTCCTTCTCTGTTTCCCAAAGTTTGTTCAGATTCATGTCCATTGAGTCAGTGATGCCATCTAACCATCTCACCCTCTGCCACACCCTTGCCCTCCTGCCTTCAATCTTTCCCAGCATCAGAGTCTTTTCCAGTGAGTCAGTTCTTCACATCAGATGGCCAAAGTATTGGCGTTTCAGCTTCAACATCAGTCCTTCCAAAGAATATTCAGGACTGATTTCCTTTAGGATGGACTGGTTGGATCTCCTTGCAGTCCAAGGGACTCTCAAGAGTCTTCTCCAGCACCACAGTTCAAAAGCATCAGTTCTTTGGCACTCAGCCTTCTTTATAGTCCAACTCTCATATCCGTATATGACTACTGGCAAAATGATAGCTTTCACTAGATAGACCTTTGTCAGCAAAGTGATGTCTCTGCTTTTTAATACACTGTCTAGGTTGGTCATAGCTTTTCTTCCAAGGAGCAAGTGTCTTTTAATTTCATGGCTGCAGCCACTGTCCACAGTGATTTTGGAGCCCAAGAAAATAAAATCTGTCACTGCTTCCACTTTTTCCCTTTCTATTTTCCATGAGGTGATAGGACCAGGTGCCATTAGTTTTTTTTAATGTTGAGTTGCAAGGCAGCTTTTTTACTCCTCTTTCACCCTCATCAAGAGATATTCTGTAGACAGCTTCCAAAACAATACATTCCAAATTGAGCTCACCGTCCTCTGAGAATTGCTTTCACTCCTTGAATTATTTATTACTGTGCATGCACTCACATACAGCTAGTCATTGCACTTGTCTTGTCTCTCTCTCAATACTCATATTCTGTCCACCATAGATCCTGTCAACTCTTCTCTCATATGTTCCTCAGTCTGTCCTCACAAGTCCCCACTGTGTCTTCCCTGGTTGTTATTCTCTAATCCAAAATCCACAAACATGATCCTTCTAAAACATAAATCTGAACCCGCCACTCTCCTTATACTCTCCAGTAACTCAGCACTGCCTAGAGAATTACAGGCAAGTTCTAAAGCACAGCCTCCTCCCATTGTTTCCCTTGCCACTCCCTGATGTCAAGCTCCAGCAGCTTCAAAATTTGTAGTCTCTGACGTGGACTGTGCTGTTTTTACCTTTTGTGCATTTATGAATTCTGTTCACTGCCTGCAATATGTCTACCATCTTCCCTTAACTGTCTGTTACCCACCCTTGGGCTTAGTTTCTGTCCTTGTTATTCACCTTTTAGGATCCATGGAACCCTCTTCCATGAATTTCTTACCCCCTTCCCTCTTTTTACTCTAAGAAGCATTGGAGTGTCCTACTTCTGTGTTCTCATAATAACCAAGAAGATTTTTGTCAACACATTTACAACATTGTATTTCTTTCTTGAGAACTTCTTTAAACCATAGTTCTTACCTACTCATTCATACAAGGTATTTTACTTTACCTAACATTTCATTACCTGTTTATCCTTCATTATCAGTGATGTTAGGGTGAGGCAACAGCAATATTATTGGTACATGATCCTTAGAACACAGTACATTTTTGTCCAAGTGTAGCATAGGTTCCTTTTTCTTCACCCCCTTTTCACAACTCCTTCCACAGACTCACAGCAATTGCCATCTAGTTGGTAGACCTCATTCTTTCCCTTGAACTGCATAGAACTTATGGTCTAATATGCATATGCCTTATATCCAAACTACACCTACAGCCCAGGTTCATTTCTTTGAACAAGGTGGTAGAATCATGGGGGCCTGAGCCAGGCCATGAACGTCTTATTGGCATAGTTATGTGAACATGAACACTAGGCACATTCACAGCAGCTCCTTCAAGGAATTCCAAAACATGAAGCCGTAGTAGGAACCATGGTGGCCAAGTGTAAATGGAGAAGGAAGGAGAGAGTAACAGCAGAGCAGATAAACGGAACACAAGACGTCAATATTCAGTGTATAAGGACGCGTGCGTTATAAGTGTGGATGATTGGATCTGAATATTTACCTGTACCCTGGAAGAAAGAGCCTCATAATTTCTTTCTTTCTTTCTTTTTCTTTTTTTTTGCTTAAAGTCAGTAGTCTATCCTTAACTCTTTGAGGCAAGAATGGAACAGTAGGTGTCATGGCACATTAAGTGAACACATTAGTAGAGAGCTCCTGTGAAGTGAAGTGAAGTTGCTTAGTCGTGTCCGACTCTTTGCAACCCCATAGACTGTAGCCCAGTAGGCTCCTTGGTCCATGGGATTCTCCAGGCATGAATACTGGAGTGGGTTGCCATTTCCTTCTCTAGGGGATATTCTCGACCCAGGGATCAAACCCAGGTCTCCCACATTGTAGGCAGACGCTTTACCGTCTGAGCTACTAGGAAAGCCCTTTAAAAAGAAGCAATCAATCCACGTGTGCCCCTTTGCTTCCGTGAGGGGGCGGGGCTGAGATGAGCTCAGGGGGCGTAGCCCTGGCTAAGGGGCTGGAAAGTGACTTGGGCCCCAGGTGGGCGGGCTCTGCAAAACCACCAGAACCAGCCGCAGGGCGGGGTCATCAGAGGAGGGGCGGCCCGGCCCAGGGTGAGAGCTCCTGTAGCACTCTATTAAATAAAAGAAAACAAAAATAAGACTAAGGCCAAGCTTAGTGCGTAATGACCACAGAAGAGGAGTCACATGTTTGCCATTTTTAACTTGAAGCATAGCTTGAGGGGCTTTGTATATATTCAACCCTGTTTTAATTGTTAATGTTTGCCTTTGTCCTCCTCCATAATGCATAGAACTCAAAAGTGTTCCAGGGAAAATGTTGTACATTAACATATATTTGGGAAAGTATCTTTTATGAAAAATTAAAACAAGAGGCAACTGGGGAAAGCCCTAATATTTTCTATCAGAAACTGAAGAATCGATAACTGTTTAACTTCATAAAATATGAAGATATGCAGTTTGTATAGGACCTCATTCATGTATCAGAAATGAAAAAAATTTCATAATTGAAATATATCAAGGAATTTATTATAGATTTTGTATAAGGATACTTCTGTATTCTCATCCACTAGCTTTAGTTTCCTCATCTACCCTGCCCTTTACTTAGGACCAACATAAAATTGAATAAGCTCATTAATATTTTAGTATTTTTCTTTTCTATGTTTAAAATATCTGGATATATTAAGAGTAAAGGGTAACCTACTAATACCGGAGGCACTTCTTTCCAAGGCAAAATTAATCTTTCTGCCAACAGGCAAAATTTACTATAATATTGCTTTGGTGTGTTGGAATAATGAATGATTATTATAACAAAAATTATACCAAAAACAAATATTGCAACAAATTTTAAAGATTAAAGAATAAAATTCTTAAGACTTTTCAAATAAGAACCCAAGTAGATTAAACTGTATTTCAAACCGTAACTCACAGTCTACCTTATAATTTTATTCCATTTTTTTCTGAGATCACAATCTAACATAGATCAGCAGAGAAAAATAAATTCTTTAGATTTTCTGATATGAAAATAAAAAAAAAAGTGATACTCTTAAGTACTATGAAAAGTGAAAGTCACTCAGTCATGTCCAACTCTATGACCCCATGGACCGTATTCTGCCAAGCTTCTCTATCCATGGAATTTTCCAGGCAAAGGGGTCTTCTGACCCAGGGATCGAACTTGGGTCTCCCACATTGCAAGCAAATTCTTTTACCATTTGAGCCACCAGGGAAACCTCCTAAGCATTATATGGGGCTGAAAATATTTATCTCATTTATGTACTTGGAAACTGTATTTTTTGATAACTACCGTTTTATTTACTGGGCTTCCCTGGTGGCTCAGTGGTAAAGAATCTGCCTGTCAGTGCCAGAGATGTGGATTCGATCCCTGGTCAGGAATATCGCCTGCAGAAGAAAACAGCAACCTACTCCAATATTCTTACCCAGGAAATCCCATGAGCAGAGGAGCCTGGTGGGCTAAAGTTCATGGGGTCATGAGAGAATCAGACATGACTGAGCAACCAAACAACAACAGTGACAAATGTTATTTACTAGAATCAGGTTATCACTTAAGTGTGGTCTAGTGGGAGGTGTGTTAAGCCAGGAAAAAAGGTCCACATTCTAGCCTTGTCTATAAAACTGAGCTACAGAGCCACAGCAAGAATATTCTGTTTGGTTTTATAGTTGCAAAACAGATCTTTACCAGAGAAGAGTTCACTGTCCTGTCTACAAAGTGGTTCACAGACTTACAAATTTTAAATAGTAGCTGCTACTAAGTCACTTCAGTTGTGTCCAACTCTGTGCGACCCCATAAATGGCAGCCCACCAGGCTCCCCCGTCCCTGGGATTCTCCAGGCAAGAACACTGGAGTGGGTTGCCATTTCCTTCTCCAATGCATGAAAGTGAAAAGTGAAAGTGAAGTCACTCAGTCGTGTCCGACCCTCAGCGATCCCATGGCCTGCAACCTTCCAGGCTCCTCCGTCCATGGGATTTTCCAGGCAAGAGTACTGGAGTGGGGTGCCACTGCCTTCCTCGTTAAGTAGTGGAGACGAACATAAAGTTACTCTTTTTATTTTCTCAAGTGATTACATGAAAAAAATGTGATTGCAATCTATAATTTTCATCATTTAATAATCAACATTTAGTAATGAAATACAGAAAGGGTATAATTTCAGCATTATATAAAATGTAGCATTTAACTTTAGGAAAAGTTAATAAATATTATTTTCTTATTTTTTCTCAGATAAAGTTACAGACTACAAACTTATATACCATTTATATAAATAATTGAGGATTTACCAAATATCATGTATATTTAAACACCGAGTCCAAACCCTAATGATTCTTCTAAAATTATTGTTAAATAATAAACATTACAGGAAACATAGAATATTTTCCTGCCCTTTGCTTTATTTTCTATAAATCTAAGATAGAGATCATTAAATTAATGATGCATTTTTCAGGCATTTGATACGTGGCAAACCATCTTTTTGTTATTTCAGATTGATTTTCCAGCTACTGAGTGGGAGTATATGAAACTTGATTCTGAAGAGAATGGAAGTGATCTTGAAGAACCACCAAAAGAATGTTTAAAACATATTGCCAGACTATCACAGAAACAGACTCCGATACTGTAAGTGAGCCAGTTTTTGGGAGGGAATTTTGCCTCTTTTCATGATACCAGCAATCATTCTAGAAGCACTCATATCTGTTAAGAGTGAAACTTCTTTCCAACATAACTCCTCTCGTTTCCTACGATCACACCTTTTGGATGATCCACTAATACTTAGGAGCTAAGTTAGTAATTGTGGGTTTTTTTAAGATTTTTTTTTTTTTCTCGTGACACTCAGAAACTTTAACTTTGGTCAAAAGAAAAATAAAAAGATTGGAAAACATTCAGTTCAGAATGACAAAGCAGAGACTGATAGATACAGATCAGCATTTAACAGTGATAAACCATTGTTCTTCAGTTAGATAGAAAATTGTTTTGGTAAACCAGAAAATGTAAAATCTAATTATAATTACATTAAAAAAGAACAGAAATAGCTTATGTTTTAATACCACTAAATTAGTAACTAAAGGAATACTTAAATTTTGTCAAACAGAAATTCTCTGGGAAAGAGATATCCCAGGAAGAATTATAAGAGATTACTAATTCTGTGTACTTAGTGTTTGTACTTGATATTTGGTAATCTCTAAGCCACAGTTTTGGAGAAGGCGATGGCACCCCACTCCAGTACTCTTGCCTGGAGAATCCCATGGAGGGAGGAGCCTGGTAGGGTGCAGTCCATGAGGTCACAAAGAGTCGGACATGACTAAGCGACTTCACTTTCACTTTTCACTTTCATGCATTGGAGAAGGAAATGGCAACCAACTCCAGTGTTCTTGCCTGGAGAATTGCAGGGATGGGGGAGCCTGGTGATCTGCCATCTATGGGGTCACACAAAGTTGGACATGACTGCAGCGACTTAGCAGCAGCAGTAGCAGCAAGCCACAGCTTATGATGTTCTCATTACCAATATGGAAAAATACAAAACTAAGAAAGCAATGCTTCATGTGTGTGAGATATATAATATAATAAACATTTTATTCCAAGAATAAGAGATTATTTAAAGTTTTGAACAGGGTAATCATGTGATCTGAATAATCTTTTTGAGTGATCTTTTTGGCTACAAGTTGAAGGATTGTTTAGAGAGGAAGTAAGAGAGGAAGACATCACTTTGTCAACTTTGTTCATCTAGTCAAGGCCATGGTTTTCCCAGTAGTCATGTATGGATGTGAGAGTTGGACTATAAAGAAAGCTGACTGCAGAAGAACTGATGCTTTTGAACTGTGGTGTTGGAGAAGACTCTTGAGAGTCACTTGGACTGCAAGGAGAGCAATCAGTCCATCCTAAAGGAGATCAGTTCTGTGTGTTCATTGGAAGAACTGATGTTGAAGCTGAAACTCCAGTACTTTGGCCACTTGATATGCAGAGCTGACTCATTTGAAAAGACCCTGATGTTGGGAAAGGTTGAGGGCAGGAGGAGAATGGGACAACAGAGAATGAGATGGTTGAATGGCCTCACTGACTCGATGGACATGGGTTTGGGTGGACTCTGGAAATTGGTGATGGACAGGGAGGCCTGTCGTGCTCTGGTTCATGGGGTTGTGAGGAGTGAGACATGACTGAGCAACTGAACTAAACTGAAAAGAGGAAGTGAGCAGTACAGTAAAGTAACTGATGTAATATTTTAGGCAGAAGGTCATGGTCACTAGAACGAGGGCAATGGCAGTGGACATTGTGAACATTGATAGTAATGGCTGGATTTGGAGCATATCTGGGAGTTGAAAAGGCATGACTTGATGATTAATAGTAAATAGGGGTGAAGCCAAATGAGAAACGAAATAATCAAGGTAATTCATTGAAGAGTCTAAGGTTTGAAATTGCTGAACTGGGCAGATATTAGAGCCATTTTCTGGAAGAGGGATTAGTTTGAGACCTTCCAGACTGAGGTGTTGAACGTGATTAAGCATTTCAGTTCAGTTCAGTTCAGTCGCTCAGTAGTGTCCGACTCTTTGTGACCCCATGAACCGCAGCACACCAGGCCTCCCTGTCCATAACCAACTCCCAGAGTCCACCCAAACCCATGTCCATCAAGTCGATGATGTCATCCAACCATCTCATCCCCTGTCATCCCCTTCTCCTCCTGCCCTCAACCTTTCCCAGCATCAGGGTCTTTTCAAATGAGTCAGCTCTTTGCATCAGGTGGCCAAAATACTGGAGTTTCAGCTTCAGCATCATTCCTTCCAATGAACACCCAGGACTGAGCTCCTTTAGGATGGATTGGTTGCTCTCCTTGCAGTCCAAAGGACTCTCAAGAGTCTTCTCCAACACCACAGTTCAAAAGCATCAGTTCTTCTGCAGTCAGCTTTCTTTATAGTCCAACTCTCACATCCATACATGACCACTGGAAAAACTAGTTTGGGGTAATCTTGTTAATGCCCTTAGCTCTAATTTCCGCACATCCTACTCTGTTCCTCATTCACTTCAAGCCAATGACATCTCTTTACTTCTCATATTTCACATGTGCCGTTCCCTCTCCCATCTCAGAGTCTTCTTATTTGGAATTTCCTCTTCATGAAATACTCCTTCCTCGTTCTTCACATGGCTGAATCATCTCATCTTGTAGTGAAAGTGTTAAAATGCTAGTTGTTCAGTCATGTCTGACTCTTCACAACCCCATGGACTGTAGCCCGCGAGGCTCCTAGGTCCATGGGTTTCTCCAGGCAGAACACTGGAGTAGGTAGCCATTTCTTCCCCCAAAGGATCTTTCCAACCCAGGGATCAAACCTGGATCTCCTGCATTGCAGGAAGATTCTTTACCATTTGAGCCACCAGGGAAGCCCCTCAACCTATAGGTCCTCACTTAATTGTGATCTTCTCAAAGAGACCTTCGTTTATGACCCTATCAAATGAAGTTTTTCCCTCTTTAGAATCTCTCTTATTACCTTTTTATCACACGTAACACAATCTGGCATCATCTTGTTTATTAATGTGTTTTTTTTTTCTCATTTATTTGTGAGAACAAGAGAATCTTGTTTGTTACTACGTTTCCAGTGTTCTACATTGTGCCTGATAAATAATATGTGTAAAATAAATGTTATAAAGGATAAAGTTCCTTGGCATAGAGTTTGGTATAAAAATGACCTTAAGGATTCTCATAGTCCTTATGACACATATTTTGATGATCCATCGTTATTCTAAACTATTGCCATCTTAATTAGATGAAGCATCTTTTGATAGTTCTTATTCAAAAATATAAAACTTAGCATTTAAAAAGTATGTCACATATCGGAGACTGATATATTTGCATGATAGATTTTTTTTAATATAAAAAGTTGTTATCCTTTGAAATTTTAAATATGTTCAAACAAAAAAATGTCAAAACCAACAAATAAATAAGCACAGAAACTGCCTTTAAATATTAAAGGTTTGTGTTTTTAAACTAGCCCCAGTGAATTCTAACTGGTTTTATACTTAAGTTTTCCATTTACATGAATAACTTATACATAAAATAAGCAACATTTTTTCTGTTTTGCTCACTCAAATACAATTATTAATGCTCAGTAGAGTACAGTTTCATTCAGGACTGTGAAAACAGATGGAGAACAGTCTTCAGTGTGATAAAACTTATGTTATAAACAGATTACATTCGTTTTCCAAATACCACATTTTATCATTTAGTTGGTGACATACTTGTCTTCTTTCAAACTGGTTAAATGTAAGCAGTTGAGAAGTTCAAACCATGAAGTTTGGTGAAAATGTACTATAACATTTGTAAAAATAAGAAGAATACCTTCTTGATGACTTCTAAAGAAAAGTATCTAATGTAAGGAAAATCTCAGAACATAAAGTAAAAAACAAATGTTTTGAAAGAAATTATGCCTCCACCTCTAGCCATGAAGGTTACCTATTATATTACTAAACTAGTCCTCCTGAAATGAAATATGACACAAGAGAAATACATATAAAGCAACTGCTCTCAGAAATTGAGCAGAGAAGGCTTGAGGTGAACCCATGAGTAAAAAGGCCTTCAGACCCAGAGACACTTTCTGTATCATAGCTCTAGAAGTTATAATTAAAGAAGAGCAGGCAGGTCTTACCTCCTGAGATTAAAAAATAAATAAATAAATAAGGCAGAGGTCACAGAGTTTAATAATTGTGAGGCAGCTAGAATTTCCAGAGAATAATAGTGAAGAAAGGAAGATCCACAGGATAGGAGCTTCAGAAATATGTAGTAGTGTCCCCTTATGTATTCAGCTGAGTACTGAGCCACTCATGAGCACATGGAGATTTTATAGCAAAAGAATTGCTACAGGGAGATGTGAAATAAATGTAGATTCTAGAGGTTGCACAATGCTGGGAGACATAAATTTTCTGACTGGTAATGATGCAGAAAGATCACAGAACACCTCAGCACTCAATAAAGAAATCAGAAAGATGCATATTAGGAGTAAGTGTGCTCTAGCTCAAGATTTAGGGCTGTGCTTGGCCTAGTCTAACACATCGTAAAAACAGACCCCAAGAGGATCAAGCTGCCTCCTAAAAAAAAAACTGGAAACATTTAGCACTCAAATGTAGCAAAATGCAGACTGTGAATAATGTAGGATTTTAAAAGTTTAGTGTACAACCAATAATTGCTAAACATAGGAAGAGTCAGGAATATATAACCATAGACCAGGATTGAAGGAGGCAGTTAACAGAAACAGCTTCAGATATTTTGCATGCGTGCTAAGTTGCTTCGGTTGTATCCAACTCTTTGCAACCCCATGGACAATAGCATGCCAGGCTTCTCTGTCCATTGGATTCTCCAGACAAGTACAATGGAGTAGGTTGCCATTTCCTCCTCCAGCAAATATTTTACAACTGTAATAAAGGTATTTATGGGTTTAAATTAAAAAATACATATGGGTGAACAAATGAAGTAGAAAAATGGAAATTTAAGAACTGAAAAGCACAGTATCTAAATTTTTAAAAATCACTGGAAAAACTTAATAGATTGCATAATAATAATAATAAAAAGAACAGTGAGTTTAAAGAATGGGCGATAGAAATTATCCATGTTGAAGTACAGAAAGAACAAAACCTGAAAATAGTGATACAGCCTTGTGACCTATAGGACAATTATCAAGCAATGTAATAAGTATATATTGGACACACAAGAGAGAAGAGAGATAGTGAAGAAAAAAAATTCTTAAAGAGATAATAGCCAAAATTTTACAAGTTTAATTAAAAAAAAAAAATCACCTACAGATATAAGAAACTTAGCAAATCCCAAACACACACACACACACACACACACACACACATCACCTAACCTCATCATAGTCAAATTTCTGAAAACTAAAGATAAATATAAAATTTTTCTAAGGCTTCAGAGAAAGTCAGCAAATCACATTCATGGGATAAGCTATAATTCTACAGATTTCTCATTCAGTTCAGTTCAGTTCAGTTCAGTTCAGTTCAGTTCAGTCGCTCAGTCGTGTCCGACTCTTTGCGACCTCATGAATCGCAGCACGCCAGGCCTCCCTGTCCATCACCATCTCCCGGAGTTCACTCAGACTCACGCCCATCGAGTCAGTGATGCCATCCAGCCATCTCATCCTCAGTCATCCCCTTCTCCTCCTGCCCCCAATCCCTCCCAGCATGAGTCTTTTCCAACGAGTCAACTCTTCACATCAGGTGGCCAAAGTACTGGAGTTTCAGCTTTAGCATCATTCCTTCCAAAGAAATCCCAGGGCTGATCTCCTTCAGAATGGGCTGGTTGGATCTCCTTGCAGTCCAAGGGACTCTCAAGAGTCTTCTCCAACACCACAGTTCAAAAGCATCAATTCTTCGGTGCTCAGCCTTCTTCACAGTCCAACTCTCACATCCATACATGACCACTGGAAAAACCATCGCCTTGACTACACGGACCTTAGTTGGCAAAGTAATGTCTTTGCTTTTGAATATACTATCTAGGTTGGTCATAACTTTTCTTCCAAGGAGTAAGCATCTTTTAATTTTAATTTAATTTAATTTAATGTTGTCTTTTAATTTAATTTAATTAAATGTTGTTTACAGGTGCATATTTTAAATACAATAATTTAACTAGATTAAAATTAAAAGAATTGAAAAAGATATATAAGGAAAATCATTCCATCTTGATATATTTGGGAAAAAAAATTGACAAAATTCAGCACCAATTCATGATAAAAACTCTCAAAACTGGGAATAGAGTGGGACTTCCTCAACCTTCAACTCCTGAGTTGAATCTGGAACTATAGGAAAAGCTAGAGTTAGCTTTATATTAAATGATGCAAGAATAAATGTTTTCTCCCTAAGTTTGGGAACAAAGATGCTTGCCTAAATATTCCTCTTCAGTGTTGTACCATTAGTCCTCGCCAGTGCACTATCCCAGGAAAAAAAAAAAAGAAAGTTTTAAGTGTGTAAAAGTCAAAAAGAAATAAAACTGGCTCTTTTTTCAGATGGGTAATTATGTAAGATCATAGCATTTGAGATTAATGTACAAAATGCAACTATATTCCAGTAAAAAAAAATAGAAAATAAATTTCATTTTTCTAAATTCTATCAGTATTTACAGTATCAACATCTCTATCCCCTGAAGAAAGGAATGGCAACCCACTTCAGTATTCTTGCCTGGAGAATTCCATGGACAGAGGAGCCTGAAGTGCTAGAGCCCATGGGGTTGCAAAGAATGAGACATGACTGAGTGACTAACACACACATAGTTAAAAATGCAAAACTTTGCTAGGAGAAATTAAAGAAAACCTCAGTAAATGGAAGGATATATCATGTCATTGATTAGAATAACCATAATTATTAAGATGACAGTTCTAGTACTTCCAAAATAGTGATAAAAATGCAATTATAATCTGTTAGAAAGTGTAATTTTTTTCAAATGATCAGTATGCTTTTAATTAAACTCCAGTGACTTGCATAATATTTTTTAATGGGCAAAATTAAAGAATGGCAAAATGCTATACAATTAGTTCTGTCATACCCTACACCTGCTAATGTGAAATGTAACAACCACTTCAGAAAGCAGTTTCTTCAAAAAGTAAACACATGACATACAACAAAGTCATTTCCCTCCATGGTACTTCCTAGGAGAAATGAAAATACACCTGTACAAACACATGCACACAAATGTTCACAAAAGCTTTATTCATAACAGTTCAAAACAGGAAACACTCTCAGTGTCCATCAGATAAGAGAAAGGATAAGCAAATTGTGATATGCTCATATAAAGGAGTAATACTCATTAACTAAAAGAAATAATCTACTGTTATACTCAACAGTATGGATAATTTCAAAAAATTATACTTAGTGAAAGAAGCTATAAATAAAAGAGTATTCATGATTCTGTTTATATGAAGTTTGAAAGTAGATATTATTTGTCTAAAATGAAAGAAGTCGTACTACTGCTCACCTCTGGTAGCATAAGAAACGTTTCATATCTTGAAAAGAGTGTGGATTTTATTATGCTTGATATGTGCATTTGTCAAACTTTAATTAACTGAATCCATGCATTCTCTTTTATGTAAATTATGCTTCAATAAAAGAGAAAAAAGCATTGTTCAATATTGAAAAATGAATTCAGTTAAAACAAAATAATTAGTTTTAGTAGCATAGTAATAATTTTATTATGGAATATTTTTCTTCTGGGGGGTTTCTGGTGAAGAACGTAGTAACAAAAGAGAAAAAGAGCACAAATGTACCTCAAAAACCATCCTCTGTGATTCATTTCTTTCATTTTGCAGATGGAGAGGATTTCAGAAGATATCATACAGAAATAATAATATCTAAAGTCTGTTAATAATTCTTGCTATCCCTTCTTGGGAGTTTTAGTTAATGAAAGCTGAGCGACAGAGTGTCAGTTTGGAGACAGTGTTGAAAAGCTGTCATTGTCGTGTGAGAAATGCTGTCCTTCAGTTCAACTGTGGTCTTGAATGCTTTTCCTGGAGTGTAAGCAAAACATGGTAAACTGTCAGTGAATCAATGGCCCTTGTCCCAAATCTAGATCTTCTGAGGGACACTTGTGCATGTGAGAAAGTCCTATTCACTGGCATTTTAACTCCAAACTTCCAACAAACTCTAAGAATTTAAAGCCAGAATCCAAGGATGAAATGAGATCTTTGTTTCTGAAGTTTAGAGCAAAAAGTTTTCTGACCTCTGATGAAACTTGCTTTGAAATGAAGGAATATCGTCTTTAAAATGTGCCATTTCTCCACAGGGCCCACTTGAGTCTAAGTTAATTTCCAAATACAGTAAGAAAGTAAATGGTTGATAATCTTTGTTCTAAGTAGTACATGTGGCAGAATTGATAAACTTGGTCTGCCTTGAAGGAGACAGAAACTTTGCTAACCAGAATGACATTTTTTAAAAAGTGGCAAAGATAAGAGCAAGGAAAAATACATGTGAATTATCTGAACTGAAGTACATTTTACTTAATTTTTCTATAAAAGATTAAATTAGTGGGAAATAATCAGATAAAATAACCTATCAAACTGTCCCAAGAAGATAAAGGACTTATTTTCCAAAAGAAACTAAAAATCAAAGAACTAGACCTAATATTTTGTACTGACTGTTCATAGCAAACGTTTCTTATTGTCACAAACTCCAGTAAATTATCACTTCCAATCTGGTTTTGCAGCCTCTCTGAGGAAAAGAGAAGATACTTATGGTTTTATCGCTTCTACTGCAACAATGAAAATTGCTCCCTTCCTTTGGTCTTGGGAAGTGCCCCTGGATGGGATGAAAGAACTGTTTCAGAAATGCATACCATTTTAAGAAGATGGAAATTCTCTCACCCTTTGGAGGCACTTGGACTTTTGACTTCCAGGTAAGAATTGCATGACAGGCATGATATTACTAATATGAAAATTTTAAAGAGAAAAACTGTAACTCTCTATGAGTAATTCAATATCAATTCTGTTTATTTCCAATTTCAGTAGCTGTAGATATTAAATTTAGATAAATGTAAGCTGTGAATATAAATTTGAAACAAATCTAAACTATAGTTGTGTCTTCTAAACTAAACTTAAAATTAATGGCCAGAGTTTCTTGAATGGGGAGTCTAGTTGCTCTTTGAGAAATAACTACCAAAAAATATTGAATAGGGAAAAATAAACTTCTCTACATGTCTCTCTCTCAAAACAAAAGAATCCTTAAAAACTGAAACTGTATCTTTTACTATTGAAATATGCAAAGCCTGGCAAAATACCCTGTTTATAGTAGGTGTCCATTTAGTAAGACAATGATAATGATAACAAAATGAAAAAAAACCTATCCCTTGTGTAATCTCTGTCTCTTCCCTAGAATGAAATGCATGGTGGTTGAGAATCTGGTGGATAATGATGTCATCGTCTAGTTAAGAGGAAGCATGTGGGAACAAGTGTGATGTCTGGTTCTGGCTTGGGGAAGCAACTCTTACTTGGCTTCTGCTTCACATTCAAAGCCAAGAAGAGATATTTTAAGTCTGTCTTCATGGCATCAGCACTGATGCCATGAAGAAAGTCTGTAATCTCTAGAGTCAGAGAAGAAGTGTGACACTCAGTTCTGTTCTGAATTCTTTCTCAAGATCCTGAAGAAGGAGAAAGGAGGGAAAGAAAGTGACACAAAGGACTTTTCAAACAATTTTTTTTTGGTTTATTTTAAAATCTGTGTCTTTTATAAAACTTCTAGCATGTGAAAGGAGGAGAAAGGAATTTATTTTTCTATTTTTCGTAGGAGTTACTAGAAGCTTCCTCTCAATCTTCCAAGTTCAAAATTTACAAGTTATCTTAAAATTCTGTTTTTTGTGCCTTGTACATTGAATATTTCTATTTTCTGATGTCTTTCATCAATTACTGTGCACTCATATACCCACCTTCCTTGATAAATGATAGAACATAGATACATAAGTAGAATATGTCTTTTGGTTGAGCTTGCAGCTTTCCCCCTTTTTATAAGGCTTCTTCTATGTGGACATTCTTTGACCTCACTAAGTAAAACTGACCACATGTTCCTACTACAGTGCTTTGTTTCCTTATGAATTATATTATATTGCAGTGTGTTTACACACAACATGTGAGACATGTAATTTACCCACATTAGAATGAGAGCTAGTAGTGAGTAGTAGTAGTGAAGTCGCTCAGTCGTGTCCGACTCTTTGTGACCCCATGGACTGTAGCCTACCAAGCTTCTCTATCCATGGGATTTTCCAGGCAATAGTACTGGAGTGGATTGCCGTTTCCTTCTCCAAGGGATCTTCCTGACCCAGGGATCGATCCCAGGTCTCCTGCATTGTAGACAGAGGCTTTACCCACTGAGCCACCAGGAAGTCCACAGAATGAGAGCTATTTAAGCCCAAATAGTTCATCATAGTGTTTCTGTTTCCCACAAGCTTAATAATACCTGAGACATAGTAATTACTCAATATTGAATCAATCACTCTCAAAAATTCATTATGATTATTTATACCTTATTTTAAAATAATATTTAAACTATATTATTTGAAGAAATCATCAATTATCCTTGTTTCTTACATCTCCGTATACAGTTGAATTAATTAATGAAATAATTATATAAGAAAATAAATTAACAATTGGTTTCATTGGAATTACTTACAGTCCATACTTATATTTCAAGAAACTTCTGGAAGAAATGAGTTCCTATTTTCATCTTACTCTTAACTTCTTTCTGATTTAGATAAGAGTAGCCAACATCTAAAAAAACTTTTTTTTAATTCTAATTGTTTTTTAGCTCAAGTAAGACTTAGAATAATAGCACAGTTATTGTTTTGTCATTCCTCAACTGATTAGCTCATAGAAAATTGGTTCAAAATGCAAAGGCTAAAAAAAAGTATGAAGGTAACAATTCACAGAATAAGAGAAGATATTAGCAAATCCTATATCTTAATAAAGGAATGTAATTGAGAATATATACTCTTATGACTCAATAACCAGACAATAAATAACCTAATTAAAAAAAAAAAAAATAGTCAGAGGGTCTAACATTTCCTCAAAGAAAATATAGACATGTCCAATAAGCAGGTGGAAAGATGCTCAGCATCATTAATCACTAGGGAAATATAAATGAAAACCACATTGAGATATCACTTAACACTAACTAGGATGGCTATAATCAGAATGACAATTAGCTTTGGCAAGGATGTGAAGAAATTGGAAATCTCATATATTGCTCGTGGGAATGTAAAATGGGGCAGCCAGTTTGGAAACCAGTTAGTCAGTTTCTTAAATACTCAACATCAGGTTAACATATGACCCAACAATTCTACCCTTAGGTATATACTCAAAAATGAAAAATAGGTTCCCTCAAAAATTTCTCCATGGATGTTCAGACCAGCATTATTTACAATAGCCAAAAAGTAAAAACAACTCAAATGACCATCAAATAATGAATGGATAGATAAAATGTGGTCTGTCCATGCAATGTTAGAGTATTCCATAATAAGGAGTGAATATTAATGTATGTTACAACACGAATGAACCTTGAAAACATGTTAAGCAAACAAAGCTAGTCACAAAAGACTACACGTTTTATGATGCCCTGCTGCTGCTGCTGCTAAGTCGCTTCAGTCATGTCCGACTCTGTGAGACCCCATAGATGGCAGCCCACCAGGCTCCGCCGTCCCTGGGATTCTCCAGGCAAGAACACTGGAGTGGGTTGCCATTTCCTTCTCCAATGCATGAAAGTGAAAGTGAAAGTGAAAGTGAAAGTGAAGTCGTGTCCAACTCCTAGCAACCCCATGGGCTGCAGCCTACCAGGCTTCTCTGCCCATGGGATTTTCCAGGCAAGGGTACTGGAGTGGCGTGCCATTGCCTTCTCCGTTATGATGCCCAGAGATAGGCAAATGGATGGAGACGGAAAGTAGATCAGTGATCACCTAGGGCCAGAGGAGTTTGGGGCAATGTAGGGGATGAGAGCCAGTGGTTATGAGGTTTCTTTTGTGGTTATGGTTCAGTAACCTTGGGAGGAAGCTAAAAGCCATTAAATTGTACACTGAGTGAATTGTGTGGTATTTGTTACATCTTTACAAAACTGTTAAAAATACTTCAAGAATGATTGTAAAGGCAAAACTATTAGTATGACTCTCTATATCACTAAAGCCTAGTTTACTTATGGGATAACTTTTTAAAGTTTCTAAAGCATTAACTATGGCCTTTTTTTGATAGCTTAATGTTCCATTAAGATGTACTTTGATCTATTTTAAAGACATTTAAATGTATTAAGTAATATTTTCTTGTAAAGTTCATGGAATATTTTTTACAAAAATCTTTATCAGCATGAAGCCTGCTTAGTTTTCTTGCTTATAGGTAGAGAGGATTCACTAGATGGACTTCTGTATTCTCTGATTCCTGATAACTAAGCTTCTCTACCTGAAGAGAAGTTGAACATCTATTTGATTCCCTTAATGTTTTAAGCATAAAGTTTAGATTTTCATGTAGTGCTCCCTTAATACGGCCTCATTTTATTATCTGTAATAACCCTAGAAAACAAAAACTATTATTATCCCAATTTTACCTTTGAGGAAACTGAGGCTTACAAGGGTTAAATTGCCCAAATGGCACTTGTAAGTTAAGGAGCTAGAGTTAAATCCAGAGATTTGGAGCTTGCCATCCTCACCCTATAATTCACACCATTCCTACATAAATACATGCTGTTTGTTTATGTACTAAATATGTAAATAAAACTATCCTAAAGTAGTTTGATTATAGTAAATAGCAGTACTTACGCTTGGATGTTTCCACTTCACTGTGTAATTTCTTTTTTTCTGAATAATCAGAGTTTTAGACGTTATGAGGACCGGTTTCAGATAGAGTGGTGTTTAGTAAGCATCATTCAAGGAACTTAGTAGAAACTTGATTTATTTGCACATTGAACAGTTCTTTATCATGCATCAAAAAAGGTCACTGAAAAGGTTGGAGTGTTTCCACTGTACTCATCCTCCGACTCCCACTCTCAGTTTAACAGAACTGTTAAAAAACTTGAGGACAGACTATTTCGAGAAATGAAGTTTTCAACTTCTCTAAATCAAAAGCTGACTTCTCTGAGAACAAACAGTATGTGCTTGTTAAGTAAGTTGTCAGAGTGAGTTCTTCAGAGGTCTATATTTTGTCTCTGTTGAATAATCTATTTTTTTTCCAGTGGCTTAACCTCATAAGAACCAGCGTGCTCCATTTCTAGCTTAGATAATTTTTAATATTGCTGATTACTTAATCCTGTTTGAAGATTCACCACCTCCTGCTGGCTTCCTTTTAGCAAGAGACATGTTGAAATTTGATTTAGCTCTTGTGGGCCATAGGGTGTTAATATTTCCACAGCTGAGTGTTAACAGTGTGTTCACCGGGTACTGATACTTCCATTAGAGAAGGCAGTGCTGTCAGAATACCAGAGACCAAGGGCTAAGGTCTGTAGTTCTTGGCAGATGGTTGCTATTTTCTTGAACCCTGGTGCACAGACGCAACTATTCAACTACTAATAATAAGCAGAAATTACCCAAGGAATTAGAAGGCAGTTCAAGGAAAGCATTCATTTAAAAATAGCAACTCTGAATTAGCATCAGAGGATTACATCAGAAGCTTAAATAAAAATTTGACAAGGTACTAGAACTTCCCATCCTACATGAAGTGAAATTATTGTTTTGCAGAAACAAGAGCAATACTTAATAGGCAGTGCCTTAGCTTTCAAAATCAGTTTCCCTGGAAAAATGTCCCACAAAAATGTTTGCATCAAACCACTGTATTCTTTATTGTAGAGATTAATGTACTAAAGTCATTCTTAACTAACATTGTAAGCAGGCCAAAGAGAATATGGAAAAGGTAGACAGCTATAACTTCCACATTTGACTAAACAATCAACTAATAGATCATGATGTATCCTTTCCATTTATTTTCTGAGTAAAAATATGTGTATATGGAAACTGGCACACAATGAATCAAAGAAGCAGAATAGGACATAGCAACTGTGTTGAAATAACATACAATTCAGAGGGAAAGACTCAAACTGAAGATCACCACACAATGTTCTCTAGACTATAATCATAGTGTTGAGTGCTGTATGCCCCCAAGGAAGAGAGAGGCAGATTCTCTCAGAGAACGTAAGAAACGTCTTGCAAAGGAATTGAATTCTGACTTGAAACGTTCATAGGCATTTCCTGAGTGGAGAAGAGAGGAAATGGAATTCCAGAAAGAAAGACTAGATGGTCAAAGTTATGGAAGTTCAGAGACTAATGAGAGATTCACTATAATATTAGAAGGGAATGGTATTGGGAGACAAAGTTGAAAAGGTTGGATCAGTTTAGATCATTCAATTACTCATAACTAACTTTATTGCAGCCCATGGAATCTTAAAAATGGGACTTACGCAGTCCAATTTATTTTGTACAAGGATAATTCTGTGCATTAATGTAAAGTGTGGACTGTAAAGAAGAATAACAGCAAGGAAATTAGATGCAGGTATAGAAATAGTCTACTTGAAAAGTGGTCTAGGCCTGCTCTAGGCATCAGTAGAAATATACAGAGCAGACTGGAGAAACATTTCAGAGGAAAGTGAACAAGAGAAGAAATAAGGAAGACTTTGAAATTTTTGATTTAGGTAAATGATAGATAATTACATCATTAACCAAGACAAGAGTTGTGGATGAAAGAGCAAATTTGGGTGTTGAAGTTGGATGCCATCTTCAAGGCCTCAAAGAGGAAATGGAGAAAAATAATTTGTGCCTCTTGGAATAAGATTGATCGTAAAGGCGAGAAGATCACTAAAGTTGAAGGAGGTAAGAGAAAGATTTTGATGTTTGGACTTCTTATGTTTGTTTAAATAAAAGAGCTCCAAGCATGTTTACAAACTGAGATGGAAGATGCATGAAGGGAAGCTCAGAAAACAGGGATGGGTGGAGTGACAAAATGAGATGACACCAACATCCAACAGACTGGACCAAAAATGAAAATAGAGCTGTTATCAAGGAAAGAGAGTAACTTGTTCCTCTCAGTTGGGAGGGAATGAAATATATGAATGGAATTATAGGTAACTATGGATATGGAGAAAGGAGTACAACAAGGCTGAAAATTGCTACCTTGTTTGTTTAACTTATATGCAGAGCGCATCATGCAAAATGCTGGGCTAGATGAGTTATAAGCAGGAATCAATTGCAGGGAACAATATCAACAATGATATGCAGATGATACCACTCTAATGGCTGAAAGCAAAGATGAACTAAAAAGATTCTTGATGAAGATGAAAGAGGAGAGTGAAAAGGCCGGCTTAAAACTCAGTGTTAAAAAAATATATATATGATCATGGCATCCAGTCTCATAACTTCATGGCGAGTAGAAGGGGAAAAGGTGGAAGCAGTGACAGATTTTCTCTTCTTGGTCTCTAAAATCACTGCAGATGGTGACTGCAACAATAAAATCAGAAGACAATTGTTTCTTGAAAGGAAAGCTATGACAAACCTAGACAGTGTATGAAAAAGCAAAGACATCATTTTGCTGGCAAAGGTCCATATAGTCAAAGCTTTGGTCTTTACAGTAGTCATGTGTGGGTGTGAAAATTGGACCTTAAAGAAGGCAGAACACTGAAAAATTAATGCTTTCAAACTGTGGTGCTGAAGAAAACTCTTGAGAGTACCTTGGACAGTAAAGAAATAAAACCAGTCAATCCTAAAGGAAATAAACCATGAATACTCATTGGAAGGACTGATGCTGAAACTGAAACACCAATGCTTTAGCCACACGATGCAAAGAGTCAACTCATTGGAAAAGACCCTAATCCTGTGAAAGATTGAAGGCAGAAGGAGAAGAAGGTGATGGAGGATGAGATGGTTGGATGGTGTCACTGATTCAGTGGACATGAACTTGGGCAAACTGGGAAATGGTGAAGGACCGGGAGGCCTGGCATGCTGCAGTCCATGGTGTCTCAAAGCCTCGGACATGATTTAGCGACTGAACAACAACAAATGGATATGGAAGAGAAAATATGAAGGTTTCAGTATTCCACATGAAGAGAGAGTCAAAGTGATATACTGAGAATGAAGAGCTTAGAACTGCATAAACCAAAACTATGAATCTTACCTTTGTGTATTTTTGAAGAGTTTATGGAGTTGCTTCCAAATTTCACAGTTGACAATATAAGGTTTGAAATCAAACATATCTGTCTCTGTCACTTATTACCTGAATCACTTCAGTAAAGTTTTCTTTTTCTTTTTTTAAGTTTTATTTATTTATTTACTTTACAATATTGTATTGGTTTTGCCATACATTGACATGAATCCGCCATGGGTGTATATGTGTTCCCCATCCTGAACTCCCCACCCACCTCCCGCCAACGGGAGTAATAAGTATCACACGTTGTACCTTACAAGATAAAGTACTTATGGGAACTTTCAACAAATGCTACCAGTCAGTCTTGTCAACATCATCCTCTTCCTGGTATCTATATTTTTAAGAGTATTTAGAATTTTCAGATTTTTTTCAATGCTAAATTGTAAATATCATAAATTCATGGGAACAATTTCATTTCTAGTAAGCTTCACTAAGCTTAAATTCACTTGTCAAAATGTATATGATAAAAGAGCAAATTTATATTTGAAAATTGAATAGTGACTTACAGCTTACTTATTAAGCACTTTCAAAATATTATGTGATTAACCTACAAAACAGTCTCTTTAATATTGTTACCAACATGTACAGTTTCCCCCATTTTACGAATTTCCACTTTATAGATGAAGAAATTGATATCCAGTTTGTCTATTCATTCATTCAGTAGATACTTACTAATGGCCTGTTCATGTTAGACACTTCTTTAGGCCCTGAAGCTAGCATACTAAGCAAAAATAAACATAATCCTGCTTTTATGGAGTTGTAGTCCACTGGAGGTGGGGAGAAATAGGCCCTTACCAAATTATAAATGTAAAATAACAGGCGTCATAACAACTCTGAGAAAAGTGCATGGTTCCATGATAACATAAAATGAAGGAACCAAATCTTTCTCCAGAGTGGGAAAAGTCTTCCCTGAGGAAGTTATATGTTTGATTGCATATCTGAGTGAAAATGAACTGGCGAAAGGGAAGACAAGAGAAGAGCTCCGTGGGAAGACAGGAGCTAGGAAATACAGAAACTGGATTTAGAAAGTGAGAAGAGAGCCTACTGTGGGCAAGAATTCCTTAGAAAAAATGGAGTAGCCATCATAATCAATAAAAGAGTCTGAAATGCAGTACTTAGATGCAGTCTCAAAAACAGAATGATCTCTGTTTGTTTCCAAGGCAAACCATTCAATATCACAGTAATCCAAATCTATGCCCCTACCAGAAATGCTGAAGAAGCTGAAGCTGAACGGTTCTATGAAGACCTACAAGACCTTCTAGAACTAACACCCGAAAAAGTTGTCCTTTTCATTATAGGGGACTGGAATGCAAAAGTAGGAAGTCAAGAAACACCTGGAGTAACAGGAAAATTTGGCCTTGGAATACAGAATGAAGCAGGGCAAAGGCTAATAGAGTTTTACCAAAAGAGCACACTGGTCATAACAAACACCCTCTTCCAACAACACAAGAGGAGACTCTACACATGGGCATCACCAAATGGGCAATACCGAAATCAGATTGATTATATTCTTTGCAACCAAAGTGGAGGAACTCTATACAATCAACAGAAACAAGACCAAAAAAGAAACAAAAAAAAGATCGTGAATTCCTTATTGCCAAATTCAGACTTAAATTGAAGAAAGTAGGAAAAACCACTAGAGCATACAGGTATGACCTAAATCAAATCCCTTATGATTATACAATGAAAGTGGCAAATAGATTCAATGGATTAGATCTGATAGACTGCCTGAAGAAGGAGGCAGGGATCAAGACCATCCCCCAAAAAAGAAATGCAAAAAGGCAAAATGGTTGTCTGAGGAGGCCTTACAAATAGCTGTGAAAAGAAGAGAAGCCGAAAGCAAAGGAGAAAAGGAAAGATATACCCATTTCAATGCAGAGTTCCAAAGAATGGCAAGGAGAGATAAGAAAGCCTTCCTTAGCAATCAATGCAAGGAAATAGAGGAAAATAATAGAATAGGAAAGACTACAGGTCTCTTCAAGAAAATTAGAGATACCAAGGGAACATTTCATGAAAAGATGGGCTCAATGAAGGACAGAAATGGTATAGACCTAAGAGAAGCAGAAGATATTAAGAAGAGGTGGCAAGAATACACAGAACTGTACAAAAAGGATCTTCACAACCCAGATAATCATAATGGTGTGATCACTCACCTAGAGCCAGGAATCCTGGATTGTGAAGTCAAATGGGCCTTAGGAAGCATCACTATGAACAAAGCAAATGGAGGTGGTAGAATCCCAGTTGAGCTATTTCAAGTCCTAAAAGATGATGCTGTGAAAGTGCTGCATTTCATATGCCAGCAAATTTGGAAAACTCAGCAATGACCGCAGGACTGGAAAAGTTCACTTTTAATTTCAATCCCAAAGAAAGGCAATGCCAAAGAATGCTTAAACTACCGCACAATTGCACTCATCTCAAACGCAACCCTCTCTAGTATTCTTGACTAAAGAATACCGTGGACAGAGGAGCCTGGTGGGCTGCTGTCCATAGGGTTGCACAGAGTCGGACATGACTGAAGTGACTAAGCATGCATGCATTAGAGAAGGAAATGGCAACCCACTCCAATATTCTTGCCTGGAGAATCCCAGGGACAGAAGGTCCTGGTGGGCTGCTGTCTATGGGGTCGCACAGAGTTGGACACGACTGAAGTGAGTTAGCAGTAGCAGCAGCACACGCTAATAAAATAATGCTCACAATTCTCCAAGCCAGGCTTCCAAAATATGTGAACCATGAACTTCCAGATGTACATGCTGGATTTAGAAAAGGCAGAGGAACCAGAGGTCAAATTGCCAACATCCGCTGGGTCATGGAAAAAAGAAAGAGAGTTCCAGAAAAAAATATCTATTTCTGCTTTATTGACTATGCCAGAGCCTTTGACTGTGTGGATCACAATAAACTGTGGAAAATTCTTCAAAAGATGGGAATTCCAGGCCACCTGATCTGCCTCTTGAGAAATCTGTATGCAGGTCAGGAAGCAACAGTTAAGAACAGGACATGGAACAATAGACTGGTTCCAAATAGGGAAAGATGTACGTCAAAGCTGTATATTGTCACCCTGCTTATTTAACTTATATGCAGAGTACATCATGAGAAATGCCAGGCTGGATGAAGCACAAGCTGGAATCAAGATTGCTGGCAGAAATATCAATAACCTCAGATATGCAGATGACACCACCCTTATGGCAGAAAGTGAAGAGGAACTAAAAAGCTTCTTGATGAAAGTGAAAGAGGAGGGTGAAAAAGTTGGCTTAAAGCTTAACATTCAGAAAACTAAGATCATGGCATCTGGTCCCATCATTTCATGGCAAATAGATGGGAAAACAGTGGAAACAGTAAGATACTTTATTTGGGGGCGCTCCAAAATCACTACAGATGGAGAATGCAGCCATGAAATTAAAAGACACTTACCCCTTGGAAGGAAAGTTATGACCAACCTAGACAGCATATTCAAAAGCAGAGACATTACTTTGCCAACAAAGGTCCATCTAGTGAATGGGTTTTCCAGTTGTCATGTATGGATGCGAGAGTTGGACTATAAGGAAAGCTGAGTGCCGAAGAATTTATGCTTTTGAACTGTGGTGTTGGAGAAGTCTCTTGAGAGTCCCTTGGGCAGCAACAGCAAGGAGATCCAACCAGTCTGTCCTAAGGGAAATCAGTCTTGAATATTCATTGGAAGAATTGATGTTGAAGCTGAAACTCCAATACTTTGGCCACTTGATGTGAAGAACCAACTCATTGGAAAAGATCCTGATACTGGGAAAGATTCAAGGTGGGAGGAGAAGGGGACAACAGAGGATGAGATGGTTGGATAGCATCACTGACTCAGTGGACATGAGTTTGAGTAAACTCTGGGAGTTGGTGATGGACAAGGAAGCCTGGCATCCTGCAGTCCATGGGGTCACAAAGAGTCGGGCAGGGCTGAGTGACTGAACTGTACTGAAGAGAGCCAGCATGCCTGGAGTCAAAGGGAGGAGTGTGTGATGAAAAGATACCTTCAGATGTAACTAGATCATGTTAAGATCTTATGGTATGGACCTAACAGAAGCAGAAGATATTAAGAAGAGGTGGCAAGAATACACGGAAGAACTGTACAAAACAGATCTTCACCACCCGGATAATCATGATGGTGTGATTTCTCACCTAGAGCCAGACATCCTGGAATGTGAAGTCAAGTGGGCCTTAGACAGCATCACTACGAACAAAGCTAGTGAAGGTGATGGAATTCAAGTTGAGCTATTTCAAATCCTGAAAGATGATGCTGTGAAAGTGCTGCACTCAATATGCCAGCAAGTTTGGAAAACTCAGCAGTGGCCACAGGACTGGAAAAGGTCAGTTTTCATTCCAATCTCTAAGAAAGGCAATGCCAAAGAATGCTCAAACTACCACACAATTGCACTCATCTCACATGCTAGTAAAGTAATGCTCAAAATTCTCCAAGCCAGGCTTCAGCAATACGTGAACCGTGAACTTCCTGATGTTCAAGGTGGTTTTAGAAATGGCAGAGGAACCAGAGATCAAACTGCCAACATCTGCTGGATCATGGAAAAAGCAAGAGAGTTCCAGAAAACTATTTATTTCTGCTTTCTTGACTATGCCAAAGCCTTTGACTGTGTGAATCACAATAAACTCTGGAAAATTCTTCAAGAGATGGGAATACCAGACCACCTGACCTGCCTCTTGAGAAATCTGTATGCAGCTCAGGAAGCAACAGTTAGAACTGGACATGGAACAACAGACTGGTTCCAAATAGGAAAAGGAGTACTTCAAGGCTATATATTGTCACCCTGCTTATTTAACTTATATGCAGAGTACGTCATGAGAAACACTGGGCTGGAAGAAACACAAGCTGAAATCAAGATTGCCGGGAGAAATATCAATAACCTCAGATATGCAGATGACACCACCCTTATGGCAGAAAGTGAAGAGGAGCTAAAAAAGCCTCTTGATGAAAGTGAAAGAGGAGAGTGAAAAAGTTGGCTTAAAGCTCAACATTCAGAAAACGAAGATCATGGCATCTGGTCCCATCACTTCATGGGAAATAGATGGGGAAACAGTGGAAACAGTGTCAGACTTTGTTTTTGGGGGCTCCAGAATCACTGCAGATGGTGATTGCAGCCATGAAATTAAAACACACTTACTCCTTGGAAGAAAAGTTATAATCAACCTAGATAGTATATTCAAAAGCAGAGACATTACTTTGCCAACTAAGGTCCGTCTAATCAAGGCTGTGGTTTTTCCTGTGGTCATGTATGGATGTGAGAGTTGGACTGTGAAGAAGGCTGAGCGCTGAAGAATTTATGCTTTTGAACTGTGGTGTTGGAGAAGACTCTTGAGAGTCCCTTGGACTGCAAGGAGATCCAACCAGTCCATTCTGAAGGAGATCAGCCCTGGGATTTCTTTGGAAAGAATGATGCTAAAGCTGAAGCTCCAGTACTTTGGCCACCTCATGAGAAGAGTTGACTCAATGGAAAAGTCTCTGATGCTGGGAGGCACTGGGGGCAGGAGGAGAAGGGGACGACCCAGGATGAGATGGCTGGATGGCATCACGGACTCGATGGATGTGAGTCTGAGTGAACTCTGTGAGATGGTGATGGACAGGGAGGCCTGGTGTGCTGCGATTCATGGGGTCACAAAGAGTCGGACACGACTGAGCGACTGAACTGAACTGAACTGACAGGGCCATGTTAAGCAACTTCGTCTTTATTCTGATAGCAACAGGAAGGCATAAATGATTCTCAGCGAGAGAATATTTTGAATTGATTTGCATCTTTCAGAGATTACTCTGGTTTCTGAATGAAGCATGGATTTTGTGAAGGAAGCAAAAGTAGATGAGAGATGAGATAAGTTATGGAAGTATTCCAAGGATCAGAGAATGGTAAGTCAGCCTTAGAAGGTGGTGGTGGTGGTGGTTGTTTCCTTGCTCAGTCATGTCTGACTCTTTGTGAAACCGTAGATTGTAGCCCGCCAAGGTGCTCTGTCCATGGGGTTCTCCAGGCAAGAATACTGAAGCAGGTTACCATTCTGTTCTTCAGGGGATCTTCCCCACCCAGGGAATCTTCCCCACCCAGGGATCAAAGCCGTGTTGCAGGCAGATTCTTTACTGCTGAGCCACCAGGGAAGCCCTAGAAGGTGAGTGGTAATGTAATGAAATGAAGAGAATCAGAACATTTAGACATAAGAATGACAGGACTGAATGGGAAGGAGTAGTGAAAAAGAGTATCGAGGATTACTCCTAGGTCTCTGTCTTTTGTAAGTAAAGGGATAAAAGTAACATTCCCTAAGATGGGGCACACTGGGAGATACATAAACAATAGAAGAACAAGAACTATGCAGTTTAGAGTTTGTATGTTGGCTTTGAGGTGTGCTTGAGATGACCAAAGGTGTTCAAGAAAGGTATCTAAGCTGGAGACCCCAACATGGAAATCATCCAGTGAAGGATGGGAATTAAGTCAAGGGTGCAAATAAATTTGTTTAGGGAGAGGTCTTAAGATAAGAAAAGAACCCTTCATATTTATTTATTTATTTTTAGAACCCTTCATATTTAGACCCAAAATCCCTTATTCTTTTTTTTTTTCCCCACAAGATAATGAATAATTTTATTCTCAATGAGTATTTTTTGGTTGTACTTTGGAATTGTAAGTACACATTATTATTTTCTTCAGTCAGATGCCTATTGACTAGAATTATAAAACTCTAAGAACTTTTAAATAATTTTTGTTGGAGTATAGTTGCTTTATGATATTGTGTTAGTTTCTGCTATACAGCAAAGTGAATCAGCTATGTGTACACAGATGGCCCCTCTTTTTTGGATTTCCCTCTCATTTAGGTGGTGACAGAGCACCTGTTATAATTCCCTGTACTCTACAGTAGGTTCTCATTAGTTATTTACTTTATACATGCTAGTGTATATATGTCAGTCTCCCAATTCATCCCACCCGTCCTTCCCTCCATGGTGTCTATATGTCCATTCTCAGAAAGAGAAACATATCATAGATATCTTAAGTAATTAATTAATACCATGACTATAGGGCTTTCCCAATGGCTCAGTGGGTAAAGAATCTGCCTGCAGTGCAGGAGACACTGGAGACATGGATTTGATCCCTGGGTTGGGAATATCCCTTGGAGGAGAAAATGGCTACCCACTCCAGTATTCTTGCCTGAAAAATCCCATTAACAGAAGAGCCTGGCAGGCTATGGTCCAAAGGGTCGCAGAGAGTCAGACACAACTGAGCGACTAAGTACACATGCATGACTATGTAGGCATTTCCTAGCATCGTTGTGCAAGTCCATAACTATCCATCAGGAAATATCTGAACAGTTCCTTTGTCTCTTTGGGCCTAGGACTCATTCTTATTCCTTTTGGTTCATGGCTGAACCAGTGCCCCAATCCAGATAAGTAAATTACACTACTCACTATTATATGTCTCTATTGACCCATTTAGAATGGAATAAAATTAAAAATGCACCCAAATAAGTCTTGTGCATATTATATAAGCATAGATGATAATAGCTAGTCAAAAGATTAGAAGGCCTTGATAGAAATATTGGCCTAGTATTCTGGATGTTTAGAATCTAGTTTTGGTGTCAACCAGTGAATGACTTCAGGAAGATAGCCCAAACTCTATGGAGTTTCAGTTTCTTCATTTATACAGTCAGGAGGTTAAATAAATCTCCAGGTTTCGTTGAATTCTAATATTCTATAATCATGTGAACAATTTTGAAAAGACATGAATTATTCAGTAGATAGAGGTTGACAATCATCTTAAAGAAGCCTTATTCACCTCTTTTCCTTGAAAAAAATTTCTTCTGTCATGTCTGATTGTTTTTAGTGTTAGAAAAATAGCGAGGATGTTCATATTGACATTTTCCTTCCAAGCTGATGCTGAGTGTGTCATCAGATACAAAACCTGTTGGAAAAACAGTTCTGTACTTCTGATGGTTTTCTAATTCCAACCTGACATTGGTGCTTTTAAGCTGAATAGCCTCATGACATTCTGCATGAATTCTTACTGTGTTTTCTGAAGTCTGACATTTCTGTTACACTTAAATTTGATCTCAGATTTCTTTCTTTTCAGTTTACTCCAAGTTGCTTTTTTTTTAAGGTCAACATTTGTTACATTGCATTTGGCTTTCACCCATCACTTCAGAAGTTTTTGAAGTAAGCTATTGACCCTATACCATTTTTCAAACTAGAAAAAGAAGAGAAAAAGAAAGTAAGAAGTAGAAATGACAAAGTAACAAGCCAAATGGGAAGAAGTTGAAAGATATATTTTTCTGTTGAAATTTCACTTCATAATTCCAATGGTCCTATTGAAGCTTGTCTGAATCCATTGTGATATTCCTATAGCCCTCTGAAATGAGAGGAATTATACATGTTTGAGGAGGAATGAAAATTCCTAAGTCTGATGTTGGTCAGATGACTTTGAAGCCAATTTTTCATTCATGGGAGACATAGGCTGATATGCTGCTGTCTTAGAAACAGGGCACTGGTGCTGATTCTTTGACCAAAACTACGTGGTACAGCCAAAGTTTTCAGAGTCTACAGTCTACAGTCCTAGAGGTCGACAGTCCTCAAGATGTTTCTAGCGATGTCACAAGGTCAAAATTGTTTCCAAAGTAGTTCCAGACATCATTTCTTTTTTTTCATACTCATTTGCTCATGAGTGTATAGTGGGGTTTTCCAGAGACACATGATATGCAGTATTACAACAGAGTTAATGCCAAAGCAGATAGGAGAATTCAGCTGTTTTCTGTTAAGCCAGACATTAGAGACAAAAATGTTAAACCGTATAATTCTTCTCACTATTTTCTTTGTGAAAATAAGGCTATATTTTTTAGAACCATATTGTTTATGTTAACATGTAATGAATTTATTAATGTCACTTAAAATGAACTGATAAATATTTCTTAAATGTCTTGGTTGTATTTTCAATTGATAATTATTGATAGATAGAGCCTTTCCAGGTGACTCCCCAGTAAAGAATCTTCCTGCCAAAACTCAGGAGTCACAGGTTCGATCCTTGAGTGGGGACAATCCCCTGGAGAAGGAAATGGCAACCCATTCCAATATTCTTGCCTGGGACATCCAATGGATAGAAGAACCTGGCAGGCTACAGTCCATGCAGTCGCAATGAGTCAGACACGACTGAGCATGAACACCTGCCTGCATAACCCACATAAACAAAATCTCTTTGGAATCGTCTATAATTTTTAAAATTATTTAAAAGGATTTAAAAGGTTCCAAAGGAAACTGAAAAACTTCTACTGTACAGCAGATTCTAACCACTGGTCAGTTTCTGCTTCTCCCTTGAGCCAAAGAATTACATGAATACTTGATACGCTTCCTTTCCTACCCATGTAAAGACTGCAATTCCAACTTAATTTTCTGCTTGACTTTCAACTTTGTGTTTACCCTATAGTATTGGCAAAATATAGAATTGATATCTCACTGAAGTTTCTTTGAATAATGTTTGTCTTGAATTTGCTTTCATTTTACTTAATGTTTTCACATTTTGAGGTTTTTCAGCCATATTTCTTAGATTCCTTTTATCAACTTTTACAGTCAGTCTGCAAGGAGTATTTTTTTCTTTGTATCCATATGTCCTCATTAGACAACAAGCTATTTTTAGGTAAAATCCCTTAACAATTACTGTAGCAAGTTTTATATTAGGTATGGTATCTCGTCCTTTTAGAAATCCGAAAGATGCAATTGTCAGCTCAGTTCAAAAGCAACTAAACCCTGAATATATAGAATCACTGTTCAGGAAACTCATATAAAACTGAATAGTAAGCCAGTCTTAATATTTTTGCTTTTGACCATAATTGTAGGGTTTTGGGTTTTGTTTTGTTTTTTTTCCTCTCTCTCTCTCTTCTCTTCAGACATACTTGGGAAGCTAAATTAGATAGCATAAAGTTAATTAAATGGACATTTAAAAATTATCAATAACCTTAAATAAGAGATTATTTCACATGGGCTCTTTTTATTTCTAATTTTTAAATGTTTCATAATAAATGAAAATTTGTTTCACTTACCTGGTCTCTTCCCCAACAAGTAATGAATTTTACTGATCTTATATCTTTTTAATACCTTAAAATGGATAGATCTCCATTTTTTACATTTTAAATTATCTATTTTCTGATTGATTATGAGGAAAGGAAAGGAAAGTGAAGTCGCTCAGTCATGTCTAACTCTTTGCAACCCCATGGCCTGTAGCCTACCAGGCATCTCCATCCATGGGATTTTCCAAGCAAGGGCACTGGAGTGGGTTGCCATTTCCTTCTCCAGGGGATCTTCCCGACCCACGGATCAAACCTGGGTCTCCCACATTGCAAGCAGATGCTTTACCCTCTGAGCCACCAGATTATAAGGAAGTTTATGATAAATATAAAGGAACGAGGATTTAATTGACATCAGCCTGATGAATCCTTCTACTGAGACTTTTGTTTACTTCTGAGATTCAAGGTGTTATGTCCATGCCTACAGACATTAGTAATCCTAAGGTTAGCAGGATCACTAGAGAGTGGCTCTAGTTTATTATCAGCAAAAATTATACTTAGTTTTCAAGCAAACCAGGTCATTGGAAATTACAATAACCTGACTTGTGAAAAATTCAAAATAGATTGCAGTTCTTCTGATACATATGACATTTCAGCATGTAAATATCACACCACAGTCAGAGAACTAATATGAGTAGCCCTCACCTCATTGAGGAGCGAGTTACTGAGCATGAAATGCCAATAGCTATATCCCCAAAGAATGTTTAAATAGTTTCAGACAACATCACAGGGAAGAAAGGCCAGGATTTGTGGAACATATTTGTCCATTCATCTGTGGCTGAGTTCATGGCCCTGAAAAGATATTAAGCACAAATTCTCCAGGGGTAGAGATCCCTATTTGGGCCTTAAAAGAATATTCTAAATCAAGTACAAAATATTAGGCTTGTTCTTTCACTCTACAAGGTGTGCTCTTAAAAGGATGCAAGATTTGGATCTTTCTAGTGGTAATACATTTGCAGTTATTTCTTTTCAATTATTGTTTTTTCATAATTAATTGAATGAGACTTACTTTTAAAATTACTGTTTTTTAGTAACCAATAAAAGTATCATATGGAAAGTTTAAAAATCTTCAAAAATTAAGCTTTAAAAAAGAAAACTAAAGTCTTCCATGACATTTCCATCTAGAAATTTGGTATTCATATTTTGATCCTTCCTTTCCATCTTTTTTGTTAAGCATGTGGAAAAATTCACACATGTTTCATAATATTCTCATATTATTTAATATTATTTTAGTATTTTAATGACTGTGTATTTTATCGTAGAGTCACAGCACATTTAACTTAACTGCTTATTTTTAGATATTTACATTATTTCCAGTTTTGTTTGCATACATATATCCTCACACACATCTTTGATTATTTCTGTAGGATAAATTCCCAAAGTAGAATTGCTTGGTCAAAGAATAAGCACATTTTAAAGATTCTTTTTATACATGTTGCTATACATTGCCAGCAATGTATAAAAGAGCCCCATTTTCCAGGAACTTCACCAACACTTCCAGCATCTCTTTTAATGTAGCCAACTCTTCCTAATATAGTCAGAGTCAGGTTATATTTGGATATGCTTTAATGTCGTTAGGCCTTAGTCACATCTCGGGATGTCATGTGGTTCATTTCTTGGCAGTTTCTCTTCCAAATTCTTCCTGAACTTGAAGCACCAGTAATGAATAAAAAGAGACATCTTTTTCTATAAAAATGCAAAAACATTCTTCCCAACATTTGTGTGTATTAATGCAAATACATAATATTCCTTTTCGACTATTCTATAAAGATATCACAAGTTTTTTGTTCTACTGTTCCTTAAGAGCCTGAAAAAAAAAATCTTTCTCTTCTATCACCATCGGATTTGTTTTTTTCTTACTGTTTTGACTGTGGTGAGGGAAAAATCTGGGATTTGTATGAGTACTGTTTGTGGAACTGAACCTCTTGCTACCAATATATAAATTATCTCAGAGCACAAAAAGCATAGTATGATTTTCCTCATTATTATTATTGTGACCAATGCTTTTATTTTATTTTTTTGACCATGCCACATGGCACATGGGATATTAGCTCCCTGACCACAGGGATCAAATCCATGCCCCCCACCCACGGCTGTCCCAGCAGTGCAAGCATGGAGTCCTAACCACTGGACTGCCAGGGAATTCCTATGATCAGTGCATTTTTATTAATCACCCAACACATATGGAGAGTGGTCCTGAATTCTGGAAATAAAGAGGATAGAACAATCCTTAGCTACAGTATATTCACTAGTTGAGGAATGAGGACACATATTAATAAAAGATAAATTATTTCATGCACTGTCATACCCAATTGCCCAGTGGAGGAAACCACTCAATGCCCTGAGAGTTGAGAAAAGTGATTGCTAAAGACTGGCATAATGGCCTTCAAGGGAATATGATCCACAGTTTGAAGGAAAACTAGAAGTTTAAGAAGAGAGGGTGTTCCAAGCAGAGGTTACAGTGCTTACAAAGATGAGAATGAATATAGCATGTTCAAAGTAAAAATAGCATACAATGAACCAGGGCAGCTTATTCAGTATTACAGCAGTACAAAACTCTGGAGCGCTTGGCTAGCTTTTAATATGTAAATAAATAGTATAGGCCTGAAAGTTTCTTTGAAAATAGAAAACCATTTACTGTTTTATGGGAAATGAATTTACAAAATAATTCAGGAAATTTTATAAGGTAACACTATGAAAAATGCTAATACCAGTGTGAGCCAAATATAGCCTAGCATAGATAATTGCAGAAGAAACTGAAAACAAACATAGAGTAACTTCCCTGGTGGCCCGGGGTAAAGGAATCTGCCTGCCAATCCAGGAGATGCAGAAAACATGGTTTCAATCCCTGGATAGGGAAGATGCCCTGAAGGAGGAAATGGCAACCCACTCCAGTATTCTTACCTGAGAAATCCCATAAACAGAAGAACCTGGCAGGCTACAGTCCAGGGTATCGCAAAAGAATCAGACACAACTTGGTGACTAAATAACATTATTGGTCCAAGAGCCATTGGCATAGAAAAATCAACAGAACTTGGCAACTGATCAGATGTAAAGATAAGAGACTACTAGAAATTCCACAAACTTTTATTCAGTTATGCTTGGACTGGGGATATAAATGAATGAGCCTACCCTCAACCTTGTGTTTAGAATCCCATAGAAAAAGGGGGTGATTCTAGAAAGTGGCTGAAACAGCTTCACCAGTAAACTGATGTTTGAACTTTGTCTTCTAGGATGAATTGAATTTCACCAGATAGAAGGGGGGTGGGTAATTAAATGACGAGTTTTTAGCGAAGAGGGAGAAAAAATAATCATTAAAATTTCAGACCTACATGACTGGAGAAAGATGATAACACAGACTGTGAGACAGAAGTCTGGCAGTAGTGCTGCTTTAGATAGAAAGGTAACTAATTAAATTTAGACGTTTCTGAAATATGTGGAGAGTGTCCACCAATCTAGAGATAATGGGGACAGGTAAGCGAACAAAACAGGCACAATTTTTCTGCTTTCAAGGACTATACATTCTAGTGTTTGGAGATAAGCACATGATTAGAGACACAGTGTTTACCAAAGAGTTTTCTTTTGTTGCAGTGTTTGTTTTCTGTTTTTCCTCCTTTGCTGTCATTCACGTCAGTAAGATGAAATAGGCACACAGGAAAGCAAGGATGACTAGTATCTGACCTAAGTCATCACTTAGGGCAACAAAATGTACCGAGTAACTATTCCCTCAAGACTTCAAAGTGTCCTCAAACTGACCTTGATGTCTACAAGCCTCATAAAAATGGTTTGGTAATTGAGAGCAATAAATTAGAGTCAATCACATTTAGTTAGGAGAAAATAAAGTCTTAGTGTGCTAAAGCAAGCTGACCTTCTTCCAGCTTTGAATTTTTATTATATCCTTTCTTCTTTCCATCTGTGCATGATGCTATGCTGAAATCTTCTGACCTGAGTGGTACTCCATGAGATGTGCCTGGACTACAGTCTCATCAGGTCTTATTGCTAGAATATTTGCAGGGAAAAAATTATTGGAAAAAGTATATGTAGATCAGAAGTAAGGGTTTTGAATGACAAACCTTGGAAGTGAAATTCTTGTTGCAATTAAAATGCTCAGTTTAAATGAAGAGAAAATATGTAACTTGTTTAAGCACCACATTTCAAACTGCTGTCAAGGACAGTTGGGAAGATACTGAATAGTGCTAGTTTTGTCCTTTACACTATGGACTGCTGCCCACCAGGCTCCTCCGTCCATGGGATTTTCCAGGCAAGAGTACTGGAGTGGGTTGCCATTGCCTTCCCCACCTTTACACTATAGCTGCATGTATTCCTTTCACCCTTAAGTAACCAGACATGCTGAAAAGAGACTGGGCATTAGAGATTAAAGTTTTCTAACCTCCACAGTCTTTAGAGCTCTCACCTGAAAAGCATTCACTTAGTTCCCATGCAAAAAGATTCGAGGGTCTTATTTATTCTTTTCTTTGTTTCTAAGTGAATTGCTCTAAACTGTTCCTTTGAATTTTAAATTGTGCATATTAATTTTTAAGATTTGTTTATTTAAAATAATAAATAAGGGTGTTTCTCTCACCAAAACCCTTCTTATATTTATTTATCATGTCAAAGCAGTGTGTGTCAAATTTATATCTAGGCACTTTCCGGGAGCTCTGGCAATGTAGGAGATACAAGAAACTCCAGTTCGATCCCCTGATCAGGAAGATCCCCTGAAGAAGGGAATGGCAACCTGCTCCAGTATTCTTGCCTGGAGAATCCCATAGAGAGAGAAGCCTGGCGGGTTACAGTCCATGGGGTCACAAAAGAGTCAGACACGGCTGAGCACGCGTGTGCACACTCACACACACAGTTCTACTGACGGAGCAGTGTTAGTTGTTACGAGGAGCACAGTCATCCATCAGTATCATTAGTTCCAGCACCCCTGCAGAAACCAAAATCTAGAAGCTCCAGTCCCTTATATAAAAGAGCATAGTACAGTCCACACTATGTACCCACAGATGAGAACCCTCCAATATGGGGGGTGACTGTAGGATTTCAGATGTGAACTACCTTCATAAATTTAGTTTAGTAGCAAGCTTTTACTGTGTTTGAAAGTGAAAGTGAAAGTGAAGTCGCTCAGTTGTGTCCGACTCTTTGCGACCCCATGGACTGTAGCCTACCAGGCAAGAGTACTGGAGTGGGTTGCCGTTTCCTTCTCCAGGAGATCTTCCCAATCCAGGGATCAAACCCAGGTCTCCCGCATTGCGGGCAGACGCTTTACCATCTGAGCCACCAGGGAAGACTCTTTACTGTGTTTAGTTGGTGCTAAACAGGCATTTGAAGTTCAAAATGAGTAAGGCATAATTACATTCAATAACTTCACAGCCTAGTAAGATTTAGCTGTATTAAATTATTTGTGTTTATTTATTGTAAGATACTTTAGATTTCTTGTTTTTTATTATTCTCTGCCCAAAGACTCATTTAAATATATTTTATCCCATTTTTAATCATATAAGCCATCAGATCTCCAGCTGGTAATTATTTACTTAAATACACAGCTAAATAATAAGCAAAGATTTTCATGTATAAAAAAAAAATCTTATATATCCTATAATCCGCATATTATAGGCAGAAAAGTTGGCTGGGATCTGACTTAAACTCATGTTTCCAAAATCTAGTCAAAAGAACTTTTGACTGCAGTTCACAGGAGAGCACAGAATATGAAAAAAAAAAAAAAGGAATTATTATTTGATGCTAATGATTATCTTAAATGATTGTGAGATGATTTTATCTAATGCATTGGGAGTGGAATTAATTCTCTGTTTTCTTGATATCCCTCATGCATTATTGTATGCTATTAACAGCTTAGTAAGTATATTTACTTTGTTTTAGTTTTCCAGATCAAGAAATTCGTAATGTGGCAGTTCGGCAGTTAGACAACCTCTTGAATGATGAACTACTGGAATATCTCCCACAGCTAGTTCAGGTAAGAACAGCAAAGTTGCCAAGGGATTCCAGGATTTTAACCAATAATTCTCTAAAACAGGTCCCAGATCAACAGTAGCCTACTTAAAAAGTGATAATTTCAATTTGGCTAGCCAAGGGGCTAAAAATATAGCTCATACATCAACTTGGGTATCACAGAAATTCTCTACCCAAAATTGATATGGTTACAAAAAAGGTATATAAACACCAAAAAGGAAAATATTTTTTAAAACACTGTCACCCTCTCCCTCTCCCTCTGAGTCCAAAAGTCCGCTATACACATCTGTGCCTTGGGAGAATGGCATTGAAACATGTATACTGTCATGTAAGAATCGAATCATCAGTCTATGTCCGATGCAGGATACAGCATGCTTGGGGCTGGTGTAGGGAGGGAGGTGGGAGGGGGGGTTCATGTTTGGGATCGCATGTACACCCGTGGTGGATTCATGTCAATGTATGGCAAAACCAATGCAGTATTATAAAGTAAAAATAAAAGTCAAAAAAAAATAAAACACTGTCACTTATTAATTAGAACAGGAAAAAAAATAATACTTGTGATGAAAAATTGGTATCCAACTGTATATATAAAACTATAAAAAAGTAACCAAATAAACATTATGTAGAAAATAGTCATTTACTAGGCATCTGCTCATAATATTTTTCTTGCATTTCCCATATTCTAATATTAATTACAGATTTTAAAACAGTAGTTTCTAATAATCAAATTCTGCTGCCAGATAGTAGTTTTGTGATATCATATATCATGATATTGGAGTAATTTTGGAAAATACTCTAAACTTATCTAGAAATCTGATCATGGTCTGATTTAGTTTGAATATGTTACCATATAAACAATTGCACAAATAGTCATGTATATGATTGAATATCCAAAATATAAACAATGATTTTTTCCTAAGTTAACTGGATACTGAATGCTGAATAGGTCTAAAATAGGGGGTCTGTATGTTTTTCTTTTGCTTTGTTTTTAACTCAGGTGTTTTCTTATCTGAAAGATCAGGTCATCACTATAAGCTATTTTAAATGCTGGGTCCCTCAGGTACCCTGAGACTAAAGTGAGGAGTCTCTAATAATAGAATTGAATTCTATGTTACTTTACAAACAGAACATGCGCTTCTCTGAAGGCCTTAAAGAGAGAACTGATCTAGAAGCGTTTGTACTGTAGAGTTACTACTACCACTCCTTACCTAGCCTTGCAGGAGTGTGTAGTAAAAATAAAAATTAATTCAACTTGCAGAAACACTATTCATCTCATGCCTCTTGAGTATGGAAAACATGCTATATCTAACCCAACTCAAAAAAAGGAAATTTCTACAATAGCATATGTAAATTAAATCTATTTGAAAGCCAGAATCTGAGTCAGTAACACTTGACACTAGGAATGTGGCTGAGAGACATATGCCTGTAAATGCAAATTCATTTATAAAACAAGTCACACTCAGTATCCAGCATTGCAAATACACAGAGGTAAAGATAGGTAAAGTTGCAAATATTCCCTAATTAAAATGATAATATAAAATCATGTGAGATGGAAATAAATATTTAATGTGACTGGAAAATTAATAACAAATGGGAAGAATTTTCAAAACATTAATTGTGGGATTTGCCCTTAAAACTTCGATGTTGCACCCTGACTTTCCAAGACATAAAAAAAAAAAATTCCTACCCTGCTGATTATTTTCTGGAATCAAGTTATTTTTTTATGCATTATTTTATTAGAACTGTGCAGGCTATGTTAAAGAGCAATATGAAGTTACTTGAAGACCATGATGAAAACGAAAAGTATGGTTCTTAAAGTGTTAGTCACCCAATAGTGTCCAGCTCTTTGTGACCATGTAGACTGTAGCCTGCCAGGCTCCTCTGTCCATGGAATTCTACAGACAGGAATACTGGAGTAGATTGCCATTCCTTTCTCCAGAAAATCTTTCTGACCCAAGGATCAAACCCTGGTCTCCTGAATTGCAGGCAGATTCTTTACTGTCTGAGGCACCAGGGAAGCTTATGGTTCATTGCTAATGCTCAAATAAGCCACAGACCCAGAGGTTACTGCAAACCACAGGCTGTAACAATGCAGGTAGGTTTCAAGAAGAGAGTTCAGAATAATGTTGTTGTTGTTGTTGTTCTGTTTCCTTAGTTGAATCCAACTGTTTTGCGACCTCATGGACTATATCCTGCCAGGCTCCTCTGTCTGTGAGATTTCCCAGGCAAGAATACTGAAGTGGGTTGCCATTTTCTTCTCTAGGGGATCTTCCCAACCGAGGGATTGAACCTACCTCTCCTGCATTGGTACACAGATGATTCTTAACCACTGAGACAACTAGGAAGCCAACGAAGTGTGCATCCAAAATATTGTCTCCTTCTTAGATGATGATGCAGGATGTAGGGAGAAATTGTAGCAGTAGACAGAGTGATGCAGTGAATTTGGAAGCAATGGAGGTCATTCATGATCAGTAAGTAGTTTCTGGGTTCAGAAGGAAATCACAAGAAGTCTTAAAAGAAAGCTAAAAGACCAGCATGGAAGTAGACTCTGAGGTATCTCTCTCCTGCTAATGTACTCATAGGATATGTTCACGATAAGGGCATGAACACAGCCCATGGTCTAGTCAATCCAATATTAGCATGTTAGTTAAAGAAGGTCATAGCTGCAGTTTAAGACAACACACATTATGATCTTTATATATTCAGACAGCATCACGAGTTTATGCAAATTTACTGAGATCATCTTTGACATTCTCACACTTTAAGAATTCATAAACATTCCCATCCTGGAGGATAATTAGCATACTGATGTGTTTCTTTAGGTGTGTGTTGAATGAATGCTGTACCCATTTTTTTCTGCTCTCTGGACTGTGGTATTAACTCTGTGTGTGTATGTGACTTAAATGGCTTATGGAGCAACAAACCATAGAAGCTTTGTTTTTCAAGCAGGAATAAGTACTTTTAGAAAGATAGGAAGAAAACCTGACATTCATTTTCACAGCTTATTGTGGTTCATGAGATGATGGTGATGATGATGAGGACCCAGATACCGAGTGCTGATGGTGAAGTCCCTGTAGAGTGGGTGTGGAAGTCTAATTTAGGTCTCAGAGGTTGCTGTTGCTGTCTGTGTTTTTCCGTCAGGTTTGATATCTTTAGAAAACATTAGAAAGTTGTTCACAGTGCAGATGAAGGAATGGGAGATTGGAAAGTGAAAGTGAAGTCACTTAGTCGTGTCCGACTCTTTGCAACCCCGTGGACTGTAGCCTACCAGGCTTCTCCATCCATGGGATTTTCCAGGCAAGAATACTGGAGTGGGTTACCATTTCCTTCTCCAGGGGATCTTCCCGACCCAGGGATTGAACCTGGGTCTCCCTCATTGGAGGCAGGCACTTTAACCTCTGAGCCACCAGGGAAGCCCTGGGTAGAATTATGTGTCCACCAAAAGGCACCTTTGACATTTAAAAGTAAAGCTTCAAAGTCTGCATGTTAATACTCAGTAGGTGATTTCAGTTAAGGCTTTGAGTATGTGGGGCTTCCCTGATAGCTCAGTTGGTAAAGAATCTGTGTGCAATGCAGGATACCCCGGTTCAATTCCTGGGTCGGGAAGAACCCCTGGAGAAGGGATAGGCTACCCACTCCAGTATTCTTGGGCTTCCCTAGAGGCTCAACTAGTAAAGTATCTGCCTGCAATGCAGGAGACATGGGTTCGATCCAGGCTACCCACTCCAGTATTCTGGCCTATAGAATTCCATGGATCCATGGGGTCACGAAGAGTTGGACACAACTGAATGACTTTCACTTTTTCATACCAAAAGAAGAGAATCATCTATTGTTTAATAATGCCATTTTTTATATCCAAGACACTGTTCATGATATTATTTTCTGTGTGCCAGGATTCTCTCCCTAGGCATGGTTGAACTCCACCAACCACCTGCTCTTATTTATTCTGTGATACTAAAAGCCAAAAAAGAACATTGTGTGATGTGTATATATGCTCTGTTATTAGTTACACACCAACTGATAAAGCTATCAAATATAAGTATTTTGTCAAACCGTTTATGCTGTTTTCCCTTTCTCAAGCCGCTTAAGTACCTCTGTATTCTGCTATAATTTTGTTACTGAGGAAAAAAAAGTAAAGTAATTGATCTCTTATTTCAGGCTGTCAAGTTTGAATGGAACCTTGAGAGTCCTCTAGTGCAACTTCTGTTACACCGCTCACTACAAAGCGTCCAGATTGCCCATCGTCTTTACTGGTAAGAATAACCAAAGTAGCGTAGGATGCCTTTTTTTTATTGTCAACTAATTTTTGTGGGGCAGCTTTTCCTTATAAAACTGATTCAAACTTCCACTTAAAGTTCAGCCAAATGTGAGTCTTTACCAGGGTTATTTTTTAGTATAATTTAACTGTCATTGTCTTCAGAATCTTCCTTTTGTACTGTTAGTGCTCTTTAAATCCAACTGGAATTTTAAATCTAGGTGATCTTTTTCCGATAGCTTTAAATCACAAGGTCTACATGTGGTCACATCCACTTGTTGAATATTTCAGTATAAAACCTAGTTATAAGACTGTGTATGTTTTGGAAGAATATAAGCTTGAAAAGTAATTTCTGTAACAATATTAGTTACAAACAGTGGGATCAAGGCCAATATATACTGTCTTAAGCTTATAATTCCTGGATCACTAAAGTTTTCCAAAAACATTAAATTTGAATACTATTAGTGAAGAAGTTAGACTTATTTAAGATTTATCAAGATTTCTCCCTACTGCCTGCTCCTGATCCTACTAAACTAGGTGTTCTTTGGATGCTGTTCTCCCTACTGTTATTACTAAATTCGCACAAAAAATTTAACGATTACAAGTGTCAGTAACCTAAGGATGGAATTCAATCTATCCACATATGTATGACAAGCATCATTTATTGGCTTCAATTGCTAGTGAAGAACTTTAATTAATGGGAAAAAAGGAAGTCATAATTTTTGAATATCATGTTTTTCTACTTCAAAAACCATTGCTCTTGTTGACATCACTCTTCCCATGAAAATGACTCAAGGATTTCATATAAAAATAGAAATACAAGGAATTGTCAAGCCCTAATGTTTGAGTAGATGCAGATTTCCATTTCAAGTGTCTAATAGAAAAGCCAGATCATTTTCCTCTAGTATGTCAGTATAATTAGCCATCAAATACATTGGCCAACAGCAGGCCTTCCTTCCACTAAGTAGACTCTCTTCATCAGACTCTGAATTAAGTCTTATTCTCTTACATTTTTCCAACAGCTACTTTGATGATAAGGAAAGTTAAGTGGATATATTTGTTGGTATTTCACTGTCATATTAAAGCTAGAACTCCATTACCCTCAACATTTATTTCCCTTAAAACTTCACTTTTTTTCACTTTTCACTTTTTAAAAACATGTTCACTAAAATGAAGACATATTAAAAAGTAACATGACCACATAACAGTCTTGATTTAAATATCTGAACCAAAACATAATATAAAATATATAAAGTAGAAGAGCAAATAAAAAGATCATTTTAAAAATTAGAATAAAATATTGAGGACTTACATTGATTGTTATAATACTAGTACTAGAGCCATCTTAGTAAGTTCTTCATCTGCTAAGGGTATGAAAAGTGCGGTCATTTGATAGGAAACAGTGAGTACAGACAGAGCTGTCAATCAATGCCACACTTGCAGGTTCACAATAAATACAATAATGTCACTTTGTCAAAGAAGGTGGGAGGAAAGACTTTCTCAGTATAGAACTCATCCTTATGAAAAAGAGAAAAAAGAGTAACAAAGTCCATTTCCCTTCTCGCTGATTTAAGAAGAGAGTAAGATAGAGGGACTAGAAAAAGATGTAAGTTATAAATGGACTTCTTGTTTCTGAATGCTTAATTTATGAAAATATGAAAAAGGAACAAGACAACATGGAGGGAAATTTTAAAATACCCATCTCATTTTAAAACTTAGGATTAACAATCAGGCAAAATATTCTAAGCATCAGAGAACATTACGTATATTTAAAATATATCTTGGAGTTTAAAAAAAAAAAAAAAAAGCTGCTGCCTAGCATTGTATTTGGGGCTTCCCAGGTGGCTTGGTGGTAAAGAATCCACCTGCAGTGAAGGAGACGCAGGATTTACAGGTTTGATCCCTAGGTTGGGAGAATACCTTGGAGAAAAAATATGGCAACCCACTCCAGTATTCTTGCCTGGAGAATCCCATGAACAGAGGAGCCTGGCAGGCTTTAGTCCATGGGGTCGCAGAGTCCGACATGACTGAGCAACTGAGAATGAGCATCATATTTAGGGGACATTTGCATGTAGAATGCTGAGTTTAAACTTCAAAGATGCAACTCAGACTCCTCATGATACACTTGAAAACATTCTCAATTTATCTTTCCTTAGAAAACAAAGCAACAACAATAAAAACCAATATCTGATAACTTTTAAAAAACAGTTCCATCAGACATCAGTTTAATGATTTTTTTCTACTTGGGTGAGCTCCTGCTACTTCATATTCAGCATATTTACCACTGAACTCAATGACTTACCCTGCTCACTCAGGTCTTGGAAGCTTTTCTGGACCCTCCCTGTTTCTCACTAATATGCTCAGTTGTTTACCAAGCCCTGTAATCATATACCTCCCAAATAGGTCTCCCCCAAACAGTTGCTTCCACCTGCCACTAATCAGAAGGTTAACTCCTCAGATATTGAATTGTGAATAAACAGGCTTTCACAGAAACCATCTTGACTGCTTACCATCACTGCAGGCAGCCTTCCTGAAAAGGGAAATTGACTTGGAGTTACTGCAAGTCTCCTCCATTGAAAGGGTGACATAGAATGAATATCCCCAATTTTTCATGGAAAGAGAGCTAACAATAAGCTTTGGATTGGGAAAGTTTAAAAGCTCTCAATCATAGTTTGCACCCTAAAAGGTGACTATAAATTGGTAGGGTAGCATTTGGAGTTCATACTTAAAGAGGCCCTTCCCCCATCATATAGCAATTATAGAAATTTAAGCTCAGACCCTTTCCATTTTGAATAAGAAATAAACAGCCATCACTAGCTGATAGTGAGATACTGGATTGAACCGGATGTCCCCAAAAATGTATTTACATCTTAACTCAAGGAACCTATGACTCTGAGCTTATTTGGAAAAAGGGTCTTTGAAGAAATAATTAAATTTAAAATCTAGAGATTAGATTGTCCTGTTTTATCAATGTGTGAGTGCTAAGTTGCTTCAGTCATATTTGACTCTATGCGACCCCATGGACCATAACCTTCCAGGCTCCTATGTCCAGGGGATTTTCCAGGCAAGAATACCGGAGCGGTTTGCCATGCCCTTCTCCAGGGGATCTCCCTGACTCAGGGATCGAACCCAAGTCTCTGGCGTCTCCTGCATTGGCAGGCAGGTTGTTTACCACTGAGCCACCTGGGAAACCCAGTGTGGGTTTTCATCAGAGTGGGTCCTAAATCCAATGACAACTGTCCTTGTAAGAAACAGAAGAGAAGGTACACACATACAGAAAAGGCCACGTGGAGATGGCATCATTGACAGGAGTGATACAGCCCAAAGCCAAGGAATGTCCAGAGTCATCAGAAGCTAGAAGAGGCAAGGCAGGATTCTCCCCCTGAGCCTTAAAAGGGAGCACAGCCCAATCTTGATTTCAAACTTCTGGTCTCCAGAGCTGTGAGATTAATCTCGATTGTTCGGTTTGTGTTGATCTATTACGGCAACCACAGGAAGTACACAGTAAGGACAGGACTTTATGAAGGGCCCTGACTAGACTGGCTCTGATGACACATCACACAGGAAGCTTCTCCTGACTCTTTCCGCAGCCACTGTCCAGCATGAGTACTGCTCGCATGCTGTCTCCCAGAGTACACCCTATATGACACCACAGGTGTCATGTCACATTACCTTAACACTTCTGTTCCGCTGTCTGCTTCCCCTCCTAGTCCTTATAGTAATTCATGATAGTTATCATGTCATACTCATCAACGTACTAATCATACCAATGCCTGAAACTCAGGAGATACTGACAAAAAACATTGTTTAAGTCAGGAAACCAGAGAAGTTTCTTTAAGGCCAGCGACAGTTTCACATCCAGGGAATTCAGTGCACTCGCAAAGGTACTGTCAGTGCCCTAGGCAGATCCCCTCTACCAGCTGGTGGACCCATCTCGCAGCTTCTGTGGATATTGACCACCAGTTGACAGCTGCATCTTCTCTGCAGAATCGGTCTCTGCTAACATAGCTACCTAGTCTGGGGAGTGGGAAATCATTAAGGTACAATTTTCATTCCAAGCCTCCACCGAGATGACTCAAAGCTAGATTAGACCTTGATCTCCGGGTTAACTCCTTCCCCTCCCCTACAGTGCTTCTCACTCCCTCAAAGGTTTGTTAGTTAGTTTGTTTGTTTTCGTGAAGAGTACTCCTTCAGTAAATCACATACACCTTAATTCCTGTGTTATAATTGTTCTAGGGAAGCTTAGCTAAGATAAACATTTCTTTATCAAAGAAAACTAATTCAAATATTTGCTTAAAAAAAAATTGGAGCATCAGTATGCTAGACACATATCATAAGTAGAAAAGCAATATTGCAGTCTTCATATTCCTAATAGTATTAATAAGTCTGGCTGAATGAGCTCTGAGAGAGCCATTTTGAAAAAAAATCTGTATAAAATTTTTTTTTAAGTTATATCCTACAAAACTCTGAAAGTGTTCTCTTCAAAGTATGGAGATAACCTGAGATGAAATGCCCATTGGCAGACTCTCCAAGTACAACAATATTTTTCTGTCTTATTCACTGATAAGTTATATCATATTTATCAAGTACTATCAAGTATATAATATATATTTATCAAATATATCATATGTATCAAGTGCAATCAAGGACAGTACTTGGCACTTGACAAGTAATAAATTGCTACTGAAGGGATTAATAGGACAAAATTGCCCCAGGCCCAGCTGGGTACATGCAGACTTGTGACAGAAGGGGGCAGAAGAGAGCTGCTTGAGCAGTCAATTGGTCTTGAAGCAAACAAGGCTGGCAGGGCTAGAACAGTATCAGGTGATTGGCCTCTGATGCAGTGTCTGCTGAAACAGCTGGGAGAACGCCGCAGTGAACTAAGGCCCTGGAGTCTCTGGGACCACGAGGACTTTCCAGGGTGGCCCATAGTATCAAAGGACTATTGAGCTCTAATGTAGTACTCATAAAGTTGAGATGATTTGAAAACTGACCAGTCATTTTCTTAGCAATCTACCTTAAACTTTTCTTATCTAGAATTTTGGGGCAATTTCTCAAATCGGGGACTACTCTAAATAAAGCAAAATAATGTGGAAATTTTGCATCATGTGATCTGAAGTCACATGTCCTCCTTACCCCTCTTCCTAAATATGTCACAACCACTCCTTTTGGTTAAATAATGTTCCCTCTCAGAAGTACTCTTCTCATATTTTATATATTCAGAACATAATGTTTATGAGGAATTAACTTATCATTTGTTCATATTTAAATATTTTATTTTGGGCTGTGCTGGGTCCTCATTGCTGTAAGCGGGCTTTCTCTAGTTGTGATGAGTGGGGTTACTCTCTAGTTGCTGTGCATGGGCTTCTTGTAATGGCTTCTCTTGTTGCGGAGTACAGGCTCTAGGGCATGCGGTCTCCAGTAGGGCATGCTAGCACACTGGGTTAGTTGCCCCAAGGCATGTGAAATCTTCCCCAACCAGGGATTGAACCCATGTCAGTAGGGCATGCTAGCACACTGGGTTAGTTGCCCCAAGGCATGTGAAATCTTCCCCAACCAGGGATTGAACCCATGTTCCCCACATTGGCAGGGGGATTCTTAACCACTGTACCACCAGGGAGGTCTTCATTTGCCCATTTATACGACAGATGTTAAGATGTTAGATACTGGTGAACTATTACGGATAGACTAGAATGGTGTTTGCCTAAAGAAACTCACAGGCTAACTCTCATTAGCATCCAGCAGGTAGGAAAAAAAAACCTATGGGCTGTGTGGCAGGGACAGAGTAGAAGGAGAGAGCTGACAGTAGGTTCTGTCCATTTTACAGTTTTGCCCGTGACCTGTTCCAAATATAATGTGAGCACAAGGCAGAGAGGCAAGGCTGGCCATCAAGTAAATAAAAAACACTTCTATCTGTCAGACTTAAATATTGATAAAGGCATACAAATTATACACAGAGGAGGTACGTGCTCTGCCTCTTTCGAGGTCTGGAACACTCCCTAAAGTGAGAGAGAAGAGCTGCACTTTAGGGAGTTATTGTGGTGTAATAGAGCACGCATGATATAGAATCAATAGGAGGTTTCAAAGCCTCAATCCTTTACCTTCTAGAATCATTTTATTGCCACTAATTCACCATTTTACTTTTATAGTGTAATAAATAATAAATTGTTGCTTCACTTTTTTGTAAGAGGAAGATATATCTTGTCATTTAATATTGATCTGTTATAATCATCTTTCACCCTGTCATTCTCAGAAAAGTACACACCAGATAAAATCCCTATAATAAGCAATTCAACAAACTAATGGTAGCTCTTCTCCACTCTGACCAACCTGGAGAACAGTGACAGTTATTTGTGAAAAGGTTTATATTTTACATAATAATCTGTAAAATTCATTAGCAGTTTTCTAGTTAAGGTCAAAAAAATAAGAACAATTGGTTTTTGTCTGTTTTATATGATAAAGGTTATATGTAGTTCCTTTAATAAAAAGATTTATTTAAAAAAGCATAATATAAATTTTAAGTTATTTTCTAATATAATTTGTCTTATTGCTATTAAATATATATGAAAATAGAATCTGATGCCAACCCCTGGACTGTAGCCCACTAGGCTCCTCTGTCCATGGAATTTTCCCTGCAAAAATACTGGAGTGGGTTGCCAGTCCCTTCTCCAGGGGACCTTCCCAACCCAGGGGTCAACCCTGGGGCCCCCACATTGCAGGCAGATTCTTTACCACCTGAGCCATGAGGAAAGCCTGATACAAAGGTCTACTATAGATCAGTGAAAAACAGGCACAGAGCTCCACCTTCAATTTATTCCTAGTTTAAGTTATTTTTCCCTGATATTCTTCTATTCTGTAAAATAAGTTAAGAGTTGTTAAAAAGAACATTTTGTATATATGTACTGACCTCAACTATTGAAACTCAGACATCTGACATTCGGGAACTAAACTTTCTAATCCAGTCTCTCGCAATTTTTCATCATAACTGCATGCAATTACATCATTGCTTCCTTAGATAGTCATCTGGTTCCCTTATAATAATATTAGCCTCCCTCTGCCATAGTTTATGCTGGAGATTTGGGTTAAGACCTTGAAAAACAGCATTATATTGCTTGATTATTGTTGGTTTTTAATGAAAATCAAGAAAAAGATCTGGATTAATGACAGGTAATAGAAGCATATCACCACGCTGATGGTATTGGACCCAGAAAAAGAAAGAGAGAGAATCAGAGCATCAGGTTGAAGATATTTTTAGGTGCCAGGTCTAGAAATAGCACATACACTTTGGATTATATTCCATACATGGGAAGTCAACAAGAAGGCCCTATCCACTGTCAGCTAGAGTAGGAAAGAAGATTGGGTGTATATCTATGTGAATGCATGCTCATCCTCCTCAGTCATGTCTGACTCTGTGCGATTCTATAGACTGTAGCTCACTAGACTCCTATGTCCATGAAATTTTCCAGGCAAGAATACTAGGTCAAGTTGCTATTTCCTACTTCAGGGAATCTTCCAATCCAGGGATCGAACCTAACTCTTCTGTGTCTCCTACATTGGCAGGTGGATTCTTTACCACTGAGCCACTTGGGAAGCATGCATACTTTCATTTACTTCATTATTTCCCTTTTCTTTAAGACACTTTGGGCTTAAAGTGATTTGATTCAAATAGTTGAAATGATATGAAAAGTTAATCATCTCACAGTTTGTTTGTCAGGTGGTTCTGGAGTTTATTATTGCAGAAGCTCACTGATTTTGTCATTAAACTCAGTTTCTTTGATCTTTCTGCTCTGTCAACCTTAGCGTGTTCACTGGTCTCTAGTCCATTTCATAACATGGTTACAAGAAGACTGCCAAAGTTGGTATCACATGCATACATGGCACCATGCAGCAAAACGAAAAGAACCAATCTTTCTCCAACAAGGAAAGTTTTCTGTAAACTTCATAGCAGAGTTAACTTCCTATGTCATTTGCCAGAATTGGGTTGCATGTCATCCTGAACCAGTTACCTAATTAGATGACAATTGAATGAGTTGGCTTACCCAGCTGATTCAGAATATTGAGAATCTGTCCCCAAACTGTTCATCTCTCCTGAAGATTTTTATATCTGAACAAAATCAGATTCTTTACTCAGATATAAAAAGGGAAATAGATTTGGTGTAGATAAAACGCTCTATTCCCTTTCTGTACTGTGAGGCTCTATCTTGATCATCTCTCCTAACACAAACATTGCACATAGTAGAATCATTCAGTTCAGTTCAGTTCAGTTCAGCTGCTCAGTTGTGTCCGACTCTTTGCAACCCCATGGACTGCAGCACAACAGGCCTCCCTGTGCATCACCAGCTTGCTCTAACTCATATCCACTGAGTCAATGATGCCATTCAGCCATCTCATCCTCTGTCATTCCCTTCTCCTCATGTCTTCAATCTTTCCCAGCCTCAGGGTCTTTTCTAATGAGTCAGTTCTTCACATCAGGTGGCCAAAGTATTGGAGCTTCAGCTTCAGCATCAGTCCTTCCAAAGAATATTCAGGACTGATTTCTTTTAGAATTGACTGGTTGGATCTCCTTGTAATCCAAGGGACTCTCAAGAGTCGTCTCCAACACCACAGTTCAAAAGCATCAATTCTTCAGCACTCAGCCTTCTTTATGGTCCAACTCTCACATCCATACATGACTACAGGATAAACCATAGCTTTGACTAGACCTTTGTCGGCAGAGTAACGTCTGCTTTTTAATATACTGCCCAGGTTTGTCATAGCTTTTCTTCCAAGGAGCAAGTGCCTTTTAATTTCATGGCTGCAGTCTCCATCTGCAGCAATTTTGGAGCCCAGGAACATAGTCTCTTACTGTGTCCACTTTTTTCCCCATCTATTTGCCATGAAGTGATGGGACCAGATGCCATGATCTTTGTTCTTTGAATGTTGAGTTTTAAGCCAGCTTTTTCAACTCTCCTCTTTCACTTTCATCAAGAGGCTTTTTAGTTCTTCACTTTCTGCCATAAGGGTGGTGTCATCTGCGTATCTGGATGACACCACCCATATGGCAGAAAGTAGAATCACTGGTGCTCAATATATATTTGTTGAATGAATTTTAAAAATAATCACACCACATACATTGGTCCTTCCAACAGATTATCTTAACTACTGTACTTACAACAGCAGGCAATCCAACCAAATCATATTATATTAAATGTATAGAGTTGGCCATTGGTATTCTAATAATCATATTTGTTGAGTTAAATGACTTACAGAAAAATATGGTAGTCTGGAATAAATTTTTTGAAGAACTATCAGGTGTTAATACTGATTAAGTCCACAGAGTGAGATGCTTCTAATGACTTTAACTATGCTTTTTCTTAAAGCCCTGATTGAAAATGAAAGGTTACGTCTAGTGATTTGTCAAGAAGTGTTTTAGGGGCAAACCTTGTGAAATAGCTGATTACTATCTTTTAAAATATAATCTTCTGTATTGAGACTTTCTCTGAGCTTTAGGGAATTACTGAAGAGTTTATGACCTTTGCTGACTCCTGTATTCTCCAATTTTTTGTTCTTTTTTCTGGGCTGTGGAGATTCTTATATCTTTTTGTTTTGTATCAGTTACTGAATAAGTCCTTTCTTTTCAGGCCCTATTTTACTTTCTATCTTTGCTCATCAAAAGATCACTCTTTGAAAAGGTTGAATGGAGGTTTGATTTGCTTTTTTTTCTAGCTCAGATTTCAACTTCATCTGTGTACAATTATTGTAGTTACAACAGAAAGGCATTTACTTTATTTTCCTCTAAAGAGCTTAATATGTGTTGCTTTTATTTGCAACAAAATCTAGACCTGGGTATCTCAATCAAATATTTGTCATCTTTAATAACTTAGAATTCTTGTTCTTGTTTTGGCATGTGTGATTCATTTTTAACCAGAGATGAGTGAACAGCTTGCACACATAGTGTTTGTCTTCAGATATGACAATCTGCCTGATACACTAGCCACTCGTGACAGAATGTCAAATTATTGGTCTATCTTAACTTGAGTTTAGTCATCTGAAATTGTTAAATGGAGAATCCTAATGTATGCATCACTTTCCTTTTTATATTGGGCACTGTGTATATATGTTTACTAAGATACTGTAAATGTCATTCAGTTGCCAAAATGATGAAATTTCCATTACTTTCTTCCAAGTAAATCTTAACATTACTTTTAGAGAGTCTCAGTTTTTTATGTCAACAAAAATTGATTGAGAACTCTGCAAATATCACAGAATTCATTTTAGAGCTTTACTTTCTAGTTGTCATGGGGGCAGCTGAAAAAGTGGACCACTGGACTTCAGGGGACAGAGGTAGAAAAGTGCATGAGAAGTCTACTGAGAAAAAGAGTGTTATGTTAGTCATCCATTCTTTCATTCATATATCTATTCCCCAAGTTTTTATTGAGTGTCTATTATATACATAATTTTAGCTAATTTGTGAAAGGAATAGAAAATATAAACAAATTATGATAAACATAGTTTAAGTCATGTGTTTTCTTCAACCATTTGCTTCCCTCTTAGCTAATCCAAGCAGTTACTACAGATGCTAGAGTTTATTTTTCAACTCTGTTGTCTCAAAAGAATAATTATAAACATTTTATTCAATGAGTTTTAAGCCCTCTGATTGAATTATGAAACCAAATTCAGTGTTCAGTTCAGTTCAGTCGCTCAGTCGTGTCTGACATTGCGACCCCATGAACCGCAGCACGCCAGGCCTCCCTGTCCGTCACCAACTCCCAGAGTTTACCCAAACTCATGTCCATTGAGTCAGTGATACCATCTAACCGTCTCACCCTCTGCCACACCTTTGTCCTCCTGCCTTCAATCTTTCCCAGCATCAGGGTCTTTTCTAATGAGTCAGTTCTTCACATCAGGTGGCCAAAATACTGGAGTTTCAGCTTTAACATCAGTCCTTCCAATGAATACCCAGGACCCATTTCCCTTAGAATGGACTGGTTGGATCTCCTTGCAGTCCAAGGGACTCTCAAGAGTCTTCTCCAACACCACAGTCCAAAAACATCAATTCTTCTGCACTCAGCCCTCTTTATAGTCCAACTCTCACATCCACATATTCAGTGTGTTCGTGTGCAATTACTTGTTCTTGGGAATAGTTGTGTCAAGTGTCCAGCGAACTACTTCCTAAGATCAAGGAACTTCATGAACTTAATTGGTGATGAGATGGTGTCTTGGATAATCTTTAGGAATATTTTACTATCCTTTCTCTGCTAAGACTAAAATACTAAAATTTATCAGTTCTGGTATGGCTCTGACTTGAACAGTATTGCTAAAATTTCTAATCATGCAACTCTCTGTTTTCAATACTCTTTCTTCTCAGGACAGCATTGCCTTCTGGTAGACATAGTATGATTAATGCTAGATAATATACCAGTATTTCATTCATTCTCTTTCATTAATTCAGAGAACTGTTATCTCCACTTTTCAAAAAAAACATAGTTCTCAAAAGGCAATATATGCAAAGCTACTAAGTGGAAGAGCCAGAAATTGACCCTGAGTTTCATCTATTATGATCCTCCAAGCCACATAAATATTATAAAAGATAATAATAAAAGGCAGGATAATGTAATAGTAAGAGAACAAGATTTGGAGGAAAACATAATAGAAATTCCAACTCAGATCTCTACTAACTAAATGCTCTCAGAAAAATTACTTAATTTCCCTGATCTTTTTCATATTCTGTACAAAGAAATACAATTATGCCTCAGTTCAGTTCAGTTCAGACTCTCAGTCATGTCCGACTCTTTGCGACCCCATGAATCACAGCACACCAGGCCTCCCTGTCCATCACCATCACCCGGAATTCACTCAGACTCACATCCATCGAGTCCGTGACGCCATCCAGCCATCTCATCCTTGGTCATCCCCTTCTCCTCCTGCCCCCAATCCCTCCCAGCATCAGAGTCTTTTCCAATGAGTCAACTCTTCGCATGAGGTGTCCAAAGTACTGGACCTTCAGCTTTAGCATCATTCTTTCCAAAGAAATTCCAGGGTTGATCTCCTTCAGAATGGACTGGTTGGATCTCCTTGCAGTCCAAGGGACTCTCAAGAGTCTTCTCCAACACCACAGTTCAAACGCATCAATTCCTCGTCGCTCAGCCTTCTTCACAGTCAAACTCTCACATCCATACATGACTACTGGGAAAACCATAGCCTTGACTAGATGGACCTTAGTCGGCAAAGTAATATCTCTCTTTTGAATATACTATCTAGGTTGGTCATAGCTTTTCTTCCAAGGAGTAAGCATCTTTTTATTTCATGGCTGCAGTCACCATCTGCAGTTATTTTGGAGCCCCCCAAAATAAAGTCTGACACTGTTTCCACTGTTTCCCCATCTATTTCCCATGAAGTGATGGGACCAGATGCCATGATCTTCGTTTTCTGAATGTTGAGCTTTAAGCCAACTTTTTCACTCTCCTCTTTCACTTTCATCAAGAAGCTTTTTAGTTCCTCTTCACTTTCTGCCATAAGGGTGGTGTCATCTGCATATCTGAGGTTAGTGATGTTTCTCCCAGCAATCTTGATTCCAGCTTGTGTTTCTTCCAGTCCAGCGTTTCTCATGATGTACTCTGCATAGAAGTTAAATAAGCAGGGTGACAATATACAGCCTTGACGTGCTCCTTTTCCTATTTGGAACCAGCCTGTTGTTCCATGTCCAGTTCTAACTGTTGCTTCCTGACCTGCATACAGATTTCTCAAGAGGCAGGTCAGGTGGTCTGGTATTCCCATCTCTTTCAGAATTTTCCACAATGTATTGTGATCCACACAGTCAAAGGCTTTGGCATAGTCCATAAAGCAGAATAGATGTTTTTCTGGAACTCTCTTGCTTTTTCCATGATCCAGCAGATGTTGGCAGTTTGATCTCTGGTTCCTCTGCCTTTTCTAAAACCAGCTTGAACATCAGGGAGTTCACAGTTCACGTATTGCTGAGGCCTGGCTTGAAGAATTTTGAGCATTACTTTACTAGCATGTGAGATGAGTGCAATTGTGCAGTAGTTTGAGCATTCTTTGGCATTGCCTTTCTTAGGGATTGGTATGAAAACTGACCTTTCCCAGTCCTGTGACCACTGCTGAGTTTTCCAAACTTGCTGGCATATTGAGTGCAGCACTTTCACAGCATCATCTTTCAGGATTTGAAATAGCTCAACTGGAATTCCATCACCTCCACTAGCTTTGTTCGTAGTGATGCTTTCTAAGGCCCACTTGACTTCACATTCCAGGATGTCTGGCTCTAGATTAGTGATCACATCATCATGATTATCTGGGTCGTGAAGATCTTTTTTGTACAGTTCTTCTGTGTATTCTTGCCACCTCTTCTTAATATCATCTGCTTCTGTGAGGTCCAGACCATTTCTGTCCTTTATCGAGGCCATCTTTGCATGAAATGTTCCCTTGGTATCTCTAATTTTCTTGAAGAGATCTCTAGTCTTTCCCATTCTGTTCTTTTCCTCTATTTCTTTGCATTGATCGCTGAAGAAGGCTTTCTTATCTCTTCTTGCTGTTCTTTGGAACTCGCATACAGATGCTTATATCTTTCCTTTTCTCCTTTGCTTTTCACCTCTCTTCTTTTCACAGCCATTTGTAAGGCCTCCCCAGACAGCCATTTTGCTTTGTTGCATTCTTTTCCATGGGGATGGTCTTCATCCCTATCTCCTGTACAGTGTCACGAACCTCATTCCATAGTTCATCAGGCACTCTATCTATCAGATCTAGGCCCTTAAATCTGTTTCTCACTTCCACTGTATAATCATAAGAGATTTGATTTAGGTCACACCTGAATGGTCTAGCGGTTTTCCCTACTTTCTTCAATTTGAGTCTGAATTTGGTAATAAGGAGTTCATGATCTGAGCCACAGTCAGCTCCTGGTCTTGTTTTTGCTGACTGTATAGAGCTTCTCCATCTTTGGCTGCAAAGAATACAATAAATCTGATTTCGGTGTTGACCATCTGGTGATGTCCATGTGTAGAGTCTTCCCTTGTGTTGTTGGAAGAGGGTGTTTGCTATGACCAGTGCATTTTCTTATGCCTAATCGTTGTTAAAATGGATGGAGATCATATATATCAAGATGTGTATTTAACAAATCTAAGGATGTATTTTTGAGTCATTTAGAAAACATAGGAATTCATTTAGAAACATAAAATTGCAATTCCCAAGGTTATATCACTAATTAATAATTGTGTTGAATTTAAATCTTGGATTATTGACATTTGACTCCTCACTCCTACCATTGTTCTTTGTTTTGTTTGTTTGTTTTTTTCAATTCAAATTTATAATTGAAGTTTAATAATAGAATTTGAATGTGGGACCAGGAGAATCAATGTGTATACAAATTAGTTAAGAGACCTCTTGAGAAAAGTATCTTGAAACATTCTCAGTGTCAGAAAAAGTTGGGAATATGTGCATCGTTTAGGTTCAGAGAAATTTAACAGACAAAGAAATCTAACAACATTCACAGATTGCCTGTTGATACTTGTTTTTACATTTCAACAGCCAGCATCTGTATCACTCACATCACTCCACTGCCTGCTAGCACAATTCAGAAGATACAAGTAAAAATTTCCACCAACCCTTTGTTTATTTTAAAGGGTTATAACTATAAAGTGCAAAATTGTACTCACTCAAGAAGTTGGGAAAGGCAAAGGCAAAGAACTGAAGAACCTCTTACAACAGCAATAGAATGGATCACCAGAGCATTGCTAAACCTACCACACTAGGAAAGCATTGTAGGCTATCCAAGAAAAGATAAGAAATCACTGGAACATCTCATGAGATGGGGAAGAAAATGTGATTGGTGGTCATCATGGACTTATTCATAATTTAGTCAGATTTTCAAACCTTGACTGACTTATTCATTTGGTACAAAATGTCTATAATAAACCTTATTACTGAACTTGTGACTAAAATGCAATAATTTGTTCTTAAGGTAAAATAACATCAGTTATGCAGGGTTCACTTTCAGGGTCATAGTTGGCAGTTCTTTCCAATTTGGCAGTGGATTAATGACAAGTGAAGACTGAATGTTGCTCTGGTCTCTTTCCTTTATCCAGAAGCCTTAGCAATTACTATCTTGAAGAAATTATTTTAATTTCTGTACATGTGATGATGGACTTCCCTGATGGCTCAGAGGGTAAAGTGTCTGTCTGCAATGCAGGAGACCTGGGTTTGACCCCTGGGTCAGGAAGATCCCCTGAAGAAGAAAATGGCAACCCACTCCAGTATTCTTGCCTGGAGAATCCCATGGATGGAGGAGCCTGGTAGGCTACAGTCCATGGGGTCACAAAGAGTTGGACAGAACTGAGCAGCTTCACTTTCTTTCTTTTTTTTTTTTCCCAACATTAAAGTTAGGTCCAACTCCTGCTCCAACTTCTAGGGGACTTTGTATCTGTCACTTTTGGAGCTTCATTTTGAAGCACCCAGTGATCTTTGCTATGACACACCATGCCTTTTTGGTCCTGGGCAATTGATTTAACCATCTAAGCTTCCATTTCCTTATTTGCAAAACAAGAATAACATTCTTACCGTAAGTACCTAGCACAGGCCCTGACACCTGTAGCTACTCAATAAATATATGTTGAATCAGTCAATCATTGAAAGGATTGAGATTTTTTTGAAAATGGAAAGACATAAGGTTGTGCAATATGCCTCATACAGCTCCTAGACATGACAATTATTTCTTCTTATGCTTTTCCTTCTTTCCCTTTCTTTTTTTTTTAATTTTTTTTAATCAAATGATATTTTATGTTAGAATATAGCACTCCCCAACTGAAGTATTTCATCAGATAAGTGGGCATATATATGTAACTCTGTGGTCTAATTCATGCATACTTCATCTAAGTGTAAATGGGAAAACTACGTACCTGGGAAAACTGCTGGAACACTATTCCTCGTGTTTCTCACCATCCCACATTTTATCAGCATTCTGGAATGTTTCATTTCTAAATGAATGATTCAGCTAAAATCTCCAAGTGTCAAGAGCCCTCAGCCTCCTTTTTCACCAGTAAAAGTTAGCACCTTTACACTTGAGTAACTCCTTTCCATGGCTACATATTTAATCTTGTCATCACTAAGAATGGCACTTCATTTGAAGTTTCAAACTTAGAAATCTAATGTATTAATCTTTTCACATTTTGACTTTACCACAAATACTAAACTCAGAGTTCAGTGTCAATAGAAAGACCTTCGCTGGTTCTTCAGTCTCATCAAACCACTCAGAGCTGACTTTCCTATCAGTTTTTCTAGCCACTCATTTCTATATCTGGGTTAATTTTCTCCATCACCCACTGTATCTACCAAGTTAACTTAAGAAATATGAATCAGTACCATCTCCATTAAACCCTTAACTTAGAACATCATCATTTCCCTACTAATAATGCTGTTGTTTATTATTTCATCTACCCAATTCAACGATTCAGCAGTATCTGTAAGACACAAATCAAATTCATTCATCCTATACTATATAGAATGACCCACAAGATAAATTTAATTTTATTATCTGTAGTAGGAAAGCTTGTGCTTCTCCAAGACATGCAGTTTGTTTTTAACATATAAAAATGTAGGTTTTCTTAACTCGCAGGGTAATCGTTAATAGTTTAGGATCTACATCACTATACCTGGATGCAAAACTTGGTTCTACTGTTTACTAGGTATCTGACTTCCAGCAAGGTACTTAAACTTTATGAGACCAGTTTTTCTCAGGCGTTACAAGTGAGAATATCATTTACTTTCAGAGGGTTGTTGTGAGATCAGATTTGGGATGAAAGAGATGGAAAGCTTTGTGATACAGAAAATCTAACCAGTGTCAAGCTTATATCTCTAAGAGATGTTATGCTATCCCATAGGAAGGTTTACTCATTAAATAGATATTTATTAAACACATTCTATGGGCTTCCCAGGTAGCTCAGCTGGTAAAGAACGACCTATAATGCTGGAGACCCTGGTTCGATTCCAAGGGCAGGAAGTTCCCCTGGAAAAGGGATAGGCTACCACTCCAGTATTCTTGGGCTTCCCTGGTGGCTCAAATGGTAAAGAATCTGCCTGCAATGAGGAGACCTGGGTTTGATCCCTGGGTTGGGACAATCCACTGGAGGAGGGCATGGCAACCCACTCCAGTATTCTAGCCTGGAGAATCCTCATGGACAGGCTATATTCCTTGGGTAGAAAAGAGTTGGACACGACTGAGTGACTAAGCACAGAAGCACCTTCCATGAACTAGGTTATGTTGTCATCTTCAGGGATACAACAGTGGATAAAACATACAAAAATCCCTGCCCTTCCTTATGTGTCGTTTGACAGAAATAAGATACACAGTTATAGGATGTTGGTATGATTTAGGGAGAAAAATGAAACAATCAGGAGATACAGGAATACAAGAGTTAAAGGAGTTGCAATTTTAAGACAGAGCAGCTGGAAAGCTGGATTTGATCCCGAGATTGGGAAGATCCCCTGGAGAAGGGGCTACCCACTCCAGTATTCTTGCCTGAAGAGTCCCATGGACAGAGGAGCCTGGTGGCCTATAGTCCATAGGGTCACAAAGAGTTGGGCCCATGGGGTCATGAAGAGTTGGAAATTACTTAGTGACTGAACAACAAGGAAGGAAAGGCCTTATTAAAAAGGTGGTATTTGGAAGAAGACATCAGTGAAGTATAAGAATGGATTAGTTAAGTATGTAAAGGAAGAGAATATCAGGGAGAGGAAATGGCAAATGCAAAGTGTTTTGGGGTGTTAGAGAAAAAAACAATGAGACCAGTGTGGCTGAATTAACTTGAAAAGGGGGAAGAATAGTAAGAAATGAGATCAGCTGGGAAAAAGGTGAAGATGGGGACAAGCTATATAAAATTCTCTACAGCATTATGAGAATACTAGCTTTAATCTAAATGAAAAGTCATTAGAGGGTTCAGAGAAAATGAAAGACATGATTTGACTTATATTTTAATAGAATTACCCTGTGTGCTGGGTTAAAAATCAGCTGAGGAGAAGTAATGGTAAGAACAGGAAAACCAGTTAGGAGGCTATTGCAATGACCCAGGTGAGAGATTATAGTGTCTTAGTCTAGGATATAGTAGAAAAAGAAGTGAGAAATGGTTAAATTCTAGATTTATTTTTGAAATTAAAGCCAGCAGAATTTTCTGATGAATGAGAAGTATAAGAGAAGCAATTAAATTATGATACCAAGGTTGTTGCTTGAACAGCTGAAAGAATAGTTTTAAGAGTGTTTATTTATAAGGGTAGGAAATAGGCATCAAAACATCAATCTGGGCCTATTAAAATCTGAAATAACTATTGGACATCTTTATCTGTACTACAGGTAAAAAATAGATTTATCAACACAAAAGATGAGGTTTAAAACTATTAGCACAGATGATGTGGTGGTAGAATGAGAACAGATAGAAAGGCAAAGTCCAAATATTTCATGGTCAAGCCAACATTTCAGTCAAAAGATAAGGCAGAAGCAGAAATAAAGACTAAAAAGAAGCAGAAACAGAGGTGTAAAAGATAAGCCAAGTGAGCATGGCATCCTGCAATGCTATTTCTAAATAAAGAAAGTATAGAAATAAAACTGATATGATCAACTTTGTCAAGGACTGCTAATAGGTTAAGTAGCTCTGAGATCAGAGTAGCACCGTGAAGTTCACTGCAGGTCACTGGAAAAGCAATTTGCAGTACAGTGGAGATAAAAGCCTGATAGGAATCGATTCAAGAGGTAATGGAAAGGGGATCAGTCAGTTCAGTCTCTCAGTCGCCCGACTCTTTGCGACCCCATGGACTGCAGAATACCAAGGCTTCCCTGTCCATCACCAACTCCAGCAGCTTACTCAAACTCATGTCCATTGAGTTGGTGATGCCATTCAACCATCTTGTCCTCTGTTGTTCCCTTCTCCTCCTGCCTTAGTCTTTCCCAGCATCAGGATCTGTTCCAATGAGTCAGTTCTTCACATTAGGTGGCCAAAGTATTGGAGCTTCAGCCTCAGCATCAGTCCTTCCAAAGAATATTCAGTACTGATTTCCTTTAGGATGAACTGATTGGATCTCCTTGCAGTCCAAAGGACTCTCAAGAGTCTTCTCCAACACCGCATTTCAAAAGCATCAATTCTTCAGCACTCAGCTTTCTTTATAGTCCAACTCTCACATCCATACATAACTACTGGAAAAACCATAGCTTTGACTAGATGGACCTTTGTAGGCATCAAAGATAATGATTTTAAATGTTTTACTGGGAAGGGAAAGAGAAGTGGGATCATGAAAATGAGCATTGGGTTTGTTTTTAGAATGTGAGAAAGAGCAGCTTTTTAATATGCGTATATACTGTTGTTTTAGTCATGTTCGACTCTTTGTGACCCCATGGACTATAGCCTGCCAGGCTCCTCTGGTCATGGGATTCTCCAGGCAAGAATACTGGAGTTGCCATGCCTTCTTCCAGGAGATCTTCCCAACCCAGGGATCCAACCTGAATCTGTTATGTCTCCTGCATTGGCAGGCATGTTCTTTACTGCTACGGCCACCTTTGGAAGGCCACTTTTTTATATACTGATGGGGGAAACTAATAGAGCAACATTAATGAGACAAAAGTGGTAAATTTTCTGATGCATCGTCAGTGAGTAATGATGAGGAGCAGAATCTATGGCACAAAATGATTAATACACTGAGTTCGTACAAAGTAATAGAAAAATAAATGAAAAGTAGATGGGAACAGACAGGGGGCTAGATGCAGTGATACTTACTTATAAAATGAAGGAAACAAGAACATCTTTGAATGGAGCAATTGGTGCTGGAGATATGAAGAGTGAGATCACTTGAAATTACTGCTTTTAATTCAAAAGGGCAACAGGCATGCTTGTGTATTTTTCTCCCTATCCAAGAAATATGTGGAGATTTGGATTTAACCAGAAATATTGTTTATCAGAACATATCATCAAGCAGGAGAGGCAAGAAGGGATTCCCTAGGGGTCCATTGGTTCAGACTCCTCTGGCCCAACACAGGGGATGCAGGTTCCATCCCTGGTCAGGGAACAATGATCCACATGCTGGGCAGTGCAGCCAAAAAAAAGAGAGAGGCAAAGAAATGGAAGGTTTATGCAACAGGGTGTTACCCAAAAACTGGATTTACCTCTTGGTGGGCGTCAAGCGAAAAGACACAACCAAGCCAGAGATCAGGAGAAGGAAGAATTTATTATTATTTGCAGCAAGCAAGGAGAACACCAGAGATCTTTCCCAAAGCAGTGTCTTCTTGAACAGCAGAGTTGGGGAAGTTTTAAGCTAAGGGTATGTGCATATTCTGGAAGAGGAAATGGCAAACCACTCCAGTATCCTTGCCTGGAAAATTCCATGGATAGAGGAGCCTGGTGGGCTACAGTCCATGGGGTCCCAAAGAGTCGGACATGACTGAGTGACTAACACGCACACATGTGCATATTCAGGGCTTTCCAGGTGGCGCTAGTGGTAAAGAACAGGCCTGCCGCAGGAGATAAAAGGGACGTGGGTTCAATCCCTGGGTCAGGAAGATCCCCTGGAAGAGGGCATGGCAACACACTCCAGTATTCTTCCCTGGAGGATCCCATGGACAGAGGAACCTGGCAGGTTACAGTCCATGGGATTGCAAAAGAGTCAGACACAACTAAACAACAACAGTATGGTGCTCCAGGAATCTTGTGCTCAGCCAGAAGTTACTGTCCTCTATCTGGGTGAGGGCTTTAGTTCCTTCAGAACTCAGAGATGTGTTGTTGCCTATATCCCAAGGAGGAGCCAAGACCCCACTGCACAACTGTTTCTTGCCTGTTCCTCCTTTGTTTCTGTATTCCCTCCCTTCCCCAAGGAGTAACATTTGAACCTGCCATTTGAAACTCAGGGAAGGTCTAGGAGGGTGAAGCCTTCTTCCTACAAACAAGAAACAGGGGACTCTCAGAAAGACTTTTGTATGCAGGAGGGCCCTACAAGGCCCTGCTTGGTTTCATCAGTAGTGGTCACTGGAGCCAGAAGGAAAGTCCTTTAAATATTTTAAGGGCCAGAGAAAAGCAAAATTTATTTAAGTGACACAGCAGCTTGTGGGAGCCAAAGTGAAGGTTGGATAGGGATCTGGAAGGGTAGGAAGGGGCAGGTATGAGAGGATGTAGTAGAATGCCAATGTCAGTCTGAAAAATGATATAATTTCTAATGTGAACCTAAGGAACATGGGTTGAAAGATTCCCTCAGTTGGAAGGTGTTGACCTAGAAATTACAAACTAAGCATCAACTGGCCAGTGTTCTACCCAGAAGCCACTCTGATAGTTAGGAAATCTCATCAAGCTGAGAAAGCAACACAAAAATTGTTTAAAAAGGTACTCCAAGATTGTTTGGAATAATATATTTGCATCTTTAATGACAAAGCATTTTAATTTTTTTTGTTTGTTTTAAAAGTGTTCAAATACTTACAAAAATAGAGAAAATAGTACCATAACCTACCCCCACACACATACACTGTCACAAGATTTCAACAATTATCAAGATTTTGGTACATAAAGCTGAAACTCCAGTACTTTGGCCACCTCATGTGAAGAGTTGACTCATTGAAGGCTTTGATGTTGGGAGGGACTGGGGGCAGGAGGAGAAGGGGACGACAGAGGATGAGATGGCTGGATGGCATCACTGACTTGATGGACGTGAGTCTGAGTGAACTTCGGGAGTTGATGATGGACAGGGAGGCCTGGCGTGCTGCGATTCATGAGGTCGCAAAGAGTCGGACACGACTGAGTGACTGAACTAATTGAAGTGAACGGAAGAAAACATCAGGAATTTCCTGGTGGTCCAGTAGTTAGGAGGACTCCTACCTTTCACTGCCACAGGCCAAGATTCAGTCCTTATCTGGCTGGAGAACTTGGAGTAGGAAATGGAGATCCACTCCGGTATCCTTGCTTAGAAAACTCATGAACAGAGGAGCCTGAGCAGAACAATGCTCAGGACTGAGGGCTGAGTGACTTAGTTGGGGAACTAAGATTCCACAAACCAAGTGGTGCAGCCAGAAAAAAAGAAAGCATCATTTAATTCTTAGATTTATGATTAGATGTGGAAATATTTGAGAGAATTAGACTGTAATAACTATTATTACATGCATATGTATGTCATTGTAATTTTTTTAAATAAGAGAATGTGGCCTTTAGAGTAACAGATTAGCCAAGTAACCAAATAGGTTTGTGATTTTTAGGTTGAAATGGTACTATATAAATAATATGAAATATTTGAGTAAACAGCACACCATATTTATGATATTATGTATAAGCTATATTGAGAAAATTTTCTCTCTCAAGACAGATTACTGAGGTATTAAAAGAACATTAAATATACTAAATTTATAAATGAAGTTCAAAATGCTTGAGAGCATTAAGTTTCTAACTAGGAAAATATTAATCAAAAATATACCCCCCCACTCCCCACCAAAAGTGATTATTAAAATTAATTGCATTTATAAATAGTATAAGATATATAAACTGACCTTAAAACCTTAGGGCTTCCCTGGTGGCTCAGAGGTTAAAGCAATGCAGGAGACCTTGGTTTGATCCCTGGGTCAGGAAGATCTGCTGGAGAAGGAAATGGCAACCCACTCCAGTATTCTTGCCTAGAGAATCCCATAGATGGAGGAGCCTGGTGGGCTACAGTCTACGGGGTCACAAAGAGTCAGACACAACTGAGCGACTTCACTTTCACTTTAAAATCTTAAGGAAAATGGACTCTTTAAATTTAAAAGTTAATAAAATAAATATTAATTTGTACAGCAAAAATAATTTTTGAATGATCTTTTCTAGACTGAAAACTGATTGAAGACACCAGAAAGTCTGATATTATTAAGAATAGTGCTTGGCACACAGTAAACATTGATTAGATGTCATTACTCCCTTTGACTGTATACACAACTTGGGACCTTTAAGCATGAGCTTGTAGCCTGAATTCTAATACTAACTTCACTCCAGGTCTATCTTTCCTATCTGTACTTTTCCTTTGCCTTATATTTAATTTAAATTTAAATGTTATACTGTAGACATATATATCTGATACATAAAGAGAAAAGCACATAAGCCCTTTACATTTGGTCCTTCACTTGCATCTTTTTCATCTCATTTTCTACTATTTATTCTATGCTCTGATGGTCAGACCATGCCAGCATGCTTGCTGCTGCCTGGAGAGATCACTACCTTCACATCTTTTTACTGTCTGAAGATACTAAAATGCTTTTCTTTGCTCTTTGCCTGTAAAACTCCTTGGCATTTCTCAATACACAGTTTAAATATCTTCTCTAAATCTTCTCCATCCTTTGCTAGAGTCAGTTAAGCCTTTCTCTGGATTCCCAAAGACCTCCTGTTTATGTTACTGATCAAATTACCTGGAAATTAATTGTTTAAAGTCTGTCTTTCTGATAGCTCCTTGAAGGCAAAGGCTTAATCACTCCTAAAAGTAACCAGTTCAACACAATTTCCTTGAATTATTTTAGTCAAGAGCTGGTAAATTTAAAATATAATCAGTGTCCTTAACACATGAATTGCTGTTATTATTTTTGATGATGACAATATTATATCTGTTATTATTATTATTATTTAACTCCTATGTAGTCTCATATTTGTGAGTTCTGTTTCCCTGGCTAAAACCATAAATTACATTTCTCTGTTTGTTCTGAATTGTCTGGGTTTTTGCACTCAAAGTCTCATGTTCCAGAAAACCCCTCCGTTACAGGCAAAGTGGGTCTGTGGTTTGCCCAAAACCAGACATAACTAGCATGTATGCAGGGCTTATATTGATGATATCTGTTGTTGCAGTTCAGTAGCTAAGTCTTTGCACTATGTTAAATATTTTACCAATATTAACTCATTTAATCCACACAACAGCTCCACCATGGGATACTATTATTATCCCCATTTTACAGATACGAAAATTGAGATGTTAAGTAATATGCTGAACTGTTAAGTTGGCGAAGGAGGTTTGAATCAGGCATTCTGACTGCGGAGCTCCCATTCTTAATACTAATTAAAGCACATTGTCTCTCACAATCACAGAAGTGTGATCAGCCAGTACCTTCACCGCTCTTTACCCTGCACATGGTATGTACCAAGTACCAAGTGTTCAACGTGTCATCAACAAGTAGAATTGCCAGAGGTCAGGCAATCCTATACAATTAATATACAGTTAAATTTGAATTTCAAATAATAAGTAGTCTTTAGTACAAGTATGTCATGCTATATTTATGACATATGTATGCTGAAAAATATTTATCTGAAATTCAGTAAATTTAACTGGTTATCTTGTACCCTCATTTGCTAAACCTGACAACTCTATGGCTATTTTATGCGCCAAGTAGGTGTTGTTTGTATACATGAAAAAATTAAGCCTCCAAAAACCTAAATAACTTATTCAAAGATAAAAAGGTCTGTGGTGGGGTTATGAATGTCTAGTTGATACATTTATTTCAATTAATATATGAACCTTCACTCCTCCGATTATACTATTGTTTCTTTATTGAATTTCTGATCTATGTTAAATAACTACCTATTATCTGGGACTAGAATTCAAAATTCTGATTTCCCAGAATGCTTAGTTGGCTTATTCATTCATTCAACTACTCATTTGCAAAAACACTGTCTCTGGGCCTATTTATTTTTTCTATGTCACAAACTCTAAAATCATGTATAATGATAGGAGAAGTCCAAGATTTTCCGATGATACAGCAAAGGACAGACTAGTAGAGCAGATGATGATGATGAAAGGTACGAGAACAGTGTGCTAAAGACAGATGTACATTCTAGAAACATGAGCGCCAAGTGCCTCAATACACATTGCTCTACTTCAACTCCTGACTTAACTGTTCTTGAAGCTTTGTTTCCTTTTAATCTCCTACTTCTGTCTGTGCATTTTATGATTCAAATTAAGCTATAAAAATGTAAAACTTTAAGTAAACACAATTTTAATTCAGTAGTAGGACTGAATTAAGGAGCAAAAAAAAAAATTTTGACCACCTATCAGCAGCATTTAAGGTCTGTACTCTACCAATTTAGAAACATCAAATTAGGATTTAAGGTGTGTTACATTTTACCAAGTGTGTGTGTGTGCTCTGTCGCTAAGTCTTCTCCAGCTCTTTTGCCAACCCATGAAATGTAGCGCTCCAGGTTGCTCTGTCCATGGGAGTTCCCAGGCAAGAATACTGGAGTGGGTAGCCATTCCCTCCTCCAGAGGAATCTTCCCATCCTAGAGACGGAACTTGCATCTCCTGAGTCTCCTGCATTAACAGGGGGATTCTTTTACCACTGAGCCACATTTTAGCATAATAGCATTTAAATAAAAACTATATTAAAATGGATGGCTATGATTGCTTTGATTTAACTGACAGTATTAACCCCCAGACTGTGAGAAACAACTGTTTCCATCTCACGCGGAGACGTTTAATGAGACTGAGTGTGGAGCACTGTTAAAATATGCACTGGACCAATTTTAAAAATGTATTAAGTACCTGTCCTCGAAAAGTTTACATTCTTTCTTAATAAGTATAAACAAGCAATTTATCACAACAATTGTAAGATAACCACAATAACTATTAACGAAATGGAAAATAAAAAAGTCTTCAAGATTAAGCGAGCTTAATTAAAATGAATTCTTGGAAGTACAGTTTTGACACTGTTTCATAGAGGCTATGAATAAGGATAGTCTGAGTAGATTCCAAGAACCTCATAGAAAGACACAGGCTGAAATGGGAAAAGAGTGGCCAGATTAATTTTCTGAAACTAGGCTCATTTTAGGAAAGAAAGAAAGAGTACCAAGTTACTGCATTATAATTCTTCAGCTTTTACCAACAACCTTCACAACTGATTAAATTATCTAGGATTACTTCTTTTAAAATGACAAGAAAACCTATGTCCTTTTGTACCTACAATTTTCAAATAGGAGTCAGAACTCAATAAAACAGGCTACAAGTTTCTCTCTATGGTCAATGTGTTAATTTTTAGTTAATGAGTTCCTGGAAGCTGATCTCACAATTTAAGAAATAGAATTAGCATACAGAAATCAATAGCGTAATTACTCTGTGTGTTGTGCTATCTCTGAGTGTATGTTTGCGTGTGTGTGTGTGTATTCCCCATGTGTATGTGCATGCTCAGTTGGGTCTAACTCTGTGCTACCTCAAGACTGAAGCCCTCCAGGCTCCTCTGTTCATGGAATTTTCCAGGCACGAATACTAGAGTAGGATGCCATTTCCTGGATCTTCCCAACCCAGGGCTGGAATCCAGTCTCTTGTGTCTCTTGCCATTGGCTGGTGGATGCATTCCCAGGTACCCACCTGGAAAGCCCGAATAAAAGGAAATGTATACTTACAGCTCAGATGGTACAGAATCCACCTGCAATGCGGAAGACCTGGGTTGGGAAGATTCCCTGGAGGAGGGTGTGGCAACCCACTTCAGTATTTGCCGGGGTCCAGCCCCAGTGGATCCAGGGTGATTCGAAGGTGGGGACGGAGTCGGCATCCTGGAAAAAACTTATTTAATTACAGATATAGAGGGAGATTAGAAACAGATAGTGTAGTAGGAGAATTAGTGGAGAAAAGAGGCTGAATAACTGGTTTATATGGAATACCAATCACCACCTACATAGGCCACAGGCGTCTTTCCATTCTCCCAAAGGAGAGGAGGCACTGAGGCCTCCCCGGTCCGATCTCAGAAGCCCAGGCAGAATTAGCAGGCTTGGTGAGTACCCACATTTCAGATGGTAATTCAGCCAGGAGAGCGAAGAGCAAGAAAGAAACGACACGGGGGAATCAGTCTTTCCAGAAACTGATCCGATTTCTTTATTTTTCAGGTTTGTTTATATACCTTTTTGTTATACATAGGGATGAATACAGAGTCACGCAGGGGTCAGCAGACCTGATCCTTGTCACAATCAGGTGCTTCATATAAAATTATACAAAGGTCTTATGAGTTTCATCATCTTTTAGCCATGAGGTCTGCTGACATTTTATGGCCCTTTCTGATACCTGTCAGTTAACCAGAAAACTTATTTTTCCAGGGGTGATTTTTTCTTAAATCAGGCGCCACCCTCCAAATAAAGTTGCATTCCTATAGGGTGAGGGTGTAGTGAGTTACAATCAAGAAAGGAATTTACTTAACCTAAGGTTTAACATGATTAATCTTAAAGGTTAATACTTATTTCTCCTATATGCTAGTTATATTCATTATAAGGGCAGGAATATGAAGTTTTAGCAGCAAATATTGGCTCAACAAATGTAAACCCTTCACCAATGTTCCCCTTAAGATCTATTTTGTTTTAAGATAGTGATAAAGTTACATTTTTGCATAGCAAGGACACAGTGATTTATAACAAAGTACAGTGATCTATAACAAAAGAGAAGATTCATTAACTCAAAAAGTCTAGTATTGCTAACATCAAAAAACTACTATATTTCCTTTTCTATATTCCAAATACATTGATTAATATATTCCCAGGTGCCTAAGGATATGGAGGCCTGATGGCAATCATTGACTCATCAATGAAAAAAGCCCTATGCTAATACTCCAAACTCTCTTTGCTGTTTATGGCTGAGAGGCTGTCACACAAGCTAGTCTGTCAGCAGAGAGGTTTGACCTGAGACATCCTTGTCACACCCAGGGCAGGGAATTAGCAGTAATTATTGGCACGACAAATGAAAAAACCCTTCACCAATATAATTCCTAATCAACCTACTAATACTATACTAATGATCTTCTAACTTCTCCAAAGAGTCTGTATTTAGAAAGTTTTAAAATATCTCATGCCTCTCACAGTTGGGAGGCTGTAAACCATCACATGCAGCCGGACGAGCCTGATCAGGCAGGCCAGAGAACCTTCAGAGTTCGTAAGTTGAAACACTTTTATCACGCCCAGGAATTTTTATTAACTGGAGCTGCAAGTTAACTCCTTCTCTGAGAGAAATGTTTATGGGGGAGAGCTCCCCGTAAAGTACTCTGATTTGGGGGTAGATGCTCGGGAACAGGGGGTTTCCTGAGGCTTGATCACGCCTTTGCGTATATGCCAAGCTTCTTTCCTCATGACCTTTGCCATGGGCGGAGTTCCTCACGCTGGCTCCCAACAAGTATTCTTGCCTGGAGAATCCCCATGGACAGAGGAGCCTGCCAGGCTATAGTCTACGGGGTCACAAAGAGCCAGACATGTCTGAGCAACTAAGCAGAGCACATACTTACATATTTAATATTTTTATCTTTTTTCAAATGTTATATGAATATCTGTTCAGTTCAGTCACTCAGTCGTGTCCGACTCTTCGCGACCCCATGAACCACAGCATGCCAGGCCTCCCTGTCCATCACCAACTCCCGGAATCCACCCAAACCCATGTCCATCAAGTCGGTGATGCCATCCAACCATCTCACCCTCTGTCATCCCCTTCTCCTCCTGCCCTCAATCTTTCCTATATTTTCCTTTTATTTCATGTGCTGTTATAGTTTGGCAAAGCATTTCTGTTCATTACACAGCACATAGGAAATAAAAAAAAACATTTATTGGACCCTGTGGCTAAGATGGTAAAGTGTCTGTCTGCAATGCGAGAGATCCAGATTTGATCCCTGGGTCAGGAATATCCCCTGGAGAAGGAAATGGCAATCCACTCCAGTACTCTTGCCTGAAAAACTCCATGGAGTGTCGCCTGAGGAGCCTGGTAGGCGACAGTCCATGGAGTCACAAAGAGTGGGACACGACTGAACGACTTCACTTCACTTTGTTTAATTTAATTAAAGGAGCCTCTGAAAAACCTGTTTACCCTTTGGTTTCCATAAGCACTGGAAAATTCTTCTGTATGTTAGAGTAGAAATGCTATTGTCAAAAGCTAAAATTTTGGTTAAAGACAAGGAAAGAATAAAATCAGAGTCAGAATGAACAGAAAATCATTTCATGGCAAAAGTGAATTACATTGTATAATGATTATAATAAGACAATGAAGAATTGCTAAATCAAACTGTATAAGTACTAAAGTCTATTCCTAATCTCTTACTATCCAATAATTATAATAACTGTACTGCTGCTAAGTTGCTGCTAAGTCACTTCAGTCATGTTCGACTCTGTGCAACCCCATAGATGGCAGCCTGCCCGGCTCCGCCGTCCCTGGGAATCTCCAGGGAAGAACACTGGAGTGGGTTGCCATTTCCTTCTCCAATGCATGAAAGTGAAAAGTGAAAGTGAAGTCGCTCAGTTGTGTCCGACTCTTTGCGACCCCATGGACTGCAGCCTACCAGGCTCCTCCATCCATGGGATTGTCCAGGCAAGAGTACTGGAGTGGGGTGCTATTGCCTTCTCAGATAGTAACTGTACAGTCATCACCAATCATTTATGCATAAGAAAGATGGCTCAGTGGTAAGGAATCTGCCTGCCAATTCAGGAGGTACTTGAGACACAGGTTCAATTCTGGGGTGGGACGATCCCCTGGAGGAGGGCATGGCAATGCACTCCAGTATTCTTGCCTGGAAAATTCCATGGATAGGGGAGTCTGGCAGGCTACAGTCCATGGAGTCAGAAAGAATCAGACATGACCGAGCTACTGAGCACACAGGCATGCTAGCACAGGCATAAGAAAGATCCAAGGGTTGTTTTAAAATAGGACAGCAAAGTTTGGATGGAAAACATTTTAGAATGTAATGACTTCCCCTGGCCACCCAAGAGCTGTTTATTTACACAGTTGCCACTTTCGCATTCCTAGTTCATGAAGCGTTATATAACTATGCAGATATTCACACCAGGCTTGACTCCTATTTGTAACTCTCACATGTTTTTGAATGTATTTCCTTTGATAAGAAACAAATACCAGTTATCATCTTGTCCATCAGAAAGTACCAAAGCACAATTCTCTTACAGAATGAACACATAAATGAAGTAATGGATGTAAAACCTCTCCCATTCTGATAAAATCTATACACCTATTCTCCAAATACATTATGAGCCATCTTCCTTCTATAACATTATGTTTGATCTTCAATTCCACTCCCTGGAATGACCTCTTGAGTCATCCTCTTTAACAGTTCCACCTATTAATATAAAAATATTGTCATACTTGAACAACCCCAATTTCAAGAATTTCTAACTCTGCTGAAATTCTATATCACATTTTGTCTTTATCAATCACTTGATAATTTTTGTTTTAGTCTTGTATATAGGCCTGCATCTTGTGAATACTTACGTTTATTCTAATACATGTAGCAAATGCTCATCAATATTTTAATTGTGGTGATATGGTGGTTCTGGTATTTCCTAGCAACCTAATCTTAAATTCCCCTGACCTCAGTTTTCACAATGTAGAATGGGTATAATGATGGCCAGGTACTCCATATAATAGTCAATACAGGGATATTTCTATTGCCACTGTTGATGATAGTGACAAATGATGACTAATTTTTCTTTTATTATTTTCAGTGTGCCTGAATTGATTTGACCTTTTATCCAACACAATGTTTTTATTTTTTTTTCATTTTTATTAAAAGTACTTCTCTGAGTCCACTTGTTTCATCCAAAATCCAAAGAACTGATTCAAGTTATGTTCTAGGTTTGATATATTCATGAACACTCTTCAGCACAGTGGATTTTTTTTTATAATTTTGGTACATTTATAATCAAAATGAATCATTATCGATAATAAAAACGTACAGTACTGCCAAAACCAAAAAACCAAAGATTGCCATAAAAAAAGATTAATGAAAGAGATTCGAAGGTCCAGATGCATACCAAATTGTCTTTAATAATTTAGTGGATTTCTTTTTAATAAAAAGAATTTCAGATCAGTGGAGGAAAGATAGATCATTCAGTAAATAGTGCTTGGATAACCAACTATGTGATAAAAAAGCTGGATCCATAACTTATACAATTCCTTGAAATAAATTCCAAGTACATCAAAGATTTATAAGACAAAGAGAAAGAGGATAAAAGAGAAAGAGACCATAAAATTTCTACAGCAAAGTATAGAATTTCTTTTATGTAGAAAAACACTTTCTAATAAATCAAAGTGTTTTATAAACCCACTCTTTTCAGTGGCAAATAACTTATTTTCCTAATGAATATAGAGCCCTTCCCAATCCATAAAAATAGTTAAAGGATATAAACAAATAATCCAATAAAAAAATATACTTGGTTCCTAGTTGGACAATGAATCATTGTCCAACCTAAGTCATAACAGTAGAAATTAAAATTAAATCATTTGTCATTTTAACCTGTCAAGTTAGTAAGAACAAAAAATTTGGTGGCACTCGGCTGGTAAAAATGTATAAAATAGACTCTCAAACTGCAGCTGGAAGTTTAATGATTATGGCTTTTATGGAGATTTATTTATCAGTATAATTTAAAATTTTGAATGTAGTAACCTTTTAACAGGAGAAGGAAATGGCAACCCACTCCAGTGTTCTTGCTTGGAGAATGTCAGGAATGGGGGAGCCTGGTGGGCTGCCATCTATGGGGTCGCACAGAGTCCGACACAACTGAAGCGACTTAGCAGCAGCAGCAACCTTTTAACAAAGCAATTTTGCTTTTAAGTCCTGTTATACATACAGTAGAAGATGTAAAAATGATTTATATATGATAATATTCAGGGTAGATTTTGTTGTAGGAAAAAAAGCAGAAACAAATACTCATCAATAGAAAACTAATAAAGGAGATTCTGTTCCACTCATGCAAACAAAATCTTATATACTATAGAAAGCAGGGCTTCCTTGGTAGTTCAGCAGTAAAAAATCTGCCTGTGATGAAAGAGATGCGGGTTCAGTCCCTGGAGGACAGCATGGCAACCCACTCCAGTATTCTTGCCTGGAGAATCCCAAGGACAAAGGGGCCAAGCGGGCTACAGTGCATGGGGTAGCAAAGAGTCGGACATGACTGAAGCGACTTAGCATGCATGCACGCACTATAGAAAACACTCTATGTATTGATTTAAAACTGTCTCAGTTCAGTTCAATTCAGTCACTCAGTCATGTCCAACTCCTTGCGACCCCATGAATCACAGCACACCAGGCCTCCCTGTCCATTACCAACTTATGGAGTTTACTCAAACTCATGTCCATCGAGTCCCCAATCCCTCCCAACATCAGGGTCTTTTCCAATGAGTCAACTCTTTGCATGAGGTGGCCAAAGTATTAGAGTTTCAGGTTTAGTCCTTCCAATGAACACCCAGGACTGATCTCCTTTAGGATGGACTGGTTGGATCTCCTTGCAGTCCAAGGAACTCTCAAGAGTCTTCTCCAACACCACAGTTCAAATGCATCAATTCTTCGGTGCTCAGCCTTCTTCACAGTCCAACTCTCACATCCATACAAGACCACTGAGAAAACCATAGCCTTGACTTTGTTGGCAAAGTAATAACTTTGCTTTTGAATATGCTGTCTAGGTTGGTCATAACTTTCCTTCCAAGGAGTAAGCGTCTTTTAATTTCATGGCTGCAATCACCATCTGCAGTGATTTTGGAACCCCAAAAAATAAAGTCTGACAGTTTCTACTGTTTCCCCCTCTATTTGCCATGAAGTGATGGGACCAGATGCCATGATCTTTGTTTTCTGAATGTTGAGCATCAAGCCAACCTTTTCACTCTCCTCTTTCACTTTCATCAAGAGGCTTTTTAGCTCCTCTTCACTTTCTGCCATAAGGGTGGTGTCATCTGCATATCTGAGGTTATTGATATTTCTCCCAGCAATCTTGATTCCAGCTTGTGCTTTTTCCAACCCAGTATTTCTCATGATGTACTCTGCATAGAAGTTAAATAAGCAGGATGACAATATACAGCCTTGACGTACTCCTTTTCCTATTTGAAAACAGTCTATTGTTCCATGTCCAGTTCTAACTGTTGCTTCCTGACCTGCATACAGATTTCTCAAGAGGCAGAGGTGGTCTGGTATTCCCATCTCTTTCAGAATTTTCCACAGTTTATTGTGATCCACACAGTCAAAGGCTTTGGCATGGTCAATAAAGGAGAAATAGATGTTTTTCTGGAATTCTCTTGCTTTTTCCATGATCCTAAAGATGTATTATTACATTTCAAAAGAAATGTACATTCTGTGTATATAATATGCTACAATACTTGTAAAAAGTAAGAAATATATATTTATATACTTACTCTTGATTGCAAGCACATGGGAAAATCTCTGTTAAGTAAAAGAAACTAGGAGCCATGGTTTTGTGTAAGGAGGGAAAATGAGCACAAGGAAAGGAGAATTGTAGACAGTTTTCACTCTAGTGCCATTTACAATTTTGAATTTTGTAACACAGAAACATTACCTATTCATAATGGTAAAATAAGTAATTTTTTAAAAGCCTATAATTAGTCATGCTTTAAGGCCACAGCAACAGATTGTATGATCTCTCCATATTTTTTAATTGATCTCATATCTTTTTCACATACACTTTTTAAAAAATAGAATTTAGTGCTAGCCTGTCATTCAACTATTTTATCTTACAGAAGGGAATAAAATTGAAAAAGATCTGGCCTTGTGTCTTGTGTTTGCCTCTTCAGACCCACTCTGCACCCTTCACCCTGCTCTCTGCCCTAGAAGGCTAACCTTCACGGTCAGCTTCCAGAGTTTCTTTTGCCTTTGGCTGACAATAGCCAGTGAGTAGGCTCAGCAGGATATTACAGGAAAAGAAGGAAGTGTAGTCGGGGTATGTATTTATTCCCTGCCTCTATCTGTGAAGCTCTCCTCCAGTTGGCCATGTCTTCACTGCTCCTTGTGTGGTCACTGACTCTCTCCTGAGGTCCCATAACTGTTCCCACACCTCAGGCCTAAGATTGTCAACAATCCCACTGTTAGTGGCCCCACTTATTAGCTGTTCAAGGTGGTTTCTCATCATCCCTCCCATATCTTCTTCATAACACATTCATCAAATTATTTAAATAGACATTGTTCCCCATTTGGACCCTGACTGTTACAGTGAAGGAGCTAGGTTTTGAGGTTGTTTTGTTTCAATTAATATTGGAATGAGCAAAAGTAAATATTTAATTGTTATCGTGAACCCTATACCATAAATCATCATAGTCAGAAAGGTTTATGTTAACTTCCAGAGAATATGTGTATTAAGATAGTCTTTGTTCAAAATAAAGTACACTCTATTTTTTTATTTTATTTTAAACTTTTTATTTTTTATTGGAGTTAGCTGATTAACAATGTTGTGATATTTCAGGTGAACAGTGAAGGAACTCAGCCATACACATACATGTATCCATTCTCCCCAAGATTCCCCTGCCATCTAGTCTGCCATGTAACATTGAGCAGAATTCTCTGTGCTACACAGTAGGATTTTGTTGGTTACCCATGATAAATATAATAGTGAAAGTACACTCCATTTAGTCTACTGGGTTCCAAAGGCTTTGTTTTCTTTCTCTTAACTCTTCTTTTTTTCATTTGATTGCTAGATGTTTTTCCTATTTAATAGTGCATATATGGAATAAAGAGCAGATGGAGTTGAATGAAATTGTTTTATTTAGAAGAGATGTAAATTATATTAATATCTCCTTGTAGATAGGGATCTTAAATTTCTTCAGTTTCTTCCCAAGGCTCCATGGTGTTCCACCTTTTTTCAGTGATTAAATAGAGATATTGAACCACATATTGGAGTAATCATTGCACTTAATATGAGGGTACTCATTGGTACCCTCATTTGACTCACGTGTCAGGTGATCATTTTCTCTTACAACGTCATAAAAGAAGAGTGAATTCCACAATGTACTGCAATTGCCCGTGGCACTTTTTGCTTGTGCCTGGCTAAGTAGACGTATGTTATTTTGAAAGGCAGAATCGTATCATTACAATTCCTTGTAATAATACAGAAGTAACCTTGAAGAATTTTTGTCTAGATGGATGGTCCAGACAGACAGTGGCTGTCTTGTGATAGAACACTTTTAAAAGCTGGCAAACACAAAAGAGAGTTGTGCAATTTCATTTAGAAACTATGAGTTCAAAATTTGCAGCTTTTTCTGTGATGTCTAGTATGCTACTTGGCAGATATTTTCTTAAAGTAAACACATACACACACACACACATATATACATACATACACTGAATTTCATGTGCTCCTTCAAGATAAAGGTAATTTTTTAAAGTAATGGAAAAGCAAATGTCATTTTTTTTAATGTGCTAAGAGGGAGTATTTTGAAAATGTTATGTTGGTTAGGATAGGTTTTCATAATTAAGTGGATTTGTTGCCAAAAATTATGTAAAAGGATGACCTGCAAAATTTCTCATATCTATGTACTTTTAAAATTTGGGGATAGAAAATTCTAACTTGTATTAAAATCTTCCAAATGAAGTTAAAAGTATGAAAGTGCAGAAAATTCCACTAGCTTTTAAGAACAACTAGTATGTAATAATAAAAATTTCTAGCAAAATTTTAAAAATATTTGCTTAGCTGTTAGATAGTATTATTAAAAATTATTATTATTAAATACGCCTATGACAGGGCAGACTCCAAGGTCTTTCTCCTACTTGAATCTATGCATCTTTGTGACGGGCTTTTCCAAGTAATGAAACCAAGTAAACCAAATATTGAACCCAGACCTTGGTAGCATAAAGTGATAAGCCAAGACCTTAAAATATAATGTAGAATGTTTACTAATATAACTGTCACCAAGCAGTGTTAGTAACTGTGTTTACAAAGAGCAAAAAATGCATTTTAGTTAATATTGTGATGGAATTAAAATTAATTTTAAATATTACTTTATTTTATTCTAATATATCTTTTATGTTTTATAATATAACATATTTATATGGATGAATATGCAGGTAACTCTTAAATGAATATATATATCTGAGAGCAGCTTTACAATTTTCTCTATGTGAGAAATGAATGGTGAAAAAGTTTTGAGACCTGTGGTTTTAATACTTGTCTATAGGTCCTGAGTGTTGGAGTTGGGTCTAAAGTTCAATGTAATAGTTCAAAGTGACACCCTTATCTTGAGTTAATGGCAATATAGAAAACTGGAAAGTTTCTTTAGAAATTTTCTTTCAGGTGTTGTTTCTGAAGAAGAATTGTGAAGCCACAAAGAACGACTTTCTGTCATCCTTGTTTTGTTCTCTTTAATTAAAAAAATAAAGAAGAAGTAATTTACTATTGAAATAATTTTTGCAAGTAAACACCACTCAATTAGCTTTTAAATGTAAATTTTAATTAGTGTTCTGACTCAGTGCCTAATTTGAATGTTGTCAGTTGTCTGTGGTTTGGAGTATTCCATGCCAAGGTTTACTCCTGTTTTTTAGGAAGAACCAAAAGTTGGCTTAATTCCACCCCACTGCTTAGCTTATTAATGTAAAGCTCCTTGTGGCCTTAAGTGCTATAAAAATGTCATTGCATATTACATAATACACATCCTCTCTTCAAAACAGTTTTTGTATTAATTTCTTCTAGCTCTAGCAAGTACAAATTGATAATATTCATTCATTCATTCATTCATCATTTAATGAATGGCTACTATATATTAAGCAGTTTCATATGCTGGAAATAATAGTAAACATATTAAAACTCTCTGCCCTCATGGGGTTTATAGTGGAGGAGACAGATAATAAAAAAGATAAATAAAATGTATAAAATATTCTATTGTGGTAAATACTAAAAAGGAAATAAAACTAGGAACGATGTTGAGAAGTTGCAGTTTTACTGGGGTGTCCAGGGAAGACCTCTCTGACAAGAAGACAGTAGAGTATGATATTTGAGGGAACCAGCCATGAAATTGTTGGGTGTAGCACATTCTATGCTGAGAAAGCAAAATGCAGGGGCTTCAACATCTAATGGTGAGTATCAGAGTGTGATAATGGCATGGTAGGGAAGTCTGAGAAGCTGGTGTGATTGTGCTGTGTGTGCCCAGGAAGAAGAAATAAACCAGGCATCCCTATATAGGTCTCTGTAAGGTGGCTGAGTATCTGACTTGGAGTAGACTCCATTAACAGGGTCATTGTGCCTGCTGTTTTGAAATAAAATAAGGGGAAAAAGACAAAAGCAGAAAAGTCACATGTTCTTTAGAGGTTACTGCAGTAATCAGGTGAGAAATTGTATTAGATGAAGATGGTAGCAGTAAATTGGTAAGGTTATATTCTAATTTTGAATTCAGAAAATTTTATTAACAGAATTTTCCACTCTAAATGTGAACATAGAGCCGATACAATTTACTGATGAATACATTATCTGATGTTGTTGTTCAGTCACCCAGTCGTGTCCAGCTGTTTGTAACCCCATGGACTGTAGCACATCAGGCTTCCCTGTCCCTCACCATCTCCCAGAGCTTGCCCAAGTTCATGTCCATTGCATCGGTGATGCCGTCCAGCCATCTCATCCTCTGAGACACTATTCTCCTTCCACCCTCAATCTTTCCCAGCATCAGGGACTGGGTAACACATTACCCCAACAACTTACTGGCTGAAAAAAAAAAAAAAAAACATGTTTATCATCTCACTTTTTCTGTGGATGAGGAATTCAGGCAGAGCTTAGCTATTTATTTTGCTTCAAGATTTCTTTCTCAAGAGGCTGCAATAAGATGTCAACCTGAGATCCACAGTCATCTCAAGATTTAGCTGGAACAGAATTGACTTCCATGTTGACTCAAACTAATATTTGACAAGATTTGGTTCCTAACCAGGAAACCCTCTTCATCAGAGTGAGAATATAAGAACAGCCAGAGAAAATACCAGCAACACAAAGTCAGAGTTTTATAGTGTAATCACAGAAGTGACATCCTGTCACCTTTGCCATATTCTGTCAGTTGGGAGCAAGTCACTAGCTTCAGCCAGTGCTCAAGGGGAGGATTCCCCAGGGGCATGGACACCAGGAGAAGGGCATCATTGGGAACCATATCAGAAGATGCCTCCCACGTGAGGTATGAGGGGATGGGGAAGAACCAGGAATGGTTTCAATGTAAATAACAGTGAAGAGGTCATCTTTTTTTCTTGAATTGCTGAGTTTGAATTGCAATTGATTTCAAGTTCAGAATCTTCATGATACCTTTTTTATTTAAGGACTTTGCACCTCCATTCATAATATGTCAGAGACATTTGCCTTATGCCATTTTTTCTTGACCATTTTTTTAAACCATTCTGGAGTTCCCAGAAGTGGGCCAGAAATCTTGGTTGAGGTTTCAGCATGCGTGCATGCACAGTCACTTCAGTCATCTCTGATTCTTTGCGATCTCATGGACTGTGGTCCACCAGGCTCCCCTGTCCATGGGATTCTCCAGGCACGAATACTGGAGTGGGTTGTCATGCCTCAAGGAGATCTTCACAACCCCGGGATTGAACCTGGGTCTTCTGCATTGTAGGCAGATGATTTACTGCTGAGCACCCAGGGAAGCCCTTGAGGTTTCAGATGTGCCTGTCATTGAGTTACAGGGCAGTTACACAGAGGCTTTGTCCACAAAAAAAAAAAAAAAGAAGAAGAAGAAGAACTCAACAGAGGCCAGAGGCCATTGCTTACTAGTCAGAGATTTAAAGGAAGCTAGATGCACATTTAGGAAGAAATTATGCTTTTAAAAGTTTAAATCATTTGTTTGAGGCCATGCTGCTAGTGAGGCAGAGCTGGGTTTGAGCCTGTACACCTGTACCTCTCTTATTTTACACTCCATCTTCTTTGCACAGCCATTTTCCATTTTTAAGGCTTTGTATTCCTGAGAGACAAAACCAACATCCTTGAAGCCATCGAAAAGTGGTTACTTCCAAAGTATTTCAATGTGAAATGAGAATAAAATTGAAACCAAGGAAAAGGAGAAATCAGGGTGGATTGGAGTAGAGAAATTGGCTGGAAGGAGACAAGACAAAAATGGAGCTTTAAAAAAAGGACAGGATGAAGATATGCATACTATATTTTCCTTTGTGACTTGTGCATAGGAAGTTATTAGATAAATGTGAAAGTAAGAAAGATTAGTATCAACAGAGAATAGTTAAATGCTTTTGCTTGATTCTGCAGCATTACATATTACTTCTTTCTTTCTTTCTGAATTTACTTTTTATTTATGATGGTAATTGAAACAATATAAAAAACAAATATGAATGCAATGTAGGCCCATAGTATCATGTCAATACAGAAAAATAATTTAACAATTCTGCTTTAGTGGCCATCAGGAAATTATGCGGTTATGTACACTACTAATATAGCTCATTCTTCAGTGCTACTATCATTGGCCTCATTTCTGTGTGAGCCTGTTCCTACCTGTCTAAACCACATACATCATTGATTTTAGAAAATTTATGTATCTTCATACTGTTCCAAAAAATTTCCCCTCCTTCTTTGTAATGTGTCTATCTATGTGACTCTAAAAGTTTTCAATCTCTATAAAATAAAAATAAGGGGTATCAATTTTTTTTTAATGAAAAGCCAGATTTTTTATTCGAGACTTTCAATAAGAATGAATCTAGTGATATTCATGGTAAAATTATGAAATGAAGAAGTTTGAAATATTATGAGAATTACCAAAATCTGACACAGACACAAAGTGAGCAAATGCTGTTGTAAAAATGGTACCAAGATTTAGTCAAAGCCAAGTTGCCAGAAATCTTTGATTTGTTAAAAAAAAAAAAAGAAAGAAAGAAAGAAAATGCAGTATTGGGGAAGCAGTATAAGGCAAAGCTGAATAAAATGAGGTCTGTCTGTATATGGCAAGAGAAATTACCCTGTGTGGGCCTGACTAGTCAGTTGAACCCTTATAAGCAGAGTTTCCTTTAGCTGGCAGAAGATAAAGCTACTACCACAATTCTAAGTGTGAGAGGGAATCTGTGTGAGGAGATGCTCTGTAGCTGACTTTGAAGATGGCAGGAGACCATGTGCCAGGAAGTACAATGACCTCTACATTCAAGAAGTGATGCCCAGCTGAAAGCCAGTGAGGAAATGGAAATCTGAATGAGCTTGGAACCAAATTTTCCCCAGAACCTCCGGAAGAGTACTTAATCCGGCCAATATGTTGATTTCAGCTTTGTGATATCCCAAACAGACTACCCAGTCACACCATGCTCAGACTCATTATCCATAGCTAATATATGGTCATTGTTTTAATACACGAAGTTTGTAGCCTATCAGCTGTCATACTCATTAAAATATGAGAAAAAGTATCCTTAGTGAAAGAGAGTTTGAAGTTTACCACCTGGAAACCCTCAGCTAGTCTTTGTGGTTTTTTTTGTTTGTTTGTTTGTTTGTTTGTTTTTAATATATAACTACATCTCAGACAGTCCTTAAAACTTGTAATATAAATTCCCATAAATAATTATATAGGGCTTCCCTAAAAGCTCAGTTGGTAAAGAATCCACCTGCAGTGCAGCAGATCTTGGTTCAATTCCTGGGTTTGTTGAAGTGTTTGTTTGGCACAGGTCAGTCCACTATGAGTTGTTTTAGCCCCTCACTTAATTCTAAGGCATTTAGAAAAAGGAAAAGAGACCAACCTACATGATGAACTAACTAATGGAGTAGCCTACATTGAAAGTGTTAGTAGCTCATTCGTGTCCAACTTTTTGTGACCCCATGGACTGTAACCCACCAGGCTCCTCTGTCCATGGCATTCTCCAGGCAAGAATACTGGAGTGGGTAGCCATTCCTTTCTCCAGGGGATTTTCCTGACACAAGGATCAAATCTGGGTCCCCTGCATTGCAGGAAAATTCTTTATCATCTGAGCCCCCAGGGAAGCAATTATGTTAGGAAGCAGTTATGTTAGGAAGCAGTTATTTTGTTGAAAACTTCCTTTTACTACAGCAGAAGCCTCAAGGAAATGTTCATGGGAAAGTGTGAGAGATTAATTTCTACTATTTAGATATTGATCCCTATAAATGTGTGGACTGCTTCACTCCTTTATATTATGTAGTGGGTATCTTTACTGTTAGAAACAATTAAATTCAAATCTCACTACTTGGATTTTATGTTGGAAATACATTAGTTATATTGAGATTCATTTCCAGTCCTTTGAGTATTTAACCTGTGACTAGATTGAACTCTTTAATGAAATATACTCAATATAACTAATCTATAATATGTAGAGAATTGCTGTTATTAAGTCACATCAGATGGTATGTTGAAGTTCTCTGAACCCATGGCTGGAAAGGGAGGGTTTCTTTCCTTTCAATGAATTTTTCTACAGTGTTTATTCATGCAGCATGACATGGTAGTTAAAAACAGTGGCCTCGAATTCTGGTAAGTGGGAACTTCCATCTGACACTCCGTAGTTGTGTGATTGTGAAAATGTACCTTCACCTCTCTGAGATTTACTTACTATGTAAAACAGCATGATTAAAAATATTGCTTTGTAAGTTGTTAGTTAGGATTAATTAAGATCATGCATATAAAGCATTTAGCACAATGCCTGGAATAATTAAAGTACTCAATATATCTTAATCTTTGTTACTATTTTTGTTGTTGTTATATCAAAACCAAAAAATCTAGATCAGCAAAAATACATTTTCAAATGGCACTAATCCCAGCATTTTAAGGCTGGCCCCTGTTAGTTAGGTACATAAATTCTGTACATCACTGTTTTAGTTGCTGAAACGTGTCTGACTCCTTGTGACTGTATGGACTGTAGCCCGCCAGGCTCCTCTCTTCATGGGATTCTGTCCAAGCAAGAATACTGGAGTGGGTTGCCATTTTCTTTTCCAGGGGATCTTCCCGACCCAGGGATCTTCCTGACCCAGGGATCAAACCTGCGTCTCCTGCTTGGCAGGATTCTTTACCTCTGAGCCACCAGAGAAGCCTGTACATTATTACCAGATCTCCCACTCACTATTTATATCGCTTTGAACAAATTAAACCTTCTTAACCTTGATTTCCTCAGGTGTAAAATAGAGACTAATTACTAGCACTTACTCTCTAGGTTTGCTGTGAGGATCAAATGAGTTATGTAGAATGCCTAGAATAGATGCTACAAATCAGTTGTGATATGTAACTGTTAACTCTCAGGAGGCCTTGCTGGCAGATACTCTCCTAAACTGTGTGTTTATGTGTATGTATGTGCATAATGTGTGTGTATTATATATACTATAAAAATGATGTTATATCATAGATATTGTGTTATTCATAGTGTTATTTTAAAAATACAACTTGCCCTGAGCATCTTTCCAAAAATAATTATACTTTCACAATGTTATTTTTACAGCTGACAAGTGTTCTGTTGTTAATTAATACCATTTATTTACTTTAGTATCATCAATTATTATGATACAGTTAGTTAACCCCCTATTATCAGATGGCAAGATACACAAAAGAACTGTACAAAAAATATCTTCATGACCCAGATAATCATGATGGTGTGATTTCTCACCTAGAGCCAGACATCCTGGAATGTGAAGTCAAGTTTGCCTTAGGAAGCATCACTATGAACAAAGCTAGTGGAGGTGAGGGAATTCTAGTTGAGCTATTTCAAATGCCCAAAGATGATGCTGTGAAAGTGCTGCACTCAATATGTCAGCAAATTTGGAAAACTCAGCAATGGCCACAGGACTGGAAAAGGTCAGTTTTCATTCCAATCCCTAAGAAAGGCAATGCCAAAGAATGCTCAAACTACCGCACAATTGCACTCATCTCACACGCCAGTAAAGTAATGCTCAAAATTCTCCAAGCCAGGCTTCAGCAATATGTGAACCGTGAACTTCCAGATGTTCAAGGTGGTTTTAGAAAAGGCAGAGGAACCAGAGATCAAATTGCCAACATCCACTGGATCATCGAAAAAGCAAGAGAATTCCAGAAAAACATCTATTTCTGCTTTATTGACCATGCCAGAGCCTTTGACTGTGTGGATCACAATAAACTGTGGTAAATTCTTCAAGAGATGGGAATACCAGACCACCTGACCTGCCTCTTGTGAAACCTGTATGCAGATTAGGAAGCAACAGTTAGAACTGGACACGGAACAACAGACTGGTTCCAAATAGGAAAAGGAGTACATCAAGGCCGTATATTGTCACCCTGCTTATTTAACTTCTATGCAGAGTACATCATGAGAAATGCTGGGCTGGAAGAAGCACAAGCTGGAATCAAGATTGCCGGGAGAAATATCAATAACCTCAGATATGCAGATGACACCACCCTCATGGCAGAAAGTGAAGAGGAACAAAAAAGCCTCTTGATGAAAGTGAAAGAGGAGAGTGAAAAAGTTGGCTTAAAGCTCAACATTCAGAAAACTAAGATCATGGCATCCGATTCTATCACTTCATGGCAAATAGATGGGGAAACATTGGAAACAGTGGCTGACTTTATGTTTTGGGGGCTCCAAAATCACTGCAGATGGTGACTGCAGCCATGAAATGAAAAGACAGTTACTCCTTGGAAGGAAAGTTATGACCAACCTAGACAGCATATTCAAAAGCAGAGACATTACTTTACCAACAAAGTTCCATCTAGTTAAGGCTATGGTTTTTCCAGCAGTCATGTATGGATGTGAGAGTTGGGCTGTAAATAAAGCTGAGTGCTGAAGAATTGATGCTTTTGAACTATGGTGTTGGAGAAGACTCTTGAGAGTGCCTTGGACTGCAAGGAGATCCAACCAGTCCATCCTAAAGGAGATCAGTCCTGGATGTACATTGGAAGGACTGATGTTGAAGCTGAAACTCCAATGCTTTGGCCATCTGATGTGAAGGGCTGACTCATTTGAAAAGACCCTGATGCTGGGAAAGATTGAGGGCAGAAGGAGAAGGGGACAACAGAGGATGAGATGGTTGGATGGCATCACCAACTCAATGGAGATGAGTTTGGGTAAACTCCAGGAGTTGGTGATGGACAGGGAAGCCTGGTGTGCTGTGGTTCATGGGGTGGCAAAGAGTCAGACATGACTGAGCAACTGAACTGAACTGATCAGAAATTCAGATTGTTTCCTATATTTAACCAGTCACAGTTAGATAAACTTCCTTGTGCTTAAGTAGTTGCTAGGGCCTTGGTTATTTCCCTGGGCTAGTTTTCAAGAGTTGAATGCTGGAATAGAAATTGTTAAGTTTTTATACTTCTTTTGATCTCCATTGCCAAATGCCTCTATTAAGGAAGATTGTGGGAACTTACACATTCCCACTCCAGTACTCTTGCCTGGAAAATCCCATGGATGGAGGAGCCTGGTAGGCTGTAGTCCATGGGGTCGCTAAGTCGGACATGACTGAGCGACTTCGCTTTCACCTTTTGCTTTCATACATTGGAGAAGGAAATGGCAACCCACTCCAGTGTTCTTGCCTGGAGAATCCCAGGGACGTAAGAGCCTGGTGGGCTGCCATCTATGGGGTCGCACAGAGTCGGACACGACTGAAGTGACTTAGCAATAGCAATGCATTCACTGTGAGTGAAGTGAAAGTCACTCAGTCGTGTCCAACTCTTTGCGACCCCCATGTACTATATAGTCCATGGAATTCTCAAGGCCAGAATACTGGAGTGGGTTGCCTTTCCCTTCTCCAAGGGATCTTCAAACCCAGGGATCGAATGTGATCCCTTCCCATCTCAGGTCTCTCACACTGCAGGCAGATTCTTTACCAGCTGAACCACAAGGGAAGCTCAAGAATACTGGAGTGAGTAGCCTATCCTTTCTCCAGTGGATTTTCCCATCCCAGGAATAGACTTGATTATCAAACCAGTTGACTTTATTATCAAACCAGAGTGCAAGTGTAGGTGAAGATCCAGGAAACAGCCATTTTTGTATGCTACACATTCACTAGCAGTACACAAAAATGACTGTTTCCTGGATCCTCACCTATACTTGCACTCTGGTTTGATAATAAAGTCAACTGGTTTGATAATAAAGTCTAACTATTGAGGTAATCACATTCTAAAGGAAGTTGGGTAGGGTTTTCTGTTCATTTTATTTAGTATCTATTAATTTTTTGAATGGTATATTTATTTTACAAGGGATGTTATACAACTTGCATTGCAAAGAATTCCATTTCTCAGTAAGGCGCTATAGCAAATGTATGTTTCCCATTGCTGCTGTAACAAATTACCATCAAATTAGTTCTGGACATTAAAATCAGAAAATGGGTCTATCAGGCTAAAATCAAGGTATGAGCAGAGCTCTATTTCTTCCAGAGGCTCTAGGGAAGGAACTACCTCCTCACCTTTTCCAGCTTCTAGAGGCTGCCCACATTCCTTGACTCAGAAGTCTCTTCTAGCAGTGGCCTCACTCTGACCTCTGTTTCCATCATATCTCCTTCTCTTCACTCTGACCCTCCAATCTCCCTTTTGTAAAGACCCTCTGATTACAGTGGGTCCAGCCAGATAACTCAGAATAATCTCTCCATCTGAAACTCTTTCATCATAAGTCTCTTTTACCAATTAAGGTAACACATTCACAGTTTCCGGGGATAAAGACACAGATATAATGGGGGAAAGGAGTGTATTATTCAGCTTACTATAGGGAATTACCTTAATGTCCTCCCTGCATAGCCTTTAGTTTAACCCATGGTGCATTAGAGAATCCTTAGAAAAGGCCGAAGAGATGTAATTCTAATGTTAAACCTCGTAAACGGTCTATAGAATATTGGCCACTCAGAGACAGTATTCAAATGAAAACACAGCCCTTTTGCAAAAGGTAAATAACATACTGTGGAGAACTACAATACAACGACAACAACAAACGTGGCTTTCCCTTAGAGATATGGCATGCGTGTTATAACTGATACTAGAATAAACTAGAATGAAATCAAGTAAACAGTCCTTTTCCCTCTCCTTCCCTTCTGCTTGCTTTGTCTCCACTATAATTTAGGCCTGTTTTATAGATCACTGACAGATGATAAGTCAAAAGGAACTGATAATTCTGAAATCTAAACCAGTACCCTTGGGAAAGCTGAATGAAACAATCGAATTTCTTTTTTAAGCTGTGAGAAAAATCTAAAAACTTAACCAAGTTTGCAAGAGAAGTCACAAATGTGGATCTTCTGTGTGTTTTTCTTTTTCCTCAAGTAATGTAATTTATTTATTTATCTTTTTTTGCAAGTTGAATTTCTGGCTTAGGAATTTCCTCTCACTGATTCAATTGGCCTCATTTCAACACATGATATTGGCTATTTTCTAAAGGCCAACTTGCTTACCAACAATGAAATCTATTCTCTTTACAAATAAAACTAAATTATCCAGCATTACATTATTTTCAATGATTTGGAAACAGCTTTTAAAAGAATAAATATATACTCTCATTTATAAAATGTTCTTTTGGCATAGAATCATTACGTGTACAAGAATACCACAGCCTTTATCAACTGTGCTTAAAGATAGTTTTTCCAATCAGTATAGAAAAATCCCATAATTGATGAGGATATATTCGATTTTTACTCAATTTGATTATTGTTAATGGTCACCATCATCAACATTGATTCCTGTGGTCTGATTTCTATCATTCTTTTAGAGTCCTAAGATTTGCTTTACCTATTCGTTTTCACGGTATACCTTACATACCCAAATTTGATAAGATTCAGAATAATTTCTTTCATCATGTGATTTTCAAGCATGTTTATAGTAGAGCACAGCAGTTTTTAATAGCATATGGCTCAGTCTTGTCCGACTCTGTACAACCCCATGGACTGTAGCCCACTGGTCTCCTCTGTCCGTGGAATTCTCCAGGCAAGAATACTGGAGTAGGTTGCCATTCCCTTCTCCAAGGGATCTTCCTAGCCCAGGGATTGAACTTGGGACTTCTGCGTTGCAAGCAGATTCTTTACTGTCTAAGCCACCAAGGAAGCCCACCATATCTAAGGGAAATCAAACATAAGGCAGCAAGAAAGCAAAGCATAATCTCTCTTACAATGACAGCTCAGTATTTGAATAAAATGCTGCAAAAAAAAAAAAAATTCACCACTGCTGTCCCATAATAAAATATTTTCTCCTTAATATTTCAGTCCAGGTTTCTCCTCTTACTGATAAATTTGGCATAGGCAACAGAGAGTATTCTTGCTAAATGTTTACCAGAGGGGATGAATGCTCCCTAATTAGTGACCCGTGGACTGCACTGGAGATTATATGTTGGTTGTGTTTCTGATGCAGGTGTTCATAATTTGAATGGTATTTAATGAGTACAGGTAGTCTAGCAGCTTTTATTCTCTGGTGCAAACCAAGGCAATTAAGACAGTTTTTGTGTTTATGGAATCACAGAAGCGTAGAATGTGAGAAATGAGAAGACCTTAGATGTCTTTATGACCTAGTCTCTCATTCTGCAAGTGAAAAAACTGAAACCCAGAGAGACTCAATGTCTTCCTTCCTCAAATCCCTTTATGTTAGCCCTGAATGAGTTTATTGATGGTCTCAGAGCTGACAGGATGCAAGTTGATGATAATCATAAGGGCTCTTTGCTACTCCAGCCTCTCTGCTCTGCCCTTTACCTGGTCCCACTTCCTCCTTGCCCACTTGCTTTCCCTTCTTCTTCATATCAGAGTCAGTCACAGGTCTGATCTCAGAACTTGACACTTAGCTGTGTACTCAGTTCCATTATTAACTTCCCCAGAATTATTTACATTAACACATCATAAACTCTGAAATTGTACAGTGAAAAATTGCCTGGCAGTATGGGTCTGATTTTTGTGTGTTTTATTGCTGCTGAGTCCAATTCAGTGTCCTGTTTCCTTATGTATATTGAGGTATTTGATCATGCATGTGTGCTAAGTCACTTCAGTCGTGTCTGACTGTATGTGACCACATGGACTGTAGCCCACCAGGCTCCTCTGTCCATGGGATTCTCCAGGCAAAAATACTGGAGTGGGCTGCCATTCCCTTCTCCAAGGCATCTTCCCAACCTAGGAAGTCAAACCAGCATCTCTTGTGTCTCCTGCATTGGCAGGCAGGTTCTGTACCACTAGCACCACCTGGGAAGCCCCTAGAGTATTTGATTGAGAGCTCATATTTTCTGGAAACATATCTGTAGAAATTTTTATCCATTGGTATGAGGCCTGCCTGGATGAAGGTGAGAATGAAAGTGAAAGGGTTAGTCCCTCAGTCCTGTCCAACTCTTTGCCACCCCATAGAATATAGCCTGCCAGTTTCCTCTGTCCATGCGATTATCCAGGCAAGAATACTGGAGTGGATTCCCATGCCCTTCTTCAGGGGATCTTCCCAACTCAGGGATCAAACCCAGGTATCCTGCATTGCAGGCAAATTCTTTACTGTCTGAGCCACCATGGAAGCCCTGCCTGGATGAATGTAGGTTCCTTCAAAGAAGACTTGCATTTGCTTCTGCTGTGTGCCTGAGAGCTCTGTCAATTCAGAATGATATCAACTAAGTTATTTGTTGAAGGAGTTTTTGAACACTAGGGTACTATATGTATGAGATATAAACCCAGATAGGAGCCAAAAGAATTCTCCACCCAGCACCACATTTTCAGAAAGTTAATTTTCCTTGAAGTGCTTTGGAAATGTCTAATTGATTTTAGTTCACTCCTACACTAAAGGCCTATCCCTTTGAGCTCCAAGATTTATGGGTAAATTGTTTATTAAATCCCTCTTCTTAGGGTACAATCTTTGTTCTTTATCACCCCATGTGAAAAATAAAAGTCCTTGTTGCTTAACTTCAGCAAAGGCCAGGCAAAATCTGGCTTCTGAGTCCTATTTACGTCTCCACATTTCTGCTTTCTCTTATTTTTTTGGCATCTGAGGAATCTTTCCCTTCCTGCTGGCTCATCCATGCATGTAATACATTTTAAAATAAATATTTTAATTATAATCTAGCATTTAGGATTTTCTTTTGCAATAAACTTGGTCAGGATACTTAAACTGCTGCATTACCCAAAACAGAAGTCAGTGATCAAGTCTCTATACCTGTGGCAGATACATGTTGATGTATGGCAAAACCAGTACAATATTGTAAAGTAATTGACCTCTAATTAAAATAGATACATTTATTTAAAAAAAAGAAAAAATATATATTTTAATACTATTACTAGAAGCAGCATGCATACTATAAATCATTACTTATGTGTATCTCCAGTTTAATAATTTAGTAGTCTCTCAACAAGATTTATACACCCCATCACACACATACACATACATACATATTAAGAGTGTGCAATAGGCATTCTTTTTTAAATATTTAGTAGATGCCAGACACTCTAGTAAATTTCATATGGATTATCTCATGTAATCCTCATGTATTCCTAAAGAAAATTCACATTCTGCAGAATCATCCACTGAAAGGAAGCAGGGATTATGGGAAAAAGTTTTGAGGCTGACTATTCAACATTTCTGTGAATGTTATTGTTAGAGAACTAGGCAAAACAGTAACAATCTTAGTAATAAATACCAGGACAGTTTGAAAATATGTTAGATTCCTAATACATAAAGAAATGCAAAGTATAATTGCATGTGTGCTCGCTCACGTCCGACTCTGTGACCCCTTGGACTGTAGCCTGCCAGGCTCCTCTGTCCATGGAATTTTCCAAGTAAGAATACTGGAGTGGGTTGCCGTCCCATTCTCCAGGGGATATTCCTGAGCCAGGGATCTACATTGGCCGGCAGATTCTTTACCACTGAGCCTAAGCTCTCATTTAGGTTACTGGCTTTCCAAGCTGCTGCCAGAAAAGCGACATTCTCTCATCTCCTTGCTTCTATCGTTGTTCCCTGCTGTTAATCTCCAGGGCACTTTGCCTGATGAAGGTCATATTTATCATCCTTATATTCTCAGGGTGCTCAGGGTCTGTATCTGTGTAGCACCTATAAACTTGATAAATTCTTTCTAGAAACTGATGGATCCTCAGTTGGCTTTTGCTTTATCTCCTGAATTTTGTTTAAACTCTTCTGTCTAGGTATTCCATTGGGTTTTCTCTCAGATCTCTGCACCACAAGGTGGTAGTCCTCTGACTGCTTTTTCTTCTGATGAAATAGCATAAATGCTTCTTCCTGTGGTACCTCATCTCTTTTCCCTGCTCTTTTGCAAAACACTTCTAGCTGTGAGATTGCATAATAGTTGAGTGAGCTATTCAGGGGCCATTGCTCTTCTGATTCTAACATATATTGGGTCCATACCCTATTACAATAGCATAGTCACAGGCTTACAGTTATATCCAGTATCCATTTATCCATATCCCATTTGTCCAGTATATGCCCAAAAGCACTCTCCTTCGAGATAGATGGAGTAATTCCCATTAATTGATGGAATACTTCCCATTTTTATAAGTATGGCCATACCACAGCACAAAAGATGTATACAAGTCCAATATAAAAAATTCCACACAAAAATTGCAGCATTGATACACCAACAAATTGGTTCCCAACTCCCAAACTTACCAGACAAAACAAAGAACTAATTCCAGCCAGGGTAGACTTACCCCCACAAGAACTAGTTCCCCAATAAACTGGTTCCAACTGAACTGATTCCCAACTCATGTAAATAAATTTACTCTACAAAACAAATGAGTTAATTCCAACTAAGATAGGCTTACCCCCACAAGAACTAGTTCTCCAATGAACCCAGTTCCAGCTCAGGTACAGTCCAACAACAATTCCCCTTCCCAACAAGGTACCCAAATCAAATTGGCTTGTTCCCTAAAGGAAAAGCCTACACTGAAGGGGAAATACGTTCCCAGTGTGAACACTTCAGTGACCTACCCTACAAAATCGAGTCTGTCGACAGATAATTTGTCGGTTCCTAGTTTCAACTGCCAAGCCCTGGGGCAGCCGGTGCCATGTCAGGGAATCTTGAAGGAAAGATCCTCGGGACAAATGGTCCAGGCAGCTGCTAGGGCCTTGCCCCAGTACTTCCTGACTGAGCAGCAAAGCTTAACTTAAAAGTAAAAGATAAAATTTACCTTGATAAAAGCAAGTATAAAGTTCTTTCATGAGAAAGGTTGTGGCCACTTTGAACAGAAAACTTGAATACTACTGGAAACTATGAAAATACTACTGTTATTTTTCTTTGGTTTATTGTTTTTAACTCTTGATGTACATGACATTCAGTTGCTGCTTCTTAGTGGCACAAAATATTATTAATATGCTAGAAAAAATAGCTTATGAACCAATGTAACTTCTGCATTATGCTAACATTCCCCCATATGCTAATCTTACATGAGTAATTCACATTACAGAAATACATGCTACTGTAGAGCAGACTATATTAATATCCTCTCCTTCCAGACAAAGAAAATTTGTCTTAGAGAAACTAAATGACTTGCCCAGCAGCTAATAACTGTTGAACCTGGGATTTGAACAGTGTGATTCCAAACACTCCTGTGACTATTGTCTCTTTGTAAAATAAACCAAAAGAATGGAAGGGCCACCCAGGATAAATTATGATCAGTATTGTTGCTATTTAGATTTATCATAGACTGTCTTTGAAGAATTATACAATTTAAAAATCACTTGTCATAGAATTAGACTGAAAATAATCTTGGAAGTATAAATGTTTATAAAATTTTGAAATCTACTTGCTTTAACCTTGAATTAACATATTGAGAAAATCACCATGTGGGAGTTGTGAAGATAGTCCAGGATTAAATAATGTAAAATAGTAAGTAAGCATTATTTCTATGGCTTACTTTGGAATTAGTCCACATAAGCAAGATAAGAGAATGGGCATGCACATTCATTTAGTTATCTATTCATTCATTTAATCTTTATTTAATACTTCCTAGTCGCTTCAGTGTATCAGTGAACAGAATGAAATGTATGTCTTTGGGGGTGTCCATTCTAGAAGGAAAAAAATACAAATAAATATGCGATGTTATATGATGTTAAGTGGTGACAATTGTTATTAGGACAAATGGAACAGTGTTCAGGATATTGCTGGTAAGGATAGTAAGATATTTCATAAACATCTGAATGAAATGAAGGTGGGATCCATTTGAATGCCTGAGGAGGACCCTTAGGAATGAGGGTTGGGACTACATGCGTTGTACTGGGGAAGGCCAAGTGGTCCAGTGGACTGAGCACGTAGTTGCAAGTGAGGCGACAGTGCACAGTAGAGGTCAAATCATCATAAGCCATGGCAAGAATTTTGGATTTTATTATGGATAAGATAGAAATCCCTTGACGGGTTTTGAACAGGGAAGGATATGAACTGGTTCAGTTTAAGAGCTTCATGGCTACTGTGTGGTGAATAGATTTTATAGGTGTTTATGTGTAAATGTGTGCTCGTGCATTGTGATTGGAGAAAGCAGCGGAGATGTAAAGATGAAAATAGGCAGAACAGTTCAAATAGTCCAAATTTGAATTAAGGTAATAGTGATGAAAGTGATCATATTTCAGATATACATTAAGGGTAGAAACAAGAAAATTTATTACTGTGGACTTCTCTTGTGAACATGAGGCCAAGTGAAATTTTGTCATAAACAGTGGAATTAGACAGAAAAATAGTGGGCTTAATGAACTTCTTTAAAAACAAAAATGTTAATAAAGACAGGACTAATATTCTTAAACATTATTACATTCCATCTTGAAATATTTTAATTTCTGCTTCCCACACCAATTATCTTCAGGGCTGATATCAAAGTATTGGTTTCAAGCTTATTTGTAGAACTCTTTTATAAATGAAATCTTATCAGTTCAATTCAGTTCAGTCACTCAGTCGTGTCTGACTGTTTGCAACCCCATGAACCGCAGCATGCCAGGCCTCCCTGTCCATCACCAACTCCCGGAGTCCACCCAAAACCATGTCCATCGAATCGGTGATGCCATCCAGCCATCTCTTCCTCTGTCATCCCCTTCTCCTCCTGCCCCCAATCCCTCCCAGCATCAGAGTCTTTTCCAATGAGTCAACTCTTCGCATGAGGTGGCCAAAGTACTGGAGCTTCAGCTTTAGCATCAGTCCTTCCAATGAACACCCAGGACTGATCTCCTTTAGAATGGACTGGTTGGATCTCCTTAAAATACATAGTTGTGCTGTGCTGTGCTTAGTTTCTCAGTCATGTCTGAGTCCTTTGTGACCCCATGGACTGTAGCCCTCCAGGCTCCTCTGTCCATGGGGACTCTTTAGGCAAGAATACTGGAGTGGGTGCCACGCCCTCCTCCAGGGTATATTCCTCACCCAAGGATCAAACCCAGGTCTTCCACATTGCAAGTGGATTCTTTAACATCCGAGCCACCAGAAGAATACATGGTTGTACTGGTTGTAGTTTACTTCTATAAATGTTTTACATAAATCCAAGCTTGTAACACTTACAATAAATTTAATCAATTAACTAATAAAAAGCTATTTTATGAAGAGAATATAAAAATGTTAGTGCCTTCATGAAGCTTAAACATTTATTGGCTGATGTGACAACTGAATGGATGGGTGAATTTATTTAGAGAAGCTTGAAATGTTCAAGAATTAGCACATGGGAAAAAGTCAATAGCAAACCACTTTACTCCAACACAGAAAGGAGAAAGCTCTGTTAAAATGACCCCAGAGTCAGATAATCAGCATTACCCTTCCCTAACCTTCATCTGTTGCAAACTTCTAATTCAATCACACATGAACAAAGTATTAAGATTTGACACAAATAGAATTAGTAATCTCTTTTTTCACTTTGTATGTTCCTGATTTAATAAAAATAATACAATAATGCAAGAACACAGTTCTCAAAAAGAAAACACAATCAACAGAACTCTTCATTTTTACCTTTCATTACTATTTTTACTGAGTCACTTTTGGAGCTTACCATGTTCTAGAAGAACAAGTACTAAATGACCTTATATTGTCATTCATAGTGTCCTATTTTTGAAATGTTGAAAGATGGGAAGCCATATAAAAATGACTTGATATTATAAACTCAACTGCCCAGTTATTCACTGATTCACATATTCAGTCAAACAAGTTATGACTATGTCAGTTGGCTCAAAGCTGGCAAACAGATTTCAAATACAGAGATGCTGCTTCAGATAATTGATTCTACTCCTATTCTTAAGATCTTTTTCTGGCATTATTCTGTTATTCTGGTAGGAAATCCAACACAAAAAATACTGGGACCAAAAGAAGCATGGGACCAAGGAAACAGTATTTCTTATTTCAAAATTTTATCCTTGATTGGCTTCCTTGTTGATTCTGGAATGCTCTCCCCAGCCAGAGCCTTAAAATACTATTTGTTTCATCAATTTCATTAATAGAGAAGTTTTCAAAAAATTCTCAACCATGTCAAGCAAAGCAGACAGTCTGAACAGTGTGAGGTCATGGATTATGAGACGACAGGGAACAAACAGTTCCTGTGACATCTTCTGCCTTTATTGACTGTAAGTAATACATTGTGATTAATTGTTGTGCCTTATGATCTTTGAGCAGTAATATTCTGTGATTAAAAAGAATTTCCAACCTTTTGTGATTCACAATTGGTTTCTCAAGGACCGAGTTTCATAAAAAATAATGACTATAAGTGCTTCTGTGAATTACTTTTTTAAAATATACTTTAATCTCACCCACGTTTCTGTGAACAACAACAACAAAAAAGCCATATACTTAACAACCAGAACACGAATCAGTGTATTGATGTGAAACTAAAGGGCTTAATTTCATTGGTTAAGGGTAAATAATGCACAAAATAAGCCGATGACTAAGATTTATCTTAGGGAGAGAAAAAAGCCAACATAGTTTCATTTCCCTGAAATTACAACATACTAAACCTATAATCCATGTTTTCAGCAAAAAGAATTCTAAAAACTGGTGAATATATTCTTTAATCATATATCCATATTGTTTCAATCAACTATTCAGATAAAGCCTTTGTGCTGTATATTCAAACTTTCTTTCCAAATCAGAAATAAATGTGTTTTGTGTGAAAATGTGACCAGAGGCTCCTCTGTCCCTCTCAGTTCCTAAACTACTGCTCCTAAATCGGAGCTACATCAGAGGTTCATTTTGACAAGGAAGCTCTTACCTACAAATTAGTGTATAGCTTCTTTGATTTCAGTGCAGTGACTCATTTGACTCTGCATAAAATGGAAATAATAATTTATTTTTATTTATTTATTATTATTTTTTACCTTACAATATTGTATTGGTTTTGCCATACATCAACATGAATCCACCACGGGTGTACACGTGTTCCCCATCCTGAACCCCCCTCCCATCTCCCTCATCGTACCATCCCTCTGGGTCATCCCAGTGCACCAGCCCCAAGCATCCTGTATCCTGCATCGACCCTGGACTGGCAATTCATTTCTTATATGATATTACACATGTTTCAATGCCATTCTCCCAAATCATCCCACCCTCTCCCTCTCCCACAGAGTCCAAAAGACTGTTCTATACATCTGTGTCTCTTTTGCTGTCTCACATACAGGGTTATCATTACCATCTTTATAAATTCCATATATATGCGTTAGTATGGGAAATAAAGAGGAAAACCCACAGGGGATTGAGAGAAGGGGAAGTTTTCTTGGAAATACTTTCATAAACTTGGTAATTAATGTCAACAAATTCTTATTTTAACCGTGACCTTTTCAAAGACATGCTGAATATGCTCAAATTATACTATACCTATTTATAATCACATTTCAGATTGTAGTTGGGTTTTATTTAAACAAGCTATTATATATATTACTCTGACTTTTATCCTATGGAAGGGCATGTCTTATTTAACCCCTTGTTTTTGTTGTTTTAGTTGCTAAGTCATGTCCGACTCTTTGTGACCCCATGAACTGTAGCCCACCAGGCTCCTCTGTCCATGGGATTTCTCAGGCAAAAATACTGGAGTGGGTTGCCATTTCCTTCTCCAATTTAACCCCTTGACCACTTTAAATTCTATTTTTTAATATAAATTTATTTATTTTAATTGGAGGTTAATTACTTTACAATATTGTATTGATTTTGCCATACATCAACATTTCCCCCAAAAATTTAATTTACCTCCCAAATCATTCTCTTTCTCTCTCTCTTTTCCCTCTATCCCTTTCTGCTTTCCATGTTTGGTTTATTATATTGTTTTCTAATATTTCATTTTATATATTTTTTAAAAATATGCATGCATGCTTAATTCACCTATGGAGTTGCTTTTTTTTAAAAGCTTACTAGATAAACTGGTTCAGTTCAGTTCAGTTCAGTCACTCAGTGGTGTCCAACTCTTTGTGAACTCGTGAATCACACAGCACACCAGGCCTCCCTGTCCATCACCAACTCCCGGAGTTCACTCAGATTCATGTCTATCACGTCAGTGATGCCATCCAGCCATCTCATCCTCTGTCATCCCCTTTTCCTCTTGCCCCCAATCCCTCCCAGCATCAGAGTCTTTTCCAATGAGTCAACTTTTCGCATGAGGTGGCCAAAGTACTGGAGTGTCAGCTTCAGCATCATTCCCTCCAAAGAAATCCCAGGGCTGATCTCCTTCAGAATGGACTGGTTGGATCTCCTTGCAGTCCAAGGGACTCTCAAGAGTCTTCTCCAACACCACAGTTCAAAAGCATCAATTCTTCAGTGCTCAGCTTTCTTTATAGTCCAACTCTCACATCCATACATGACCACAGGAAAAACCATAGCTTTGACTAGACGGATCTTTGCTGGCAAAGTAATGTCTCTGCTTTTTAATATGCTATCTAGGTTGGTCATAGCTTTTCTTCCAAGGAGAAAGTGTCTTTTAATTTCACAGCTGCAGTCACCATCTGCAGTAATTTTGGAGCCCCCCCTCCCAAAATAAAGTTTATCACTCTTTCCATTGTTTCCCCATCTATTTGCCATGAAGTGATGGGACCGGATGCCATGATCTTAGTTTTCTGAATGTTGAAATTTAAGCCAAGCTTTTCACTCTAATCTTTCACTTTCATCAAGAGGCTCTTTAGTTCCTCTTCACTTTCTGCCATAAGGGTGGTATCATCTGATAAACTGGTTACTGTAATATTAAATATCAGCACTTTTACCTCTTACCTATCTTCCCTATGTGCTTAAAACATTTTAAGTGTAGAAAGATGAAGGGTAACAATCTGCTACTACTGTTTTTCTTCTTATAGACTTAATGATACCTGGCACTATCAACTTAGAAGATTTGGAGCCACATAAAGTTGACCTGAGTTATAGCCCAACATGGGCTTCCCAAGCGGCAATAGTGGTAAAGAATCTACCTGCCAGTGCAGAAGATGTAAGAGACACTGGTTCCATCCTTGGGTTGGGAAGATCTCCCCAAGGAGGGCATTCCAACCTACTCCAGTATTCTTGCCTGGAGAATAACATGGACAGAGGAACCTGGTGGGCTACAGTCCATGGGGTCGCAAAGAATCAGACATGACTGAGCAACTAACACACACACAGAACAGAAGGCAATTTGAAAGATTATTTATAATATTGTTTTATTATTTATAATAACATTATAGATTGAGAAACTATTAATTATAATAATATAATCACGAGTAAAGGTATGTGACCATCAGGAGGGCAGTTATAATCATAATAGACATGGAACCAGACTAGCATTTGGGGTGGGAGTTAGTCAAGGGCAAGATATTTGTCAAAGTTGCTGATTGGTACATGCTAAGTTGCTTCAGTCCTGTCCAACTCTTTGCAACCCCATGGACTATAGCATGCCAGGCTCCTCTGTCCATGGAATTCTCCAGGCAAGAATACTGGAGTGGGTAACCATTTCCTTCTTCAGGGAATCTTCCCAACCCAAGGATCAAACCCAGGTCTCCTGAATTGCAAGCAGACTCCTTACCATCTGAGCCACCAGGGAAGCCCGAGAGACATAGCTCCTATCAACAGGATTATGTATAATTTCAAAACTCAAATTTAACTCTGTATTTTTTTGGCTTTTTTTCTTTAATATTTATTTTTAATTGGAGGATAATTGCTTTACAATATTGTGTTCAGTTCAGTTCAGTTCATTCGCTCAGTCGTGTCCAACTGTTTGTGACCCCATGAATCGCAGCACACCAGGCCTCCCTGTCCATCACCAACTCCCAGAGTTCACTCAGACTCACGTTCATCGAGTCTGTGATGCCATCCAGCCATCTCATCCTCTGTCGTCCCCTTCTCCTCCTGCCCCCAATCCTTCCCAGCATCAGAGTCTTTTCCAATGAGTCAACTCTTCACATGAGGTGGCCAAAGTACTGGAGCTGCAGCTTTAGCATCATTCCTTCCAAAGAAATCCCAGGGCTGATCTCCTTTAGAATGGACTGGTTGGATGTCCTTGCAGTCCAAGGGACTCTCAAGAGTCTTCTCCAGCACCACAGTTCAAAAGCATCAATTCTTTGGTGCTCAGCTTTCTTCACAGCCCAACTCTCACATCCGTACATGACCACAGGAAGTTTCCGCCAAATAGCAACAGGAATCAGCCATAGATATGCATATGTCCACTCCCTCTTGAACCTCCCTCCCACCTCCCACCCCATCCCACGCCTCTAGGTTGTCACAGAGCATCAGATCTGAGCTCCTTGCATCACACAGCAAATTTCCACTGGCCACCTAATTTTACATATGGTAATGTGTATGTTTCAATGCTACTCTCTCAATTCGTGCCCCCCTCCTCCTTCCCCCACTGTGTCTACAACTCTGTTCTCTTTGTATTTAATGGCTCATCATAAAAAATAATTTACTTGATTTCAAAATTTCCAAAATGGATTGAAGGAAGGCTTGAGATTGGTTTTATCCATCAAAGAAAGAATAAGTTTTGAGAAATCAAGAAACACCTTTATGAGGGCCCAATCATTATGTCAGAGTTTATCTAATCTGTTTCTTTGCCCTCTAGTGTACCATAGCCACTCTCAGCAATGCAGTTATCTGAAAAGAAATAAACAAAAACTTCTCCTCATCTTGAAAACCTATAAAAATGCAGCCAAGCAACTGTTGCAAAAGAACCAGTTGTTTGACATCAGGCAAAACAGTTATGCCCTATGGAATTAGGTCTTCTCATCTACAAAATGAGTACACAGGAGGAGACAAATCTTAAGCTGTCTGAATGTAACATCTCTTCCCTACTCATAAATCTTGACTGCATGTACTCCTGTCTGATGTTATTTATAGAAAACTCTTACCTTCTTTGCTAGGTATCTAAGATCCCTAGTGGCTCAGATGATAAAGAATATGCCTGCAATGCAGGATACCTGGGTTCAATCCCTGGGTCAGGAAGATTCCTTGGAGAAGGATATGGCAACCCACTCCAGTATTCTCTCCTAGAGAATTCTATGGACAGAGGATCCTGGTGGGCTGCAGTCCATGGAGTTGCAATGAGTCAGACACAACTGAGCACACGCTCATAATCTATCACAAATCTATTAATACCTTTACAACTTTGCTTCCACTAGTCCCCTGCATAAACTTTCTGCTTTTATCAGATTTTTGAAGTTACTAGTGCCTGAATAAACTTTGCTTCATCCCATCACAGAGTCATTGTTTATATACGACTCATCTCTGTAAACTTCTTACCTTTCTAACACATCCCATCCATGTGTTACTTATCTTTTATGGTTTAATTTACACCTGACCTTTCTGCAGTCATTCTGAACAAAACTTATCTTTTCTCTAGTCAGTTTTCTGTACCAAAAATTTCTGTGCTAAGATTTGATCCTCGGGCTCCCCAGGTGGTGCTAGTGACAAAGAACCTGCCTGCCAAGGCAGGAGTCATAAGAGACTCGGGTTCAATCCCTGGGTCAAGAAGACCCCCTGGAGGGAGGCATGGAATCCCACTCCAGGATCATTGCCTGCAGAATCCCATGAACAGAGGGGCCATGGGGTCGTGCAGAGTTGGACATGATTGAAGCAACTTAGTACACATTTGATCTGCATAAGGTCAAATATAAGATCTTATATTTTTAAGTGTATCTTAATTCCCTTAATTCCAATTAAGCTAGATGTGCTTCTTGGTCAAGAGATTCTTATACTTTAATGGCTTTCTGACAATACCTAATAAAATATCTCACCTGTGTCCAGGAATTAATATTTGTAAATATTTGGATATTAATTTATTATGGAAGATCAAATTCAAAGCTGAATCACAAAAATCAAAATGGCATATACTTTAAAAGCTATGAGAAATGTAACTCTATTGGTCTATATTACTAGAGTGAACTTTCCCCAGTCACTACCTTATTCTAAATAGGAAGTAATTCAACTTTCCCTTACTTTCAAATTTGAAAGAACACTCTGCACTTCTTGATTCAAAAGTATGTTCAAATGTATAAAAACATGAAACAGATCAAGCAGTTAATATATTTAAGAATTGTTTGTAATTATATGCTTTTAATTCTTTCACTCTTGTTTAAAGCATCTTTCTTTAAAATGTACCCCCATCTTAAAAGTTAAACATCTGCAGGTATTTTAATTGTATTTTTTTGTACTCTGGATTTATGTCTAAAGGTGTTCTTTTACTGGCTATACTTATCAGCTATGTAAAGGTCTGCATTCTGGTCACTGTATATTACAAATTAAAATTATCTTGCTAATCCATTTTCATATTTGCTTAACATCTGTCTTCCCCCACTGTAATGTAAACTCCTTGGGCATAAGAATTTTGGTCATCACAATCAGTACTATATGTTGGTCACTGTTGCACTTCCATGTTTTGGTTACTACTGTATTCTTAAAGAGATAGGAATACCAGACCGCCTTACCTGCCTTCTAAGAAATCTATATGCAGGTCAAGAAGCAACAGTTAGAAACAGACATGGAACAACAGACTGGTTACAAATTATGAAAGGAGTATGTCAAGGCTGTATATCGTCACCCTGCTTATTTAACTTATATGCAGATTACACTGGAATCAAGATTGCTGGAAGAAATATCAATAACCTCAGATATGCAGATGACACCACCCTTATGGCAGAAAGTGAAGAAAAACTAAAGAGCCTCTTGATGAAAGTGAAAGAAGAGAGTGAAAAAGCTGGCTTAAAACTCAACTAAAAAACTAGGATCATGGCATCTGCTCCCATCGCTTCATGGCAAATAGATGAGGAAACAGTGGAAACAGTGAGACTTTATTTTCTTGGGCTCCAAAATCACTGCAGATGGGGACTGCAGCCATGAAATTAAAAGATGATTGCTCCTTGGAAGAAAAGCTATGATTAACCTAGATAGCATATTAAAAAGCAGAGACATTATTTTGCCAACAAAGGTCCATCCAGTCAAAGCTATGATTTTTCCAGTAGTCATGTGTGGATGTGAGAATTGGACTATAAAGAAAGCTGAGTGCTGAATAATTGATGCTTTTGAACTGTGGTGTTGAAGAAGACTCTTGAGAGTCCCTTGGACTGCGAGGAGATCCAACCTGTTAATCCTAAAGGAAATCAGTCCTGAATATTCATTGGAAGGACTGATGCTGAAGGTAAAGCTCCAATACTTTGGTCACCTGGGGTGAAGACCTGACTCATTTTAAAAGACCCTAGTCTTTTACAGTTCAGTCGACTGAGCAACTGAACTGACTGAACTGACTGGCTGACTGACTGTATTATCAGAGTATATGTAGATGCTTAGTATCTATCTTTTGAATAAAATATTATAAATAAAGTCGTTGTATAAACTAGATAGTGGAGGACAGGGAAGCCTGGCGTGCTGCAATCCATGGGGTTGCAAGAGTCGGACACGACTAAGCAACTGAATAACAACAAACTAGAACAAGTCACTTTGTCTCTTGGCCTCAACCATTGCATCTCCAAAAATAGAAATATTTACCTATTCCAGTATGTTTTAAATACGTGTTCTTTCAAATCACAAATTTCCCAGAGCTATATCTGAGTGTGAAGTCAGTCAGTTCAGTCATTCAGTCATGTCCAACTCTTTGTGACTCCACAGAGTGCAGCACACCAGGCTTCCCTGTCCAGCACCAACACCTGCAGCTTGCTCAAACTCATGTCCATCAAGTCGGTCATGCCATCCAATCTCATCCTTTGTTGTCCCCTTCTCCTCCTGCCTTCAACCTTTCCCAGCATCAGGGTCTTTTCCAGAGTCAGTTCTTTGCATCAGGTGGCCAAAGTATTGGAGCTTCAGCTTCAGCGTCAGTCCTTCCAAAGAATATTCAGGACTGATTTCCTTTAGGATTGACTGGTTTGATCTCCTTGCTGTGCAAGGGACTCTGACGAGTTTTCTTCAACACCACAGTGTTGGAGAAGTGTTTTACTGAAGGTGAAAGAAGACACCAAAACAGACCATTGGTCTAGGCAGCTGTTGACCTCATTCTCAGTTGAGCAAATCTCTTTTAATCTATTTTTCTAATAAGAGAGAGGTGGGAGGAAGAACATAGTTCTAAATAAGATTTTGTGTAAAAATGTAAAACCAATACAATATTGTAAAGTAAAAAGAAAGAAGTTAAACTTTTTAAATAAAAATAAATAAATAAAAATGTATGCTGCTTTTGCAAAACAAATGAAAAACTTCTGAATAAAATTTTTTTTCATAAAACTTCTTATAGCCCAAGTCCCATTTCACAGTTTATTATTGGGCAAACAGTAAAAGAAATAATTATTCTCTCCACTACTGTGCAAATGTTAGCCTACAAATGATAGCACATTTGTCTAATGAAAAGATGAAATGCCCTTGTGTATCTGGCCACATTTATATATTGAGGCAGTTTCCAAAGTTGAAAACTTTGGAAGACAGTGTCTGCCTTATGCTTGACTGCTACTTCTTTGCATGCTAAACCAATTCAGATCAAATATCAAAAACAAGCCCTGCTATGTGGGTCAAGTAGAATTAATATGTCTATAGCTATATGTCAGCATATGTTTAAAAACTCAGAAAAATAGTCATATATTCACTCTTATCAGTAACAATGGTCAACTTTAGAGTGCTGCTGAATAAATTACAGTATTTTTCTTACACTTGGTGCCTCAACTTCAATGATTGTTATTATTTTATGTTTATTCTCTTTGTTATTCTAGTGGTTGTTTTGCCAGTATTTTTGATAGTGATATAAAATGAACTGAGGATACTGAACCTGCATATCCTTAGAACCAGAATTGCCTTGAACAGTGGAGAAAGCTTTCTACCATTCTTCCTGTCTTTTTATTAAACAGAGAGTGTTGTCTAAATAGCATTCAAATAAGAAATATATTTAACTCAGCAGCTATTTTGATTGAGGAAAGTTTAAGTTTTCCATTAGGTCATGTTTAGAAAAACATTTGTTGTAAAATGAACCACACTGTAACCAAAAACATTTATGAAGTCTAGAAAAATGCAAACTAGAATTCAAACTGCATATTTATAGGGATAGCAAGAACAATGATTGCTGTTATGATTGAGATGATAGTAATGGCAGATTTTCACTAAGTACTTTCCTGAATTTTATCATTTACTCCTCATAGCAGACATTAGATACTGTGGAAGCTCAGAGAGTTTAAATCAGAGACCCAAAGTCACACAGCAATTAAATGGCCCGACTGTGTTACACTATCAGTTATGTCTGACTCCTTGGCCTATTATTTTACCTATATTTCAAAGCCTTTAAACTGAAAATACCACTTCTTAATTGATGACCAATGGTATCACGAGTCCAAAAGAGGGATGAGACCATGAATGTTCCCTGAGGCAGAATTTATGCAAAAATAATAGACTTTTTCTTGCTGAATTCTTTGTCCATTTATACATTTCCAAAAGTCTTAGGAAAAGAAATGAGTACAAATTCATAATCAACTTACCCTCTTATCAGCATGTTTTCCTCATTTATGAAAATAGAAATCATTACACTATAAACAGAAAAAGCATTAAAATAAATAAGTTATTTTGTTCTGCTGCTGCTAATTGAAATAGAGGGAAACAGAAAAATGTTAAACATTAGCAAAGGAAAAATAAGAAATTAAGGATTATTGGATTTGGCTAACATAAAATACTGTTTTAGGGAAGAACACCTCCAAAAGTAGAGTATGTAAGTATTTGATTCATATTTCAAATGAATTAATTTTTAAGTCTTAGCTAAGAGTAAATGACATTCCCTAAGAAATGTGAACAGTAAACCACTTATTCTTTTTTTTTTTTTTTAATGTGTGGGTCATTAGAAAGAAGAAAGTTCTCAACCACTTTTGTCTAAAATAATTTTTGTTATCTGCCCTTTGAGCACTATCATCTAAACTCCACTGTTGATTTCTGGGGTAACTAAAGAGTCTCATTAAAGCAAGCTCCTGAAGCTTTTCTTCAAGGATAAATTATGAACAGACAGTCCCATAGAGGACTAGACGATTTGGTGGTCCAAAGTAGAAAAGACTTGGAGGCCCCCTGAAGAATAACAGTAGGAATAAAAACCACCCTTAGGTTGTTACAGGCCATATTAACTTGGGTAGATAAACATTTTTTTAACTGTTATAACTACTCGCATTCTTAAGATGAAATTTTAGGGTCTGACGTTTTTTGCACCATTTTTTTTTTTAACATGTGATTTAAGTATCATACAACAAGCTTTTAGAAATTCTTTGGAAATAAATGCTCTGATTAGTTAGCTAAATAGATCCACCCTCCCACACAGACACATTCTTGCTCACACATGTACAGTAATGTTTTCTTCAGTTCAGGTCAGTTCAGTCACTCAGTTGTGTCCGACTCTTTGCGACCCTGTGAATTGCAGCACGCCAGGCCTCCCTGTCCATCATCAACACCTGGAGCTTACCCAAACTCACGTCCATTGAGTCAGTGATGCCATCCAACCATCTCATCCTCTGTCGTGCCCTTCTCCTCCTATCCTCAATCTTTCCTAGCATCAAAGTCTTTTCAAATGAGTCAGCTCTTCGCATCAAGTGGCCAGAGTATTGGAGTTTCAGCTTCAACATCAGTCCTTCCAATGAATACCCAGGAACGATCTCCTTTAGGATGGACTGGTTGAATCTCCTTGCAGTTCAAGGGACTCTCAAGAATATTCTCCTATACCACAGTTCAAAAGCATCAATTCTTCAGCACTCTGCTTTCTTTATAGTCCAACTCTCACATCCATACATGACTACTGGAAAAACCATAGGCTTGGCTAGATGGACCTTTGCTGGCAAAGTAATGTCTGCTTTTGAATATGCTGGCTAGGTTGGTCATAACTTTACTTCCAAGGAGTAAGCGTCTTTTAATTTCATGGCTGCAGTTACCAACTGCAGTGATTTTAGAGCCCAGAAAAATAAAGTCAGCCACTGTTTCCCCATCTATTTGCCATGAAGTGATGGGACCAGATGCCATGATCTTAGTTTTCTGAATGTTGAAATTTAAACCAACTTTTTCACTCTCCTCTTTCACTTTCATCAAGAGGCTCTTTAGTTCTTCTTCATTTTCTGTCATAAGGGTGGTGTCATCTGCATATCTGAGGTTAGTGATGTTTCTCTCAGGAATCTTGATTTCAGCTTGTGTTTCTTCCAGTCTAGCGTTTCTCATGATGTACTCTGCATATAAGTTAAATAAGCAGGGTGACAATATACAGCCTTGACGTACTCCTTTTCCTATATGGAACCAGTCTGTTGTTCCATGTCCAGTTCTAACTGTTGCCTCCTGACCTGTATACAGGTTTCTCAAGAGGCAGGTCAGATGATCTGGTATTCCCATCTCTTTCAGAATTTTCCACAGATTATTGTGATCCACAGAGGCTTTGGCATAGTCAATAAAGCAGAAATAGATGTTTACATTTATATTTTTTTTCCTCTGAGATATAGGAAATTCCAATTCTAAAATGACATGGTTTATCTAATAAAAAAGTGCTTTGCAAGATATCTTTCCTACAGATTACCTGCCTATTAGCTCAAGTACCTTTCCCAGTGATGCACTTTCAATATGAGCCTCCTCAGCTAAGTCTGTCTAATTAAGAACAGTAAGTCCCCTCCATCTGAACCTTCAAGTTGCAAAGTTTCATAGATGAGAATATGTGTTCTCATATCCAATCATGTAAGTTAGTTCACATGTTCATTGTACATTTTCATGCGCATGTATCTTCTACACATGGTTGTACTTTTGTGAACATTACTGTATAATGCTGTATAGAGTCTCATGGAGAAAGAAATGGCAACCAACTCCAGTATTCTTGCCTGGAGACTCCCATGGAAGAGGATCCTGGCAGGCTACAGTTTATGGGATCTTAAAGAGTCGGACACTACTGAAGTGACTGCACTAGCACATTGACTGGCTACTGTCACAATTAGAAACTTTCTACTCCAATAAAATAAAATGTAAAAAAGAACTTAAAGTCTAGTAGGAGAAAGATTTAAAAACAATAAGCAATTAAAATACCATTAAAAAAAACAGGTAGTGTTACAAGAATAATGGATATGGGAAAATACTTCATCTTTACAGAGAGAAGACTGAACATATGCCCAAGATTGGAAAAAAATTAAGAAAGACTTTTTTAGAAAAAATGCCAATTAAGTTAAACATTAAAGGACAAACAGATATTGGCATATTGAAATATCATTTCAGACACAGGTTGGTGCAATGCGAAAGCATTCTAACCTGTGAAAACAGAAGATTCAACTTATTATAAGTAGCACTTTGTGTTTGGGAATGGAAAAACATGAATGTGAATCAAAGACAAGCCTTTAAGACGTGGAGGAGCTAAACTATCTAGTGCCCTGTCTGTTCATACTAAGGATTTTATATTTTATCCTGAGGCTATATGGCTTTGAATTACAGGACTTTTAGAACAGGACTTATTAGACAAAGAGAACTAATTTGAGGTAAAAAAGAAGTAAAAATGCAGGTGGTACAAAAATCAAGTACCAGTAGATTAAGGTAATTAAGACCTCAATTAAATGCTGTCAGTCCAAGCAGAGAGAAGGAATTAGATTTGAGAGCTATTTAAATGGTAAACATAATGATGCATGGTAACAGATTTGATGTTGGGTTGAGGGTGAGAGAAGAATCACGTCTCATTTTTAGTTCAGGTGATGGCTGGCTGGCCATTCTCTTTGTGGAGATAAGTAATTCAGGTAAAGAAGTAGGCATTTGGAGGAATAATGATGAAATTAGTCATGTAATGGTTAAGACAGTAAAAAATCTGCCTTCATTACAGGAGACCCGCGTTCAATCCCTGGGTTGGGAAGATCCCCTGGAGGAGGGTATGGCAACCCACTGTAGTATTCTTGCCTGGAGAATTCCATGGACAGAGGATTCTGGTGGGCTGCAGTTCAGAGGGTTGCAAAGAGTCATACACAACTGAACGACTATCACTTCTTGATTTCTTCACCCTCAAGGTTAAGATGTCTTAAGAAAATTTGAGAATCTTATCTTGTAGACAGATGAACATGTCGGTCTGAATTGGAAAAATGACTTCTAGATTGGAAATTGTCTTACAGTCTGCTGCTGCTAAGTCGCTTCAGTCGTGTCCGACTCTGTGCGACCCCATATATGGCAGCCCATGAGGCTCCCCTGTCCCTGGGATTCTCCAGGCAAGAACACTGGAGTGGGTTGCCATTTCCTTCTAGGGCTGCCAAATCAGAGTACCACAGACTAGGTGGCTAGAACATTAAAAATTAAGTTTCTCCCAGTTCTGGAGGCTGGAAGTCCAAGATCAAGGTGCTTAATCATTGGTTACTGGTAAGAGCTAAAAACAGACTTTCTGGCTTCCAGACAGCCCATCTTCTCATTGGGTCCTCACATGGCCATTTTTCTGTGTGAACACTTACCTGGCATCTCTTCCTCTTCTTATACAAACCCTAGTCCTACTGAATTAAGTCCACACTCTTATGACCCCATTTAATCTTAGTTACTTTCTTAAAGGCCTGTCTCCAAAGACCGTGACATTAGGAGTTAGGGCTTCCACATAAGAATTCAGGGAACACAATTCAGTCCGTAACAGACACATAGATCTGATGACAGGACACTCATTATTATTATTTTAGAAATGGGAAGACTAAGGTTGGAACCTCTAAGTTATTTGTGCATACAGTGATCATGAGAGTTGGAAAAGGCTTATTACTTTCCCACAATCATACAGTATGGTGGACAGGACAGTTATCCCTGCCTGGCAAGTACAATCTGAACCACAGCAACAAAACAACAACAACATCACCTAAATCAACAGAAAATTAACCAGGTAGGTTGTAGATACCTCCTGGAACACCTCTAAGGCTTTACTGAATTTCCAAAAGGAACAGGATTAAACAGTGCTTGCTGACTTCAGGGAACACGCTCTTTCATGATGCTGAGCAAGAATGTCCCAGAAATATTCTCAGGACATCAAACACAGATCCAAATCTTATAGCTAGCCTCCCAGGGAACCTTTAATACCCTCACAGAATAAACCACGCTATTTGTGCCTCTGGAGGATGAAGGATGAAGCAACCGCCCCAGCTGTGACTTGAAACTGGGGTTCTGATGCGTTTGGGTTCTGGGGAAGCAGGATATTTCAAAGCCAGCTTTGCCTTTAGCCTTGTAAACCGGCCCCTCCGGCTGTGTTCAAACACATGACTTGCTCACTGCACAATGTAATGATTATCCAACTTTCACCAGAGGGCTATGCAAGAACAAAAGGCTGAGTGATAAAGAGGATTTTTATTATTAGGTTGCTGTTCTTATGAAACATTCATATAGCAAAGGAATTGCTTTGCCGTTAAAAAATTTTTGTGAAGGAAGCTTTATGAAAAAGGTGCTTACATGGCCTTTAAAGTAACTATACATGTATTCAGAATGTGTATATATATATATATATATATATATATATATATATATATATAAAGAAAACAAAAAGGCTGAGTTTAGAAACTCAGTTCAGAACCATATTTTAAAATATAAGTAAGGGAAAATGTAGACATCTATTGGACTAGTTTAAAACTCCACAGGCATGGATTGAACACTAATTATATGTCAAGTAGAATTTATTTTATTTTGGTACATGTGCTGTTGGTAATGACTCCCCATTCCTCTTCTGCCACAGCTTGGCATTTATTTGGAACCACAGACCCCATTAAGGTGGGTAGCTCAAGGCACACGGGTTGTGTCCACACAATTCATCAGGATTTTATAGGTTCCCAAGTGCAATGAGTGTTATTTTCAATTCAGCATCTTTTCCCTCCACCCTCCTAGCTAGCCTCACCCAGCACCACCACTTGTATAAATAAACCGTGAAAGTCCAAATCCTTTGAAATTGTGGTGCTGGTCTCGCTTTCTCGAGTGAGGAGTGACAGTGCATAGGTGAGTGTATTACTTGCATTATCAAAGTAGATCAATACATCCTATTCTTTTTTCTAACTAGGTAGGGAAAAGTATTCTTGCTTATAAGTATTTCACATGAAAATATGTTTAGGTTAACAAGCTCTTCTTTAGAAGTTCAAAAAATGTTATTAATAGAAGCAGAAAGGAAAATATTATTAACATGGTTTGGTGGTTTTTGCCAGGGAGCTTACACATAGCAGGACAAAATTAAATGAGGAACTTTGGAAAGAAAGAAGTCAACCTGGAGAGCATGACACTTCTGAGGGTCACAACACAGTAAGTAAAAGATGTTAAAGAAAAACATAATTAGAAAGTGGCAAGAAGAGAATTCTTCGATTATGTATTCTGTTCCTGTGCTCAGTCGTATCTGACTCTCTGCAATCCCATAGACTGTAGCTCACCAGGCTCTTCTCTCCATGGGATTTTTCTTAAGAATACTGGAGTGGGTTGGCATTTCCTCCTCCAGGGAATCTTCCCAACCTGGGGCTCAAAGCTGCACCAACTGTGTTTCCTGCATTACATGTGGATTCTTTACTCACTGAGCCATAGTTATTAGTCTCAGAGTAAATCATCAGCTGGTACCTGTGTTAGGATATCACAAGGTGGTACAAGATGATGTTGAAGAGTAAGGGCTCTGGAGTCTGATCCACTTGCATTTGAATCCCTGGTCTACAGATTGGGTGACTTTGGGCATTGTCACCCAATTATCCAGTAACTTTGGGCAAGTTATTGGATCTTTGAAGGACTGATGCTAAAGCTAAAACTCCAATACTTTGGCCACCTCACGCAAAGAGTTGACTCATTGGAAAAGACTCTGATGCTGGGAGGGCAGAAGAAGAAGGGGACGACAGAGGATGAGATGGCTGGATGGCATCACTGACTCAATGGACGTGAGTTTGAGTGAACTTCCGGAGTTGGTGATGGACAGGGAGGCCTGGTGTGCTGCAATTCATGGGGTCCCAAAGAGTCAGACACAACTGAGTGACTGAACTGAACTGAACTGAAACTGTAACATCCCCTGTAAAATGGAGGGAATCACGTTACTTGGAGCGCTTGTGAGAATTACCTAACAGAGCTACCAGAAATGCTTAGGAAATGCCTGGTTTGGATGTTGTGTAAGTTCATTAAGTATTAAAGTCATGGAGCCCTAGAGCTAGAAGGTATCTTAACAGAACCTCACAAACTCCAACATTTTACAGAGTAGGAAAGTGAGGAGCTAAAGCATTAAGTTTCTTGCCAGAGGTGATACAAGCATAAAATCATCTTCCAAGTTGCGTTTTAATGGTTTTTAGGACACTGTTGTTAATCAGTTCAGGCTGCAGTTAAAAAGGAGAAGGCAATGGCACCCCACTCCAGTACTCTTGCCTGGCGGATCCCATGGACAGAGGAGCCTGGTAGGCTGCAGTCCATGGGGTCGCTAGGAGTTGGACACAACTGAGAAACTTCACTTTCACTTTTCACTTTCATGCATTGGAGAAGGAAATGGCAACCCACTCCAGTGTTCTTGCCTGGAGAATCCCAGGGACGGGGGACCCTGGTGGGCTGCCATCTATGGGGTCACACAGAGCCGGACACGACTAAAGCAACTTAGCAGCAGTAGCAGCAGTTAAAAAATAACACAGACTGTGTGCCTTAAACAACGTGAATTTATTTCTCACAGTCTGGAGGCTGGGAAGTCCAAGATTGAGGTGCTGGCAAATTTCAGTCCCCCATAAGTGTCCTCTTCCTGGCTCTTGGATGGACACCGGATGCCTTCTCAGTGTCCTCACGTGGCAGAGCTCCAGTCTCCTCTTCTTATAAAGGCAGTAATCTAGTTATATTACTCCGCTCTCATGACCTTATCTAAGCTTAATCACCTCCCAAAGATCCCACCTCCAGTATCATTCCGTTTAGAATTAGAGCTTAAATATACAAATTTTGGGAAGACACAAACATCCAGTCCATAACAGACACAAACTCTGGTGCTGTGGAAAGAGCCTGTTAAGAACGCAGTGTTTTCGTCATAAGGATCTTAGGCAAGTCCCTTAATCTTCCCGTTTCCTCACCTAATAAATGTGATGGGTGGGAGGACTTATCTCAAAGTGCAGTTCAGCTCTACACTAATGTGATATTATTCTTTAAAAATATGAGTGTAATTTAAAGTGAGAGATACCATGTTTGGAGTAAGAAAAACAAGGAGTAATTGGGACCTCAGGACGCAACAGGGGAGAGCAGGGCTAGGTAGTTTCTGGCAAAGGAAGAGCAGAAGAAGCAGTACGAATCTTGAGGCACAGGAGAAAACCAGAATGAGAAAAAAGGGAAATGTAATACAGGAAGGCCTCATCGAAGGCTAGTTAGAATTCTAAAGTGTGCCCAGGGCCAAAATTCTGCCTGTTTTGTTTTAGGATTAATAAGCACATATACAGTATAACAGTAGGGACTGAGAGAGGTCACTGATAGCCATTCATAGCTTGGTGCTTAATTAAGGAAAGTGATTAGAATAAAATAACACTAAAGCATAAAGTGTGTTGGAATGAGAGGAGAATGACAGAGTTTCTGCTCTCTGACATCACATCATTCAGTATGTTAGACATGTGAACATAGGAATACCTGTGAGTGGATTGGAAAGAGTTTTATGTATTTACCTTAATCTCCCAAGTTGGGCTTTCCAGGTGGCTCAGTGGTAAAGAATCTACCTGCCAAGCAGGAGACATGGGCTCCATCCCTAGGTTGGGAAGATGCCCTGGAGAAGGAAATAGCAACCCCCTCCAGTATTCTTGCATGGGAAGTCCCATGGAGAGAGGAACCTGGTGGGCTATAAGCCTTGGTGTCACAAAGAGTCAGACCCAACTTAGCTACTAAACAGCAGCAATAACATCTCCCAAGTTGACCATGTCCCTCAGCAAGATGAGCAGAAAGGGCTCTGATTTCTAATTATAGATTCAAGAATCTACTCAGGGGAACTTACCTGCTCAGCATAGTTTTTTTTTTTTTTTTTTTCTTCTTTCCTTCATAGCTTCCAGATGATCCTAAGAGAGCAACACTGCTGTGTAAGCATCATCCTAATTACAAGTGTGTCCATAAACTGGGTACCTTTTATGGCTAACTTTTGCTCATAAAAATATCATTTAAGCTTATAATTAACTATACAACTGGTCATAACTGTTAAAAGATTTTGATATGATGATAAAATATCAATTATAGTAGTAAATATATACCTATATGTACACATATATGAAATATTAATATCCTATTTCTTGATGAAACAACTTTGATTTCTTGAATACAATTCTGTGCTTCACGACAGTCATCCACAAAGGAACCCAAAATCAGCAGTGCTCTAAAAAAGCAGTCAGTGGTTGCAAGGGGATGAAGAAAGGCAAAGACAGAAATCTCAACCAACTCTCTGAAAATTAAGGGATAAGACTCCCCAGTTTTTACTGTGCATTTTGAGACTTTTTCTCTCATGCAGTGCAGTCAATGCATTTCCTGAAGTTCTGCACTGACTCAAAGATGTTTAATTGTCTTGCCTAGTTTTGTTTAAACTGGCTGAGCCTGGTATTGGTAGGTCTCCAATAAAACTTTTTATTATTTTGAAAATACTACTCTTCCCTTTCAAATTTCCTAATTAAAGCCAGGGTAGATTCCACAGTTTCCTAGGTCACTTTTAGACAGAAGAAGAAAAAACAAAAACAAAAAAAAACTCTTCACCAGTTTTGTCCAATTTAAAACTTAATTTTCTTCTCCAATTGAGCATACACTTCCACCTCATTCTCTAGCACCCCCAAGTTTTAGCCTGGGGGACTTGTGGTGGGTGGAGACTGTTACCTGCTCTTTCACTCCTCTTCTCTCTGTCTCCTAGTTCTCGCTTTTCTTGATTTGGAGTGGAGGGGAAAGAGAAACAGTGACCCTCACACTCACTGAGGCAAGAAAGTACAGTTTCTGTCTGTGGTCTCTGATTCTCCATCAAGGCCCACTGTGGATTCAGTGTCGAAGCTGGCTCCCTCATGTGAGTGAGTTCCAACCTTGCAGGATTTCCCATTAGGAGATTTTCCTTTGGCTGAGCCTCTGATGGCTCAAATGGTAACGAATCTGCCTACAATGTGGGAGACTCAGGTTCAACCCCTGGATGGGCAAGATCCCCTGGAGAATTCCATGGGCAGAGAAGCCTGGTAGGCTATAGTCCATGGGGTCGCAAAGAGCCAGACCTGACTGAGGAACCAACACAAGGAGTGGGATCACATTTAATTACCTGTTTTGTGTTTATCTGAACCTTGAGAAACTCACACATGCTTGCTTTGCCAGTTAGGGTGCAGGAGTACAGGCTGCTCCTTTGCTATCCTGTTTTTCCGTCCAAGCGTTGCACTCTCTTCCTTATTGACATCCCCAGGGAAAATCAACAAACACTTTTAGCACAGACATTTAAGCTGGAAATGAGGCAATAGTCTCCCATTCTTTCATGTATCTGAATAAATGGCTATCCTTGAACTTCCCTCCTCACTAGACTTTGCAGGGATGAGTGGGAATAACAGATCCACTCTATCCCTCACTAAGCTGATGACCCATGACTCTCAAACAGCCCCTTTCCTTGAACCCCACTTGAAAATACAAAGCCCAGGAGGGGAGATGGCACTTGGTGTGTCATAGCCATTTTGGCCATCTCCCAATAAACCCTGTAGAGTTCTCTCATTTCAGTCACTTCTTTGGCTACTGTTAAAGCGTAGGATAACTGTTGTCTCTTTCCTTTAATCTTAAGGTCTTGATCACCAACTCCAGAGCAATAAAGGAAGTTCCATTAAGCATGCTAATATAGATAGATGCTTTCTCATCCCAAACCCTCCCTATTCAGCCATTGCATTTTTCCAGCTGTCACCATTAGCAGAGCTCAGTTTCTCAAGCAGCTAGGTGTGATGCCTCCCTCACTGCCCTCAACCATCAGACCCTTCATCTAGTAGTGTGTTAGGTTTGTCTAGTCCTGTAATATATATAAGTCAAAAGATTTTGTCATTGCCCTGTTGCACTCACAAGTGCATTTTTACTCGGAGAGAATCTCCTATTAGATATCCAGACACTTGGGCTGGACAAAACAGCAGATGGTACCTAGGCCTGTTCATACTCTAAATGAGTCAAAAAGTATGTTAGTAGTAATAAAATAGCAATAAAATTCTAGCAATATAATAGAATATACATGTCCAAATGAACCATATCAAATCATTTTTTAAATACTCTTTTGGGCTTTTTATGATCCATAAAATCAAACCAGTCAATTCTAAAGGAAATCAGTCCTGAATATTCATTGATGACGATGCTGAAGCTGAAGCTCCAATATTTTGGCCACCTGATGTGAAGAACTGACTCATCAGAAAAGACCCTGAGGCTGGGAAAGATGGAAGGCAGGAGGAGAAGGGGATGACAGAGGATGAGATGGTTGGATGGCATCACTGACTCAATGGACATGAGTTTGAGCAAGCTCTGGAAGTTGGTGATGAATAGGGAAGCCAGGCATGCTGCAGTCCGTGGGTCACAAAGAATCAGACATGACTGAGCGACTGAACTGACTGAATGATCCATAAAAGAAAGTAATTGTTATAACTTTTATAATTTTTTAAATCTAAAATTGTGTACTCAAATTGATCACCCATCTATTTCACCAGACTTGCCTCCTTTGTTTATTTTCACTAATTAGATTTGCCCCCAGAGTATCCTCAGGGCTAACATTGGAGAGATTAAAAAATATGTATGTTCCATATTCTAAAGGCAGTACAAACAAATGAAAACAAAAGCAAAGAAAAGGGAAAAAGAAAGAGTATACAACTTGGCATATTCATTAGTTTAAACCATATCAACAAATAGCCCCACAGTTTCAGTAGCTTTTAGCAATAGAATTATATCTCACTTATGTACCACACAGGCTGCAGACTTGCTATAGCTGTGCTAGGCTGCCCTGGACTTCACACAGCAGTGCTCAGCTCCGCTCAGCATTGTCTTCTCATTCCAGCACTGAAGGAACACCCCCATCCCTCACCCTCAACCTCCAGCAGGGACATGCTGTTCTCATGGCAGAAAGCAGAAGTACAAGATGGCAAACCAATCCATGATAGTACATTTAAAGCGTCCACATGGACATGGGCATACATTTTATCCAGACATAGCCTACTGGCTTAAGCAAAGTCACAAGGCCAATCCTGACATGGGGTGGAAAAGTAGATGTTGCCTCTGGGAAGACACTGGAAGTCACAGAGCAAAGAGTGTAGTTGTGTAAGCTTCAGAGAAGAAAGCATGGCGTTGGGAAAAATAATCAAATCTACCACACAGTGTGAACACAGTGGAAAGATTGTAAGTATGAACACATGGCATTCTGAACACACTGCTTTGGAGGTGGTAATAAATATTTGGTACATAAATTGCAAAACGGGAATAAAATGAAGTCAGTTCATACCTTAGGGGCTCTTCTCATATATTTAAGTGTTCTAAAAATGTATACAATCTCCAGAGTATGAATTTCATTATCTTCTGAATTTATTCCTTTTTAATAGTTTTATATTCTTGTTTCAAAGTGGCTTATAGACAAATGTATGTTGCAAAACAGCTATTGATTAGAAATTACATTTCAGCAGACTTGGACCATGTAATGCTCCCTATGTGCAAAATTCAAAAGAAGTTCAGTGCTATATTTCTGAAAGAGCAAATCAACATTCTAGAAATGAGCTAGTCATAGGAAACAGTTATGTTTGCAAGACAATAAAATGTATCAGCTACCTCAGTTTAGGGAAATATTAAATAAATCTCTCAACCAATGAGAAGTAAAATAAAGTTATAAAGACTAAAGAGGTATGTTATTTTTTACTTTTTAACAAACTGTTGAAAACTTTTAGTTAATAATTCCATATCAAATATTGGATTTCAGCCTTTATATGTCCCAGGGTTATAAATACACTTGAGGAAGTCACATTCTAAACTTCAACCGTGGTCACTAAGACCTGGTCTAGGAGCACACCCCTGACCCCACCTAAAGTAAAAACCAAAAGAGGCAATGGGACGGGGAGGCCCTGGAGTGACCTGAAATCACTCATCTTCACTGTGTAGCTCAATTTTCTTCCGAATGTTTCCTCTCTTCCCTCAAAGGAAATATACATGTGGGTGTGTATTTCATACATTCATTCATGTCTGACTCCTTGTGACCCCCTGGACTGTAGCCCACCAGGCTCCTCTGTCCATGGAATTCTCCAGGCAAGAATACTGGAGTGTGCTGCCATGCCCTTTTCCAGGAGATCTTCCTGACCCAGGGATCAAACCTGAGTCTCCTGCATTGCAGGCAGATTCTTTACCATCTGATTAGGAGATCATGCTCTTGAGAACTAAAATTAAGACCTACACTGAAGGGAGTCATGAGGCAAGGAGAGTTGCGTTGGTGTGATTCTGTTCTGTCCTGCTGGTAGACTGATGAAATGAGAAGAAATGGAGAGAAGCTCTAATTTCCAAGGAAAATCTCCATTTCATGCTGCTGGGGTTTGTGTATATAAGTTCACCACTATCCCCTTAACTTAGGCAAATGCCTTTAAGACATCCCAGAACAAGTACGCTCTGTCACCAGGGGTATATTTGCTTCTCTTCTTGTTTTTTGCCTCTCGTTCTCAACACTACCAAAACCTTTAATCAGCTGGATTTTATGCATGTATTCTCATTTTAATGTTGTCATTACTTACAGTCCATTAGACACATGTAAAAACTAATATCAAACTACTCCTGTATCTCACCGGCACTGAGATAAACAGGTCTCTGATATTTTGAGGTTTACCTCATAGTTTGTTTGTGGTCACACTGCCTGCATCTTAAAATCCCAGTCTTTCAGCACCAAGTATTATTTCCTATTTCTCAATCCTTTGACCTGAACTTTAAAAAATTATTATTTTTTTAATTTGGCATAAGCAATTCTGCTTTTCCCGGTGACAAGAGTTTCTATAATTCTCAGGGGAAAGTGACCAGTTGTTTTCCAGTCTTACAAACAGAAGCAGCAGGTAAAAAATACCACATGATGGGTTTGCCACTTCCTGCTGGTGAAGGTCATTGACACAGAGTTATGTAACCCTCCACTCAAAATTGAATAGTCCAGCTTTCTCTGAATAGATTAAAATTAAAGTACATGTTAAATTTCTCTCCTCAGTTAAAATGATTGTCCCTGACAACACAGGGATAGACTAATTGACCTCTCAGGATCATTATACAACACACTATCATTTCAATTTTGCGCTGTGTAAAAAAACTTACAAGTTGAGTAAAAACCAGGAGATCATGTCATCATGGGAGAAATGAAAGTCTGAATGAGACATGTTCTATAAGGAAAATAATCACAATGAAATACACTGAGTTTTCTTCACTTAAAAAATTTTAAAGCACAGTCACATAATCTCTCTACAAATCTTCCCTGCTCTGTTTTATTTTTTTATTTATTTTTAAGGATTTTTTTTGACGGTGAACCATTTTTTAAGTCTTTATTGAATTTGTTACAATATTGCTTCTGCTTTATGTTTTTTTAGTTTTTCGCCATGAGACAAGTGGGATCTTAGTTCCCCAACTAGTAATTGAACCCACACACCCTGCAGTGGAAAGCAGAGTCTTAACCACTGGGCTGCCAGAAAAGTCCCTGCTCTGTTTTATTTTGAACAATGAGTTAGACTGATTTTTTTCCCCTCTTTGAACCAGCACTTATGAGAGAAGCAAATAGACTTCTAATAGAATTCAGTTCAGTTCAGTCACTCAGTCGTGTCCAGCTCTTTGCAACCCTGGGGACTGCAGCATGCCGGGCTTCCATCACCAACTGCCAGAACTTACTCAAACTTGTGTCCATCGAGTTGGTGAAGAGTATTTGGGATACAAGCAATACAATTTTGACAGTTCCTATGACCATACTCCCATTCCTAAAATATATCTTCTCTAATTATTTAGTAAAAAGTTAACTTCATCTGTGCAAAATAACCTTTCATCATATATGTAATAGTCAGGCAGTAATAGAGTTATATTTGTGTTCTAAAAGTTTTAAATAATAATATCTTTAAAAACAAGTAACTCAGTATTTTAAATGTATGAGAGTGTTGGCAAGCATTGATATGGGATATGGAAATATTCTACCCATCACTTCCTTACCTTATTGAAAACTAAGCAGCCTATATAACTGTATATTACTGAAGTCCTCAAATTACTGTGAAAATCTCTGAGGTATACATGAGTACATGCTCAGTCGCTTCAGTCATTTCCAACTCTTTGCAACCTCATGGACTATAGCCCACCAGGCTCCTCTGTCCATAGGGTTCTTCAGGCAAGAATACTGGGGTGCCATGCCCTCCTGCAGGGAATCTTCCCCATACAGGGATAGAAACTGTGTCTCCCGTGTCTCCTGAATTGAAGGTAGATTCTTTACCACTGACCCACTGGGGAAGCCCCTCTGAGGTATACACTCTGCGGAAAATATCTTGAAGTTTTAAATGTGAATGCTTTCATTTGAGGGTTTCCAGTTCACATTCATACAATTCTCCTAGAGCCTTCAAATAATGACATGATTCATTTATTATGTCTGAAATCTCAAAATCTCATTGAAGGAGTAGATAGGAAACTTTTTCGTTGTCTGTTATTCTCCTTACATTGAAAATATAAGTATCAATAGATTATATTTTCATCAATATATCTTTAGCCCCTTAGGTTTTTTTTTTAATGCTTTTCAGAAGTAAGAAGTATTATTCTACTCGGTTTATGTTCCCTTTGCCAAAGTAAAAGAGGTGCGAGAATATAAGTTGGCTTCGTAAAGATGACAAGGGAGCAAGCCCTTTCCTAAAAAAACAAAAAAAGTAGATTCATTCAATTATTTTTTTTAACTTAAATGTGTAGGAATAGAGAGTTCGTTCAGAGTTGAGTGGCTCAGTCATGTCCGACTCTGCAACGCCATGAATTGCAGCACGCCAGGCCTCCCTGTCCATCACCAACTCCCGCAGTTCACTCAGACTCACGTCCATCGAGTCCGTGATGCCATCCAGCCATCTCATCCTCTGTCATCCCCTTCTCCTCCTGCCCCCAATCCCTCCCAGCATCAGAGTCTTTTCCAATGAGTCAACTCTTTGCATGAGGTGGCCAAAGTATTGGAGTTTCAGCTTTAGCATCATTCCTTCCAAAGAAATCCCAGGGCTGATCCCCTTCAGAATGGATTGGTTGGATCTCCTTGCAGTCCAAGGGACTCTCAAGAGTCTTCTCCAACACCACAGTTCAAAAGCGTCAGTTCTTCGGCACTCAGCCTTCTTCACAGTCCAACTCTCACATCCGTACATGACCACAGGAAAAACCATAGCCTTGACTAGAAGGACCTTAGTCAGCAAAGTAATGTCTCTGCTTTTGAATGTGCTATCTAGGTTGGTCATAACTTTCCTTCCAAGGAGTAAGCATCTTTTAATTTCATGGCTGCAGTCACCATCTGCAGTGACCTTGGAGCTCCCCAGAAAATAAAGTCTGACACTGTTTCCACTGTTTCCCCATCTATTTCCCATGAAGTGATGGGACCGGATGCCATGATCTTCATTTTCTGAATGTTGAGCTTTAAGCTAACTTTTTCACTCTCCACTTTCACTTTCATCAAGAGGCTTTTTATTTCCTCTCACTTTCCGCCCTAAGGATGGTATCATCTGCATATCTGAGGTTACTGATATTTCTCCTGGCAATCTTGATTCCAATTTGTGTTTCTTCCAGTCCATCGTTTCTCATGATGTACTCTGCATATAAGTTAAACAAGTAGGGTGACAATATACAGCCTTGACATACTCCTTTTCCTATTTGGAACCAGTCTGTTGTTCCATGTCCAGTTCTAACTGTTGCTTCCTGACCTGCATACAGATTTCTCAAGAGGCAGGTCAGGTGGTCTGGTATTCCCATCTCTTTCAGAATTTTCCACAGTTTAATGTCATCCACACAGTCAAAGGCTTTGGCATAGTCAATAAAGCAGAAATAGATGATTTTCTGGAACTCTCTTGCTTTTTCCATGATCCAGCGGATGTTGGCAATTTGATCTCTGGTTCCTCTGCCATTTCTAAAACCACCTTGAACATCAGGAAGTTCACAGTTCACATATTGCTGAGGCCTGGCTTGGAGAATTTTGAGCATTACTTTACTAGCATGTGAGATGAGTGCAATTGTGTAATAGTTTGAGCATTCTTTGGCATTGCCTTTCTTTGAAATTGGAATGAAAACTGACCTTTTCCAGTCCTGTGGCCACTGCTGAGTTTTCCAAATTTGCTGGCATATTGAGTGCAGCAGTTTCACAGCATCATCTTTCAAGATTTGAAATAGCTCAACTGGAATTCTGTCACCTCCACTAGCTTTGTTCGTAGTGATGCTTTCTAAGGCCCACTTGACTTCACATTCCAGGATGTCTGGCTCTAGGTGAGTGATTACACCATCGTGATTATCGGGGCCATGAAGATCTTTTTTTTACAGTTCTTCTGTGTATTCTTGCCACCTCTTCTTAATATCTTCTGTTTCTGTTAGGTCCATACCATTTCTGTCCTTTATTGAGCCCATATTTGCATGAAACGTTCCCTTGGTATCTCTAATTTTCTTGAAGCGATCTCTAGTCTTTCCCATTCTGTTGTTTTCCTCTATTTCTTTGCATTGATCGCTGAAGGAGGCTTTCTTATTTCTTCTTGCTATTCTTTGGAACTCTGCATTCAGATGCTCATATCTTTCCTTTTCTCCTTTGTTTTTCACCTCTCTTCTTTTCACAGCTATTTGTAAGGCCTCCCTAGACAGCCATTTTGCTTTTTTGCATTTCTTGTCCATGGGAATGGTCTGGATCCCTGTCTCCTGTACAATGTCACAAACCTCATTCCATAGCTCATCAGGAACTCTATCTGTCAGATCTAGGCCCTTAAATCTGTTTGCCACTCCCACTGTATAATCATAAGGGATTTGATTTAGGTCATACCTGAATGGTCTAGTGGTTTTCCCTACTTTCTTCAATTTCAGTCTGAATTTGGCAATAAGGAGGTCACGATCTGAGCCACAGTCAGCTCCTGGTCTTGTTTTGTTGACTGTATAGAGCTTCTCCATCTTTGGCTAAAAAGAATACAATCAATCTGATTTCGGTATTGACCATCTAGTGATGTCCATGTGTAGAGTCTTCTCTTGTGTTGTTGGAAGAGGGTGTTTGCTATGACCAGTGCATTTTCTTGGCAAAATTCTGTTAGTCTTTGTTCTGCTTCATTCCGCATTCCAAGGCCAAATTTGCCTGTTACTCCAGGTGTTTCTTGACTTCCTACTTTTGCCTTTCAGTCCCCTATAATGAAAAGGACATCTTTTTTGGGTGTTAGTTCTAAAAGGTCTTGTAGGTCTTCATAGAACCGTTCAACTTCAGCTTCTTCAATGTTACTGGTTGGGGCATAGACTTGGATTACGGTGATATTGAATGGTTTGCCTTGGAGACAAACAGAGATCATTCTGTCGTTTTTGAGATTGCATCCAAGTACTGCATTTTGGACTCTTTCCATGATGGCTACTCCATTTCTTCTGTGGGATTCCTGCCCACAGTAGTAGATAGATTGGTCATCTGAGTTAAATTCACCATTCCAGTCCATTTTAGTTCACTGATTCCTAGAATGTCAATGTTCCCTCTTGCCATCTCTTGTTTGACCACCACTTCCAATTTGCCTTGATTCATGGACCTGACATTCCAGGTTCCTATGCAGTACTGCTCTTTTCAGCATTGGACCTTGCTTCTATCACCAGTCATATCCACAGCTGGGTAGGAACAGAGAACATATAACAAATGAAAATAATGTGTTTCTTAGAATCTCTGTTAAAAAAAAAAAAGGAATCTCTGTAGCACAATACATAGTGGGCAGAGATGTAAAATTAGGAATGCAAATGAAACTCATCTATATTTATTAATATTTTGGCTCCTAGGTATTTAATCCTTTTTCTAAGCATTCCATTCTCATAACTTTCTTCTAGTTCCTTGGATGATAATTTTTTTTTTTTCCAGGAGAGAAGAAACTAGAGACAAGTTAAGAATTAAAGAATCAATCAAAGAGATTTAAAGGAATCAGTCTTTTTTACTTCAGTGTTTTAGGGCATAATAAAAAGTAAAGTTGAACCATATGGGAATTAGTTTCAAGGAAATAGAAATTGTCACGTGGCAGAGAGAGTAATCCAGTAATTGTCACTGTTCCATTATCTAGCGAAGTGTCCTTCCCATGTTTTGTTGTGCCTCCCCTGTTCATGGCACAAGCAGACTGCCAGTGAGAGAAGTTGGCTTGGGAGACTGCAAGATACAGCTGAACTAATGTTTTTTTATTGACTAGTACATACTTTGAGCTAAGCCCTTTTGAATTAGAATCACATTAACTTTTTCTATATTCTGTATAATTCTATATGTTAAGAGATATTACTTTTTTTTTTTTTTTTTAACCTCAACCAGCTTGAGTAAATAGCCTAAGTTACTTGGAAGTTGTAGGGCTGAGATTTGAATCAGAAATACTTGAAAGCAAAATGAAACAACAAAAAAGCACCGTGTTCTTGCCTTTATGGTATCTTCCTCCAGGTAATCAAGGGGAAGTAATGGAACAAAGAGCAATACACAGATATATGACAGTGTGGGGACATTATCTATTGAAGAAAAACAGAAAAACTTGGGGTTGATGGTTGAGTCGCCATTAAGTATAGTGACTATCAAATACAATTTAAAAAACTTTGTCTGTATTATAATAAGTCAAAAATAGGCTCTTAGGGTAAGTTATTTGTCATAGAACTTAAAAAGCCTGAAAGAAAAAAGAGTGCATCGTGAACTGAAATGAGGAATAGTGGGTCTCTTATTGATTTTTCACTCTCAGATTCTCATTAACTATCAGATGAAACTTGATGACTGGCAACAAATAAACAACATTTTCCCCATTCTAGGCTGTTAAACTGCCCAAAGCCATCACACAGATTAGTCTGAAAGGCACTTATTGTTCCTGCTGGAGGTGTTTTAAAAAATCAGCTTTAGATATAAGAATTCTTTTTCTCCCTTTCCTTCAGGCTGCTAAAGGATGCACAGAATGAAGCTTATTTTAAAAGCTGGTATCAGAAGCTATTGGCTGCACTCCAATTCTGTGCAGGAAAAGCCTTGAGGGATGAGTTTTCCAAGGAGCAGAAACTTATCAAGATTCTGGGAGACATTGGGGAAAAAGTCAAGACTGCTAGTGACCCTCAAAGACAGGTTTGTTGGGACATCAATCTTCATGTAATGAAGTTTTGTTTTCTTTTTCATTATGGTTCAATTAAGTTTGAATTTCATAACACAGATAGTACATTCCTTGACTGCCATTTAGTTATAAGACACTTCAATTAATTCTTTTGATTAAGTTTTTCTTGTCAATTTACTATCCTAATGTTAACTTCTATCACCAGGACACAGTTTTTTAATTTAAATAGCCATGTTGCACAAACAGTACCTGACAAGAGACCAATTTCAAGGCAATTTGACTAAAATGACCAGATGAAGTAATTTCCTCCAAATGGAAGCACAATTCAGGCTTACAGAAGAAGTACACAAATGGGACTTTTTAAACACCCTTGTCCAAGGGACAAAATTTTGGTCTAAATTTTTCCAACTCTGCACTAATCAAAGTTACATTTTTAAAGGCTTTTTTTTTTCTTTTTTTTTTTTTTTTTGCCACAACAAATGAAATACATGAAACAAATCAATAGTGGTGTGGATAGTAAGACTTTCATGCTAACATCCATGGATGGTAGTCAAAATATTGTACCTCTTTCATCACTGATTATAATAAAGGGCTTGGCTGTTCTTTTTCTTGATCTAGTGGAAGAACACTTGCTCTTTTTAACTGTCTGTGTTACTAGTTCCCTTCATTAGTGATGTTCCCTTCACTGTTACAGACCATTGAGTAGATTCTCTTAAGCTCATATTCTAGATGTAGAGAGATAGTGAACTTCCATTCATTGGATTAAGAATATCATTCAATAACAAGGACTTACTATGGTCTAGGAGTTAAGGATAGAAAGACGACTAAACCATGAATCTTGTCCTCAAGGGAGCTCATGGTCTCTCTCCACCCACTGTTTAAAATCAACAAGTTTTCAACAAAATGATATGAAAATAGTAGGAGGCAAAGTGTCCCAGAACTCTTTCCCAGCGCAAGATTTTTCTAACTGGAAATCACTTCATTTGGTAGTAATGCCAGAAGCTGTGCTACTTCACCTACATAGGAAAACATGGAAAATAAAAAGCAGAAGCATGGAATTTGTTTTTAAATGGGAGGCATATAATCTCTGGATGCAGAGAAGAGCCTTAAGGCATATAACATGATAAGCAATGCAAAAAATATTTCTATGACTTCTCCATGTTATTGCAAACTCATTAGTTATTGTCTAATGGTAAACAAAAAGTTGAGCACAAGTAAAATAAATTTGGTTTAAAATTTACAAACTTTGTGTATAAGTTTGGTCTTTATTTCTTATATTTTAAAGTCCCTCGTGTATTGAAGATGTGTACTACAGTCAGTACAGTGCCTTTTTTGACCAATTGCATCAAGTTCCGAAATGATACTGACATCATCCTCTCATATAAATGCATTTCTCTCACCTTGACTGACTGCTCTTGTGAGAACACCTCTTCACATGAAAACAGGAAGAGAAAAAAGAAGGAGGTGGGAGAAGAATTTATAATTTCTCACAAGTTACTGTAAGCTTTTTTTTTTTTTTTAAGTCCAATTAACAGGACTGGAAAAGGTCAGTTTTCATTCCAATCCCAAAGACAGGCAATGCCAAAGAATGCTCAAACTACCGCACAATTGCACTCATCTCACACGCTAGTAAAGTAATGCTCAAAATTCTCCAAGCCAGGCTTCAGCAATACGTGAACCATGAACTTCCAGATGTTCAAGCTGATTTTAGAAAAAGCAGAGGAACCAGAGATCAAAGTACCAACATCCGCTGGATCATCAAACAAGCAAGAGAGTTCCGGGAAAACATCTATTTCTGCCTTATTGACTATGCCAAAGCCTATGACTGTGTGGATCACAATAAACTGTGGAAAATTCTGAGAGAGATGGGAATACCAAACCACCTAAACTGCCTCTTGAGAAATCTGTATGCAGGTCAGGAAGCAACAGTTAGAACTGGACATGGAACAACAGACTGGTTCCAAATAGGAAAAGGAGTACATCAAGGCTGTGTATCATCACCTTGCTTATTTAACTTACACGCAGAGTACATCATGAGAAACGCTGGACTGGAAGAAGCACAAGCTGGAATCAAGATTGCTGGGAGAAATATCAATAACCTCAGATATGCAGATGATACCATCCTTAGGGCGGAAAGTGAGAGGAAATAAAAAGCCTCTTGATGAAAGTGAAAGAGGAGAGTGAAAAAGTTGCTTAAAGTCCAACATTCAGAAAACGAAGATCATGGCATCCGGTCCCATCACTTCTTGGCAAATAGATGGGGAAACAGTGGAAACAGTGTCAGACTTTATTTTGGGGGGCTCCAAAATCACTGCTTTCCTGGTGGCTCAGAGGTTAAAGCGTCTGCCTCCAATGTGGGAGATCCGGGTTCAATCCCTGGGTCGGGAAGATCCCCTGGAGAAGAAAATGATAACCCACTCCAGTATGCTTGCCTGGAGAATCTCATGGACAGAGAAGCCTGGTAGGCTACAGTCCACGGGGTCACAAAGAGTCAGACACAACTGAGCGACTTCACTTCACTTCACTTCAAAATCACTGCAGATGGTGATTGTAGCCATGAAATTAAAAGACACTTACTCCTTGGAAGGAAAGTTATGACCAACCTAGAGAGCATATTGAAAAGCAGAAACATTACTTTGCCAACAAAGGTCCGTCTAGTCAAGGCTATGGTTTTTCCAGTGATCATGTATGCATGTGAGAGTTGGACAGTGAAGAAAGCTGAGAGCCGAAGAATTGATGCTTTAGAACTGTGGTGTTGGGGAAGACTCTTGAGAGTCCCTTGGACTGCAAAGAGGTCCAACCAGTCCATCCTAAAGGAGATCAGCCCTGCGTGTTCATTGGAAGGACTGATGCTAACGCTGAAACTATAATACTTTGGCCACCTCATGCGAAGAGTTGACTCATTGGAAAGGACCCTGATGCTGGGAGGGATTGGGGGCAGGAGGAGAAGGGGACGACAGAGGATGAGATGGCTGGATGACATCACCGACTTGATGGACATGAGTTTGAGTAGACTCCAGGAGTTGGTGATGGGCAGGGAGGCCTGGAGTGCTGTAATTCATGGGGTTGCAAAGAGTCAGACACGACTGAGTGACTGAACTGAACTGAACTGATATCCAGTGAAGAGATTTTAGTTAAACAGAGCAGAGGTTCCACTCTGTGATGCTCTTCAGGCAAATCCAAGTATAGAAAAGACAAAGAGGGCAGACAAAAAGAATCCCATTGTGGAACTTTGCCCCATTTCTCCTCCTTGTTTTTCTGGATTCTGGGAGCAGTCAATTCTGTTATTTGACCATGAGCCAGGAGTCAGAGCTGCGAAACTCTTGAGAGTTAGTCAAGCATCATTAATCTGATATCCTCATTTGTAGAAATGTAGTTAAAAGAGTTTTCAAAGTAGGCCAGAAGTTTTTTGTTTTTTTGTTTTTTTTTTAATCATTGCTTTTCCCTCTTTTTGACAGGGAATACACAATTCTTTCTTTCTTTCTTTCTTTCTTTTTTTACTGGAGTATAGTTGCCTTACAAAGTTATGTTAGTTTTTTCTGTACAGCAAAGTGGATCAATTACATGTATACATGTGTCCCCCCTTTTTCGGAGTTCCTTCCCATTTCAGTCACCACAGAGCACTGAGTAGAGTTCCCTGTGCTGTACAGTAGGTTCTTATTGGTTTTCTGTTTTATACATAATAGTGTATATATGTCATTCCCAACTTCCCAATTCATCCCATCCCCTCAGATCCCCCTTGATATCTGTAAGTTTGCTCCCTACCTCTCAGGGGATACACAATGCTAAAAGTGTTGTTTGGTCTCTGACCTTCCACGTATGCAGAGGACTGTGGAAGGGAGTAAGTCAAGTATCAGAAATACACTCACTGGCATTTAGTAAACTATTTGTTCATATATGTTACCATTTCTGACATTTATCAATTGTCCATAATTGTCTTTTTTGTCATCATTGCTCCTACTCTATGTAATTTTTTTTTTCTAAAATGTACTATTAGCATCAAGTGTAAATCTTAAGAGTTACAAACTAAGATTTCAGGGAATTACATAAATGGATCATGTTAATAATTCCTTAAAGTAGGGGTTGCAAGTTGCTGGGTCACAGGTCAAGCCCCATGCATCATGTTTCGTTCGAACAGAACAGTACTTTGTTTTGCTTTTGTTTTTAATTTAAAGTGCTTCAGAAAGGGCATTCGATCTTTACTCCCTCATTTTTCCTAGGACTCCCTCTTGTTTTAGCCTGTTGCCTCCTGATATGCAGCTACATCACCCACCGACCCAAAGCATCCAAGTGTGTAACCCCTAAATTAACAAGCTTATATAATCAATAGAAGAAACATATAACTTCAAGGGAAAGTCAAGTTCTTTACAGTTTCAAAAATGCTTTTTCTAATGATTTTTCACAGGAGGTCCTGAAGAAGGAGCTTGGCAGACTAGAAGAATTCTTTTGGTGTACAAAGACCTGTCACCTCCCTCTGAACCCTGCCTTATGCATACAGGGGATTGATGGTGATGTAAGTCGATGTATTCAGTAGATAAGTTGAATATTTTTAGTTTGTGTTGTTTAGGTTTTGAAATGCCAAAAACAATTTGTGAATTTTTATTATAATTATTTAACAAAAATTAATTGAATCTCATCCAAACTGCGTGATCTGTTTGATGCACTGTGTCCAGTTGGGATCACATTAACTGCATCAGCTATTTCGTTGGTTTATTAATAGAAGCAGACTTTCAGTTCAGTGAAAAAAATAAAGATACTCCTTACTTAAATTGATTTCTTGACTTAATCAAAACTGGTTGGTTTGGTGACCCCATGCAGGCTGGTTTAATTTCATGCTTATTTAGATTACGTGTGCACCCTTGCCTAGGACGCGAGTATATCATTAGCTATAACATCTCAGTTTTGATTCATTTTAAAATTCATTGATGTTCATGAATCATGATGCTATGTGATGTATTTTGTGATTTTACTCATGCCCAGAAAGCCCTTCTCAGCATCACTGAACTCACAGACCCCTTCTCTGCCAAGTCTCTATCAGTCACACTTGTCTGACTTAGAATCATTCTTTCTCCATGAGTTTTATTATTTTCTTTCTCCAAAACCCAAGACTAGAAGACTCTAATAAAAATGATTGATGTGACATTTAGAAGTGAAGAGATTAAACTTTCATACATACACAGTAAATGTTACGTAACTGAAGTCTTAATACAGTCAAGGAAACAAATTTAATAATTAAGGGGAAAATTAGACCATTAGTATGAATAGAAGAGGGCTTCCCAGGTAGCACAGTGGTGAAGAATCTGCCTGCCAAGCAAGATATGCAAGAGACTCAGGTTTGATCCCTGAGTCAGGAAGATCCCCTGGAGAAGGAAATGGCAACCTACTCCAGTATTCTTGCCTGGGAAATCCCATGGACAGAGGAACCTGGAGAGCTACAGTCCATCCATGGGGTCGCAAAGAATTGGACACGACTGAGCACGCACACACCCACACAATTCATGAATAGAAAACATTTTGCTAAAAACAATGCTGTCACCTTGACAACTTTTCTGCTACAAAGACACCCTACAAACTTTCCTAATATATGTATTTTGAATAAAAACAAAACAAGGCATCAACTCCATAAGCTGATATGTCTATCAAAGCTAAAATCCAAATCATCACTGATGTTTTATAAAAACGTGTAACATTTTTATTATGAGCAGTATACACTGATTAATGCTAAAGATACATGGAAACTCAATATTTCAAAGACAGCATATCTTTTTTTTTTGGTTATAAGTATTAATATATTTTTCTAGCACTACAATCAAATGAAGTTGGGTCCAGTCAACAGTTTTTGAAATGAAAAGGAAGGTTTTTACATAAATAACTAGGTCATTTAAGCAGCCACATGAGTAATACATAGAAAGAACAATGGAGATTGTGGAGGCCAGATGCTATTTTTTATTTCTGCCTTCTTGATTTGTTGTTATTGTTTAAGAAATAGAAAGATTTTTTTCAATTAAAATTATGTATCAGTTATGCCTCGTGCAGGCCTTGGGGATGTGGAGCACTGGCTCTCCTGGGTGGCTGTGGGAGTGTCCAGGTGAGCTGGCCAAGCCAAGGTCCCCACTAGCCCAGCAGTCAGCACCCAAAGTGCTGTGGCTGAGACCACGTTCCTCCCCTACAGCAACCCACAGCCATCAGCACTTTTCCTGAGGCTGGCAAGTGCCCCAAGTGGAGCCATCTCTTGCCCATATGCTCTGGTCAGCTCTGCTGTGCATATAGCAATGAACAGGGAAAGTGGCAGGCGAAGCTCTCACTGGCAGAATATTTGTCTGTTCTCAGTCCTACTGAACAGCAAGGAGGTCTGAAGGGACACACATCACCTCTGAAGGTGCCATAAGTGCAGCAAAAGTCTAGTCAGAACGCACATCTGGTTGACCATCAGGGAATCCATACTTGTAAGAACCTCTGGGAATATAATGAGTATGTTAAGAGCTTTAGAGAAACCCCTCAGCCAGTGGTTTATCTGAGCACCCACTGAGGGGACAGATTCTATGAAAGTGAATGTGAGGAGACTTGTCACCACTCCTCCCATCTCAGTAAATACTAGACAGGGAGAAACCTCATCAAGGTGACGAACATGAAACGCCTTCACTCCTCATTCTCTCAGAGGCACATCAGACAGCCCTTACTGGGGAGAAGTCTTCAGAATATCATGAGTGTGGGAGGCCTTCCTTCAGAGTAGAATCTTTTCACAGCACCAGGCACTTCATACAGGTGACAAATGTTATGTTGAAATGAATGTGGGAATGCTCTCTGTTTTGATAGAAATCTTACTGACCACCAGAAAGTTCACACTGGGGAGAAGTCTTACAAGTGTCAGGAATGTAGTAAGGCCTTCAGTCAGAGTAAATTCAGTGTCAAATAAGAGAGTCAAGGTCAGTCTTACTTGACACTGGGTCCTCCATGCCAGGAAACAAGCACATATGTATTGGCAGTGTAGAAAAGCCTTCAGTCAGACCTCTAAGCTTGTTGATTAGGAGCAAATTCATGCCAGAGAAAAGCCTTTTGAATGTGGCATGGCATGGCATTTAGTCTAGTAAATATCTTACTTTATGTTACAGACTTCACACCATCAAAAGCACAATAAATGGAAAATACACAGTTGAGACTCACATTTCATTATATATCACAGAATTCACACGGGTTAGAAGTCCTATGGATGTAATAATGAGCATGGGAAGGTCTTTGGTTATACCGCCAGTCCTCTAGGACATCAGAGAGCCCATCTGGGGAGAAAGCTGATAAATGCAGTGATGGTGGAAAAGTCAATACTGAGCTTATCGTGTGTCAGAAGTCACTCTGGAGAGAAGTCCCATGAATGAGAGAGCGTGGGAAAGCCTGCACACGCAGTCAGCATTCTAGTTTAATCACCATCAGTTAACTACACTAGGGAGAAGCACTCAGGCCTGGTTCAATCCATTTCTTAAAACATGGCCCTTCAAGACAGAAAGCAAAAGTCTTCTTAGGTTTGGCTAAGCTTTCTTTATAAGAAGAATTCTCACTCCTACCTCTCATTCTGACCACTAATCACAATGGACCATTTCCTATTTCACTAAGGGATGGATAGAATAAGAGAGTGGGAATAACAATGCAATCCTTCTCTATTCCTGGGAAAGTAAGGACCAGACTTTTCATTTACTAATAGGTTTCTTTTCCTTTTAAAAATCTCTTTTAAATCTATTTCAGCAGTATTTACTTTACAACAAGAGAAGTCATATCATCCTTTCCCTATTCTAACCTTTCTTATCTTTCTCTATTCCAGCTCCTTTATCTCATCATTTTTATAAACTATACTCTAAGACTTTGATTTATTCTTTCCTATCTCTTGGTTATGGCCTTCCCAGTCCACTTTTAACTTCTACTCTGAGGTGTCTTTGTTTGCCTTTTCCTATCTAGCAAACCTTTTCTTTCACCTGTTTATTAATCTATGTCTTTCACAATCTTCAAATTCAGCTCATCTCTGAAATACTCTCTTCTTCAAATGCTTCCTCATTCAACTATGTTACATTGCCTTGTAAATTATTTTTGACTTAATGCATGTTTGTATACTTTCATAGCAACTTTTCACAAGCTCTTTCAGAGGTAGATATGGTGCCTCTTTCTATTTGCATATAGATAGTGGTTTGTGTAGGAGAAGGAAATGAGGTCACACAGAGTTGGACACGACTGAAGCAACTTAGCAGCAGCAGCAGCAGTGGTTTGTGCATACTAGTTGTCAAGTGTATGGTATTTTTGTTGTGACTCTCAAAAAACAGACTGCATCTGAAAACCAAAATATGAAACAATGCAAGCACAATCCTTCTCAGTGATGTAATTACAAAGAGGGGCTCAGTCTCTTAGCTCTTTGTCTCTTCCCTGGACTTGGCATGCCTCAAAGACTATCACCTCCCCCCATACCTCTCATCCCTAGAGTTGAATGAGGAGAATTTGAAAACCACTAGTCTAGACTGTGGCCCAATACTGAGCTTTCTAATTGAATACCATGACATAAGGTCATATTCACTGATTGACTGATTCTTGCAGCAAGAATTCATTACTTAACAAGCAGCCTCATCCTTTCACTGTAAAACTCAAATTGATTCAATAAACAAGGGTTTCTGTTTGCTTGGGGATTATGTTAGATTTACATCGATAGGTTAAGAAATAGATCCTTTCCTCTCTTCTACCCATTTCAGACTTCTCAGAAATAATGACATTCAAACTGATCCTTCAAAATGTATTGATGTCATATTTTTACTAAGTTGATAAGTTGAAAGTATCAAATCCTTTTCCTTTTAGTATTGATTTAATTCTTCACTGTCAACATGAACTCTCTAATAACCTAAAAACATATAACCTTTAGCACTAGAAGAATTGTAAGCACATAAAAGGAAAATAATGGAAAGCAGTCGATATTGTTTATGATATTGTTCAGCTTTAGGTGAAGATAAAATGTAAAGTATAATTGAAAAACATCAGAATAGGAAATATATGTTGTACTGTTATTTGTAAAGATAAGAAAATGTTCATTAACAAAAAGGGAAAAAAATGCATTAATCTTTTAGAAGTACCTGATTAATATCAGACATTGTAAAAGCTATTTTATATCCATTAGTTCATATACCTATTACAAAATTGTATGAGGTAGGATTTTTATCCCTATATTACATTAGGATACAAACATTTTTCCCAATGTGAAATAGGGATAATGAGTCAGACACAACTGAGCAACTAACACACAAGCAAAAACATTTAAGTAATTTGTCCAAGATGTTAACAGTTGATAAGTTGCAGAGTCCAAATTTTTTTTAATTTATTTTTAATTGGAGGATAATTCCTTTGCAACATTGTGTTGGTTTCTGCCAAAGCAATGTGAATCAGCCATAAATATGCATACATACAAAAACAAAACACCAGGAGCTGGCTGTGGCTCAGATCATGAACTCCTTATTGCCAAATTCAGATTTAAATTGAAGAAAAAAGGGAACACCACTAGACTCTTCAGGTATGACCTAAATCAAATCCATTATGATTATATAGTGGAAGTAACAAATAAATTCAAGGGTTTAGATCTGATAGAGTGCCTGAAGAACTATGGATGGAGGTTTGTGACATTGTACAAGAGGCAGTGCTAAAGACCATCCCCAAGAAAAATAAATGCAAAAAGACAAAATGGTTGTCTGAGGAGGCCTTACAAATAGCTGAAAAAAGAAGAGAAGCTAAAGGCAAAGGAGAAAAGGAAAGATATACCCATTTGAATGGAGTTCCAAAAAAAGCAAGGAGAGCTAAGAAAGCCTTCCTCAGTGATCAATGCAAATAATAGAGGAAAATACATGGGAGCTGTTTTCTGAGATCAGGGGGAAATTTGCACGGTGCCCAGAGATGTGCAGAACCTCAGGTGGGGCCTCACAGTCAGATACATATAGAGATATTACTCTGGTCTTGGAATGTATTGCTATTTCCCAGGAGAATAAATCAAGGAGGTGGACTGAGAGCTCTAAAATAACTAAATAACCAGGTTGTTGAGCCACTGACAGGCATAGGCACCTCATCACATAAATGAGATGTGCCACAACAGAGATCAAACCCTGAGCCTTTGGAGTGGGAGCACTGACTCCAAGACCATTGACTACAAGATAACTAATCCTAGGGAGTATCAGATAGAGAAAACTCACACAAAGGAAACCACTGGAATACAAGACCTGACATCACCCAACCACCAGTAGCACCCCATACAGGACGCCTCATCTAAACAACAAAGTGAAAGTGAAGTCGCTCAGTCGTGTTCGACTCTTTGTGACCCCATGGACTGTAGCCTATCAGCTCCTCCGTCCATGGGATTTTTCAAGCAAGAGTGCTGGAGTGGATTGCCATTTCCTTCTCCAGGGGATCTTCCCAACCCAAGAATCGAACCTGGGTCTCCCGAATTGCAGGCAGATGCTTTACCAACTGAGCCACCAGGGAAGCCCCTCTAAACAACAAACAAAACAAAAATACAAACCAAATCATCAGCAGACAGGAGTACCAATCTCACTCAGCCTTGCCCATCCCAGGAAAAACAAACAAACAAAAACTCAGCACAAATCTCACCCTATACAAAGCTCACACAAACCACTGGACCAACCTTAGGAGGGCAGAAATAAAAAGGAAGAAAGAATTCAACCTTCTTCAAGGAAAGAATTCAAGTTTCCTCGAAGCCTGGGAAAAGGAGACATCAAATGCAATAACTTTAAAGACAAACTGAAAAGGCAGAGAAATACTGCACAAATGACAGCACAAACTAGAAACACAGAAGTCCAAATAAACAAAGAGGAAATGGGGAAATTACCTGAAAAAGAATTCAGAATTATAGTAATAAAGATGAGCAAAAACCCCGAAAACAAAACAGAAAAAATGCAAGAATCAATTAACAAAGACCTAGAAGAATTAAAGAATAAGCATATGGAAATTAAAAATACTCTAGAAGGAATCAATAAATATCTGAAGCAGAAGAACAAATCAGTGAGCTGGAAGATAAAAGTGTGGAAATAACTTCTGAAGACCAGAATAAAGTAAAAGGAATGAAGAAAACTGAGGATAGTCTCAGAGACCTCTGGGACCATATCAAATGCACCAACATTCAAATTATAGGGGTTCCAGAAGAAGAAGAGAGAAAAAAAGGGTATGAGAAAATTTTTGAAGAAATTATAGGTGAAAATTTCCCCAACATGGAAAAGGAAATAGCCAATCAAGTCCAAGAAGAACAAAGAGTCCCGTACAGGATAAACCCAAGAAGAAACACACCAAGAAGCACACTAATCAAACTAACAAAGATTAAACTCAAAGAAAGAATATTAAAAGGAGAAGCAGCAAGAGAGAAGCAACAAGTAAACAAATAAATTCAAGGGATTAGAACAAGTAAAATACAAAGGAAACCCCATATGCTTAACAGCTGATCTTTCAGCCGAAACTCTGTAGGCCAGAATGAAATGGCAGGATATATTTAAAGTACTGAATGGGGAAAATCTACAGCCAACTACTGTACCAATCAAGGATCTCATTGAAAATTGATGGAGAAATAAAAAGCTCTTCAGACAAGAAAAAGTTAAAAGAATTCAATACCACCAAACCAGCTTTACAACAAATGTTATACCAACTTATATAGTCAAGAAATACAAGAGAAGGAGAAAGATCTCCAAAATCAACCCCAAACAATTAGAAGATGGCAATAGGAACATATATATATCAATAATAACTTTGAATGTAAATGGATTAAATGCTAAAACCAAAATACACAGACTGGCTGAATGGATACAAAAACAAGATCCATATATATGCTGTCTACAAGAAACCCGCTTCAGACCCAAAGAAACATATAGACTGAAAGTGAGAGGATAGAAAAATACACTCCATGCAAATGGAAAGCAAAAGAAAGCTGGACTAGCAATCCCCATGCCAGACAAAATAAACGTTAAAATAAAGAAGATTACAAGAGATAAGGAAGGACAGTACATAATGATCAAGGGATCAATCCAAGAGGAAGACATAACAATTGTAAATATCTACGCACCTAACATAGGAGCACCTCAATACATAAGACAAACATGAACAGACACAAAAGGAGAAATTGACAGTAACACAATAATAGTAGGAGACTTTAACACCCCACTCACACCAATGGACAGATCATCAAAACAGAAAATTAATAAGGAAACACAAGTCTTCAATGATCAGTTCAGTTCAGTTCAGTTCAGTCGCTCAGTCGTGTCCGACTCTTTGCGACCCCATGAATCGCAGGATGAAATGGATCTCATTGATATCTTCAGGACATTATATCCAAATGCAAAAGAATACACCTTCTTTTCAAGTTCACATGGTACATTCTCCAGGATAGACTTGGATCACAAATCAAACCTCAGTAAATTTAAGAAAATTGAAATCATATCAAGCATCTTCTCCAACCACAACACTATGAGACTAGATCTTAATTACAAGAAAAAAGCTGTAAGAAACACAAACACATGGAGATTAAACAACACATTTCTAAATAACCGCAGGTTAATGAAGAAATCTAAAGGGAAATAAAAAAATTTTTTAGAAACAAATGACAATGAGAACATGACAACTCAAAACCTAAGGGATGCAGCAAAAGTGGTTCTCAGAGGGAAGTTTATTGCGATACAATTCTACCTTGAGAAACAAGAAAAACATTAAATAGACAACCTAACTTTATACCTAAAGCAACTGGAAAAAGAAGAAGAAGAAAAAAATCAGTAGAAGGAAAGAAATCATAAAGATCTGAGAAGAAATAAATGAAAAAGAAATGAAAGAAACAATAGTAGAGATTAATAAAACTAAAAGTGTGTTCTTTGAGAAGATAAACAAAATTGACAAACCCTTAGCCAGACTCATTAAGAAAAAAAGAGAGAAGAATTAAATCAACAAAATTAGAAATGAAAAAGGAGAGGTTACAACAGACAATGCAGAAATACAAAGGCTTATAAGAGACGTTTATGAGCAACTACATGGTAATAAAATAGATAAGCTGGAAGAAATGGACAGATTCTTAGAAAAGTTCAGTCTTCCAAAACTGAATCAAGAAGAAATAGAAATTTTGAACAACCCAATTTCAAGCACTGATATTGACACTGTGATCAAAAATCTCCGCCCCCCCCGCCACAAAAGACAAAAGTCCAGGACCAGATGGCTTCACAGGAGAATTTTATCAAACATTTAGAGAAGAGCCAATGCCTATCCTTTTAAAGCACTTTCAAAAAATTGCAGAGGAAGGAACACTTCCCAATTCATTCTATGAGGTCAAAATCACCCTGATATCAAAACCAGACAAAGACAACACAAGAAAAGAATACTACAGGCCAATATGACTTACGAACATAGATGCAAAAGTCCTCAACAAAATTTTAACAAACAGAATTCAGCAACACATCAAAAAGCTCATACACCATGATCAAGTTGGATTTATTTCAGGGATGCAAGGATTCTTCAATATACAGAAATCAATCAATGTGATACACCTTATTAACAAATTGAAAGACAAACCATATGATCATCTCAATAGATGCAGAAAAAGCCTTTGACAAAATTCAGCATGTATTTATGATTCAAACTTTTAAAAAATGGGCATAGAAGGAACCTACCTCAATATAGTAAACGCCATATATGATAAGCCTAAAGCAAACATTATGTCTTTCCTTTTCCCTAAGTCCTTTCGATAGCTCAACTGGTAGAGCGGAGGATTGTAGTTGACATTCTAACCGAGAGACATCCTTAGGTCACTGGTTCAACTCCGACTCAAAGGAGACATATCCGCTTTTGGACTTACCTTGTGGCTCAGCTGGTAAAGATTCCATCTGCAATGTGGGAGACCTGGGTTTGATTCCTGGGTTGGGAAGATCCCCTGGAGAAGGGAAAGGCTACCCCACTCCAGTATTCTGGCCTGGAGAATTCCTTGGACTGTGTAGTCCATGGGGTTGCATAGAGTCAGACACGACTGAAGTGACTTAGCAGCAGCAGCAGCAAACATTATTCTCAATGGTGAAAAACTGAAAGCATTTCCCCTAAGATCAAGAACAAGACAAGGGTGTCCACTTTCACCACTGTTATTCGACATATTTCTGGAAGTCCCAGCTACAGCAATCAGAGAAGAAAAAGAAATAAGTGGAATCCAGATCAGAAAAGAAGTAAAGCTCTCACCGTTTGCAGATGACATGATGCTATACATAGAAAACCCTAAGGATAGTTTCAGAAAATTACTAGAGCTAATCAGTGAATTTAGCAAAGTTGCCAGATACAAAGCCAATACACAGAAATCACTTGCATTTCTATATACTAACAATGAAAAATCAGAAAGAGCAATTAAGGAACCAGTCCCATTCACCATTGCAACAGAGAGAATTAAAAATCTAGGAATAAACTTACTTAAGGAGAAGAAAGAACTGTACACAGAAAATTATAAGACACTAATGAAAGAAATCAAAGATGACATAAACAGATGGAGAGATATTCCATTTTCCTGGGTAGGAAGAATTATATTCTTTCACAACCATATTGTGAAAATGACTATACTACTAAATGCAATCTACAGATTAAATGCAATCTCTATCAAATTACCAATGCATTTTTTACAAAACTAGAACCAAAAATTTTACAATTCATATGGAAACACAAAAGACCCTGAATAGCCAAAGTAGTCTTGAGAAAGAAGAATGCAGCTGGAGGAATCAACCTTCTTGACCTCAGGTTATACTACAAAGCTACAGTCAACAAGACAGTATGGTACTGGCACAAAAACAGAAAGGTAGACCATTGGAACAAGATAGAAAGCCCAGAAATAAACCCATGCATCTATGGGTACCTTATTTTTGACAAAGGAGGCAAAAATATACAATGGGGCAAAGACAGCATCTTCAGTAAATGGTGCTGGGAAAACTGGACAGCTACATATAAAAGAATGAAATTAGAACACTTCCTAAGACCATACACAAAGGTAAACTCAAAATGGGTTAAAGACATAAGTGTAAGACCAGAACCTATAAAACCCTTAGAGAAAAACATAGGCTGAACACTCGATGACACAAATCAAAGCAAGATCCTCTATGACCCACCTCCTAGATAATGGAAATAAAAACAAAAGCAAACAAGTGGGACCTGATTAAATTTAAAAGCTTTTGCACAGCAAAGGAAACTATAAGCAGGATGAAAAGAAAACCCTCAGAATGGGAGAAAATAATAGCAAATGAAACAGCTGGCAAAGGATTAATTTCTAAAATATACAAGCAGCTCATACAATTCAATACCAGAAAAACAAACAACCCAATCAAAAAGTGGGGAAAAGACCTAAACAGACATTTCACCAAAGACGACATACAGATGGCTAACAAACACGATCAACAAATGAGTGATGCTCAACATCACTCATTATTGCTGCTGCTGCTGCTGCTAAGTCACTTCAGCCGTGTCCGACTCTGTGCAACTCCATAGACGGCAGCCCACCAGGCTCTCCCATCCCTGGGATTCTCCAGGCAAGAACACTGGAGTAGGTTGCCATTTCCCTCTCCAAGGCATCACTCATTATTAGAGAAATGCAAATCAAAACTATAATGAGCTATCACCTCACACCGATCAGAATGGCCATCATCAAAAAGTCTACAAACAATAAATGCTAGAGAGGGTGTGGAGAAAAAGGAACACTCTTGCACCGTTTGTGGGAACGTATATTGATACAGCCACTATGGAAGATGGTATGGAGATTCCTTAAAAAGTTAGGGAAAAAAACACCATATGACTCAGCAATCCTACTCCTAGGCATATACCCTAAGGAAACCAAACTTGAAAAAGACACATGTATCCCATTATTCATTGCAGCACTATTTACAATAGATAGAACATGGAAGCAACCTAGATGAATGGATAAAGTTGTGGTATATAGACACAATGGGATATTACTCAGCCATAAGAAAGAACACATTTGAGTCAGTTCTGATGAGGTGGATGAACCTAAAACCTGTTATATAGAGTGAAGTGAGTCTGAGAGAGAAAGATAAATACTGTATTCTAACACATATATATGGAATCTAAAAAATGGTACTGAGGAGTTTATTTACAGGGCAGCAGTGGAGAAACAGACATAGAGAATAGACTTATGGACATGGGGAGAGGGGAGGAGAGGGTGAGATATATGGATAAAGTGACATGGAAACTTACATTACCATGTGTAAAATAGATAGCCAACAGGAGTTCAGTATGGCTCAGGAAACTCAAACAGGGGCTCTGTATCAAACTAGAGGGGTGGGATGGGGAGGGAAATGGGAGGGAGTTTTTAAAGGGAGGGGATATATGTATACCAATGGCTGACTCATTTTGAGGTTTTACAGAAAACAGCAAAATTCTGTAAAGCAATTATCCTTCAATAAAAAATTAATTTTAAAAATAAATAAAGGAAAATAATATAATGGGGAAAACTAGAGATCTCAAGGGATACCAAGGGAACATTTCATGCAAAAATGGGCACAATATAGGACAGAAATGGTATGGACCTAACAGAAGCAGAAGATATTAAGAAGAAGTGGCAAAAATACACAGAAGAACAAAAAGAATCATCATGACCCAGATAACCACGATGTTGTGATCACTCACCTAGAGCCAGGCATCCTGGAATGTGAAGTCAAGTGGGCCTTAGGAAGCATCACTATGAACAAAGCTAATGGAGATGATAGAATTCCACTTGAGCTATTTCAAATCCTAAAAGATGATGCTATGAAAGTGTTGCACTCAATATGTCAGCAAATTTGGAAAACTAAGCAGTGGCCACAGGACTGGAAAAGGTCAGTTTTCATTCCAATCCCAAAGAAAAACAATGCCAAAGAATGCTCAAACTACCGCACAATTGCACTCATCTCACAGGCTAGTAAAGTAATGCTCAAAATTCTCCAAATCACTCTTCAACAGTACATAAACCATGAACTTCCACATGTTCAAGCTGGATTTAGAAAAGGCAGAGGAACCAGAGATCAAATTGCCAACATCCACGGGATCATTGAAAAAGCAAGAGAGTTCCAGAAAAACATATACTTCTGCTTTATTGACTACATCAAAGCCTTTGTGTGGATCACAACAAACTGTAGAAAATTCTTCAAGAGATTGAAATACCAGACCACCTGACCTGCCTCCTGACAAATCTGCATGCAGGTCAAGAAGCAACGCTTAGAACTGGACATGGAGGAACAGACTGTTTACAAATCGGGAAAAGAATACATCAAGGCTGTGTATTTTCAAAGCTGTATATTTTCACCCCACTTATTTAACTTATATGCAGAGTACATCATGCGAAATGCCAGGCTGGATGAAGCACAAGTTGGAATCAAGATTCCTGGGAGAAACATCAATAACCTCAGATATGCAGATGACATCACGCTTATGGCAGAAAATGAAGAACTAAAGAGCCTCTTGATGCAAGTGAAAGAGCAGAGTGAAAAAGTTGGCTTAGAACTCAACACTCAGAAAACTAAGATCATGACATCCAGTCCCATCACTTCATGGCAAATAAATGAGAAACAATAGAAACACTGAGAGACTTTACTTTTTGGGTTCCAAAATCACTGCAGATGGTGACTGCAACCATGAAATTAAAAGACGCTTACTCCTTGGAAGAAAAGTTACGACCAACCTAGAAATGATATTAAAAAGCAGAGACATTACTTTGCCAACAAACGTCCATTTTGTCAAAGCTGTGGTTTTTCCAGTAGTCATGTATGAATGTGAGAGTTGGACTATAAAGAAAGCTGAGCACCGAAGAATTGATGCTTTTGAACTGTGGTGTTGGGGAAGACTCTTGAGAGTCCTTTGGACTGCAAGGAGATCCAACCTGTCCATCCTAAAGGAAATCAGTCCTGGGTGTTCAACAGAAGGACTGATGTTGAAGCTGAAACTCCAATACTCTGGCCACCTGATGGGTAGAACTGACTCATTGGAAAAGACCCTGATGCTGGGAAAGATTGAGGGCAGGAGAAGAAGGGGACTAGAGAGGCTGAGATGGTTGGATGGCATCACTTACTCAATAGACATGAGTCTGAGTAAACTCCAGGAATTGGTGATGGACAGGGAGGCCTCGCATGCTACAGTCCACGGGGTCGCAAAGAATAGGACACAACTGAGTGACTGAACTGAACTGATGTGTGTGTGTGTGTCTGTGTGTGTGTATTCAGGCTTCCAAGTTGGCTGAGGACTAACGAATTTGCCTGGCAAGCAGGAGACACAGGTTTGATCCCTGGGTCAGGTAGATTGTCTACAGAAAGAAATGGCAACCTACTCCAGTATTCCTGCCTCAAAAAGCCCATGAACAAAGGAGCCTGGAGGGCTACAGACCATGGGGTCACAAAGAGTTGGACCTGACTCAGAAACTAAACAACAACAACATACATATTGTTGTTTAACCTCCTTCCCACCTTCACATCCTACCCTCTATGTTGTCACAGAGCACCATGCTGAGCTCTCTTTGTTATAAACTTCCCACTAGCTTTCTATTTTACATGTGGTAGTATATATATCCGTGCTACTCTTTCCTTTTGTTTCACCCTCTTCCTCCTCCACTGTGTCCACAAGTCCGTTCTCAACAACTACGTCTCTATTCCTGCCCTGCCAAAAGGTTCATCAGTACCATTTTTCTAGATTCTATCAGTTCAGTTCAGTCACTCAGTCGTGTGAGACTATACAACCCCATGGACTGCAGCACGCCAGGCCCTCTGTCCATCACCAACTCCTGAAGCTTGCTCAAACTCATGTCCATTGAGTCAGTGATGCCATCCAACCATCTCATCCTCTGTCATCCCCTTCTCCTCCTGCCTTCAATCTTTCCCATCATCATTGTCATTTCAAATGAGTCAGTTCTGTACATCAGGTGGGCAAAGTATTGGAGTTACAGCTTTAACTTCAGTCCTTCCAATGAATATTCAGGACTGATTTCCTTTAGGATGGATTGGCTGGATTGGCTAGATTCCATATATATGTGTTAATACAAAATATTTGTTTTTCTTTATGGCTTACTTCACACTGTGCGTGCACGCTAAGTTGCTCCAATCATGTCTGACTCTGCAACCCTATGGATTGTAGCCTGCCAGGCTCCTCTGTCCAAGGGATTCTCCAGGCAAGAATACTGGAGTGGGTTGCCATGGCCTCCTCCAGGGGATCTTCCCAACCCAGGGATCAAACCCACATCTCTTATGTCTCCTGCACTGGCAGGCATGTTCTTTACCACTAGAGCCACCTGGGAAGCCCACTTCCCTCTGTATCAGAGTCCAAATTTGTATTCAAGTCTTTCTTAACTCTGTATCCATGTTTCCTTAAAATATGCTGTTGGGCAGAAAGAATGAAAAGGAAATATACTTTTTTAAATAGCAATTTCATCTTTTAGATATTAACCAACCAGCAAAAGCACAATACCTACATCCTACTTAGTTTATGTAAACCCCCTCCACACCATCACTGCTCAGTGAGGAAAAAATGTCCTTGAAGATTTACAACCTGGTGAAAAGCTGGCTTTTTAGTTTACAAATGAAAGCTTTGGTTGGTAGACTAAAGTCTTTTTTTTAATGAATATGTTTCTTTGTTTCAAAGTGTAAAAATTATTCATATGTGTTATATTTGCTCATATAACAGATTCTGCTGGGGCCATGATTTCAAACTGTTCTTTTTGCTTTATTTTGCTCACCATATTTCTCTTGCTTTTGTCCTGTAGGCATGTTCATATTTCACATCTAATGCTTCGCCGTTGAAGATTACTTTCATTAATGCCAATCCAATGGGCAAAAACATCAGTGTCATTTTTAAGGTACAGTAGCTCTCCTGAAACATCACATTGATCCCATAGATAGGACTATTGATTTATTACTCAGAAAAATAAATTAGTATAGCTCTATTCCTCTGGCAACAGCACAGAAGATCCCAGTTATTTTTGATTCCACATTTTCACAGAATTATAGTACATGCCCTACCATGATTGGCAATAAATCCAACATTACTGGCTCAAAGCCAATGAATCTTCAGTGCAAAACTCTGGGAGGCATGTTTCAAACAATGAAATATTATCCCTTTTGAGTAGTACAGAAAGCAGAATTGTGGTAAGTTTCTAGGGGAGGGAGAGTCTTCTTTTGGCCTCCATATTAAATTTGAATCAAAATCAGCTGCAACTCAAATGATATGATTTAACATAAAATTCTTCTCAGTGAGTACTTGCTTATTTTAGTAGTTTGGGTTGTTATCTTCTTTTAAAATGAAACATAAATATGGGTCATATCCGTCTTTATCATGAATCCCATGGGACAGTAGAGTAAAAAGTTACATACAGTTCAATAGGAATAAAGGAAACATTTGCCAGGCATTCGATTAATATGTTAAATGACTCAGCCAAACCAGAAAACAAGGTCTCAGAGTGGAATTTGTATTCAATTCTGACTAGTTTAAGGATCACACTTATTAGTACACCCATATTTTTGCTGTGATCTGTGTAACCTCAAGCATTAAGAGTTCCCCCAGCACTGCATTTTTGGTGAAGGAAAAAGGACCACACAAAATCTCATCATGGCACAGTCTTCTGCATATAATTTAGAAAGCATTTTCAAAACTGAGCCTCTTAATAGTTAACAGCATAGAACTGTCCTTCCCCTTTGGACATTTTCCATTTCCTTCACCTACGCTAGAAAAACTCCTTTATGATTTCTTGTTATCAAAGGCCATTTATTCTGAAAACTTTATAACTGCCTTCAAAGTAAGAAAAGCCAATGAGCCAAAGTCTGATGAATCATATATGTGCTATTTATACTCCCAGTCAAGAAGCTCCAGGTAATCTAACTGTGTATCAGTGTATAAACTTGTAGCACATCAAATATGTTTCCCTTTGAAAGATGTCTCTTGGCTGAGTTTGAAATTTGGATGAACGTTTGTCTAGCCTCTCTTCACCAGACTTTGAGGTTAAGAGGCTGCACATGGATAGTAAATTGAAAGATTGTTATCAGGGAGCAACATTCCAAGACACTTCTAATTTAATGGCTGAAGCTTCTATAATCATTTAAAAGAAAGCTCTTATTTTCTTTAATCTTCTATCAGAAACACAGGGTACTCTTAGTGCTAACAGGACAACTGAAACCACCCTAAGTCAGGCTGGAAAGTTATTCAGAGAAGGAAATGACATATACTGTTGTTGAAAACTTTCAATGGAATTCAAGGAAAAACTCAGAGTCTATAATTTTGTTTCTAACAGGCTGGAGATGATCTCCGTCAGGATATGCTTGTTCTGCAGATTATTCAAGTGATGGACAATATTTGGCTGCAGGAGGGCCTGGATATGCAAATGATCATTTATAGATGTCTATCCACAGGAAAAGGCCAAGGTCAGTATAGATTAGAAAGCTGACTTCATTAGTTATCTTATTGGTAATATGCTCTCAGACTTTCTACAACTTTCATTTTAGATGACAAATTTTAAAATCCAAAGAACTAAACATAGTCATTCTTCTTCTTCTTTCTTTTCTTTTTTCTTTTACAAAGGATTAGTTTCAAAAACAATAAGCCAAGATGATTTAATATCATCAAGTGACTGGCTGTATGGACTGTAGCCTGCCAGGCTTCTCTGTCCATGGGATTCTCCAGACAAGGATATTGGAGTGGGTTGCCATTGCCTCCTCCTCCAGAGGATCTTCCCAACCCAGAGATCAAACTTGCATCTCTTATGTCTTCTGCTTTGGCAGGCTAGTTCTTTACCACTAGCACCACCTGGGAAGCCCCAAACATAGTCATTCGTCTTTAAAAAAAAAAAAGAATTAGTTTCAAAAACAATAAACAAAGATGATTTATATAAAGCATAATGTCCTTTCAAATATTAATCAGGACTCTGACAACTCAAATGTTAACTGTAATATTCTTTTGAGTGTCTTTAAGGATTATTTACATTAATAATTCATATTTTTTTCTCATTTTCAAGCTGATAGTAGAAAGGTCTGCTTATTCATAAAAATTATAGTTGTTTCCAGTTAAGATAAAATTTACAAAGTTGCAAACACTTAAAGGAGTTCTGAAAATTCTAAATAAGTTATAAACATGCATTTAGTTTCTGAAAGACTTTTGAGTACAGTGTGATATCAATAATCAAAGATGATCTATATGCAAACTTTGAACTTACTTCAGCATTTCTCTTTATAAAGCTAAGACATTAATATGGAAATATAATTACATATGTACACATTTTCAATGAAAATAAAATGTTGAGGATCTACACAAATAAGCAGACATCAGAAGTAAAAATTGCACTTAATTACAATCATGCTAAATTGAAGAAATAATTTCTAAGGTATCATAATTTTTTTACATGTGGCCATTGCCACTTTAAATTTCATTAAATTAATTGGTATGAAATATAGAAGATATGGGCTTCGCAGGTGATACTACTGCTAAGGAATCTGCTGCCAGTAGAGTAGACACAAGAGACCCAAATTCAATCCGTGGGTTGCCAAGATCCCCTGGAGAAGGAAATGGCAACCCACTCCAGTATTCTTGCCTGGAAAACCCATGGAAAGAGGAGCCTGGCAGGGCTACAGTCCATGGGGTTGCAAAGAGTCAGACAAAACTGAGCACTTGTCAGCAGCAGCATAGAACGTATATCTGCATAAATAAAGGGATAAAATAATCATAAAATTGGAAAAGGGATTATGTTGTTGTTGTTGTTGTTGTTTTTAATTCAGACAGAACTACAATTTAAACCCATCATCTTAAAAGACAAACTGTTACTGCCTCCAGGCACCCTCTAGTTCCTGGGGTCCCATCACTAGGCTCAGTCCCCCAGCCAACTGAGATTCAAGATTTTAGAAGCTAAACATGGAAGCATCTCCTAGTTAACTTGCAGCTAGATAGTTCAGGGTCACTGTTACAAGTCAAACTGCCCAATTATTTCGATTCTAATAGTAGGGCCCTTGTTTCCATGCCAAGTGAGCCACTCCTGAGCTTCTAACGTCCTAAGTCCTGAAAGTCTTTTATTACTGCTACTCAGAGGTACTTTCCTTCAGTTTTATTCTCCCTTTTCTCACATAAGTAACCTAATTCTTTCATTTCTTAATATGTTGAAAGGGTAAGAATGAGCCAAGGCTCAGATAGGCCAAGCTTACATGGATTACTTTTTATTCAGAAATTGAACACAGCAATAATCTCAGTGTAATTTTTCAATTCCATCTCTTTGTTACTCTGTTTACAATCATAGGAAGGTAATGGAGACTAAAACTTTCAACGTTCATCAAATAATTCAGCAAAAATAACCCTCGGTTCAGTTCAGATCAGTTCAGTCGCTCAGTCGTGTCCGACTCTTTGCAACCCCATGAATCGCAGCACGCCAGGCCTCCCTGTCCATCACCAACTCCCAGAGTTCACTCAAACTCACGTCCATCGAGTCGGTGATGCCATCCAGCCATCTCATCCTCTGTCATCCCCTTCTCCTCCTGCCCTCAATCCCTCCCAGCATCAGGGTCTTTTCCAATGAGTCAACTCTTCACATGAGGCGGCCAAAGTGCTGGAGTTTCAGCTTTAGCATCATTCCTTCCAAAGAACACCCAGGGCTGATCTTTAAAATGGACTGGTTGGATCTCCTTGCAGTCCAAGAGACTCTCAAGAGTCTTCTCCAACACCACTGCAACAGCATCAATTCTTCAGCACTCAGATTTCTTCACAGTCCAACTCTCACATCCATACATCACCACTGAAAAAACCATAGCCTTGACTAGACGGACCTTTGTTGACAAAGTAATGTCTCTGCTTTTCAATATACTCTCTAGGTTGGTCATAACTTTTCTTCCAAGGAGTAAGCGTCTTTTAATTTCACGGCTGCAGTCACCATCTGCAGTGATTTTGGAGCCCCCCAAAATAAAGTCTGACACTGTTTCCACTGTTTCCCCATCTATTTCCCATGAAATGATGGGACCAGATTCCATGATCTTCATTTTCTGAATTTTGACTTTTAAGCCAACTTTTTCGCTCTCCTCTTTCACTTTCATCAAGAGGCTTTTTAGTTCCTCTTCACTTTCTGCCATAAGGGTGGTGTCATCTGCATATCTGAGGTTATTGATATTTCTCCTGGCAATCCTGATTCCAGCTTGTGTTTCTTCCAGTCCAGCGTTTCTCATGATGTATAAGTTAAAAATAACTCTAGACTTGCCCAAAGTTACAGATATAATTAGGCAAACAAGTTATTCTTCCCCACTATCTACCAACAGATTCTTTAGTTGTAAGATTATAATGGAAAAATACTTCTTCCACAGAAATGGCCACCATTAAAGCAAATGTCTTTTTTTTGGCATTTAGGTTCCATTTTTTAATCAGGTTCCAAGGGTTATTGAATATCTACTGTTCTCAAGAAATGTCACAAAGTAAAATGCATGTGTGCTAAGTCCCTAGTAGCCAATGCTTTGTGACACTATGGACTGTAACCTGCCAGGCTCCTCTGTCCATGGCATTCTCCAAGCAAGAATACTGGAATAGGTTGCCATCCCCTTCTCCGGGGGATCTTCCTGACACAGGGATCAAACCCATGTCTCCTGCATTGCAGTTGGATTCTTTACTGCTGAACCACTGGGGACACCTGTCACAAAGTAAGATAGGGGATACTAAAATGACCTAAACAGGGCTGCTGGTCTTAAGCAGAGTATACTCCAGGCCACAAGTTAATATAACTTTATCAACATTATTGATAATTCTCATGACTACTTGGGATATGGTGTTGTAGGAACTTTGGGAGAGATTATCAGAGCAGATAAAATTTCTTTAAGATTTATTTCATTGTTCTAAATTTGCTCCAGATTTGATGGGATAAAAATTATTTAGGAAAATGGAGCAGTTACATCTAGGATCCGGCCAGGTTACTAAATCAAGCTCTCCACTGGGCAGGGGTGGGGAGGGAAATGGAAGGTGGAGAGGCTCAGTCTCAATCATTACAAAAGGCTGCTCTGGTGTTTCTCAGGCACCTTTTTTTAAAATATAAATTTATTTATTTTAATTGGAGGTTAATTACTTTACAATATTGCATTGGTTTTTCCATACATCAACATGAATCCACCACAGGTATACACATGTTCCCCATCCTGAACGCTCCCTCCTTTCTCCCTCCCCGTACAGATGTATAGAACAGTCTCAGGCACCTTTTTTTGAGAACCACTACCTTGTATGATGGGGGCTTCCCTGGTGGCTCAATGGCAAAGAACCCATCTACCAATGCAGGAGATGTGAGTTCAATCCCTAAGTCAGAAAGATCCCTTGGAGAAGGAAATGGAAACCCACTCCAGTATTATTGCCTGAGAAATCCCATGGACAGAGGAACCTGGCAGGCTACAGTCCATAGGGTTGCAAAGAGTCAGACACGATTTAATGACTAAGCACGCATGCACACCTTGTATGATACCATCTTAAAAAGTTTTCTCCATAAGAACCTTGCTACTTAAAGTGTGACCTATGGACATGACATCACCTGCAAACTTGTTAGAAATTCAGAATCTCAGGCCCCACTTCCACTCTACTGAACCATAACCTACATTTTGACAAGATCCTCAGGCAATGCATATGAGCATTAAATTTTGAGAAATGCTGTATACAGAACTATGGGATTGGAACCACACATGTTACCCAATGTGCACAGAATTATGCTAGAAGTGTTTAAAAGGTGTATAATACACAGTAGCTTAAAATGTATAAAAATGTAAATTATGGTTTGAATTAATGGGCAGAATTTAGCCACCATGATTGTTATAAATGAGGTACAAAGTTTTCAAGGTAGTCAGCAATGAAAGACTTATGATAAATGACTTGGGATTTAGCAATGATTAATTCCCTGAAGACAAATGAGGTCTGATGCATAACTGGCTTTGCTACAGTACCATATCTAAGAAGGGCACTAATCTACGTCCTAGTCTAGGGTGTGGTCAGATGTACAGGGCCTTCCCTGGTGGCTCAGTGGTAAAAAATTGCCTGCCAATGCAGGAGATGCGGGTTTGATTCCTAGGTCAAGAAGACCTCCTGGAGAAGGAAATGGTAACCCACTCTAGTATTCTTGCCTGGGAAATCCCATGGACAGAGTTGCCTGGTGGGCTATAGTCCATGGGGTCACAAAGAGTCAGACATGACTCAGTGACTGAACAACAAATGCGAGGTGGCAATGAAGCACCACGGAACCAGGTGCCATGGTTTTCGGTTAGAAAGTGTTAAATGGAGAGAATTGAGGAAAATTTCAGGTTGGAATAAAGGAATTATATTACTGTTTCCAAAGTAATTATATTACTATCAAATGTTAAGTTTTACAGTCACTATTTCTATAAGCAAGGGAATACCTGCACAAGAGCCAAATACTGTCAGGCAGGAAGGGAGAAATTATACTAAAGATATTACCAGGATTTATCTCTGGGGTGTTACATTTCCTTCTTTTTTGTTTTCAACAAATTGATTTTAATATGTTACTTTTTGTAGCATTCTATTCCCACTTTCCATGTTTTAAGTTTCTCTCTGATCCAGCAATGTAGATGCCTAATGGTCACCCCTGGGCTGGGCTACTGAATATTACAAGATTAAGGCTGCCAAAAAAAAGAGAGAGAGAGAGAGAGAGAGAGATGAAGGCTACAACCAGCTGCCACTGGCCAAATCCAACACAGATAAGGGTTCTGCCTACCATTACTATGATCTACTCATTTGTTGTTTAATTTGAATATTTTTAAGGTAGACATGAAACAGTCAAATTTTAAAACTTAACTGTCTCTCTTTTCATATAGTTACATTTATGTCCCTGATCTCTTGGGGCATTTGTGTTTGCAACTTTTGCAACTGTCAAAGATTGTGGAAATCAGAAATCCTCAACTCTTAATTTCTTTCAATGACTTTATTTACAGAACTGTAGATTACAGGTTGTTTGGGGGGCATTATTCCTAGGAGAATTTTAAATACTGGGTTTAAATTGCTGTTCTGTACAGAATAAAAATCAGAAGGTTTGAAAATATTTACATTCCAATAGCCTTAGGAACACAGTGAAAAGAAGTCTTGATGGTTAGTGGGTCAAAGGTCCTATTGAAGTTCAATCAATGTATGTTCCTTTAAACAATTATCATAGCTACCCTTTAATATTGACTGAGAAGGAAAGCGTAGCTGGCTCTGTACATATTTACTACAGAGTTACTCTGTTCACTCCTAGAAGTCAAACTAGTAAGTGAAGCTTTTATTAACCCAAACATTGATTTTATAGTATATTTGAAATATTTGTCATGTAGATTATATTTGATTCACTTATATCATAAATGTGCTTGTTATACAAGTATAAATGTCTTCCTTTAAACTCTAAATGCATGTACAAGCCATACATTAATTAATTCACTACTCTGTTGACTCAGTGAGGTTTCTGGGAGACCATCTACTATTGTTTTAATGGAACATCTAAGCGTCTAGTAGAAATAGATGTTTCTGATACATCTGACCAAATACAAGTAGTCTCATCACTCCCCAGGATTTAGGAAAATTTAGAAGGAATACCATCTAGGTAAGACTCCTTCAGAAAAGAAAATTTGAAAAAAGAAAAAAAGCAGGGTGAGGGGGGTAATCCAAGTCATGCTAGCAACTGTTGTTGTCGTTACCTAGATCAAGATGTGTTTCCTAAATATCCTTCATCCTGCAAAAAAGAGCTGTTTCCATAATCTCTTTTTTATCACCCAGGGTTGGTGCAGATGGTGCCTGATGCTGTAACCCTAGCAAAAATCCATCGCCGTTTTGGACCGATAGGACCCCTGAAAGAAAATACAATCAAAAAATGGTTCAGTCAACACAACCCTTTAAAGGCGGATTATGAAAAGGTTTGTCCTTCTGTAGCTAATTTTAAATGATGTACTTAAATAAGGATATACACTAGCTCATTAGATATTCTGATTTATGAAAAAATAAATTGAGTTCTCTTGAGTTCTTGAGTTCTCTTGAGTTCTAATTCACTCAGACATCAGCCTAGTAATAACAGTTTAAATGGTATATTGTTGTCGTTGTTTAATCATTAAGTCATGTCTGACCCTTTTTGACCCTACGGACTGCCATATTCTAGACTTCCCTGTCCTTCACTGTCTCCTGGAATTTGCTCAAATTCGTGTCCATTGAATAGGTGATGCTCATCCTCTGCCACACCCTTCTCCTGCCTTCAATCTTTCCCAGCACCAGGGTCTTTTCCAATGAGGCAGCTCTTCGCATTAGGTGGCCAAAGATTTGGACCTTCAGCTTCAGCATCAGTCCTACCAATGAATATTCAGGGTTGATTTCCTTTAGGATTGACTAGTTTGATCTTCTTGCAGTCCAAGGGACTGGTATATTAACTCGGTAAAAATTTCTGTGTTTGGTTTTTCCTCTGGGTGGAAATTCTGGGCTATCAATAGAGACTTAGCTGCTGCCCTTACAGCAATCTCACATGAGATGATGCTTCCAGAAACTACCTTCTCTAAGTTAGCTCTGCCTATTTGTCCATAATCTATAATTTTTATAAATCCCCCTCCTTCCTTTGCAATGTATTTTCTTCTGCCAAGTTCTCTTTTCTCATGCCTTATTCTTTTAATGTTTTCAGAATGTGTAATAGAGTTTTCATTTTTTATATCTCAGAATTTACAAAATGTAATATTCCATTTGACCACAAACATTTTTCCCACTTTACCCTGGCATCTAGCCTGCAGTATACAGTGTTCAGATTCTTCCTTCAACCAGGGCTCCTAGATGAAAGAATGAGTTGACTAGAGCCAGGCCTTGCCCTACTTGCCAAAGCATGGTCCCCTAGAGAGGTAGGGACGCCTTTATTCTGATTCACACAAAGATACAATATGGGCCAGCATCACATTTGCTCAGAACCATCTTGAGCCCTAAACATCCCTCCTTCTAGGAAACTCCTCAGTCCTAGGCAAACTGGGAGGTTTGGTCAACCTAGTTGGCCTGGGACAGGAAAGAGAGACCCAAGATTTAATCCACTCCAGATTTCTATGATACTGAGTGAGTCAGTGAAAGTCGCTCAGTCGTGTCCAACTCTTTGCAACCCCATAGACTATACAGTCCATGGAATTCTCCAGGCCAGAATATTGGAGTGGGTAGCCTTTCCCTTCTCCAGGGAATCTTCCCAACCCAGGGGTCGAACCCAGATCTCCTGCATTACAGCCGGATTCTTTACCAGCTGAGTCATGGAATACAGCAAAATACAGGTTTGAAAGTTCAAATAACAAAGAATTAGATGAAATTATCTTGAATCTACTTTTTACCCATTCCCAAATTGAAACTTGAGTTAGGCACAAACCCTGAGGTTGTATTGTTTGAGGTGTTTCCATGTACATTTAATGTTCACAAGTACCATGTGAGAGACTTATTTTATTATCTTTATAAGTAAAGAAAATCAAGACAGACAAATTAAAGCACTTGGGATACCTGGAACTGACCTGGCATGTAGTCCAACCACATAGACTTCCCTTTCCAAGGGTCAGCCACACTAGCTGAGGAGGTCCATAGGTGTGGCTCAGTCTGTCACTCATGGTTGCACCATGGTTACTCACCATTGCATCATCCATCAAAATGATGTATACCCAGGAGACAATGTTTTATAGAAAAAGGAATTTTTGCAAGAAGCCTGTGTTCATTAAAGAAACGTAAGCCACAGCTGACTTAATGGAACCTTCTTCCACCCACGCAGGTATATACTGTACCAAACCCTCTGGGGCATTAACTGGATGATATATTTGTAAGGGATCAGACATCTCAATATAGTTTATTTTGTGTAAAAACTTCAAATATTCAAAAATTGATATTTTACATTTCTATAGAACTAGGCAATATTGAGCCATATTGTTCCTACTTCTTTTACCTTGAAAAAAGTAATCCACTCTTGTGCAACTGTAACATTAAAAAATCACATTATGAATAAACTATGAAAATTAGCTCTAATTGAAAGAAAGATATTTTCTCCCATTTCAACAAAAACATTCATTGAGCCAAAGAACAGACTGCTTCACCTTCTTCTGTAGCATATCAAGAACCAACCATCTAATCATATCTTCTCAACTGAGATGTAGAATTTGTTCCAGATGATATAATTCTGTTTTTTATCATACTTTTACCACTACCTCTGTGTTTCCTCATTTGTGTTTATATTACTTTTGTGTTACTGTTTTTCAACTGATTAGGTCTTAAGGAACTTCTTCTATTCCTGTGCTGGCTGGTGTGTGGTAACATTCATCCTAGGAGTCTGCGACCGACACAACGACAATATCATGCTGACAAAGTCGGGCCACATGTTTCATATTGACTTTGGAAAATTCCTGGGTCATGCACAAACATTTGGAGGGATAAAAAGGTCAGTGTTCAAATCATGTTTATTGTAGTAATTAAGCCATCTCCTGAAGTGATCTATAACACGTAACAACATAGCAACCTGGCAGATGAGTTGCTCCGTATCTCTCAAATCCCCTAAGATAACATAAACCTGATTATATAGCTAATAATATTGAAGGGAAGAGTTTTCTCAATAGATTATTAATGGAACAAATTGTGTGTGTGTGTGTGTGTGTGTGTGTGTGTGTGTGTGCTCAGTTGCTCAGTCATGTCCAACTCTTTGTGACCCCAAGGACTGTAGCCCTCCAGGCTCCTCTGTCCATGGAATTTTCCAGGCAAGAATATTGGAACAGGTTGCCATTTCCTTCTCTAGGTAGATATTCCTGACCCAGGGAGCAAAGCCTTACCTCCTGTGTCTCCTGCATTGGCAGGCAGATTCTTTACTACCAAGCCACCTGGAAAGCCCTAATAGAACAAATTAGGTTTCCTCAAATCGTTAGTGAATTAAATTGGCCTTCCCTCACAGGATCCTATTCCTGTTTTGGTCTGAATTGTTTGAAACATGGTGTTTTCATTCTCTTATAAGCTTTGAATGGACAGTGAGGACAGAGTTCATGGTCTCCATGTATCTTGCCCGTAGTAGTCACCACCCTGGTCTACATGAGCACACTTAAAATGCACACACTTCCTGACTAAACTAAACTTGAATCGTTCCAAAAATATTTAATAAGCAACTACCATTCAAGACTCTGAGGATACAACAGGGGACGAAGCAAATACAAACCCTGGTCTCTTTCTAGTGAGGGATAACAGACATCAAAGAAGATGACACGAGGAAATGAGGGGTTTCATTTCTTACTGAGAAACAAAAACTGAGAATTGGGATAGAAAGTAACTGCGGGAGGAATGCTATTTGTGTTGGCCAAAAAGTTTGCTCAGGTTTTTCCATAACATTGTAAGAAACCTGAGTGAACTTTTTGGCCAATCCTATATTTTAGAGAGGCTTCCTGGAAGAAATGAGAGACAGCTGTATAGTGAGTGATCCCCTCATGGAGATCCATGTGAAGAGTATACCTGGAAGAGAGAACACCAAAATAACAGCCATGACCACGTACTAAGCATGGTACATTCTAATGACAAGAAGGACTTGGGCCTGGAGATGGGATAAAGAAAGGTGAGCTGTAGGGAAGAAAGATGAAGAGTTTGGTGGAGGCCAGATCAAGTAGGGCATTGAAGACATGGTGTAGAGTGTGGCTTTTATTTAATGTTCTGGGGCAACCATTGATGGATCTCAGTGGAATTCAAAGCTCTTTCCTGCTGCCCTGAGAAATAATGGAAGTAGTTAGCAGACTCTTACAATAGCTAAGGCAAGACCTTAATGGTAATGAAGATTCTGAACATATTTTGGAATCTGAGCCACAAGACCTACTAATTGACTGGGCATTGTCAATCATTATCAGGAGGGGAAAACAGGCCTAGTGGGTAGAAGAACTAAGGAAAGCATTCAAGGATGACTCTTAGATTTTTGTTCTTTGCAAATAATTATATCATTTACTGAAATGGAAAAAAATGGTGAATAAACAGGTTTTTGTTTTATTTTAGTTGAGCTGGAGGCAAGGGAACCAGAAGTCTAAGACTAAAAGTCTCTTACTTTATAGAGATAACTTCATATTAAAGTAGAAATGGTATCAGACCATTCCAAAGACCCATCAGTCACTTTTATCTAAAAACAGCTCCTCAACAGAGGACATAAAAATGTCTCCTACAATATTACAAGATGAATTTTCACCAGATGGTCATAATCTGGTATTAAAATGCCAATATAAACTACATAGTAAGGTTCAGTTCTTACAAACTGATAGCTCCTATTTTCTGAAGGCCTACAAATGGAGTTGTTTCACTTTTTATTACTTTCAAAACATTGCCTTCTATAATTAATAAACTCAGGAAAATTCACCACATACTCATTCATTCCTTAAACATCTTTTGGTATGGACTATGTGTGAAGGACTGTGATAAACCTTGGGGATACAAAGATGAATAATATATAGTTACCACCTCAGTGGTACTTACTCTGTCTTTAGAATATTGGAAAGTGAAGTGAAAGTTGCTCAGTTGTGTTCTACTCTTTGCAACTCCACGGACTGTATAGTGGAATTCTCTAGGGCAGAATACTGGAGTGGGTAGTCTTTTCCTTCTCCAGGGGATCTTCCCAACCCAGGGATCAAACCCAGGTCTCCCGCATTGCAGGCAGATTCCTTACCAACTGAGCCACAACCACCTCCGCGGTGCTTACTCTGTCTTTAGAATACTGGGAAGACTGACACATAAATAATTATCAAAAAAGTGGTGAGGGAAAAGATAAATATATAGAAAATTTGAACATCACAGAGGAGGGATACCTGGTTTATGAAAGACAAATGTTTGTTAACAGCTATGAGCATATTACATAATTTATTCATGTAACACTTTCCCTAAGATCCGCTCTTTCCTAGAAATTTAAATATTACATTAAAAATGTGACATCTTTATTGTGCTGTATTGTCCACTGGGGGGCTTCCCAGGTGGCACTAGTTGTAAAGAATCTGCCTGTCAGTGGAGGAGACATAAGAGACGTAGGTTCAATCCCTCTGTCAGGAAGATCCCCTGGAGGAGGGCATGGCAACCCCCTCCAGTATTCTTGCCTAGAGAATCCCATGGACAGAGGAGCCTGTTAAGCTTCAGTTCATAGGGTCACAAAGAGATGGGCACAACTGAAGCAACTTGGCACACATGCACATCATCCACTGAGAATTCAGGTTAACCCTTATTCATTTACTTGACAAGCATCTGTGTTGACCACGGGGTGGTTAAAATATGCATGAAGATATTCCAGTTATACAGAAAAAAAAAAAAATTCAGTAAGGGAAACATAAAAAGTAAAGAACAAGTCACTAAACAATAGGGTAAGTGCCATGTTAGAGGTATGTACCAGTGTCTACAGAAGAGGTGGAGCCCAGTTTGTTGGTTTATTGATGCTTCAGCAGGTACTGCTGCTTCTGAAGTGTGACAATTTTTTTTTTTTAATGCAGCCACTAAGGAGGTCATGAAAATGTGCCCAGCAGAGAACCTTACTTATGGTAGGTTCTTAATACCATTTCCTGAATTGTTGTTTAGACATTAAGTCATGTCTGACTCTTTTGTGACCACAAGGACTATAGGGTCCCACCAAGCTCTTCTGTCCATGAGATTCTCCAGGCAAGAATACTGGAGTGGGTTGCCATTTCCTTCTCCAGTGGATCTTCCTGACCCAGGGACTGAACTCTCATCTCCTGCATTGGCAGATGGACTTTTTAACAGCTGAGCCACCAGGAAAGTCCTTGCTGAATTAGTCAGCCAATAAACTATTCACAGATCAGCCCTCAGCCATTCAATAATTATTAACTGAATGAAAGAAAATGAAGTTGGCACTGTCCTTCCTTGAGATTACTGGGCACCAGCTTAGGTGGCTGACAGAAGCATTGTGACCCATGTGGATTATTGTTTCCAGGATTTTTTCTCCACCAGTGACTATGTAAGGCTCACTGGCAATGTCTCCTTAGATTTCTTTCTTGATACTGATGCTTCTGCCCTTTTATTCTTTTTTTTTTTTTTTTTTTTTTGGCTGTCCTGGGTTTTCGTTGCTGCACACAGGCTTTCTTTAGTTGCAGTGAGTAGGGGCTACTATTCATTGCAATGCATGGGTTTCTCATTGTGGGATCAATAGTTGCGGTGCAGGGGCCTACGGGCTCTGAGGCATGTGGAATCTTCCACAAGCAGAGATTGAACTCATGTCCTCTGCACTGGCAGGTGTATTCTTAACCACAAGTTGATTCTTAGCTTGACAACCAGGGAAGTTTCTTTAATGATTAAACTAAACTATGCCTACTCACTATAACTCTGTATAGATTAACATTTTGAATTATAGCTGCTGCTGCTGCTGCTTAGCCACTAAGTCATGTCTGATTCTTTAGTGACCCCATAGTAGCCCACAATGGGGATTTTCCAGGCAAAAACTGTCCATGGGATTTTCCAGGCAAGAACTGGAGTTGGTTGCCATTTCCTTCTCCATGGGATCTTCCCGACCCAGGAATAGAACCCACATCTCCTACTTGGAAAGAAGATTCTTTACAACTGAGTCATCTGGGAAGCCCTGAATCATAGGCAGCATCCAATAATTTCCTTCCACATCTCTTTCAGTTGTTTCTGGAGTTCATTTGAATGTTGTTTCATTAAGCAGCCAACTTCTTCAATCCTAAGTCCATTGATTGTTCTTGGTTGCTAGGTGAACAAAGGTTGCTTATAAAAAAGGCCTCTGAATCCCCCTGAGATAAATGTGTTCATTATTACATTATATAACTGATCTCTAGAGCAAAACTTAACTACACCTTGCTTCTTCTATACACATACTAGACACATTAATAAACATCCTCTAATGTACTGTGTGGATCACAATAAACTGTGGAAAATTCTGAAAGAGATGGGAATACCAGACCGCCTGACCTGCCTCTTGAGAAATCTGTATGCAGGTCAGGAAGCAACAGTTAGAATTGGACATGGAACAACAGACTGGTTCCAAATAGGAAAAGGAGTACATCAAGGCTGTATACTGTCACCCTGCTTCTTTAACTTATATGCAGAGTACATCAATGAGAAATGCTGGGCTGGAAGAAGCACAAACTGGAATCAAGATTGCCAGGAGAAATATCAATAACCTCAGATATGCAGATGACACCACCCTTATGGCAGAAAGTGAAGAGGAACTAAAAAGCCTCTTGATGAAAGTGAAAGAGGAGAGTGAAAACATTGGCTTAAATCTCAACATTCAGAAAACGAAGATCATGGCATCCGGTCCCATCATTTCATGGGAAATAGATGGGGAAATAGTGGAAACAGTGTCAGACTTGATTTTTGGGGGGCTCCAAAATCACTGCAGATGGTAACTGCAGCCATGAAACTAAAAGACGCTTACTCCTTGGAAGGAACGTTATGACCAACCTAGATAGCATATTCAAAAGCAGAGACATTACTTTGCCAACCAAGGTCCATCTAGTCAAGGCTATGGTTTTTCCAGTGGTCATGTATGGATGTGAGAGTTGGACTGTGAAGAAAGCTGAGCACCAAAGAACTGATGCTTTTGAACTGTGGTGTTGGAGAAGACTCTTGAGAGTCCCTTGGACTGCAAGGAGATCCAGTCAGTCCATTCTACAGGAGATCAGTCTTGAGGGTTCATTGGAAGGACTGACGCTAAAGGTGAAACTCCAATACTTTGGCCACCTCATGTGAAGAGTTGACTCATTGGAAAAGACTCTGATGCTGAGAGAGATTGGGGGCAGGAGGAGAAGGGGACGACAGAGGATGAGATGGCTGGATGGCATCACTAACTCGATGGACATGAGTTTGAGTGAACTCTGGGAGTTGATGATGGACAGAGAGGCCTGGCGTGCTGCGATTCATGAGGTCGCAAAGAGTCGGACACGACTGAATGACTGAACTGAACTGAATGTACAAAGCCAGGTTTGTAAATCATGCTCAATGAATATCCCGATTTCTTGTAGCCTAGCAAGGCCATATAAATGTCCCAGTAATAACCAGCAATAAGCCAGGATCATACTCCTTTACATAAAATTCTGTACCCACAAGGAAAAAAAGAACATATGTGTCCCAGAATGCATATTTCTCCTATTTATCTACTCCTTAAAAACATGGAGAAGGAAAGTATTCGTGTGACTTTTTATGGTTTACAAAGTGTCACTGACCCATACATTAACTGATTTTACTTCATAAGACAATTGCTTAACCTCACATAAAAGAGTATAGTTTCCAGTTGTGAATGGGAATGGAGCTGACAAAAAGAAATCACATAAAATCCTTCTCTATGTTGCAGATTTAACCCTTAGCAAAGGATAGAGAACTTAATAATGGAAATTAACAGTCCAACAAAGCAGACACAAATAAATTTAAGCTAGGGAGAGATTTTCCCTTGGTTTCCTTAAAAGGAAACAGTAATGAAGTAATATTTTCCATAAAAATATAATCTTGAAAAATAAAGGACATTTTTGTTGTTGTGTTCTACCATGCCCTGAAGCATGCAGGACCTTAGTTCTCCAACCAGGAATTGAACCTGTGCCTCTGCATTGGGGGCAGAGACTCAATCACTGGACCATCAAAGAAGTTTCAAGAAATAAAGGGATTTCCTGCTATGCCATTGCCCTTTAATACTCATGCTTATATCATCATTCCAGAGTATCTCACACTAACCATCTGTGTGATTCTGTTTAAGAAATGTTTATAAACATCAGGCCCTTCTGATTCTTGAATTATGTGAGTCAGCCCAGCAACACTCCTTAGGAGTGTTCACTCATGTGTCGCTGAACAACTGCTCTGAATTCAGTTTTCCATATATCTGGAAAACTTATCTTCAATAGACCAAATCTGAGGTTCCTGTAGATTTTCTAACTAAGAAGAAATAAAAAAAAATTACAACTCAGTTATGAATTTGAAGAATTTCACATCCTGTACATAAAAAAGCAGTTCTTTAGTGTTGGTTTTAATTATGAGATTAGATAAAGAGGATTTACAGCAGATTAAACCACATGACAGTTTAGCCCCAGCATTACTCAATGATTTGGGGAGAAAAAAATGGCTAAATCCCCACAATGAAAACAATGAGATTTCACCAACTTTCTGAAACCAAGTGGTTTTTCTTTTGAAATACTGCTTAATTATTCTGTTCATTTCTTTATTTTCTCTCACAAAGATTCAAATTAAAATGGTTAACAAATTACGCATCCACAGTTTTTCAAAGTTGCTGTGTAATGATTGTTTCTATATAATAATTTTTTCATTGCATAAAAATATTCTTGCAATAAACTCTAAATTTCCACTCAACGATTTCTTGATGGTGACTCTCTTACAGAAGAGGGGAAATTAAGGAAGGCCTTTATTGGCGACATTTAATGTTCTCCTAATTCACTGTTTCACGCTTTTATTTTTTCCAGACTATTATTTCCAGTCTGAATGATCTTTCACTTTGGTAATGGTAGACTTGCATGAAGTCATTCTTGAAACCTTATGCATGTATGCTAAGTCACTTCAGATCAGTTGCTCAGTCTGTCTGACTCTGCGACCCCATGAATTGCAGCACGCCAGGCCTCCCTGTCCATCACCAACTCCTGAAGTTCACTCAAACTCATGTCCATCAAGCCAGTGATGCCATCCAGCCATCTCATCCTCTGTCGTCCCCTTCTCCTCCTGCCCCCAATCCCTCTCAGCATCAGAGTCTTTTCCAATGAGTCAACTCTTCACATGAGGTGGCCAAAGTATTGGAGTTTCACCTTTAGCATCAGTCCTTCCAATAAACCCCCAAGACTGATCTCCTGTAGAATGGACTGATTGGATCTCCTTGCAGTCCAAGGAACTCTCAAGAGTCTCCAACACCACAGTTCAAAAGCATCAATTCTTTGGTGCTCAGCTTTCTTCACAGTCCAACTCTCACATCCATACATGACCACTGGAAAAACCATAGCCCTGACTAGATGGATATTTGCTGGCAAAGTAATGTCTCTGCTTTTCAATATGCTATTTAGGTTGGTCGTAACTTTCCTTCCAAGGAGTAGGTGTCTTTTAATTTCATGGCTGCAATCATCATCTGCAGTGATTTTGGAGCCCCCCAAAAATCAAGTCTGACACTGTTTCCACTGTTTCCCCATCTATTTCCCATGAAGTGATGGGACCAGATGCCATGATCTTTGTTTTCTGAATGTTGAGATTGAAGGCAATGTTTTCACTCTCCTCTTTCACTTTTACAAGAGGCTTTTTAGTTCCTCTCACTTTCTGCCATAAGGGTGGTGTCATCTGCGTATCTGAGGTTATTGATATTTCTCCTGGCAATCTTGTTTCCAGCTTGTGCTTCTTCCAGCCCAGCGTTTCTCATGATGTACTCTGCATAGGTGTCATCACTCAGTTGTGTCCAACTGTTTGTGACCCTATGGACTGTAGCCTACCAGGCTCCTCCGTCCATGGGATTTTCCAGGCAAGAGTGCTGGAGTGGTGTGCCATTTCCTTCTCCAGGGGATCTTTCCGAACCAGGGATCGAACCCAGGTCTCCTGCATTGCAAGTAGATGCTTTACCCTCTAAGCCACCAGGGAAGCTATAAGCAAGGTGACGATATACAGCCTTGATGTACTCCTTTTCCTATTTGGAACCAGTCTGTTGTTCCATGTCCAGTTCTAACTGTTGCTTTTTGACCTGTATATAGGTTTCTCAAGAGGCAAGTCAGGTGGTCTGGTATTCCTATCTCTTTCAGAATTTTCCACAGTTTATTGTGATCCACACAGTCAAAGGCTTTGGCATAGTCAATAAAGCAGAAATAGATGTTTTTCTGGAACTCTCTTGCTTTTTCCATGATCCAGCGTATGTTGGCCATTTGATCTCTGGTTCCTCTGCCTTTTCTAAAACCAGCTTGAACATCTAGAAGTTCACGGTTCATGTATTGCTGAAGCCTGGCTTGGGAAATTTTGAGCATTACTTTACTAGCATGTGAGAACGTCAAGAGAATGCACTGAGTATAGCAAACACCCTCTTCCGGCAACACAAGAGACTAGTCTACGCATGGACATCACCAGATGGTCAACACAGAAGTCAGATTGATTATATTCTTTGCAGCCAACGATGGAGAAGCTCTATACAGTCAGCAAAAACAAGACCAGGAGCTGACTGTGGCTCAGATCATGATCTCCTTATTGCCAAATTCAGACTTAAATTGAAGAAAGTAGGGAAAACCACTAGACCATTCAGGTATGACCTAAATCAAATCCCTTATGATTATACAGTGGAAGTGAGAAATAGACTTAAGGGACTAGATCTGATAGACAGAGTGCCTGATGAACTATGGACTGAGGTTTGTGACATTGTGTAGGAGACAGGGCTCAAGACCATCCTCATGGAAAAGAAATGCAAAAAAGCAAAATAGCTGTCTGGGGAGGCCTTACAAATAGCTGTGAAAAGAAGAGAAGCAAAAAGCAGAGGAGAAAAGGAAAGATATAAGCATCTGAATGCAGAGTTCCAAAGAATAGCAAGGAGAGATAAGAAAGCCTTCCTCAGTGATAAATGCAAAGAAATAGAGGAAAACAACAGAATGGGAAAGACTAGAGATCTCTTCAAGAAAATTACAGATACCAAGGGAACATTTCATGCAAAGATGGGCTTGATAAGGGACAGAAATTGTATGGACCTAACAGAAGCAGAAGATATTAAGAAGAGGTGGCAAGAATACACAGAAAAACTGTACAAAAAAGATCTTCATGACCAAGATAATTACGATGGTGTGATCACTCACCTAGAGCCAGACATCCTGGAATGTGAAGTCAAGTGGGCCTTAGAAAGCATCACTACGAACAAAGCTAGTGGAGGTGATTGAATTCCAGTGGAGCTGTTTCAAATCCTGAAAGATGATGCTGTGAAAGTGCTGCACTCAATACACCAGCAAATTTGGAAAACTCAGCAGTGGCCACAGGACTGGAAAAGGTCAGTTTTCATTCCAATCCCAAAGAAAAACAATGCCAAAGAATGCTCAAACTACTGCCTAATTGCACTCATCTCACATGCTAGTAAAGTAATGCTCAAAGTCACATCAGTTGTGTCCAAATCTTTGAGACCTTGTGTAGGTGACCCACCAGGCTCTGCTGTCACTGAGGTTCTCCAGGCAAGAATACTGGAGTGTGTTGCTCGCCTTCAGGGTATCTTCCTGACCCAGGGATCAAACCCATGTCTCTTAAGTCTCCTGCATTGGCAGATAGATTCTTTACCAGTAATACCATGTGAGAAAACCTCTTGCAGCCTTATTTCTAGATAATTTTAAGAGGCCATATGAGCAGTAGTTAGTCTCATACCCTGAAGATAGGTTTTGCTTTTTAAAAACATTTTTTAAAAAACCTTTATCATTTACTAATGATCTGATCTTAAACACATGGCTTCTCTGTGCATCAGTTTCAGTTCAGTTCAGTTCAGTTCAGTCACTCACTCATGTCCAACTCTTTGCGACCCCATGATCACAGCATGCCAGGCCTCCCTGTCCATCACCAACTCCCGGAGTTCACTCAGATTCACGTCCATCGAGTCAGTGATGCCATCCAGTCATCTCATCCTCTGTTGTCCCCTTCTCCTCCTGCCCTCAATCGCTCCCAGCATCAGAGTCTTTTCCAGTGAGTCAACTCTTTGCATGAGATGACCAAAGTACTGGAGTTTCAGCTTTAATATCATTCCTTTCAGCTATGAAATAGATTTGGATTGAAGATTAAATTAATTGATATATGTAAAGTGCTTTGAAGAGTTCCTCAAACTCAGTGAAGCCTCTATAAATGTTTGATGGAACTAATAATAATGTAAATATTCCAAATGAAGTGACAAGAAATTAGTGTTAGTGTGAGTCGCTCAGTCATACCCGAATCTTTGTGACCCCATGGACAACAGCCCACCAGGCTCCTCTGTCCATGAGATTTTCCAGGCAAGGATACTGGAGTGTATTGCCATTTCCTTCTCCAGGGGTCTTCCGAATACACGGATCAAACCCGGGTCTCTTGCACTGCAGGCAGATTCTTTACCAACTGAGCTACAAGGGAAGCCTTGACAAGAAATTAGGTTGCATCATTAGGTAATTGTTTCTTTTGTTTAAACTTACCTAAATATCATGAAAGTGTGTTAGTTACTCAGTCATGTCTGACTCCTCGTGACCCCATGGACTGCAGCCCGCCAGGCTCCTCTGTCCATGGAATTCTCCAGGCAAGAATACTGAAGTGGGTTGTCATTTCCTTCTCCAGGGCATCTTCCCCATCCTGGGATCAAACCTGAGTCTGCCACATTGCAGGCAGACTCTTTACCAACTGAGCCATCAAAAAGCTAAATATCTTATTTGGTACTCTTTGTAGGATGTGTTTGAAAATCATAAATTGAACTGTTCTGTTAGTTCTCTGACTTTGAAGCTTGTTGCCTGAAAGAATAGATTACACTATTTGTCAGGTTTATTCAGCTTATGATGTTTTTCACCAAGTCACTGTTGACTTCTGATGTCATTTAAGACATGAGCCAAGGTGTGTGAGAACTGGCTCATATTGGCTTGAAAGAGCCTACTATGTGTTATTTCTTCTCAACACCACATTTCAGTGACATTCCACTGGTAGCCTGAAATCAGCCATGGTGGGAGAATATATATCATGGAAATTTGGCAAATGTCACAAATCAGAGCCTTTTTTTTTTTTCCTTAGAAAAAGTGAGTGAGCAGGTTATTAAATATTTACCACCAGACTCTAGGACCTATTAAGACATCTATTAAAACAGATGTCTTTTTACAACATGATTTAGACCCAATTTTCAAGTTTTATCCCAGCAGATCAACAATCACTTAATATAATTGATCTCAGAATTTTCTCTCAATATTAGTCATAGAAATTATCTGTACCTATAGTCATTTTGACATTATCTTCAATATTTAATTACTACTAAATTTTAAAATGTTTAATGTCTCAGTCCTAGTTTGAGTATTATATTATTTATATTCTAAATATCCTCAGTTTAACTATCTTTAGGGGAAAAAACTCCCTGAGCAGATTAAAAGATTAATTTTTGTCTTACTCCGATCTTTCTGGTTTAGTACAATATTCACAGTTATCCACATGCTATATGGATATTAATGATCTCCTGCATACTTTAATTACTATCTTAGTAGTCTTTGAAATTAGGTGAGTTTCACTGGTCTGTTATTCACAAAATTGTTTGTTAAGAAAGACTCTGATTTCTTTAACTCAAAGCTGGTTTCAATTTCACCTGAACTTTTGAGAAGAAAAACACACTTTCCAATACCTCTCCAACTCTAAGTGCCATGAGAACACTTTTGTATCTTAAGCACCTAGCTAATGCCTGACATTTAGCAGAGTCTCAGTTTTGGTTGACTGAATGATCACTGCAAAAATGCCATACATTTTACTTTCCTTGACCTGAGCAACTACACTTTTTCTGAAGATAAAATTGTGAAGAACTTGCCATATTCTCTTATTCCAACTGGAAATTTACCAAGGGATTTTACCTGATGGTCACTTTCCATGTGGGAGTCTGGAGGATGAGATTCAAAATTTGATACACACTGCTGCTGCTAAGTTGCTTCAGTCATGTCTGACTCTGTGTGACCCCATAGACTGAAGCCCATCAGGCTCCTCCGTCCCTGGGACTCTCCAGGCAAGAACACTGGAGTGGGTTGCCATTTCCTTCTCCAATGCATGAAAGTGAAAAGTGAAAGCAAAGTTGCTCAGTCGTGTCCCAACTCTTACCGACCCCATGGACTGCAGCCTACCAGGCTCCTCCATCCATGGGATTTTCCAGGCAAGAGTACTGATACACACTACCTCATACCCATTTAGGATGGCTACTATCAAAAAACAGAAAATAAGTTCTTGATAAGGATGTGGAGAAATGTCAGTGAGAATGTAAAACAGTGCAACTACTGTGGAAAACCTTCTGGCTGTTCCTCATAAAATTAAAAATGGAATTACCATATGATCCAGCAATTTCACTTCTGGGAATATACCCAAAAGAACTGAAAGCAGAGCAGCAAAGAGATATTTGTACAACCATGTTTATAACAGCATTACTCACAATAACTGAAATGTGGAAGCAATCCCAATGTCCATCAACAGATGAATAGATAAGCAGAATATGGAGTTCTTTAAAGAAAAAATTCTGACACATGCAACAGTATGGACAAGTCCTGAGGACATTATGCTGAGCAAAATAAGCCACTCTCAAAATCACAAGTGAGCCAGGCAAAAACCAACACAATTCTGTAAAGCAATTATCATTCAATTAAAAAATAAATAAATTTAAAATTTAAAAAAACACACACACAAGTGATTGTATGGTTCTACTTTCATGATGTACTTAGAGTAGTTCAGGTCATAGATTCATAGATAGAGAAAGTAAGTCAATGGTGGCCAGGAGCTCCACAGCCAGGAGCAGTGGACAGGGTAAATAAGGAGTTTAAAGAATATAAAGTCACACTTTTAAGAGATGAAAAGAATTGTGGAGGTGAATGGTGTTGATGGTCACACAACAGTATGAATATTCTTAATACCACTGAACTGTACACTTTACAATGGATATGATTGCATATTTTATGTGATATGTATTTTACTACAGTGAAATAACTGGAAAAAAAATTGGTAAACTGTAAGTTTGATAAAAGCCTTATCTAGCCAAAAAATCAATCCAGGGTAAACTCGACCTAGCATTTGAATAGACATTTGGATTTTTCAAAGCTCTCTCACTATTTCAAGAAATTAAGTTTGTTTTGTCACTCTCATCGCCTTACAGCTGATCCTCCCTCTTTTACTTCACTTTATCATTCCACTATGTTTCACCATTGGCTTTCATCTGAGTAAATTCCTTTTGTTTACCTCCCTCGCATGATAAGTTATAAAACATTCTTATGAAAAAATGCTCAGTATTGCTCTTTATTACAGAAATTCCAATCAAAACTACAAGGTATCACCTCATACCAGTCAGAATGGCCATCACCCTAAAGTCTACAACTGTACTGATGAAACTATTTGCAGGGCAGGAATAGAGATGCAGACATAGACAACAGACTTGTGGGCACAAGGGAAAGAGACGGTGGGATGACTTGAGAGAGAAGCACTGAAACATATACTTTACCATGTGTAAAATAGCTAGCTAGTGGGAAGGTGCTGTATAACACAGGGAACTCAACCCAGTGCTCTGCAACAACCTAGAGGGGTGGGATGGAGTGGGAGGTGGGAGGGAGATTTAAGAGGAAGGGGACATATGTATACCTATGGCTGATTCATGTTGTTGTTATGACAAACCAACACAACATTGTAAAGCAATTATACTCAAATTAAAAATAAATTAAACTGAGAGAACAAGACGGTGGAGGAGTAGGTGGACATGGAGTACATCTCTCTCCACGGATACATCAGGAACACATCTTCAGACACAGAAGTGCATGCAGAACAACAGCTGAGAGCAGACACGAATACCTGACCAGTGGAAATGAATACATAGACCCACGCAAAACTCAAGATCAACCCCTGAGCCTTTGGAGTGGAAGCACTGACTCCAAGACCCTAGACTATAAGAGAACTAACCCTAAGGGGGCATCAAATAGTGAGAACTCACACAAAGAAAACCACTGGAATTCAAGACCTGGCATCACCCAACCACCAGTAGCACCCCGTGCAGGATGCCTCATCTAAACAGCAAACAAAACAAAAATACAAACCAAATCATCCGCAGACAGGAGTACCACCTCACTCAGCCTTGCCCATCAGAGGAAAAACAAACAAACAATCAAAAACTCAGCACAAATCTCACCCTATATGAAGCTTACACAAACCACTGGGCTAACCTTCAGGGGGCAAAAAGCAAAAGGAAGAAGGAGTTCAACCTTGAAGCCTGGGAAAAGGAGACCTCAAACACAGTAAGTTAAAAAAAAAAAAAAGAAAGAAAAGGCAGAGAAATACTGCACAAATGAAGGCACAAACTAGAAACCCAGAAGTCAAATAAATGAAGAGGAAATAGGCAAACTACCTGAAAAAGAATTCACAATAATGATAGTAAAGATGATCAAAAACCTTGAAAACAAAATGGAGAAAATGCAAGAATCAATTAAGAAAGATCTAGAAGAATTAAAGAATAAACATGCAGAGACAAACAACACAATTACTGAAATTAAAAATACTCCAAAAGGAATCAATAGCAGAATATCTGAAGCAGAAGAACAAATCAGTGAGCTGGAAGATAAAAGTGTGGAAATAACTTCTGAAGACCAGAATAAAGTAAAAAGAATGAAAAGAACCAAGGATAGTCCCAGAAACCTCTGGGACAATATCAAATGCAGCAACATTCAAATTATAGGGGTCTCAAGAAGAAAAGAAAAAGAAAGAGTATGAGAAAAAATTTTAAGAGATTTTAGTTGAAAATTTCCCCAACATGGAAAAGGAAATAGTCAATCAAGTTCAAGAGGCACAAAGAGTCTCATACAGGATAAACCCAAGAAGAAACACACTAACCAAACTAACAAAGACTAACACAAAGAAAGAATATTAAAAGCAGCAAGGGAGAAGCAACAAGTAACATACAAGGGAAACCCCATATGCTTAACAGCTGATCTTTCAGCCGAAACTCTTCAGGCCAGAAGGGAATGACAGGATATATTTAAAGTACTGAATGGGAAAAATCTACAACCAAGATTACTGTACCTGGCAAGGATATCATTCAGAATTGATGGAGAAATAAAAAGCTTTTCAGACAAGCAAAAGTTAAGAGAATTCAGTAGCATCAAACCAGCTTTACAACAAATGCTAAGCAGACTTATATAGTCAAGAAATACAAGAGAAGATAAAAGATCTACAAAATCATCCCCAAATAATTAGAAGATGGCAATAGGAACATATATATCAATAATCACTTTAAAGGTAAATGGATTAAATGCTAAAACCAAACTACATAGACTGGCTGAATGGATACAAAAACAAGACCCACATATATGCTGTCTACAAGAAACCCGCTTCAGACCTAAAGACATATATAGACTGACAGTGAGAGGATGGAAAAATATATTCCGTGCAAATGGGAAGCAAAAGAAAGCTGGAGTAGCAATCCTCATATCAGACAAGATAGACCTTAAAATAAAGATTATAAGAGATAAGGAAGGACACTACGTAATGATCAAGGAATCAATCCAAGAGGAAGACGTAGCAATTGTAAACACCTATGCACCCAACATAGGAGCGCTTCAATACATAAGACAAACATGAACAGACATAAAAGGAGAAATTGACTGTAACACAATAATAGTAGGAGACTTTAACACCCCACTCACACCAATGGACAGATCATCAAAACTGAAAATTAATAAGGAAACACAAGTCTTAAATGACACATTAGATGAGATGGATCTCATTGATATCTTTAGGACATTCCATCCAAATGCAGAAGAATACACCTTCTTCTCAACTGCACATGGAACATTCTCCAGGATAGACCACATCTTGAGTCACAAATCAAACCTCAGTAAATTTAAAAAAACTGAAATCGTATCAGGCATTCCTCTTCAACCACAATGCTATCAGAATAGATATCAATCACAAGAAAAAAACTGTAAGAAACACAAACACATGGAGATTCAAGAACACATTTCTAAATAACCAACAGATTACTGAAGAAAACAAAAGGAAATAAAAAAAATTTCTAGAAACAAATGACAATGAAAACATGACAACTCAAAACCTACGGGATGCAGCGAAAGCAGTCCTAAGAGGTGAGTTTACAGAAATACAATCTTACCTCAAGAAACAAGAAAAACATCAAATAGACCACCTAACTTTACACCTAGAAAAACTGGAAAAAGGAGAACAAACAAACAAAAAAAAAAAAATTAGTAGAAGGAAAGAAATCAAAAAGATCTGAGAAGAAATAAGTGAAAAAGAAGTGAAAGAAACAATAGTAAATGTTAATAAAACTAAAAGCTGCTTCTTTGACAAGATAAACAAAATTGACAAGCCTTTAGCCAAACTCATCAAGATAAAAAGAGAGAAGAATCAAATCAACAAAATTAGAATTGAAAAAGGAGAGGTTACAATAGACAATGCAGAAATACAAAGGCTCATAAGAGACTATTATTAACAACTATATGGCAATAAAATGGATAACCTGAAAGAAATGGACAGTTTCCTAGAATAGTTCAGTCTTCCAAGACTGAACCAGGAAGAAGTAGGAATTATGAACAACCCAATTACAAGTACTGAAATTTGAAGCTGTGATCAAAAATCTCCCAAAAAACAAAAGCCCAGGACCAGATAGCTTCACAGGAGAATTCTATCAAATATTTAGAGAAGAGCTAATGCCTACCTATCTTTCTAAAACTCTTTCCAAAAATTGCAAAGGAAGGAACACTTCCAAACTAATTCTACAAGGCCACCATCACCCTGATACCAAAACCAGACAAAGACAACACACAAAAAAGAAAACTACAGGCCAATATCACTGATGAACATAGATGCAAAAATCCTCAACACAGTTTTAGCAAACAATTCAGTAACACATCAGAAAGCTCATACACCATGAGCAAGCTGCGTTTATTCCAGGAATGCAAGGATTCTTCAATATATGCAAGTCAATCAATGTTAATACCATATTAACATAATGAAAGATAAAAACCATATGATCATTTCAATAGATGCAGAAAAAACCTTTGACCAATTCAGCACCCATTTATGATTAAAACTCTTCAAAAAATGGGCATAGAAGGAACCTACCTCACATAGTAAAGGCCTTATATCATAAGCCTACAGCAAACATTATTCTCAATGGTGAAAAACTGAAAACATTCCCCTTAAGATCAGGAACAAAACAAGAGTGTCCACTTTCACCACTATTATTCAACATAGTTCTGGAAGTCCTAGCTGTAGCTATCAGAGAAGAAAAAGAAGTAAAAGGAATCCAGATCACAAAAGAAGTAAAGCTCTCACTGTTTGCAGATAACATGATACTTAACATAGAAAACCCTAAAGATAGTACCAGAAAATTGCTGGAGCTAACCAGTGAATTTGGCAAAGTTGCAGGGTACAAAATCAGTACACAGAAAGCACTTGCATTTCTATATACTAACAATGAAAAATCAGAAAGAGCAATTAAGGAATCAACCCCATTCACCACTGCAACAAAAAGAATTAAATATCTAGGAATAAACTTATCATGGCATCACCAACTCGATGCACATGAGTTAGGGTGAACTCTGGGAGTTGGTGATGGACAGGAGGCTTGGCATGCTGCAATTCATGGGGTCACAAAGAGTCAGACACGACTGAGCGACTGAACTGAACTGAAACTTACCTGAAGAGACAAAAGATTGGTACACAGAAAATCATAAGACACTGATAAAAAGAATCAAAGACAACATAAACAGGTAGAGAGATATTCCATGTTCCCGAGTAGGAATAATCAATTCTGTGAAAATGACTATACCACTAAACATAATCTACAGATTCAATACAATCCCTATCAAATTACCAATGACATTTTACACAGAACTAGAACAAAATTTTACAGTTCATATGGAGACACAAAAGACCCCGAATAGAAAAAGCAATCTTGAGAAAGAAGAATGGAGCTGGAGGAATCAACCTTCCTGACTTCAGATTACACTACAAAGCAATGGTCATCAGGAAAGTATGGCACCGGCACAAAAACAGAAATATAGACAAATGGAACAACATAGAAAGCCCAGAAATAAACCCACGCACCTATGGGTACCTTATTTTTGACACAGGAGGCAAGAATATACAATGGGGGAAAGACAGCATCTTCAATAAATGGTGCTGGGAAAACTGAACAGCTACATGTAAAAGAATGAAATTAGAGCACTTACTAACACCATACACAAAGATAAACTCAAAATCGATTAAGACTGAAATGTAAGACCAGAAACTATAAAACTCTTAGAGGAAAACATAGGCAGAACACTCAATGACATAAATCAAAGCAAGATCCTCTATGACCCGCATCCTAGAGTAATGGAAATAAAAACAACAAGCTTTTGCACAGCAAAGGAAACTATAAGCAGGATGAAAAGAAAACCCTCAGAATGGGAGAAAATAATAGCAAATGAAACAACTGACAAAGGGTTAATTTCCAAAATATACAAGCAGCTCATACAACTCAATGCCAGAAAAACAAAAAACCCAATCAAAAAGTGGGAAAAAGACATAAACAGACATTTTGCCAAAGAAGACATACAGATGGCTAACAAACACATGAAGAGATGCTCAACATTGCTTATTATTAGAGAAATGCAAATCAAAACCACAATGAGGTATCACCTTACACTGGTCAGAATGGCCATCATCAAAATGTCTACAAACAATAAATGCTGGAGAGGGTGTGGAGAAAAAGGAACACTCTTGCACTATTGGTGAGAATGTAAATTGATACAGCCACTATGGAAGACAGTATGGAGATTCCTTAAAAAGCTAGGAATAAAACCACCATATGACTCAGCAATCCCATTCCTAGGCATATACCCTGAGGAAGCCAAAATTGAAAAAGATACATGGATCCCATTGATCGTTGCATCACTATCTACAATAGCTAGAACATGGAAGCAACCTAGATGTCCATCGACAGATGAATGGATAAAGAAGTAGTGGTACATATACACAATGGAATATTACTCAGCCATAAGAAGGAACACATCTGAGTCAGTTCTGATGAGGTGGAAGAACCTAGAACCTATTACACAGAGTGAAGTGAGTCAAAAAGAGAAAGATAAATATTGTATTCTAATGCACATATACAGAATCTAGAAAAATGGTAATGAAGAATTTATTTACAGGGCAGCTGTAGAGAAACAGACATAGAGAATAGACTTATGGACATGGGGAGAGGGGAGGAGAGGGTGAGATGTATGGAAAGAGTAACATGGAAACTTACATCACCATGTGTAAAATAGATAGCGAGCAGGAATTTGCTATATGTCGCAGGAAACTCAAACAGAGGTTCTGTATCAACCTAGAGAGGAGAGATGGGGAGGGAGATGGGAGAATGTTTCCAAAGGAAGGGGATATATGTATACCTGTGGCTGATTCGTGTTGAGGTTTGACAGAAAACAACAAAATTCTGTAAAGCAATTATCCTTCAATAAAAAATAAATTAGAAAGAAAAAATAAATTAAAAGAATAAAAGATAAAATAAGCAAAAAAAAAAAAAGCCAAAACCAAACCAACCAACTATGAGTTTTGTTTCAAAGAGAAACTTGTACATTGTCAGATGAAAAAGGTGAAGAGTGCTTGAGAAAGGAAGAAAAGTTTGTGACAGAGAGGGAATAAAAGGAACAAAATGAAAGAGGGAAGGACAGAAGGGGAGACAGAGAATAAATACTGTAAGGATCCTGCCTTCCTGCACCAATGAGAACAAAGCATGTTGAAGATGTAAAACATGGGTGCTGATTCCTCAGCTGATCCAAGGTACAATGTGCTTGTCCATAAAAACATCTCATAGTCCTAAGTCTGAGTCTGGTTTTTAAAGAAAGACTAAATGTATCTCCTAAACTTGAGCCAGGTATTAAAACTTTATCTGATACCCAAATGAAGAAACGATACCTGCTTCTGTGCTCGGGGAGATGCTCCTGGTGTTAAACTCTTTAGTAAGAGGTAAAGGTCCATTTCAAGCTTGATACCTAAATTTTGATCATGCATATGATCAGCTTTAGGAGTGACTGAAATGTTTTCATAGTTAATTTGGGCTATTCTTGATTTTTGCCTTTAACCTGATTTTTAAACATAATTGGATCATTGTCACCCAAGCATCATAGTATACATAATCTTCTTTTATATATCCAGACTGATTTCTATTCCAAGCAGACTGGAATTCCATATAAAGCATAACTGTGCACTTTACCTTGAACTCAAGCTCAAGGGGGCAAAATGTGGGAATTTGGATGAGCTGACCATTTTGTTGCCATTCTTATAAAATCCTGCATGTGTGCTAAGTCATTTCAGTCATTTCTGATGCTATGCAACCCCACGGACTGTAGTCCACCAGGCTCCTCTGTCCACGGGGATTCTCTAGGCAAGAATACTGGAATGAGTTGCCATGCCCTCCTCCAGCAGATCTTCCTGCCCCAGGAATTGAACCCACATCTTTTATGTCTCCTGCATTGGCAGGTGGGTTCTTTACAACTAGTGCCACCTGGGAAGCCCCATATAATCCCAATCTACTATAAACTCAGTCCCAAAATATCATACTTAGGAAAGCAGGACTGATAATTGGAAGAGGTAGCTGTTTTAATTACCATTTTCAAAGAAGTGAGATAGAGTGTCTGAGCCTGGGAGGAACTCCAGAGTCAGTATGTAAAGTTATTAAGCAATTAAAGATGAAGGACCTCCCAGAGTCTAACTTAGGACCCACAGTGAGTTATAAAAGAGGTTAGTGGAGGGAAAACTTTGTTTTACACTTAAGAGATTATTGGTGAGAGTCTCCTTAGTTAATAACTGCTGAGAACTTGGAGATCTCCCAAGACTTTAAATGTTCTTTTTGTGATAGTACATGTACCTTTATGTTCTTATTATATTGCACAGATGAGGTTTCTTGTGCTGTCTAATTATACAAGGTTCTCTCCTCTCCAATGGAGATGCCAAGTCTGCCTTCTCAATTAACTCATGGATATGAGACAAGAGACTTGTGTTCTTTGTGTTGGACAGAAGAATGTGTTCTCTGAAATGTAGGTTGCTTGTGGTATCAGGGAAAGTGTAGGCTGAAACATTCCCCACTTATTTGTGTGCTAAGATCACCATCCGCCATGATGGCAGTCTGGAATTTTTAAAAATCTTTAAAACAATATATTTTAATGTGACAATGATACGTCTTGGGGACAAAAACATTTTTAATTCATGAAATTAGTAATAATAATTTCAGTAATAGAAATAAAATGTGCCTCATTACTGGGTCCCACATTGCAGTGCAATGTATAAACTAACGTGTTCAGCACTGGAGCCCTTCAAACTTGTATATGTCCTTTTGTATGTATCCACTTACTGGCTTTATCAGTTGCTCAAGTAAATACTAGATGAACTATCCTATAAAAGGGCTTCCTCAGTAGCTCAGATGGAAAAGAATCCACCTGCAGTGCAAAAGACCCCAGTTCGATCCCTGAGTCAAGAAGATCTCCTACAGAAGGGAATGGCTACCCACTGCAGTATTCTTGCCTAGAGAATTCCATGGACAGAGGAGCCTGGTGGGCTACAGTCCAAGGCACCACAAAGAGTCAGACATGACTGAGTGACTAATAATTTCACACTTTCATCCTATAAAGGGAAATTAAAAGTATGTCCACAGAGTATAGCAGACAAATTCTACCACCATGAATCCTTGCTGAGTTCTCTGTCTTTCCAACCCACACTTCATATTCCCTGCCTCCATCATCAATACTGAAACACATAGCTTTTCTCAAAATGCTATGAAATATCTCTGGGAGTGGTAGAAAGCAGTGCTTCTCAGTGTGGTGCTAATGTCATCCAGTAGTAGGGAGCAGATTCTAAAGGAGAGATTCAAAATTACCCTTTAAAGACTTGTCAGTACTTGATATGCGTTCAGTTCAGTTCAGTTCAGTTCAGTTCAGTTCAATTCAGTCACTCAGTCGTGTCCAACTCTTTGCGACCCCATGAACTGCAGCACGCCAGGCCTCCCTGTCCATCACCAACTCCTGGAGTTCACTCAGACTCACGTCCATTGAGTCGGTGATGCCATCCAGCCATCTCATCCTCTGTCGTCCCTTCTCCTCCTGCCCCCAATCCCTCCCAGCATCATAGTCTTTTCCAATGAGTCACCTCTTCGCATCAGGTGGCCAAAGTACTGGAGTTTCAGCTTTAGCATCATTCCTTCCAAAGAACACCCAGGACTGATCTCCTTTAGGATGGACTGGTTGGTTCTCCTTGCAGTCCAAGGGACTCTCAAGAGTCTTCTCCAACACCACAGTTCAAAAGCATCAATTCTTCGGCGCTCAGCCTTCTCCACAGTCCAACTCTCACATCCATACATGACCACTGGAAAAACCATAACCTTGACTAGACGGAACTTTGTTGGCAAAATAATGTCTCTGCTTTTGAATATGCTATCTTAATTAATTCTTACAAAAGTCTTTGAGGACATTACTGTTATTTTCTCTAATTTATGAATCAAGAACTACGATAGAAGTCTTTGTCATTATAATTTGCCCAGAGTCCTAGTCATTGGGTGGTGGTACCCTTGGGAGGGTGTCATGTAGGAATTTGGTGATTCTGTTTCTCTGTAATTCCAACACAGTGTTTCCTCTTCAGCATTGGGAAAGTTGGCTGTTTCTTTAGTTAGTACCAAATGACATAGTTATCCTGCATTTATGGCCATTATATACATTAAGTTCATATCCTTAGCAACTATAATCAAATGTGTTACAAGATGGTTGTATGGTAAGAGGCATTCAACACTAGGACCACGTGTGACAGCAACAGGGCCACTCCCTTGTCTATGGGCAACATGCTCTTTTATAAATGAAAACTCAGGCACAATTGCTCACCCTTTTTTTTTCTCCTTACATTTAAGAAAAATCTAACAAGGTCATTAATCTAACAGAAATTAAGTGCTCAAGGGATGTGACTCTAATTTTCCGAGCTCAGCAGGAACTGTTTTGTTGAACTTGGTATTGCCAAAGACCACTCTGAACCATTGGGATGAAGCCCAGAGGTACTATTAACATTTAGATTGCATAATTCACATCTGCGGAAGTTGCTTCTGTGAATTATTATGTCCTCAAATAGGTTATGTGCTTGACACTTTAAAATCCAACATCATTCATTTTTCAAGTATGTACCTATTTGTTTAAGGAACAGTTCAATAAATGGAAGAATGCTCATTTTAAGGAGACTGCACCACAGCCGTTTCAGGGTGCAGCCATTGCAGTTGGCACGCGTGGTCCATTTCATTAATACTGTATTTCAGAATAGGGTGGTCTCCACTGCCAGGGCTACTGACACTCAGCAGTTTTGCACTACAGGAAAGCCTCAGCACAACAGGGCAGATGTTCTTGGTTTCCAATGGGCCATCCACATGGCCCAGCAATCCTACCATACTTATCCTTGCAGGGTAAACCTCCAGTCTCTCCGACCCGCTGTTTACTACTCCTTATTTTACACAGACAGCCACACCTCCTACTTTATTGTGGAAAAAAAAAAAAGAAAAAGGGAAACAGAACAGAGTCTGCTTTTGTAGTCAATACAAAACTCAGAAACTTATATTTACATCACAACTTCTTTCTTGGTGTGATAATAGACAATTTGTTTTTCCTTTCCAAAGCCAGTCCCTCCATCTGTGCTTTGGAGCCATCTCCTCACCTTCTTACATACATTATACTGGACCTAATGCCTGATGATCTGAGGTGGAGCTGATGAAATAGTAGAAATAAAGTGCACAACAAATGTAACGCACTTGAATCATCCCCAAACCATCTCCTCCCCCATCCATGGAAAAATTGTCATCCACAAAACCGGTCCCTGGTACCAAAAAGGCTGGGGACTGCTGCATTATACTACCAAGAATTCATACTTCCCTGCATTCCTCTCCTATCTATTTATTTATTGGCCGCACTGTGCAACTTACAGAATCTTAGTTCCCCAACCAGGAATTGAACCTGTGCCATCGCTTCCCTGGGGGCTCAGACAGTAAAGAATCCACTTGCAAAGCAGGAGATGTGGGTTTGATCCCTGAGTCAGGAAGATCCTTGGAGGAGGGCATGGCAACCCACTCCAGTATTCTAGCCTGGAGAATTCCATGGACAGAGGAGCCTGATGAGCTATAATCCATGGGGTTGCAAAATGTCAAACACTATTGAGTAATTAACACTTTCACACTTCATGGCAGTAAAAGCACAAGGTCCTAACCTTTGGACCTCCACAGAATTCCCTCTCTCTTTTAAATAATACTGTTAAATATGCTTATTTCTCCAAAGTTTAAATGGCCTTGCCTCAAACCCCCCATTTCCATGCATTTTGCTCACCTTCACAAATTTCATGAAAGAGGTATCTAAACTCCTGATCTACATTTCTTACCTCTGATTCCCCACTTCAAACTGGTTTTATTCTTCATTACTTGATAAAATCAATGACCTTCACTGTGCTAAACTCAACATTATTTGGGCTTCCCAGGTGGTGCTAGTGGTTAAGAACCCTCCTGCCAATGCAGGAGACATATGAGACTCAGGTTCCAACCCTGGGTTGGGAAGATCCCCTGGAGAAAGAAATGGCAACCCACTCCAGTATCCTTGCCTGGAGAATTCCATAGACAGAGAAGCCTGGTGGGCTACAGTCCATAGGGTTGCAAAGAGTCAGGCACAACTAAAGTGACTTAGCATGCACAACATTATTTATTCTTCATTTTACCTAATTTACCTGCAGATTTCAGCAGTGTTAACTATTCCATCTTCAGAATAGTGATGATCTTTGCTTCCCTTCTAGATTTCTCCCCCAGCCAGTGTCCAATGCAGGGTGACTTCCTTTTCCCAAGCCACTAGATGTCAGATTCCTGGAGATTCATCTTAGCCCTTTCTTTTCTCTTCTCACTGTCCTAATGGGGATTCTCAGGTGACTCGGTGGTAAAGAAACCACCTGTCTCCAGCACACTGCTATCAGCTACATCCAAGGCCTCTATCAATATTTGTATCCAGATGACTCATACAAAATTTAATTGAACATTTTATTTTGAGATACTTGCAGATTCACATGTAGTTTTAACACATAATGCAAAGAGATCACATGTGCCCTTTATCAGTTTCCCTCACTGGTAGCATCTTATAAAATTGCAGTACAATATCATGACCAGCTTCTTAATATTGATATCATCCAGATACAGAATAGCTTCATCACCCCCAGAGCCTCCATGTTGCCCCACTTCTGTCTCACCCCCTATCTCTCTCCATCCTTAGCCCCTGGCAACTACTAATTTGTTCTTCATTTTGATAATTTTGTCATTTATAGAGTATTATATAAATTAAGTCATACAATGATGTAACTTTGGGGACTGGCCTTTTTCATATAGCATAATTTACTGGAGAGTCATCCAAACTGTTGTGTATCAGCACTTTGTTCTTTTTATTGACAAATAATATTACATGGTGTATATATACCATAGTTTGTTTAATTATTCACCCACTGAAGAACATTTGTGTTATTTTCAGTTTCTAGCTATTACAAGGAAAGCTGCTCTATATATTCACATATAGGTTTCTATGTGAATATGTTTTCATTTCTCTGAGACAAAAGCCCAAAAGTATAATTTCTGGATTGTATGATAGCTCATGTTGTTGCTAACAAACTGCCAAGTGGTTTTCCAGAGTGGCTGTACTACTTACATTTTCACCATCAATGTATGAGTTATCCATTTTCTCCATGTTCTTACCAGCATTTGCCATCGTCATTAACTATATATTTTAGTCATTCTTATGGGCATGTCATTGTGGCTTTAATTTGCTTTTCCCTAATAACTAATGGGGATTCTCAGGTGACTTGGTGGTAAAGAATCCACCTGCCAATGCAGGAGACACGGGTTCAGTCCTTGGGTCAGCAAGATCCCCTGGAGGAGGGCGTGGCAACCCACTCTTGTATTCTTGCCTGGAGAATCCCATGGACAAAGGAGCCTGGTGGGCAATAGTCCATGGGGTCACAAAGATTCGAACGCTACTGAGCACACACATGACTGAGTACCCCGCCCCCCCGACACACACACACACATACACAATAACTAATGATGTCAACCATTCTTTATGTGCTTATTTATTGCATATCTTCTTCCATGAAACGTTTCATGTCTTTTGCCCATTTTCTAATTATATTCTTTGTTTTTTTACTGTTAAAGTTTGAGAGTTCTTTACATATTCTAGACACTGCTCCTCTGCTGGCTATGGGATTTGCAAACATTATCTCTCAGTGTATAACTTTCCTTTTCATGCTTTTAAAAACTTTTTGCATAGCCCCCAAATTTTCTTTTGGGTTCTCTTCCAAGAAATTTTTCTTTTATATTTTGTATTTAAGTCTGTAATCCATTTAAGTTAATTTTTATATTAGGTATGAGATTTAGATCAAAGTTTATATTTTTGCCTATGGAAGTGTGATTGTTACAGTGTCATCTGGTCAAAAGACTGAAATCTTTTTCCATTAAATTGTCTTTGCCACTTTTTCAAAAATCAGTTGGGCATATTTATTTGAGCCTGTTGTTGTTTAGTTACTTAGTTGTATCCAACTCTTTGTGATGCCATGGACTGCAGCATGCCAGGCTTCCCTGTCCTTCACTGTCTCTTAGAGTTTGCTCAAACTCACATCCATCAAGTCGGTGATGCCATTCAACCATCTCATCCTCTGTCGCCCTCTTCTCGTCCTGCTCTCAGCCTTTCCCAGTATCAGGGTCTTTTCCAGTAAGTCAGCTCTTTGAGTCAGGTGGCCAAAGTATTGGAGCTTCAGCTTCAGCATCAGTCCTTCCAATGAATATTCAGGGTTGATTTCCTTTAGGATTGACTGATTGATCTCCTTGCTGTCCAAGGGATTCTCAAAGGTCTTCTCAAGCACCACAATTCAAAAGCATCAACTCTTCAGTGCTCAGTACAGTCTAACATCTGTACATGACTACTGGAAAAACTATAACCTTGGCTATACAAATTAGTATTTCTGTGTTATTTATCCTTTCCCACTGATCTATGTATCTCTTCCTCCACCAATACCTAGCTCCTTACTCACCTGTTTCTGATACCCCCTGGAGAGGGAACTGAGGTACCTCAATACAGCCTTGTGAGCATGGAAATTTAAGCTCCCCACTATTCATCTATTCTAGTGTGGTAAGGGAGTATGGTCACAGTTTTTCTGTGATATTTGGCTGGAGTAGAGTGGATATTGTTTAAACATTTTCTGTCTTGTCAAGCTACCTTTTTGGCTAGAGAGAGCAGGCCTTCTTTTGATCATGTTTTTGCCTACATCCACTGGCATTTCCATATCGCTGCCTTCTTGAGTTCTATGTCTGGAATATGTGAGGCAGAAATACATGTTGTTCCTTGAGGTCTCAGGTCCCTATTAAGTCTCTCTTCTTCTCTACACCCTTTAAGAATCTTCTTATATTTGTTTTATATATAATTTCCAAGGGGTTTTGTGTACTTAGTGGGAGGAATAAGGAAAAATATGCCTATTCAATCTTCCCAAAAGTCACAAAATTTTACTTCCAGTTTATATTCTTTCTTTGTGGTCCAGAAGTAAGTGTTGCAATACCTCATTATCCTCTGTTCTTGTAAGTCTCAAAGGTAACTTGCTCAAACTGAGCCCACTCTGCATGTTGCGCTGTCACCTTCCTGATACACAAGCCAAAAAATATAAAATTCTTCTTAGCTCTTCTTTTTGCTTCCATTTTAACCATCATGGAGTCCTCTTGATTTTTTTCTTCAAAGTAGTTTTTAATTCTTTCCACTTCACTGTATCCAGATATTTCCTTGGTGGCTGAGATGGTAAAGAATCTGCCTGCAATGCCAGAGACCTGCATTCAATCCCTGGGTCAGAAAGATCTCCTGGAGAAGAGAGTGGCAACCCACTCCAGTATTCTTGCCTGGAGAATTCCACGGGCAGAGGAGACTGGCGGGCTGCAGTTCATGGAGTTGCAAAGAGTTGGACATGACTATGCACACACATGCTTTTCTGTATCTGCATGCCACAATTCTAACCTAAACAACTCTCACCTCTAATCAAAACCTTCTGCAAACACCTCTTACCTGATCTGCCCACATACACCCTCCCTGTTTTACATTCTTTTCCATATTACAGCTGGAAAGATCTTTTCAAAAACTATTGTTATTATTCAGTAAATTTTCATTGCTTTTAGGGTATTGGTTTTTAAAATCTTTAACCTCCACCTACCTATTTAGTTCAGTTCAGTTCACTCACTGAGTCGTTTCTGACTCTTTGCGACCCCATGAATAGCAGCACGCCAGGCCTCCCTGTCCATCACCAACTCCCAGAGTTCACTCAAACTCATGTCCATCAAGTCAGTGATGCCATCCAGCCATCTCATCCTCTGTCGTCCCCTTCTCCTCCTGTCCCCAATCCCTCCCAGCATCAGAGTCTTTTCCAATGAGTCAATTCTTCGCATCAGGTGGCCAAAACATTGGCGTTTCACTTTAGCATCAGTCCTTCCAAAGAACAGCCAGGACTGATCTCCTTTAGAATGGACTGGTTGGACCTCCTTGCAGTTCAAGGGACTCTCAAGAGTCTTCTCCAACACCACAGTTCAAAAGCATCAATTCTTTGGCGCTCAGCTTTCTTCACTATCCAACTCTCACATCCACACAAGACGACTGGAAAAACCATAGCCTTGACTAGACGGACCTTTGTTGGCAAAGTAATGTCTCTGCTTTTAAATATGCTATCTAGGTTGGTCATAACTTTCCTTCCAAGGAGTAAGCCTCTTTTAATTTTATGGCAGCAATCACCATCTATTAGCATTCCATATATTAGTCGTCCACTATAAACACCTATAGTATGCTAACATTTTAGATGCATGCCTCTCTAGATAGATTGAAGTCATCTAAGGAGCAGAGTGTGCAGGCATGCTCAGTCGCTAAGTTGTGTCCAACTCTTTGAGACCCCATGAACTGTAGCCCACCAGGCTCCTTTGTCTATGGAATTCTCCAGGCAGGAATACTGGAGCAGGTTGCCATTTCCTTCTCCAGAGGTTCTTCCCAATCCAGGGATCGAACTTGCATCTCCTGCACTGGCAGATGGATTCTTTACCACTGAGCCACCTGGGAGCCCAGGGCAGAGACATTTCCTAAATCTCTGTGTACCCTCAGTGCAGTAAGAATCTGCATATAGTTAATGATGATGACCTTGGTATTCTAGTGACCTGATACAAGGAGCTTATATCTACAGTACAGTTAACAGGGAAGCTTATGCATAAGTAATAACAGAAAGCAAATTATTAGTTGTCCTGCTGTTTCCCATACCAAGAGAATTTGTCTCAGTAATTAGTATTTATTTATAAGAGAAGTATCCTTAGATTTCCCAAGTATATATACATTTTTAAACTACTACTTACTTCCTACCTATATTGAAAATTTATACAAAATATTCCCAGCATTTTTACAGAATAATAATTTCAGGGAAAGACTGATCATAAGTTATAAAAAGATTAAATTTGACAACAAAATGACAGAATCATAAAAATAAGTTTGTTTACACCATCTTCCCACATAAATGTTAAATTAATCTCAGCTCTTCACTGTGTGAGCTTGTATTTATTTACTGTCACATTCATTGTTACAGAGTGAAGTAAGCCAGAAAGAAAAACACCAATACAGTATACTAACACATATATATGGAATTTAGAAAGATGGCAATGACGACCCTGTATGCAAGACAGGAAAAAAGACACAGCTGTGTATAACGGACTTTTGGACTCAGAGGGAGAGGGAGAGGGTGGGATGATTTGGGAGAATGGCATTCTATCATGTATACTATCATGTAAGAATTGAATCGCCAGTCTATGTCTGACGCAGGATACAGCATGCTTGGGGCTGGTGCATGGAGATGACCCACAGAGATGTTATGGGGAGGGAAGTGGGAGGGGGGTTCATGTTTGGGAACACATGTAAGAATTAAAGATTTTAAAATTTAAAAAAATAAAATAAAATAAAATAAATAAAATAAAAAAACAAAAACAAAAAACAAAAAAATGCTGTTTGAGATATTAAAAAATATAAAGGTAAAATACTTCATGTTCCCTTGAAAATCATACAGATCATTGAGGGAAATTCATGAGATTACTAGATACTATATAAAATAAAATATATTAGCTGTAGGACTAAGCAAAAGGATAAGGCAGAGTAAGGAGAAATCAGCAAAGGAAAGATTAATTAGAGAAAACTTATTACAAAAACTTTTGATCCTGGTCTCTAAGAATAAGGATATTAAGAGGTAAAGAAAAACATATCCAGAAATGGCAAACTATACAAGTAAAATGTACAGAAGCACAAATAGTTAGGGCTTAGGCAGGTAATAGTAAAACCACTTATCTGGAAAAGGAAAAAAAAAAAGGATAGTCACAATAAGGAATTTCTGGTTTATTTGTACAGCTATAAGTGAGAGATTTCCAACATATCATTCAGAATGCAGTACAATATAGACTCTAAGAGATCAAATAGTTTCCAACCTTCCCTCTTGCCACAATCAATTTATATTTCAGACTTAGGAGTATTGCTTTAACTTCAGACACAGGCTCCAATACATTAATTCTGCAACTTGGGATTGTGGTCACACTTGAGTAGACTTATAAATCACAGTCCAGCTACAATATTTACAGCTTGTCGGGCTGGGGTAGCATTCTGTTCCATATGTGAGTCTTCCTACTGTTCATAGAAAAATCTTAGTCAAATTCTAATTATTTTTTAAAATTTCTCAAAAGTGAGCCATGAAAATCATATAGAAAAGATGCCACAGTTTAAACTATCACAATATTTAAACATAGCTAAAATTCACTTCAGTTCAGTTCAGTCGCTCAGTCGTGTCCAACTCTTTGTGACCCCATGAACCGCAGCATGCCAGGCCTCCCTATCCAACTCCCGGAGTCCACCCAAACCCAAGTCCATTGAGTCGATGATGCCATTCCAACCATCTCATCCTCTGTTATCCTCTTCTCCTCCTGCTCTTAATCTTTCCCAGCATCAGGGTCTTTTCAAATGAGTCAGCTCTTCACATCAGGCGGCCAAAGTATTGGAGTTTCAGCTTCAACATCAGTCCTACCAATGAACACTCAGGACTGATCTCCTTTAGGATGGACGGGTTGGATCTCCTTGCAGTCCAAGGGACTCTCAAGAGTCTTTTCCAACACCACAGTTCAAAAGCATCAATTCTTCGGTGCTCAGCTTTCTTTATAGTCCAGCTCTTACATCCATACATGACTACTGGAAAAACCATAGCTTTAACTAGACAGACCTTTGTTGGCAAAGTGATGTCTCTGCTTTTTTATATGCTGTCTAGGTTGGTCATAACTTTTCTACCAGGGAGCAAGCGTCTTTTAATTTCATGGCTGCAGTCACCATCTGCAATGAATTTGGAGCCTAAAAAGAAAAAGTCTTTCACTGTTTCCATGATTTCCTCATCCATTTGCCATGATATGATGGTATCAGATGCCATGATCTTAATTTTCTGCATGTTGAGTATTGAGCCAACTTTTTCACTCTCCTCTTTCACTTTCATCAAGAGGCTTTTTAGTTCTTCACTTTCTGCCATAAGGGTGGTGTCATCTGCATAGCTGAAGTTATTGATATTTCTCCCAGCAATCTTGATTCCAGCTTGTGCCTCATCCAGCCCAGTGTTTCTCATGATGGACTCTGTATATATGGTAAATAAACAGGGTGACAATATACAGCCTTGACGTACTCTTTTCCTGATTTGGAAGCAGTCTGTTGTTCCATGTCCAGTACTAACTGATGCTTCATGACCTGCATACAGATTTCTCAGGAGGCAGGTCAGGTAGTCTGGTATTCCCATCTTCAAGAATTTTCCAGTTTGTTGTGATCCACACAGTCAAAGGCTTTGGCATAGTCAATAAAACAGAAGTAGATATTTTTCTGGAACTCTCATGCTTTTTCCATGATCCAACAGGTATTGGCAATTTGATCTCTGGTTCCTCGGCCTTTCCTAAAACCAGCTTGAACATCTGGAAGTTCACGATTCACATACTGTTGAAGACTTGGAGAATTTTGTACATTAGTTTGCTACCGTGTGAGATGAGTGCAATTGTGTGGTAATTTGAGTATTCTTTGGCCTTGCCTTTCTTTGGGACTGGAATGAAAACTGACCTTTTCCAGTCCTGTGGCCACTGCTGAGTTTTCCAAATTTGCTGGCATATTGAGTGCAGCACTGTCACAGCATCGTCTTTTAGGATTTGAGATAGCTCAACTGGTATTCCATCACCTCCATTAGCTTTGCTCATAGTGATGCTTCCTAAGGCCCACTTGACTTCACATTGCATGAAGCCTGTCTGTAGGTGAGTGATCACACCATCGTTATTATCCGGGTCATAAAGATATTTTTTGTACAGTTCTCCTATGTATTCTTGCCACATCTTCTTAATAGCTTCTGCTTCCGGCAGGTCCATACCCTTTTTGTCCTTTATTGAACCCATCTTTGCATGAAATGTTCCCTTGGTATCTCTAATATTCTTGAAGAGATCTCTAGTCTTTCCCATTCTATTATTTTCCTCTATTTTTTTGCATTGATCACTGAGGTAGGCTTTCTCATCTCTCCTTGCTATTCTTTGGAACTTTGCATTCAAATAGATATATCTTTCCTTTTCTCCTTCACCTTTCGCCTCTTTTCTCAGCTATCTGTAAGGCCTCCTCGGACAACCATTTTGCCTTTTTCATTTCTTTTTCTTGGGCATGTTCTCGATCACTGCCTCCTGTACAATGTCCTGAACCTCCATCCATAGTTCATCAGGCACTCTGTCTATCAGATCTAATCCCTTGAATTTGTTTTGTCACTCCCACTGTATAATCATAAGCGATTTGATTTAGGTCATACCTGAATGGTCTAGTGGTTTTCCCTACTTTCATCAATTTCAGTCTGAATTTGGCAATAAGGAGTTCGTGATCTGAGCCACAGTCAGCTCCCAGTCTTGTTTTTGCTGACTGTATAGAGCTTCTTCATCTTTGGCTGCAAAGAATATAATCAATCTGATTTTGGTGTTGGCTATCTGGTGATGTCCATATGTAGAGTCTTCTCTTCTGTTGTTGGAAGAGGGTGTTTGCTATGACCAGTGCATTTTCTTGGCAAAACTCTATTAGCCTTTGCCCTACTTCACTCTGTACTCCAAGGCCAAATTTGCCCGTTACTCCAGGTGTTTCTTGACTTCCTACACTTGCATTCCAGTCCTCTATAATGAAAAGGACATCTTTTTTGGGTGTTAGTTCTCAAAGGTCTTGTAGGTCTTCATAGAACCATTCAACTTGCTTCTTCAGCATTACTGGTCGGGGCATAGACTTTGTTTACCGTGATATTGAATGGTTTGCCTTGGAAATGAACAGAGATCATTCTGTTGTCTTTGAGATTGCATTCAAGTACTGCCTTTCGGACTCTTTTGTCGACCATGATGGCTACTCCATTTCTTCCAAGGGATTCCTGCCCACAGTAATAGATATAATGGTCATCTGAGTTGAATTCACCCATTCCAGTCCATCTTAGTTCGCTGATTCCTATAATGTCGAGGTTCACTCTTGCCATCTCTTGTTTGACCACTTCCAATTTGCCTTGATTCATGGACCTAACATTCCAGGTTCGTATGCAATATTGCTCTTTATAGCATCAGACCTTGCTTCTATCACCAGTCACATCCACAACTGGGTGTTGTTTTTGCTTTGGCTCTGTTCCTTCATTCTTTTGAAGTTATTTCTCTGCTGATCTCCAGTAACATATTGGGCACCTACCAACTTGGGGAGTTCATCTTTCAGTTCACTTTCAGTTCTTTCTTTTAGTTTATATATTTTCTCTAATTTGTATATGTTTCTCTTACATATTTGAAATATGTTATCACAGGAAGTTAAGCATTACTAAAAAATTTTCCAAGAGAAATCAGTTTGGTCAGACATATTTTTCTCTATCAATGAGAGAAGCATATCTATCACACTGAAAAATGAAATTTCAGGAAGTTGTAAAGTTTGAGACTCTTTCAAAATTATTTCAAAAACTTCACTCAATACAGCCAATATACTATAGAGAGTAAGAAAAATAATTAGAAGACTTTTATATATAAAATTAAGTTTTTTTTCTGATTATAGAAGTCTAAGATTTTGCTAAAACTCACTGAAATGTTACCTGTAGTGATGACCCCATGGTTGAATGATTTATAAAAAATGCTACCAAATTCAAATGTCCACTTAAGGGCTTATGAAGCCAAAGAGATCACAGGGAGAAGCTGGAAGTAAATTAAACATTTAAGGATAGATGGGATCTCACACACAGAATTTCTGAAGAGAAAGAGAGATTTAGCTATGGCTAGGTTTAGCTCCTGGAGAAGGCAATGGCACCCCACTCCAGTACTCTTGCCTGGAAAATCCCATGGACAGAGGAGCCTGGTGGGCAGCAGTCCATGCGGTCGCTAAGAGTCGGACATAACTGAGCAACTTCACTTTCACTTTTCACTTTCCTGCATTGGAGAAGGAAATAGCAACCCACTCCAGTGTTCTTGCCTGGAGAATCCCAGGGACAGGAGAGCCTGGTGGGCTGCCGTCTATGGGGTCGCGCAGAGTCGGACACGACTGACGCAACTTAGCAGCAAGAGCAGGTTTAGCTGCAATAATAATTTTATTAGTATGGAGACTAAGAACAGTATTCAAAATTAATGAGTGTTTACTATATGCCAGGCTATGTTTTAAGTACTTTTACTCATTTAATCCTCTCAACTATCCAGGAGTCAAGTGCTCTTATTCCCATTTTACAGAGGGAGAGATTTAGCCACTCAGAGGCCAAGTGACTTGTTCAGGGTTGCAAAACCAGTAAGTCATTGAATAGCCTTGCCTAGCTGGCAAGGCTACAGTCTGTGCCCTCTGCATGAACCTCTTACATCCATTCACAGATGTGTAGCTCTCTCTGTGTCTGGCCTTTGTGTATATGTTCTTAGTCCTCACAGCAATTCTAAGACCTAGGTATTGTTGTTCAGTCACCAAGTCATGTCCAATTTTTCACAACCACATACTAACAGTGTCTGGTCATATTTCCTCCTTTCTGATCAATACTTGTATTGTACCTAGTATAAAATGAAATATAGCTACCTGGACATGGAACAACAGACTGGTTCCAAATAGGAAAAGGAGTACATCAAGGCTGTATATTGTCACCCTGCTTATTTAACTTATATGCAGAGTACATCATGAGAAATACTGGACTGGGAGAAACACAAGCTGGACTCAAGATTACCAGGAGAAATATCAATAACCTCAGATATGCAGATGACACCACCCTTGTGCCAGAAAGTGAAGAGGAACTAAAAAGCCTCTTGATGAAAGTGAAAGAGGAGAGTAAAAAAGTTGGCTTAAAACTCAACATTCAGAAAATGAAGATCATGACATCTGGTCCCATTACTTCATGGGAAATAGATGGGGAAACAGTGGAAACAGTGTCAGACTTTATTGTTTTAGGCTCCAAAATCACTGCAGATGGTGACTGCAGCCATGAAATTAAAAGACGCTTATTCCTTGGAAGAAAAGTTATGACCAACCTAGATAGCATATTCAAAATCAGAGACATTACTTTGCCGACTAAGGTCCGTCTAGTCAAGGCTATGGTTTTTCCTGTGGTCATGTATGGATGTGAGAGTTGGACTGTGAAGAAGGCAGAGTGCTGAAGAATTGATGCTTTTGAACTGTGGCGTTGGAGAAGACTCTTGAGAGTCTTGGACTGCAAGGAGATCCAACCAGTCCATTCTGAAGGAGATCAACCCTGGGATTTCTTTGGAAGGAATAATGCTAAAGCTGAAACTCCAGTACTTTGGCCACCTGATGCGAAGAATTGACTCATTGGAAAAGACTCTGATGCTGGGAGGGATTGGGGGCAGGAGAAGAAGGGGATGACAGAGGATGAGATGGCTGGATGGCATCACTGACCTGATGGACATGAATCTGAGTGAACTCCAGGAGTTGGTGATGGGCAGAGAGGCTGGCGTGCTGCGATTCATGGGGTTACAAAGAGTCGGACACAACTGAGCGACTGAACTGAACTGAACTGAACTTTTTCCCTTACTAGGCATATCACAATGAATTGGTAACATCTGTGTTTTTCACAGGTTACCTTCTGAAAGAATTTGTCATGCATATCTTAGCTTTTTTTTTTCTGAACTATAGTTGACTTACAATACCATCATTCATTTTAGCTGTAGAACATAGTGATTCAATATTTTTTATGCATTACAAAATGATCAACACAATAAGTCCAGTTACCATCTGTGTCCATGCAAAGTTATTACAGTATTATTTTGACTATATTCCCTGTGCTGTACATTATGTCCCTATGCTGTACATTATGCCCCTATGACTTATTTATTTTATAACAGGAAGTTTCTAACTCTTAGTCTCCTCTACCTATTTCACTAATTCCTCCATCTCTCTCCCCTCTGGCAACCCCAATTTGTTCTCTGATTCTATGAGTCTGTTTATGTTTTGTTGTGTTTGTTTTTTAGAATCTACATGTGAATGAAATCATATAGTACGTGTCTTTCTGTGACTCATTTCATTTAGGATGATGCCTTCTAGATACATCCATGTTGTTGAAAATGGCAAGATTTTATTCTTTTTTATGGCTGAATAACATTTCATTATATATATATCATAAAAATATACATATATATACATATATGTGTGTGTGTACATATATATATATATCACATCTCCTTTATCCACTTGTATATTGATGGACACTTAGGTTGCTTCTATATCTTGGCTGTTGTAAATAATGCTCCTCAATTTGTTGAAAGTGAAAGAAAGTGTTAATCCCTCAGTCTTCCCAAAGACTGTAGCCTGCCAGGCTCCTCTGTTCATGGAATTTTCCAGGCAAGAATACTGGAGTGGGTTGCCATTCCCTTGGGATTCCCTGGTGGCTCAGATGGTAAAGTGTCTGCCCACAATGCAGGAAACCCAGGTTCAGTCCCTAGGTTGGGAAGATCCCCTAGAGAAGGAAATAGCAACCCACTCCAGTACTCTTGCCTAGAAAATTGCACGGAGGGAGGAGCCTAGTGGGCTACAGTCCATGGGGTCGCAAAGAGTCAGACATGACTGAGCGACTTCACTTCCTTCTCCAGGGTATCTTCCCAATCCAGGGATCGACCCTGAGTCTCTCTCATTGCAGGCAGATTCTTTACCATCTGAGCCACCAGGGAAGACCATTAAAAAAAAGAAAAAGAAAAAGTACCATGAGGTTAAAAGCATGATCTGTTCTATCATTTCATACTTTAGCAATAAATATATTTTCTGTAAAATCACATTCCCTATATTAACTTTAATGGATAATAGTCAAATCAAAAATAACTTGAAATTACTATTTGAGACAGTATAGGTCAACTTTGTAAAATAACTTGTCCTTCCTTCTCTGTTACAGCTCAGATACATTATTCAAAGCCTATAATTAGCAAGCTTCTCTAACCATCCTACAATGAAGTTCATCCATTAGAGCGGAGAGAAAAATAACAAAGAAATTTCAAATGGAAATAAGTTGTTGTAACTGCCTAATTTGACTCTTCCAACAATTTCTCTTCCTGCTTATGATTGTTCTTGCTTTTCTTTCTTTTTTTTTTTTCTTTTTTTGCTTATAGAGACCGAGCCCCTTTTATTTTTACTTCAGAGATGGAGTACTTTATTACAGAGGGTGGGAAAAACCCACAGCATTTTCAAGATTTTGTGGAGCTTTGCTGTCGAGCTTATAATATTGTCAGAAGACACAGCCGGCTGCTCTTGAACCTGCTAGAAATGGTAAGTCCCTTGGAGAATTAACAGAAACAATAAGCTTCACTTGTTTCTGTCTTTCAGTCGTCTATCTTTGCTAATGGTTTGGAGTTCCCCAAAGAGCTATTCAAAATGGAATGGAATGAACAAACTAAAAGTACCATTGTACATCTTTCCAATACATTTCTTAACAGTTCATAACATTAATTCACAGTCATTGTCTCAAACCTTTCTCTTCACAATAATATTGATATATTCAGGGATTATTTCAGTATATTTTGATTAAAGATCAAGGACAGTAATTTAGAATATTATGTGAGTTGCACAGTGCTTTAGGATTTTTTTCAAAAGTATTTTTAATATATTATCTCATTTTCACATTAAGGCAACCCAATTATGTAGAACAAGCAAGGATTTTTCGTGGTTTCCCTCCCAATCCCTTTGATCACTTGCTTATTTTCCAGAAGAAACTGAGAGTCAAAAATGTGAGATGACTTGCTAGCAACTCAACTCTAGAGTAGCACATTTGAGTCTATGCATCATAGTCCTGGGTGCTCTCTGTTGGCCAACAGAGGAATTTTTAATGTTTCATTCCACTGTCCAGTGGACCAACCAAATGTCAAGGTGAGAGGAGAGGGATCTCATAGAAATATCTCCTGGAAGGTAAATGTGGTGATTCCTATGGGCACATACATACACGCTAATAACTGCAGCAAACTGTAGGAGATACATACATCTTTTGTAAATCAGCATGGTGTTGAAATCAGTACAATGATCAAAATAACTGGTTTAGGGTGAGCTGTATGGAGAGAGTAACATGGAAACTTACATTACCATGTGTAAAATAAACAGCCAACGGGAATTTTCTATGTGTCTCAGGAAACTCAAACAGGGCTCTGTATCAACCTAGAGGGGTGGGATGGGGAGAGAGATGGGTGGAAGGTTCAAAAGGGAGGGGATATATGTACACCTGTGACTGATCCATGTTGAAGTTTTGCAAAAAGCTACAAAATTCTGTAAAGCAATTATCTTTCAATTCTGACTGCAGCACGCCAGGTTTCCCTGTCCACCACCAACTCCCGGAGCTCGCTCAAACTCATGTGCATTGAGTCAGTGATGCCATCCAGCCATCTCATCCTCTGTCATCCCCTTCTCCTCCCACCTTCAATTTTTCCCAGCATCAGTGTCTTTCCTAATGAATTGGCTCTCTGCATCAGGTGGCCAAAGTATTGGAGTTTCAGCTTCAGCATCAGTCCTTCCAATGAATATTCAGGACTGATTTCCTTTAGAATTGACTGGTTGGATCTCCTTGCAGTCCAGGGGACTCTCAAGAGTCTTCTCCAACACCACAGTTCAAAAGCATCAATTCTTCATTGCTCAGCTTTCTTTATAGTCCAACTCTCACACCCATACATGACTACTGGAAAAACCATAGCTTTGACTAGATGGACCTTTGTTGGCAAAATAATGTCGCTGCTTTTTAATAAGCTGTCAAGGTTGGTCATAGTTTTTCTTCCAAAGAGCAAGCATCTTTTAATTTCATGGCTGCAGTCACCATCTACAGTGATTTTGGAGCCCAGAAAAACAAAGTCTTACTGTTTCCATTGTTTCCCCATCCTTCAGTTAAAAATGAATAAGTTTTTAAAAACTGGTTTATTGCCATCAGATGACAGTTCTACTAGATGCTGTTAACGGTAGCTTTGAATTCCTGGGTTTGAATTCTAAGTTGGCCTCTTACTGGCTATATTCCTCAGCATATGTTACTGACTCCAGTCAGACTCTTGTTTCCTCATCTATTAAATAAAGGTAATAGCATCTATCTTGTAGGACTGATAAATAAGTGACCTAATGCTTAATATTTTACACAAGCCTTTATGCTAAGTGCCTTATGTGTACTAATTTATTTACATTTCATAATAGCCCTATTAGATAATTAATATAAACAGCACAGTACCTGTCCTATAGTAGGATCCAATTATTACACTAGATCCTTGTTAACCTATAAGAGCGTTGTCCATACAGTATCCCCTAATCACTTGGTTATTTAAATTTAATTAGCATTGAATAAAATTTAAAATTCAGCTCCTTAGTCTCACTAACCACATTTCATTTGAAATTTCACATTTCAGTCACCAGCCACATCTAGCTAGTGGTATCATATTGGGCAACACAAATATAAAATATTTCCATCATAGCAGAAAAGTTCTATTGCATAGTACTAAATAAATGCTGACCTTCTTGCAGTGAAGATTGGATTTTGATTCTTGTTTCACTTTTCAAACAACATATGGACCTTACTTCTTTCTTCTCTGTCTTCAAAATATGAATTTCTAAATATTCTATAAACATGTAGTCCTTCATATAGAAAGACATTTTGGTTACTTCACATGTAAACTGGATATATACAGTTCTGTCCATCTCCAGAGTCAAACTGACTTTCCAGTAATAGCCAGTGATTCATACTGGTAGAATTTTACTCTATCTCCCAATTATATTAGATCATATTATAATCATTAGATGGTTTATAGTTCATTGTATTGAAGGCACAGGTAGGACTCTACAAGGACTGAGTCTATGACCTTGACTCCATTTCATAGTAAATATCCAGATGATATCAACGTTTGCACTCTAATGGGGTCTAGCTCATGAATCCATAAATTCTTGAGTACTTACTATATGCCAGAAACTGTAGAGAAAAGATTAACATATGATATCTTGTCAGTCTTAAAATTTTCATTTTAATAAGGAAGCCAACCAGTCCATTCTAAAGGAGATCAACCCAGGGATTTCTTTAGAAGGAATGGTGCTAAAGCTGAAACTCCAGTACTTTGGCCACCTGATGCGAAGAGTTGACTCATTGGAGAAGACTTTGATGCTGGGAGGGATTGGGGGCAGGAGGAGAAGGGAATGACCGAGGATGAGATGGCTGGATGACCTCACTGACTCGATGGACGCAACTCTGAGTGAACTCCAGGAGTTGGTGATGGACAGGGAGGCCTGGTGTGCTGCGATTCATGGGGTCGCAAAGAGTCGGACACAACTGAGCAACTGAACTGAACTGAACTGAACTGAAGGAAGACAAAATTCATGTACACAAGCAAATTAGATACCCAGCCTTTCTAAATGTCTAAAATGCTATAAGTAACTGCCTCCTAAGACTGAGTACCATATTCTAACAACTGCTTCCACCAGTCACAGACATTTTAAAAATAAACCCAAAGCAGAAAAGGACAAACATCATTTTATACTGTTTCTTAGCTGACAGTAAAATTATGCTGAATGACAAGCATGTTAAAATAATGTGAAAGAACAGACTTTTGAAGAAAAAAAGGATTCTAAAAGGTATTGGTGGGCTTTCTTCTTTTGCTTAATAAACATTTCCACTTAAAACTTTTAGCATGTGCATCATAACATATTAAATAGTCATTAAAGACTATATACAATGTTATTTCATCTAAAGAAGTAGATACATGATATTTTATTCAAGTAGTCAAATAATTTTTCATAAAATAACATTAAAATCAGACATTGAAGGATTCTGGTAAATAGTATTTACAAAAAAAAACCCTGTTTTAATTATTCAAGTGTGACTTTTAGGCTAAGGAAGAAAAGTTGGCAGTGAATGATACTAATTCAGATTAATCTTATAATCTTAGACTTAGACTTTTACAGAAACTGAAACCGAGATCAGATGCAATGTGGGCCAGTTAGTGTGTGCATGCGTGCTCAGTCGTGTTCGACTCTGCGACCCCATGGACGGGAGCCCTGGTGCCAGGCTCCTTTGTTCATGGAATTTTACAGGGAAGAATACTGGAGTGGGTTTCCATTTCCTGCTCCAGGGGGATCTTCCTGACCCAGGGATCGAACCCATGTCTTCTGCATTGGCAGGCAGATTCTTTACCACTGAGCCTCACCTGGGAAATGGACCAATTAGACAAATGAACGTTGTTGTTATTTAGTCACTAAGTCGTCTCTGGCTCTTTTGTGACCCCGCACATATGTGTGAAAGAGTGATGTTATATCTCTGTTTCTGATTACTTACCTCTTGATTCTCTGCTCCACATTTCTTTCCTATGGGGTTCTGTAGATAAACAAAACATCAGTAAAGGTTTCAAGACCATATCTTCTCTGGTAGAGCTTCTTATAAAATAAAGACCAAATTTACATTTAGAAGATTGTTTAACAGCATTTAGTTATTTATTCTATCACTCAATAAATATCTGTTGAAGATGGGCTGCATCTACATCACTGTGCTAGGCTCTGGAGAAATATCTGTAAAGGGATGAACAGAATTTCTGTCCCCATGGAGTTTATCAGTTCAGTTCAATTGCTCAGTCGTGTCCGACTCTTTGCGACCCCATGAATCGCAGCACACCAGGCCTCCCTGTCCATCACCAACTCCCGGAGTTCACTCAGACTCACGTCCATCGAGTCAGGGATGCCATCCAGCCATCTCATCCTCTGTCGTCCCCTTCTTCTCCTGCCCCCAATCCCTCCCAGCATCAGAGTCTTTTCCAATGAGTCAACTCTTCGCATCAGGTGGCCAAAGTACTGGAGCTTCAGCTTTAGCATCAGTCCTTCCAAAGAAATCCCAGGGCTGATCTCCTTCAGAATGGACTGGTTGGATCTCCTTGCAGTCCAAGGGACTCTCAAGAGTCTTCTCCAACACCACAGTTCAAATGCATCAATTCTTCAGTGCTCAGCCTTCTTCACAGTCCAACTCTCACATCCATACATGACTACTGGAAAAACCATAGCCTTGACTAGGCGGACCTTAGTCAGCAAAGTAATGTCTGCTTTTGAATATACTGTCTAGGTTGGTCATAACTTTTCTTCCAAGGAGTAAGCGTCTTTTAATTTCATGGCTGCAGTCACCATCTGCAGTGATTTTGGAGCCCAAAAAAATGAACTCTGACACTGTTTCCCCATCTATTTCCCATGAAGTGATGGGACCGGATGCCATGATCTTCGTTTTCTGAATGTTGAGCTTTAAGCCAACTTTTTCACTCCACTTTCGGTTTCATCAAGAGGCTTTTTAGTTCCTCTTCACTTTCTGGCACAAGGGTGGTGTCATCTGCATATCTGAGGTTATTGATATTTCTCCCGGAAATCTTGATTCCAGCTTGTGTTTCTTCCATTCTAGCGTTTCTCATGATGTACTCTGCATATAAGTTAAATAAGCAGGGTGACAATATACAGCCTTGACGTCCTCCTTTTCCTATTTGGAACCAGTCTGTTGTTCCATGTCCAGTTCTAACTGTTGCTTCCTGGCCTGCATACAGATTTCTCAAGAGGCAGGTCAGGTGGTCTGGTATTCCCATCTCTTTCAGAATTTTCCACAGTTTATTGTGACCCACACAGTCAAAGGCTTTGGTATAGTCAATAAAGCAGAAATCGATGTTTTTCTGGAACTCTCTTGCTTTTTCCATGATCTAGTGGATGTTGGCCATTTGATCTCTGGTTCCTCTGCCTTTTCTAAAACCAGCTTGAACATCAGGGAGTTCACAGTTCACGTATTGCTGAAGCCTGGCTTGGAGAATTTTGAGCATTACTTTACTAGCATCTGAGATGAGTGCAATTGTGTGGTAGTTTGAGCATTCTTTGGCATTGCCTTTCTTAGGGATTGGAATGAAAACTGACCTTTCCCAGTCCTGTGGCCACTGCTGAGTTTTCCAAATTTGCTGGCATATTGAGTGCAGCACTTTCACAGCATCATCTTTCAAGATTTGAAATAGCTCGACTGGATTCCATCACCTCCACTAGCTTTGTTCATAGTGATGCTTTCTAAGGCCCACTTGACTTCACATTCCAGGATGTCTGGCTCTAGATGAGTGATCACACCATCATGATTATCTTGGTCATGAAGATCTTTTTTATACAGATCTTCTGTATATTCTTGCCGCCTCGTCTAATATCTTCTGCTTCTGTTAGGTCCATACCATTTCTGTCCTTTATCAAGCTGATCTTTGCATGAAATGTTCCCTTGGTATCTCTAATTTTCTTGAAGAGATCTCTAGTCTTTCCCATTCTGTTGTTTTCCTCTATTTCTTTGCATTGATCACTGAAGAAAGTTTCTTATCTCTTCTTGCTATTCTTTGGAACTCTGCATTCAGATGCTTATATCTTTCCTTTTCTCCTTTGCTTTTCGCTTCTCTTCTTTTCACAGCTATTTGTAAGGCCTCCCCAGACAGCCATTTTGCTTTTTTATGTTTCTTTTCCATGGAGATGGTCTTGATCCCTGTCTCCTGTACCTTGTCACGAACCTCATTCCATAGTTCATCAGGCACTCTATCTATCAGATCTAGGCCCTTAAATCTATTTCTCATTTCCACTGTGTAATCATAAGGGATTTGATTTAGGTCATACCTGAGTGGTCTAGCGGTTTTATAGTCTATTGGAAAAAGATATACCCATTATCAGAACTGCAGTACCAGTGCCAAGCTCTGGGGGTTTTTTTGTTTGTCTGTTTTTTAATTGTAGTACAGTTGATTAACAATGTTGTATTAGTTTCTGCTGTACAGCAAAGTGAATCAGCTATCTATATACATATATACACTCTGTTGACATTTTTAGCAGGCATCCCTGGTGGCTCAAATGGTAAGAATGTGCCTTCAATGTGGGAGACTGGGGTTCAATCCCTGGGTTGAGAAGATCCCTGGAGAAGGGAATAAAACTCACTCCAGTATTCTTACCTGGAGAATCTCATGGACAGAGGAACCTAGTGGGCTGCAGGCCATGGGGTTGCAAAGAGTCAGACACAACTGAACAACTAACACTGACTTTTCATTCTTTTTGGGATTTCCTTCCCATCTAGGTCACCACAGAGTATTGAGTAGAGTTCCCTTTGCTATTTTATATATAGTAGTGTGTATATATCAATCCCATTCTCTTCACCCCAAGCTATTTTTTTTCCCATTCCAATTCTGGCCAACACATGGACTCCTTTTGGGTTACTTTCTACATCTGTGTGTAATCTATATTTCCCTCAACTCTCTCTCAAATGACTCTTTCTGTGTTAACTTACTCAAAAAGAACTTAATTTACTGTGCCATAACCTAGTTACGACTTGAAAAGTATTTGACATGGGTCATAAGTTCTGCCCTCCATGAATGGTCAATAACAAAGGATTATAAGACACAAACATTTGGTGTCTGCTGTGGAGTTCATTGCTCATCCTCATTAGAGAACAGCCCGTTTCCAGATATTCACAGTCCTTTTTGTTTACTCCTGGGAAAAGCTGGGGAAAAATAATCCATGAAATTCCCATCTTGCTTAAAAGCAAAACATCTGTAGAGACCCAAGAGTGTTGTGGCTGGATTCACTAACATAAAAGCCTGTATTTCATCAGCTTTTCTCTTATTAAAAAATCAATAGCAGTCATTATGGAAGGCTCCCAAAGAACATAGGGACCATTCACCCAGTTTTAAATGTTTATCACACCCATTTTTATATCCAATATTTCCCAGCAGAAATCTTTCTAACTTCTCTACCTGGTGGCAAAGAATGCCTGCTTTCTGAAGCATATCTATCAAGATAGATTTGGACTCAGTAAGAGAAAAACAGAATTGAAAAAAAAATTTTAATGTTCCCATGTTTTAAGAAGGAACTTATCTGTTTATCTGTACTAGCCACCCTTTCTCTTTCTTATTGCCCCCAATTAAGGTTATTGTTGGTGATTTAGTCACTAAGTCGTGTCCAATTCTTGTGGCCCCATGAACTTTAGCCTACCAGGTTCTTCTTTCCATGGGATTTCCCAGGCAAGTATACTGGAGTGTGTTGCCATTTCTTGCTCCAGTGGATCTTCCCAACCCTGCGATCTAACCCACATCTTCTGAATTGTACGCAGATTCTTTACCACTGAGCCCACTGGGGAAACCCAACTAAAGTTTTGACCCATGTAATCTAAGCTGGCAGGCACTTGAACCACATCTCTGTGGGTCAGTGAACAGACCTGGCTAAGTGCACCCAAGTTTGAGACCATCCTTACTCTCATGTGCACAGTTGCAACACTAAAAGCCCTCTTTCTAAGGAATTAAGCCCATCAACAAGGCCAAAGTTAGCATTTGCTTCCTTTAATCAGCCGCATGAAAGGGAGAGAATTTGGATCTGAAACCATCTACACTTGGCAGACCACTGGTGTGGTCTCTGTGTGTGTGTGTGTGTGTGTGTGTGTGTGTGTGTGTGTGTGTGTGCATGTGCAGGAAGGGGTAAGTATAAAGTCTACTTCCCAAGGAAATGTTTGACATAGTCCTAAAGGAGCATGTGTGAATTCAGAATATTCAGAGAAACTAGAAAGCAATTCAGCTCTAGGTGTTCATAGCAAAGAGACAGTCGTAGTGTGTTAAAGGGGGACACTGTCACAATAAGTGCGCATATGTCTCTGGAACTCTTAAGTACAGAACTGATAGAATAATCTAGGTTTTAGTTGTTCTTGGCAATGTATCTCCCTATGGCGGATTTTAAGTTTATTAGTTGAGATTGAAGTTCTATCTGTAGGTTTTCAATGCCTCACAGGGTCAGATATTTTTTAATTTACTCATGCATTCATTAATTCAGACATTCATTAAGTTCTAACTATGAAGCACGATGTTATGCAATATAGACAATTCAACATGGACTAAAAACTTAATTTCTATTCTCAAAGAACTTAAAATATAATGTGACAAACATACACTCAAACAAAACATAGTTAAAGCTAGGTAGCAATAAGTTCTTTGAAAGAGCTGTAACCAAAATAGGATTACTGTACAAAGAAAGCAAATTATGAAATCTTATCAAGAGCATCTGTGGTGCTTTCAAGGAAGAAGAAGTAATTCAGATGCGCCTTCAAAAAGAATTTCAAGACAAGGGAAGAGAGGAAAGGAATCCTGACTGAAAGAAAATCATAAGTACGTGTGAAGGCTTAAAGACCATGTGCATGACGTGTTAGAAATGGAGGTGACCAAGTGTACCCAGTCTGTGGCACAGGTGGGGGTCTATGTAGATAGTAAGGTTGAAGTGTTAGATCACAGTTAGATTAAGAAAGTCATTTATGACCAGGATGAAAATTGTGGACTTATATAGCCACCTGAGATATAGCCATCTGAGAACCTAGAAGTTTCTTTGTTTTTGATGAAGGCAGTACCATCATACTAAAATCCATGTAACTTGGATTTTAGAAAGATAACTTAGAAATTATGTAATTAGAGAGATAAGGATTAAAGAGCCAGAAAAAAAAGCTATTCAAGTTATCTAAGCAAATGAAGATGGGGAGCTGAGCTGGAACAATAATTGCAATGGAGGATTGTCATTGGGAGTCAGGAAGAAGAGAAACTCAAATAAGATATGAATTTCTTGTTACTACGGGCTTCCCTGGTGTCTCAGATAGTAAAGAATCTGCCTGCAATGTGGGAGACGTGGGTTTGAGCCCTGGGTCAGGAAGATCCCCTGGAGAGGAGAATGGCTTCCCACTCCAGTATTCTCTCCTGGAGAATGCCATGGACAGAGGAGCCTGATGGGCTAGTCCTTGGAGTCGCAGACTCAACTGAGTGACTAACACATTCACTTCTTGTTATATGGACAATGGTGGCAGTGAGATATGAAATTAGAAGCAGGAGGAAGAGTTTATAGGAGAAGAAAATTTGCTCAACTTTAGATATCATGAATTTAAGATGCTGGGTCATCCATGGGGAAAGACAGCTGACAACTTCCTAGGACAACCTAATCCATTCCGATGGTTTCAATTACTATCTGTATGCTGCTGCTGCTGCTGCTGCTAAGTCGCTTCAGTTGTGTCCGACTCTGTGCGACCCTATAGACAGCAGCCCACCAGGCTCCCCCGTCCCTGGGATTCTTCAGGCAAGAATACTGGAGTGGGTTGCCATTTCCTTCTCCAATATCTGTATGCAAATAACCCCCAAATCTGTACTTATGCTTTAGGCCCCACCCAGTCCGCCAAATATATCCAGTCAACCACCTAGTTTTTTCAATTCTATCCCCTAGGTATATTTAAACTCTAGTAACTTTTCTTCATTCCTCAACAGTCTCCAATCTAGCCTCTTATTTGGCCCCACTTTATTTTTCACATGTAACCATGATGATCTTTCTCAAACACAATTCATTTTATACTCATATATAAACATGAAAGGAGCTTTATTTGCCTTTAGGATAAAGTACAGAATATTTCCTATTACTAAAACAGCCTACATTCCTAGCCTTTTCAGCCCCATCTCTTGTCACTCACCCACAGGATACCCAATGTTCCTGAAATCTATCTTGGATCTCTGTCTGTGAACAAATGGAAGATATCTTGCTCTCCTCTGTCCATCTATTTATGCTGGTCCCTCAGCCTATGTGGAAAGAGTAGGAAGGGAAAATAGTTTCAAATCCTTTTTTTTTTTTTGCTTGAACTTCATTAAGTCAGTGACAACTTCAGCCATCCTCCATAGCCACACTCTCAGTTTATTCTTTTTTTCTTTTTTTTTTTTAGATTTTTAAAAAATGTGGGCCCTTTTTAAAGTCTTTATTGAATGTGTTACAATATTGTTCCTGTTTTATGTTTTGGTATTGTGGCTACAAGGTGTAATATTATCTTCCTAACCAGGGATCAAACCTGCACCCCCTTCATTGGAAGGCAAAGCCTTAACCACTGGACCTTCAAGGAAGTTCCTCAGTTTTTTCTTTATTTTTAGGATCAACAGCATTTTTCTTAACTTCCCACAACTGTTCTTAACTTCTCTTCCTCTATTCCAGAGCAGGAAGTAATTTATTTTAGTCATGAGATACTGATGGCATTCTTTTTTTCTCAGAGCTCACATTCATCTCAAAGATCTATTTTTTTCTAAGATGTTTGCCTATAACTAAAGAGAGTATTACTCCTTCAATATACACTATAATCTAAACAGAGCATTTTCCCAAAGTTTGGCAAAAAAATACCTGAAACTTTGTATGGTTTAATCTTTGTTTCATTGTTTTAATATTTTTAAATAAATTTAGTCACCACTTAACTAGGGAAAAATATGTTCTTATAGTAAGAGTCATTGACTCATTAAAGAACATAAGATTGAAAAGCAAAGGAATGCAGCATAAGATTAAGCAACAGAAAGATGAGTTTTTTTCTTTCCTTACACACCATTTTACCTGGATGCTTCACTTACGTGTTTGGAGGGATTAAGGTTTTCTTCTTAAAGAAAGATATTGTGATATAATTTTTGCGTTATAATTTATATGTATAGCTCTTTCTTAATCATTACTAGTTGATTCTCCCAGAACATGTTGGGTATTTTTATATTCACTTTAAAAAGGACAAAATTCATGATCATTTAGATTTTAAATCATGGATCCAGAAATTCGGACACTAGAGCTCTTATTATTTCTATTTTCTCTTGCTGAACATGCCTCTTCTACCGAAGAGGAAATTTTATTTATATTTATTGAGATTTTGTTTTGTTTTGTTTGTGTGTGTTTGTTTTGCTAAGATGTTACATGCAGGATTGCCCGAGCTAAGCGGAATCCAAGACCTGAAATATGTGTATAATAATCTTCGTCCACAAGATACAGACCTGGAAGCAACAAGTCATTTTACCAAGTAAGACTAGCTGTGAATGTACGAGTGTGCATGTATTCTTGTGTACAGACACGGCTCACATGTGTGATGATCTTAGGATGGACAGTCATGGGTATAAAGCTGTCATTTCCACAAGCTTGTGTCTTGTACCCCAGGGACAGAAAAGCAGCAATGCAGACTGTCTAGCAGGAGGCCTTAGTCAGCGTTTCTGTAGCAAAAGCTGTTGTTTGCTAACCAGCCTCTACATGTAACACATTACTCAATACAGAGGTCAGAGAGCTGACAGCAGTAAATCGGTTGTTCTACTTGAGCTATGTCCTGAAAAACAATTTGGAAAAAGATTTATGATGGGATATGGACTCACTACTTTCATCTCTAAGACAATACAAATGTTGGAATATTTGGTGACTGTCTTCTGTTGTTAATCTAGTTTTTATTAAGCCAGTCTGGGAAAGCACTAGGGAACAACAAGGTAAGAGTCTGGGCACAATATACTGATTATCAGTTGGATTCAAAATCTGTCAAATGGGTGGTTCATTTTATAATACAAAAATCTTTTGAACTTTAATTTTTGAAAGGATAGCAAAACTGCTAGCAGATTTTAGATGCTCCATAAATGTTAGCTATAATCATTATCCTAGTAAACAATTTAAGTCAAGAAATACAGTGCTCTTTCCTGTAATTTCTCAATATTGAACCTTGTGTGTATATTCAGTCACTCTGTTGTGTCCAACTCTGCAATCCCATGGATTGTATAGCCCACCAGTCTCCTCTGTCCATGAGATTTTCTTGGGAAAGAACACTAACTGGGTTGCCATTTCCTCTTCCAGGGGTTCTTCCCAACCCAGAGATCAAACATGCATCTCCTGTGTTCCCTGCATTGGCAGAGAGATCCTTTACCACTGAACTACCTGGGAAGCCCAATATTGAATCTTATTTGAGTCTAATTTTTAATCATTCTAATATTTTCAACTAGCAATTAGTAAACACAAATTATACTTTTTTAATGGATGTATGTTCTGTCTTTTTAAAGACAACACTACTGATAGCAAAATCTTTCCCACACAGGTATTATTTTTCTCTCCTTTTCCCAGAATGTATACTGTGGAATCTCTCTCCATTCCAAGGGATTAGGGGGAGTTCATGGGAATGTATGTCCTAAACACTCAGAGAATTTCACTTTTGCAAGGAATCTCTGTTTCATGAACTTTAATGGATAGGCTGCTCTTGTGGTTGAATGATAGAAATATGACAGAATATTATAGCTAGACGAGCCCTTATTGTTTATTTATTTATTTATTCTGACAATAAATATGCAAATCAGAAAACTGAGATCCAAAGAATTAAGGGCTTGCCCATGATTAAAAGAAGTAGTAAGAAATAGAGCTAGGACTAGGGCCCAAAGCTAAGACTTTGATACCATGCTCTAGGGGTTTTTTTCAGCATTCAACATTGGAAACTATATGATATTATTAAGGAACTCCAGGCAGAGGCCCTGTCAAAAATATACCTTCCTGCTATCTGGTTTGTTTCTGAAATTCTACCACTAGTGATTCTTTATGTAGGTCTGGTTTTTTCAGTCTTCACCCTGAATATTCATTGGAAGAGCTAATGCTGAATTTGAAGCCCTGATAATTTGGCAACCTAATGTGAAGAGCCAGCTCATTGTAAAAGACCCTGATGTTGGGAGGACTGAAAGGCAAGAGAAGAAGGGGACAAAAGAGGATGAAACTGTTCCATGGCATTGCCGACTCAATGGACAAGGGTTTGAGCAAACTCCAGGAGATAGTGAAGGACAGGGAGGCCTGGCCTGTTGCAGTCCATGGCATTGCAGAGTCGGATATGACTGAGTAACTGAACAACAACAAAAATGCCCTTTAATAGTAAAATTACCACTGAAAAAAGCAATGGTTTATATCTACTTGCATGCCGAGTTGCTTCAGTTATGTCTGACTCTTAGAAACCCTATAGTCTGTCGGACACCTAGCTTCTCTGTCCATGGGATTCTCCAGGTAAGAATACTGGAGGGGGTTGCCATGCCCTTCTTCAGGGGATCTTCCAGACCCAGGGATTGAACCCACATTTCTTATCTCTCCAGCATTGGCAGTCAGGTTCTCCACCACTAGTGAAACTTCAGTTCAATTCAGTTAAGTCATTCAGTCATGTCTGACTCTTGCAACCCCATGAACCACAGCATGCCAGGCCTCCCTTTCCATCACCAACTCCTGGAGTCCACCAAAACTCACGTCCATTGAGTCAGTGATGCCATCCAAGCATCTCATCCTCTGTCATCCCCTTCTCCTCCTGCCCTTAATCTTTCCCAGCATCAGGGTCTTTTCAAATGAACCAGCTCTTCACATCAGTTGGCCAAAGTATTGGAGTTTCAACTTTAGCATCATTCCTTCCAAAGAAATCCCAGTGCTGATCTCCTTTAGAATGGATTGGCTGAATCTCCCTGCAGTCAAAGGGACTCTCAAGAGTCTTCTCCAACACCACGGTTCAAAAGCATCAATTCTTCGGTGCTCAGCTTTCTTTATAGTCAATTCTTACATCCATACATGACTGCTGGAAAAACCATAGACTTAACTAGACAGACCTTTGTTGGCAAAGTAACGTCTCTGCTTTTCAATATGCTGTCTAGGTTGGTCATAACTTTCCTTCCAAAGAGTAAGCGTCTTTTAATTTCATGGCTGCAATCACCATCTGCAGTGATTTTGGAGCCCAAAAAAATAAAGTCTGACGCTGTTTCCACTGTTTCCTCATCTATTTGCCATGAAGTGATGGGACCAGATGCCATGATCTTAGTTTTCTGAATGTTGAGTTTTAAGCCAACTTTTTCACTCTCCTCTTTCACTTTCATCAAGAGGCTCTTTAGTTCTTCTTCACTTTCTGCCATAGCTTCTGCCTGCAATGTGGGAGACCTGGGTTCGATCCCTCGGCCAGGAAGATCCCTTGGAGAAGGAAATGGCAACCCACTCCAGTATTCTTGCCTGGAGAATCCCATGGATGCAGGAGCCTGGTGGGCTGCAGTCCATGGGGTCGCAAAGAGCCAGACACGACTGAGCTACTTCAATTTCACTTTCACTTTCACTTTCTGCCATAAGGGTGGTGTCATCTGCATATCTCAGGTTATTGATATTTCTCCTGGCAATCTTGATTCCAGCTTGTGCTTCCTCCAGTCCAGCGTTTCTCATGATGTACTCTGCATATAAATTAAATAAGGAGGGTGACAATATATAGCTTTGACATACTTCTTTTCCTATTTGGAACCAGTCTGTTGTTCCATGTCCAGTTCTAACTGTTGCTTCCTGACCTGCATACAGGTTTCTCAAGAGGCAGGTCAGGTGCTCTAGTATTCCCATCTCTTTCAGAATTTTCCACAGCTTATTGTGATCCACACAGTCAAAGGCTTTGGCATAGCCAATAAAGCAAAAGTAGATGTTTTTTTCTGGAACTCTCTTGCTTTTTCAATGACCCAAAAGATGTTGGCCATTTGATCTCTGGTTCCTCTGCCTTTTCTAAAACCAGCTTGAACATCTGGAAGTTCATGGTTCACGTAATGCTGAAGCCTGGCTTGGAGAATTTTGAGCATTACTTTACTAGCATGTGAGATGAGTGCAATTGTGTGGTAGTTTGAGCATTCTTTGGCATTGCTTTTCTTTGAGATTGGAATGAATACTGACCTTTTCCAATTCTGTGGCCACTGCTGAGTTTTCCAAAGTTGCTGGCATATTGAGTGAAGCACTGTCGCAGCATCATCTTTTAGGATTTGAAATAGCTCAGCTGGAATTTCATCACCTCCACTAGACCTCCATTAGCTTTGTTTGTAGTGATGCTTCCTAAGGCCCACTTGACTTCACATTCCAGGATGTCTGGCTCTAGATGAGTGATCACACCATCATGATTATCTGGGTCGTGAAGATCTTTTTTGTACAGTTCTGTGTATTCTTGCCACCTCTTGTTGATATCTTCTGCTTCTGTTAGGTCCATACCATTTCTGTCCTTTATCGAGCCCATCTTTGCATGAAATGTTCCCTTAGTGTCTCTAATTTTCTTGAAGAGATCTCTAGTCTTTCCCATTCTATTATTTTCCTCTATTTCTTTGCATTGATCACTGAGGAAGGCTTTCTTATCTCTTCTTGCTATTCTTTGGAACTCTGCATTCAAATGTGTATATCTTTCCTTTCCTCCTTTGCTTTTTGCTTCTCTTCTTTTCACAGCTGTTTGTATGGTCTCCTCAGACAGCCATTTTGCTTTTTTGCATTTCTTTTTCTTGGGGATAGTCTTGATCACTGTCTCCTGTTCAATGTCATGAACCTCCATTCATAGTCATCAGGCACTCTGTCTATCCAATCTAGTCCCTTTTATCTATTTCTCACTTCCACTGTATAATCATAAGGGATTCAATTTAGGTCATACCTGAATGGTTTAGTGGTTTCCCCCACTTTCTTCAATATAAGTCTGAATTTGGCAGTAAGGAGTTCACTTTTATATGCCACTTAGAAAACTACAAATATTAGTTGACAATTGACTGCAGCCAAAGGCACTAGCTTGAAGATTGGAAGAGGTGCTTCAGATCCTCAGTTTCAAGGATGAGGGACTCTCAAATTGCCTCGATTAGTGGGGGCAAGGGACTAATGAGAAATCCCAAGGAAGGACTGGCTAACTGCCTGCCTCAGGAAAAACAGAAGGTCTATCACAAGGCCTAGAAGGTCCTTCCAGATTTGTGTTGAGGGCAGCTCTGGGGACCTCATGAATAGGAATCAGCCTTTCACTTGAGCTGCTGACCTTGCTACAGTTAACTCCATCCAAGGTGTATGGGTTCACCTGGTACCAAAAATAGTCCCCTCAGGCTATTCTGGCAGGATCTGACTGGGATGCCCTTCTTTAAAGTGGGCTGCAGCAGGGCAGGGACAATGATTGGCATGTCAGTGAGACAGGGTAGGATGGGGGAGGAACAGAGAGAGGGCCAGAAAATGTGAGGTTGAAAACATGATTGTGCTCCAAGCTCATTTAATGTGTCATGCTTGAACAAAACAGTTATAGGCTGCAGACCACAGATAGTCCCTGCTGCCATTTAGAACAAAGGGAAAACTATATATTAGATGAAGAACGTTCTTTCAGGACAAGGCCATAGGAAAAAGGTAAATAAGATTTGTCTGCCAGACTCTTATCCCTCCACATCCTCCAACTTCATCTGACACACTCAGATCTGTGAGGAATGGAATTATAAAGATGGGAGTGCTTGCCTATGTCGACTCATCTCCCCTTCCCATTGAGAGGACCTGAACAAACAAAGGAAGTGAATCTGAAGCCAGTAGATTTCTGGCAGTGAGCTAGATCTCATTATCTGCCTGCATCTCTCTGCCAGGCTAATTTTCTCACTTTCAGATGTTATGTGGTACATTCGGTTAATTAAACTTTTTTCTACAACTTAGTAGTCAAGAACTTGTTCTCCTTGGGAGACTTTAAATGCATCTGGTCATCTAAACCACAGCACATTATTACTCTGTGCAGTAATTGTCTTTGACTCGCCATTTCCTACCTCTTACTTTTGAGGACCTTATAACTTGATTGTCTTTATTGAGGTTTATCCACACCACCTCTGTTATTCCCAAATGAATTCTTGTCATGGTAGATCAATTTGTCAATATACTTTCAGTCCTACAGGTCTTCCCTGGTGGTTCAGTGATAAAGAATCCACCTGCCAATGCAGGAAACACAGGAGATGCCAGTTCAGTCTTCCCCTGGGTTGGGAAGATTCTCTGGAGGAGGGCATGGCAACCCATTCCAGTACTCTCGCCTGGGAAATCCCATGAACAGAGGAGCCTGGTGGGCTAGAGTCCATGGAGTCACAAAGAGGCAGATACCACTGAGCATGCATGTATTCATTCCTGCTTTGTCTTTTTAACTTGTGTGTAGGCTCATCAAAAATGGCTCCTTAAGAATCATAAAAGTACTAGAAAAGAAGAGGATGTCTGATCTAACTTTTAGTCCTATCCATCCCTTGAGACTCTGGACGTCATCCACAAAGCCTTTTCAGATTATTTTAATACCGACTAGTCTTCTATAACTCTACAGAACATGTACTATTTCATGATATACCTAATTTATTACTGAATTATATACTATCTAGTATATCACCTAAGTTAATCTGCTGGTTGGTTTAATCAGTTTCTCCCAAGTAAGGCAGAGGACTTATTTCCACTTCCAAAAGTATCTGAATGTGAAACAAGCTCTAGTCCCTTAAAATATATCAAAAAGTTTAACTTCACAGAAAATACAATTTTAACACGAAACATCAAGTGTATAAAACTCATATAATAATGGCTAATATTTAATACAGTGCTTCTTACATGTCAAACCTTGTTCTAAGTACTTTTCATACAGTAACTTGTTTAATCATCATGACAAGTCTATGAGGCAGTATCACTTTTCTCTACATTTTTAGATCGGGAAATTCAGACCCCAGAGAAAGAAAATGATTTGACAAAGGATACAGCCAACAGGAGACAAAGCCATGATTGGAACCCAGTGACTCATGTCCCATAGTGCAGGGTCTTAAGTTCTACTGTGCTCAGATGCTCCCCTCGCATGTGAGGGCTACTGGAGTTGCGCTGCTTCATAATTCAGACCACGGTTTTCTTGAGGTTCTTCAGAGCCCATGCTGGCTGCAGGATGATATTGTAGCCTTTCCTGGGCACTCACCTTCATTCCTGAATGCCCTGAGCCTTGGCAGACCGAGGGCCTTCCCAGAATTATTATTCTGGCTCTGTACTGTGCCACCATCAGATGTCCCCCGAGTGTTTGGTTCAGGATGGTGGTGCTAGTGGTAAAGAACCCGCCTGGCCATGCAAAAAATGTAAGAAATGCCAGTTTGACCCCTGGGTTGAGAAGAGCCCCTGGAGAAGAGCATGGCAACCCACTCCAGTATTCTTGCCTGGAAAACCCCATGGACAGAGGAGCCTGATGGACTACAGTCTATGGGGTCACAAAGAGTCGGACATGACTAAAGTACACACACACGCTGATATGTGGTTGGTCTGGGAGATCCCCATGGGATAACCTGATTACTGATGCCAAGACTACCACCTGCCTTCCCACTTTTGGCACATTACCAGATGCCTTGAACCTGTATTTTTTTCCTACTTTTCTTCTCAGAGAAATCTCCAGGGCCCTCCCATTAGTTTCCAAGAGCCTGTCTCAGTAGTATCTTTTGTCCTCAAATCTCAATTATACACCTTTATGTTTTACATATGATTTAATATGCTTTGAGATTATCTTTTCAACTCTCCTTTAAGTTCCTTGGTCAGTATCTGTAGATCAAATGTTTAGGGTCTTTCCTATCACACTTTCCATCCAGCACTTTGAGGAACATATTATCAAGGTTGAAGAAGCCTTGAATTGAATGTGACTATGATTCTTTACCAGTTAAAAAGTTATTTAAACTCTCTATTATTTTGACATTTAAAATTTTAAAGGAAATTATAATTTTAAAGGAAATTATACAATATTCTTCTGTTAATGCTTAACATATAGAGTGAATTTATAAAAGCAGGGTGGTGAATTGAAAACAATAGGGAAGCTTTAAAAAATTCTGTGTGCTTGTTTACTTGTCTGCATAAATAATACTGTTATCTTAAGCTATGTTTTCTGACATTATATGAATATCAAAACTTAAGGAAAAAATTGAAGTGTCAATGACAGAGCACATAATTTACCAAAAAGGAAACCAAGTTCAGTAATAGATCCAGCAATGGTCTTGGTGCCTCAATGAGTGTCATTAACGGGTATACTTATGAGAGCCCTGATTTATTTAAACCCCTTGTTCTCTTTGTTCTAACAAGCTAGAAGTATTTTATGCCACTTTTTATTCTGATATCTCTACTAAGATACAGATAAAACTAAAATGAAAATCAGCCCTCTCCCACCACCACTACTAAACTCAGAGGTCTGGGTCATGAATGAGGACTAAGCCATCTGAGACACAGCATGTGTGGCTACCTTAAGCACCCTCATCCTGACTACGGTATTAGCATTAAGAGGTTGCCCCTCTTGACCCTCTTTGAGACTTGAAAGAAATGGCTTTTCCTGTGTCTCTCAGGGAGTACTCTGTTCATGAACAACACAGGATCCTGCTTCACTCTTGGGTATTCACATTGTGGGTTAAGAAATGATCACAAGAACTTCAGAGGATCTGTGACATTAGAAAATCATATTACAACGAAAAGAATTTAGAGAAAAATGAAAATAAAATTGGTTTACCGGCCGCAAAGGTTTTTTTACTTCATTGCAAACTCCTCTCTCTGCTTCCCTTACTTTTTTTGTTCTTGTTTTACTCCCCTTACAGCTGCGAACATTCTGTTGAATAGAATCAGCAAAGTATCACAACTCAGTCCCTGCAAATTGATACTCTCATGTAATATCTCTGCTAGGCAACAAAGGCAACCATCCATTAAAGTGCCATCCAAATGGCTTATTTCAGAATTTTCAGTCACTCTCAAACCTCAGGTGAGCTGTCCTTTAGAAACAGGCAACCTATTTCACAGGCCAGACCGAGATCATCAAGCATAAATTTCCTGGCCTACCTTCCCTCCTAAACGCAGATCCTGCTTTTCACTTTACCCATTTCCTCCTCCAGAAATATGAGAAGACATTTTCCATGTCTTCCCAGATAATGCATTTGGCCTGCCACGCAGATTCTCTGGTTTAGTAAGTATAATATCTCCTGCTCTTCAGCTAAACCTGAAGGCAGCTTGAAGCAAAACAGAACCCCAGACTTCAAAATAACCAATTATTTGCATCAGTGGGGTATTTTGATAGCAAGAACTAGATTCTATCTGGTATCTTTGGGGAGAAGAGTATACATGGACTCACAATCACCTAACAAACTCCAGAAACCGATATGCCTGACCAGTTTCTATTGAAAATGAAGGCCTTCTCTTCTGCTTATCTCTACCTAGCAAATACAACTTCTCTTTGCCTATTGGCCAGTATTCTCTCATATAAATTCCAGAGAGAGACTGCCTAATTGACTTAACTAGTGGCCTTTATTCCTACTGGACAGGTCCTTCATGCAAAGCCATCATGGATTCGGTCATCCATTCTTGTTCTCACCGTGGGCCACCCCTTCACAGTGAACAGCATGGAGCTTCTTCTCTGAACTCTGGTCTTTAGAAAGAATAATCTTAATAATGAGGGGTCATTGGGTAGTACAGGCACCATGACTGTCCCAACAAGTACAAGCATGAAGCTGCTGAAAATGTTGATGACATCCCGAAAGAGTGCTCCCAGGCCTCACATCACAAACACAGGAGTCAGAGTCCCTTAGCTGACAAAGTATGCAGACACGGTGCCAGAAATCCCCAGTGTCTCCAGCATTCCTTCTTGTTCATTTTTCATGGCTATAGGCTTCCCAGGTGGCACCAGTGTTAATACTTCACCTGCTAATGCAGGAATGCAGGTTTAATCCTCGGTTGGGAAGATCCCCTGAAGTAGGAAATGGCAACCCACTCCAGTATTCTTGCCTAGAGAATCCCATGGACAGCGGAGCCTGGTGGGATACAGTCCATGGAGCTGTAAAGAGACTAACACAAGTGAGCTTGCACACCTAACCTAATAAGGTGAGACAAGATTCCTTATGCTCAAACGTCTCAAAACATAGTTAAGTGGCTTTCTACCTGGTTTCTCCTCAAAACTGAGAAACAGAATATGGGACAAGAATGCAGATCCCTGGGCTCTTTTATCATTAAAGTTTCTTGATTTTATTTTTTTTAAGACTTTGCAAATTGTCATCTCATTGTTCAGTTGCTCAGTCATGTCCAACTCTCTGTGACCATGGACTGCAGCACGCCATGCTTCCCTGTCCTTCACTATCTTCCGGAGTTTGCTCAAACTCATGTCTAGTGAGTTGGTGATGCCATCCAACCATCTCATCCTCTGTTGTCCCCTTCTCCTCCTGCATTCAGTCTTTCCCAGCATCAAGGTCTTTTCTAATGAGTCGGCTCTTCGCATCAGGTGTCATCTCATGGATTGCTGAATTCCACAAATATGGGTCAAAGTTTTCTCTTGCCTTAGCTTAACTGTTGATACCTTCAGAAATGAATGCTCTCAAGAAAAACCAAATAAAAAACAGGAGTTAAAGGAACTAACAGTTATGACCTCCAACTTTCCTTAAATTAGGACAGCAGATTCAAAGGGAAATGTAAATTATACTGGCATTTCCCCAAAAAAGTCTTCCATTACAAAAAAAAAGTAATTGTAAGAACTAATCTGAACTAAATTGATTTTTTAAACTACTATTTTTTTTAACTGCAGATAGGACAGCTTTTAGAGGGGCTTCCCAAGTGGCACAGTGGTAAAGAATCGGCCTGCCAATGCTGGAGACTCAGGTTTGATTCCCATGGGCTAGGAAATGGAACCCACTCCAGTATTCTTGCCTGGAATATCCCATGGACAGAAGAGCCTGGCAGGCTACAGCCCAAGGGGTCGAAAAGAATTGGATATGACTGAGTGACTGAACACGCACATATGATAGCTTTTACAATAAATCCAAAAAAAAAAAAAAAAGCTGGCTTTTAGGGGAAGGTGGGGATTGAAACCTTGAATGCCATTTTGTTGGCATAGTACTTTTACGTAAGACTAGTCCATCTATATTTCCCTATTTTTTTTTAATTCCATTTGCTCTAATTTGGCTAAATTTTGTAAGAAGCCTCCATAAGAAAATATAAGAGTTATTTATTGTATTAAAAGCCATGGAGCCTGGAATTCTTGTTTGTATGCGATTGGGTGCCTTTGATGAAATTTGCCTAACACTTGCTGACCTTGTAGATGAATTCTGAAGATTTGAAGATTGAACTTGGAGGAGAGCAGTTTTTCATTCTTATAGCCAAGTTCTAAACTATGAGGTGGGAGAAAAGAGAAAAAGATGAGAAACTCTAAAGTTGCCTCTTATTTTAATCCCTATCTAACATCTCTTTTGTAGGATTTCAAGAGTCTATCATAAGTCAGTTTCCACAGAACCATAAATCTGTACATTTGTTTTCCCTTGTATCTATCTTACTAGTTTACTGCCTTTTGGGCTCATATATATATATATATTCATTTTTTTACTTATTTAGTAGTAAGCTTTCTTAAATAAAATTTATAAGGCTTCCCAGGTGGCACTAGTGGTAAAGAATCTGCCTGCCAATGCAGGACACATAAGAGACACAGGTTCAGTCACTGGGTAGAGAAGATCCCCTGGAGGAGGGCATGGCAACCCACTCCAGTATTCTTGCTGAAAAATCCCACGGACAAGGGAGCCTGGAGGGCTAAGTCCATGGGGTTGCAAAGAGTCAGAAAAGACTGAAGCTACTTAGCACATACACATTCTATTTCTAATAGCTTTCTATATGTTACTTCATTTGATTCTGTCCATAGTCCCAGGGGATGGCATGGTTTAGTCATCAACTATATTTCTAGATGGTAAAAATTGAGTCTTGTGAAAGCTAACTAACTGACTTTCTTGAGATTACAGGCAGAACTGATAAGTGAGTTCAAAAGAGAACAAAACTGATTTCTTGCATAATAGGTGCTCTTCCCAGGACTCTAAACAAAATTATATGGGGAAAAAAACTACATAGGAAACTGATAATCTCAGATAATATGGATGTGCTTTAACTGTAGTGTTTTTGGATTAGTTGAAAGAACATAGTGAGAGGATAAAAGCTCAATGTTTATAGCTGTGTTTCTCAAATTAGGGTACCATCCCATCAAAACTACATGAAATTAACATGAGATATCCATTTTTAGCATCCAATTTTTTAAGGTTAGACCATGAAGCTTAAATTTTTATCTTCACACAAATACATATACATGTTGCTGCTAAGTCAATTCAGTCATGTCCGACTCTGTGTGACCCCACAGACGGCAGCCCACCAGGCTCCCCCGTCCCTGGGATTCTCCAGGCAGAACACTGGAGTGGGTTGCTATTTCCTTCTCCAATGCATGAAAGTGAAAAGTGAAAGTGAAGTTGCTCAGTCGTGTCTGACTCCTAGCGACCCCATGTATTGCAGCCTACCAGGCTCCTCCGTCCATGGGATTTGCTAGGCAAGAGTACTGAAGTGAGGTGCCATTGCTTACATATCCCCAAATCATCAAGTGCTCTCTTTTTAATGTCAGATAATCTTGAATTTTTTAAAATAAAATTGCATAGAGAGGAATTTTTTTAAAAAATTGTGTACCAAGACTGCATCAGCAATGATTATTCACTAAATTCATTTCAGAATGATAATTTTTTGATTAAAAATATTTTGAATACTTTTGAATACTTATTGGTCCAATATAAATTTGTAATGATACAGGAATTATCATGATAGTGTATTTTATTGAGAGTTAGATGAAGAAATTTGTTCATGGAGAATGTGAGTTGAAACTGTTTACATGTGATAAAGTTACAGTGCTGATGGTAAAATAAGAACATTCTCATGCAAATTCCTTTACAGAAAAGTCATTTGAGAAGTTTTCCCTGAAACTATTAAAGAGATTGACCAGTAAAATAGATTGGTGTTCTATCAAACAGCAAAATGATATCAAACTTCAGCAGTAGAAATATGCATTTTTTGAAATTCCCATCAAGTGTTGTCTGAGAACCTTAGCTCAGTTGCCTAAACTACACCTTTAGGCCTTCAGTGGTTGGCCTTCCCTAGTAGCTCAGACGGTAAAGCCTCCACCAACAATGCTAGAGACCTGAGTTCAATCCCTGGGTGGGAAGATCCCCTGGAGAAGGAAATGGCACACCACTCTAGTATTCTTGCCTGGAGAATCCCGTGGACAGAGGAGCCTGGCAGGTCACAATTCATGGGGTCGCAAAGATTCGGACATGACTAAGCGACGAAACACGAACTTAGGCTTCAATGGTTACTCCAAGGTAGTTTATGAAGCAATTAGAAACTTTTGCCATTTTATTTATTATATAAATTTATATTAGTAAAAATATGAGCTCAAAAAATACAGTGTTTAACCTGAGAAGAAAAAAAAAAACCTGACATGAAAGATTAGACCTGAATTTGACAGTTTTCTGAGATGATAAATTCAATTGCCTATTCACACATAGCTGCTGCTGCTGCTAAGTCGCTGTGTGACCCCATAGATGTCAACCCACCAGGCTCCACCATCCCTGGGATTCTCCAGGCAAGAACACTGGAGTGGGTTGCCATTTCCTTCTCCAATGCATGCAAATGAAAAGTGAAAGTGAAGTCGCTCAGTCATGTCCGACTCGTAGCAACCCCATGGACTGCAGCCTACCAGGCTCCTCTGCCCATGGGGTTTTCCAGGCAAGAGTACTGGAGTGGGTTGCCATTCCTAGGAAACCTATTAGTAGCAGTTGCTTCTGATGATAAACAATTTAAAATATTTACATAAAAAGGTACATCTGTTCTGAAGTAGAAAAGAATTTGTACATATGTTAATGATGAAATCTATCACTTAAGAAATTTTATCTTATGTCCTTTTGGACTATGTTTCCCAGATCCAAGAAATACTAAAATTTTTATCTAAGTGTTATTTCTATATAAAAACTAAAGGGACATTGTTTTAGTGCTTTTATCCCACCTAGGAATTCTATACTAATCTATTAGCTTGTGCTCAGTTGCTCAGTTCTGTTCAGTTCAGTTCAGTTGCTCAGTCGTGTCCGACTCTGTGACCCCATGGACTACAGCACAAAGGGCCTCCCTGTCCATCACCAATTCCCAGAGTTTACTCAAACTCATGTCCATCGAGTTGGTGATGCCATCCAACCATCTCATCCTCTGTCGTCCCCTTCTCCTCCCACCTTCAATCTTTCCCAGCATCAGGGTCTTTACAAATGAGTCAGTTCTTCACATCAGGCAGCCAAAGTATTGGAGTTTCAACTTCAGCATCAGTCCTTTCAATGAATATTCAGGACTGATTTCCTTTAGGATGGATTGGTTGGATTTCTTTGCAGCCCAAGGGACTCTCAAGAATCTTCTCCAATACCACACAGTTCAACAGCATCAATTCTTTGGCACTCAGCTTTCTTTATAGTCCAACTCTCACATCCATACATAACCACTGGAAAAACCATAGCCTTGACTAGATGGACCTTTGCTGGCAAAGTGATGTCTCTGCTTTTGAATATGCTGTCTAGGTTGCTCATAACTTTCCTTCCAAGGAGCAAGTGTCTTTTCATTTCATGGCAGCAGTTGCTCAGTCATATCCAATTCTGCTCTGAGATCCCCAGTCCTAAATTGCATCATATTTACTAACACTAGTTTGTTTATCTGACGGAGAAGGCACTGGCACCCCACTCCAGTACTCTTGCCTGGAAAATCCCTTGGATGGAGGAGCCTGGTGGGCTACAGTCCATGGGGTCACTAAGAGTCAGACACAACTGAACGACTTCACCTTCACTTTTCACTTTCATGCATCGGAGAAGGAAATGGCAACCCACTCCAGTGTTCTTGCCTGGAGAATCCCAGAGACAGGGGAGCCTGGTGGGCTGCTCTCTATGGGGTTGCACAGTTCAACTGCAACACAAGTGACGCAACTTAGCAGCAGCAGCAGCAGTAATTTATCTGACCTGTTAAATCTGACACTTGAGAAGCTGGAGATAGATTTAGGTGAAAGTTGCCTTAAAACTCTAGGTTTATCATAAGAGTTCATTCTGCACCACTAGTCCTCTTGCATCTTGACTGTTGAGAAATGTAAGAATAAGGCCTGGATGTGTGTGGTTGAGATTATGTGAGCATGAGTACATCAGAACTCAAGATTTATAGTTCAGAGTCCTACCTTCATGAGAAGTGAGTACATGCTGTTACCATAAAGCTTTCCATTCCAATACATAAAATGTGCTCAGTAAATATTTGTTGAATGAGTGAATAAATTGTAAGTTCTCCATAAATCATGATTAGTATTATACTCCTACTATTATTATTGTCTTCATGTCTTTAAACTGCTGATGAGGAAACAAATGAATGTTTTATCCTGTACTACCTACTCATAAATTCATAAAGTCAAAGGACATCTTTAGAAATAATGAACACTGAGGAAATGAATAATGATCAAGGTCATATTTTAACTTTCTTAGCAAATTTTGGCCAAGATTGATATATAATAATGGAAAATTTTGGATTATTTTTTAAAAAACCTAATATCAGAACAAGACAAATGGGCCCGAAGTTTTATTTAAAAATGAGGGGGAAATTATTAAACATTATTGATTTATATTTTTAACATCAAGGACATGGCTGCTTCTTCATAAAGAAATCACTGCATGATAACTTTGATGGATGCCAACCCAGAAAATCAGTGTTTGATTACATTCAACATGGAAAATTTTAGTAAGCTCAGAATAGAAGGAAACTTAGATAAACATGTATTTTAAAGTGAAAAACTATAAGCATTAATGTCATTAATGTCAGGAAAAATATAATAATGCCTCTATCTTTATAGTAAAGCTCTATATCTAAGATTTGTTATATTGTTATTTTCTACTTGAATAAGAAAACAAATAAAGCAATTCCAGATAATTTTCTTTTAATTTTTGAAATAACAAGAATTTAGTACAATAAGTAGTTACAAGATAAAGATTCAAGAGTCAGTAGTGAAAAAAATAGAGGGTGAACTTTATATGATCACCTAAACAGATACAGAAAATGTAGTTATTAAAATTTAGAATCAGTTTTATTAACTCTCTAAAAATAGAAAGAAGTGTCCTTAACCTATAGCTAAAAACTATAGAAAACATAGTGCTTAGTGGTAAAACATTAAAAACGTTTCCCTATAATCAAACAAACCAAAAATGCCTGCTATTACTATTTTCATTTAACACTGAACTAGAAATCTTAGTAGTGTAAAAGGTAACAGAAAACTATGTTATTGTTTTCATATAACATGACTGTGTCCATTGAAATTTCAAAAGAATATACAGAATAATGTTAGAAATAATGACTTAATATCTACTCATATATTAACAGTTATTAGTTAAAATTTAGGGAAAAAAACTAGAATTTAAAAGCTATAATAAATCTAACAAAAGATATGCAAAACAGTCACAGGAAAAAAAAATTCTAAAATTGTACAGAAGGACATAAAATGAGACTCAATTAAATGGAGAAATATGCCATGTTTAGTGGTTGTATGTTTCAATACTGTGAAGATGTTGGTTCTCCCCAAATTAATTTATAGTTTAATGAATGCCACTCCAATGATTGTTCATTTATTTTGTGAATGGGTAAGCTGGATAGGCACATCAAGCTGAGCACATCATGAGAAATGCAGGGCTGAATGACTTACAAGCTGGAATCAAAATAGGTGGGAGAAACATCAACAACCTCAGATATGTGGATGACACCACTCTGATGGCAGAAAGCAAAGAGGAAGAACCAAAGAGTCTCTTGAAGAGGGTGAAGGAGGAGAGTGAAAAAGCCAGCTTAAAACTAAATATTAAAATAAACTAAGATCAGGCCCCATTACTTCATGACCAATAGAAGGGGAAAAGGTGGAAGCAGTGACAGATTTCCTCTTCCTGGGCTCTAAAATCACTGTGGATGGTGACTGCAGCCATAAAATCTGAAGATGATTGCTTCTTGGCAGGAAAGCTATGACAAACCACAGAAGTCCGTACAGTCAAGGCAATGGTCTTTCCAGTGGTCATGTACCGTTGTGAGAGCTGGACTGTAAAGAAGGCTGAGCACCAAAGAACTGATGCCTTTGAACTGTGGTGCTGGAGAAGACTCCTGAAAGTCCCTTGGACAGCAAGATCAAAGCAGTCAATCTTAAGGGAAATCAACCCCAAATACTCATTTGAAGGACTGATGCTGAAGCTGAAACTCCTGTATTTTGGTCATCTGATGCAAACAGCCAACTCATCGGAAAAGTCCCTGATACAGGGAAAGATTGAGGGCAGAAGGAGAAGAGGGTGTCAGATGATGAGATGGTTGGATGGCATCACCAACTCATTGGACATGAACTGGGTGAACTCCAGAAGATGGTGAAGGACAGGGGAGCCCGGCGTGCTTCAGTCCATGGGGTCCCAAAGAGTCAGACATGACTGGGTGACTGAACAACAGAAGCTTGATGAGCTGATTCTAAAATATATTCAGGAGGTCAAAGGACCTAAATTCATGGGGAAAAAAAAAGAAAAACACCTAAAGAAATGCAAAAAAGCAAAATGGCTGTCTGGGGAGGGCTTACAAATAGCTATGAAAAGAAGAGAGGCGAAAAGCAAAGGAGAAAGGGAAAGATATAAGCATCTGAATGCAGAGTTCTAAAGAATAGCAAGGAGAGATAAGAAAGCCTTCTTCAGCAATCAATGCAAAGAAACAGAGGAAAACAACAGAATGGGAAAGACTAGAGATCTCTTCCAGAAAATTAGAGACACCAAGGGAACATTTCATTGCAAAGATGGGCTCGATAAAGGACAGAAATGGTATGGACCTAACAGAAGCAGAAGATATTAAGAAGATGTGGCAAGAATACACGAAAGAACTGTACAAAAAAGATCTTCACGACCCAGATAGTCATGATGATGTGATCACTAATCTAGAGTCAGACATCTTGGCATGTGAAGTCAAGTGGGCCTTAGAAAGCATCACTATGAACAAAGCTAGTGGAAGTGATGGAATTCCAGTTGAGCTATTTCAAATCCTGAAAGATGATGCTGTGAAAGTGCTGCACTCAAAATGCCAGCAAATTTGGAAAACTCAGCAGTGGCCACAGGACTGGAAAAGGTCAGTTTTTATTCCAATTCCAAAGAAAGGCAATGCCAAAGAATGCTCAAACTATCGCACAAATGCACTCTTCTCACATGCTAGTAAAGTAATGCTCAAAACTCTCTAAGCCAGGCTTCAGCAGTACGTGAACTGTGAACTCCCTGACGTTCAAGCTGGTTTTAGAAAAGGCAGAGGAACCAGAGATCAAATGGCCAACATACGCTGGATCATGTAAAAAGCAAGAGAGTTCCAGTAAAACATCTATTTCTGCTTTATTGACTATGCCAAAGCCTTTGACTGTGTGGGTCACAATAAACTGTGGAAAATTCTGAGAGAGATGGGAATACCAGACCACCTGACCTGCCTCTTGAGAAATCTGTATGCAGGTCAGGAAGCAACAGTTAGAACTGGACATGGAACAACAGACTGGTTCCAAATAGGAAAAGGAGTACATCAAGGCTGTATATTGTCACCCTGCTTATTTAACTTATATGCAGAGTACATCATGAGAAACGCTGGACTGGAAGAAACACAAGCTGGAATCAAGATTGCCGGGTGAAATATCAATAACCTCAGATATGCAGATGACACCACCCTTATGGCAGAAAGTGAAGAGGAACAAAAAAGCCTCTTGATGAAAGTGAAAGAGGAGAGTGAAAAAGTTGGCTTAAAGCTCAACATTCAGAAAACTAAGATCATGGCATCCGGTCCCATCACTTCATTGGAAATAGTTGGGGAAACAGTGGAAACAGTGTCAGACTTTATTTTGGGGGGCTCCAAAATCACTGCAGATGGTGACTACAGCCACAAAAGTAAAAGACACTTACTCCTTGGAAGAAAAGTTATGACCAGCCTAGATAGTATATTCAAAAGCAGAGACATTACTTTGCCGACCAAGGTCCATCTAGTCAAGGCTATGGTTTTTTCAGTGGTCATGTATGGATGTGAGAGTTGGACTGTGAAGAAGGCTGAGTGCCGAAAAATTGATGTTTTGAACTGTGGTGTTGGAGAAGACTCTTGAGAGTCCCTTGGACTGCAAGGAGGTCCAACCAGTCCATTCTGAAAGAGATCAACCCTGGAATTTCTTTGGAAGGAATGATGCTAAAGCTGAAGCTCCTTTACTTTGGCCACCTCATGCAAAGAGTTGACTCATTGGAAAAGACTCTGATGCTGGGAGGGATTGGGGGCAGGAGGAGAAGGGGACGACAGAGGATGAGATGGCTGGATGGCATCACGGACTCGATGGACGTGAGTCTGAGTGAACTCTGGGAGATGGTGATGGACAGGGAGGCCTGGCGTGCTGCGATTCATGGGGTCGCAAAGAGTCGGACACGACTGAGCGACTGAACTGAACTGAACTGAAAGAAGAACAAGGTAAAAGAATTTCAAGACTTATTGTAAATTTCAGCTATTTAAAAAAATGTAGTATTAACACAGAGATAGGCAAATTGACGAGTACAACCAAATGAAGAGGCCAAGAACAAGCCTATATGTATGTAGACCATCGGCGTTGGACAAAAGTTGAATCAGTGAGGAAAGAATGGTCTTTGCAATGAAAAAAAAAAAAATTGGTTAAACTAATCATTGTATATCTATACTTCTAGATAGGTCATTTTTTAAAAAATAAAGTTAACTCTAGTTTCTGAAATAGATTGTTCATTCAACAAATATTTGGGGGCTACTTACTCTGTACAAGTTATTGTAAAATTTTTCTTCCAAAATATATTTGTTGTTGTTGTTCAGTCACTAGGTCATGTCGGACTCTTTGTGACCCCATGGACTGCAGCACAGCAGGCCTCTCTGTCCCTCACCATCTCCCAAAGTTTGCCCAAGTTCATGTCCAAAATATATTACTGTTAAAAAAGCAGATTACATTTCAAATAATTGTGATTTTTGACTCTTGCCTTTTTTACCTCCATCTCACACAACTTCAAAATTCTTACAAAAACATGCTCCCTTTATCTGCCTGATTCCTTTCTCCCCCTCCTCGCTCTGTCTGCCACACTGCAGTTTTTTGCTGTCTGTTAAGTACCAGTCATCCATCTACCTCTGAGCTTCTGGATGAGCTGTTGTTTCTATCTAGAATATCCTCCAACAGAAATCCCCATGGTCTATGTTCTTGGCAAATTAAGTTTGTCAAATCACTCTGCCCATCTTTTCAGTGAGATTATCCCTGACCATCCTGCTTAAGGGGTTCCCCTGGTAGTTCAGCTAGTAAAGAATCCGCCTGCACTGCAGGAGACCCCAGTTTGATTCCTGGGTCAGGAAAATTCACTGGAGAAGGAATAGACCATCTACTCCAATATTCTTGGCTCAGCTGGTAAAGAATCCACCTGCAATTGTGGGAGGCCTGGGTTTGATCCCTGGGTTGGGAAGATCCCCTGCTGAAGGGAAAGGCTACCCACTCTAGTATTCTGGCCTAGAGAATTCCATGGACTGTATAGTCCATGGGGTCACAAAGAGGCAAAGAGGCCTGAGCGACTTTCACTTTCATCCTGCTTAAAATGGCAACTGTTTCCTACTGCATATTCCTTCTCCCCAGTTTCTATTTTAGTTTCTTCTATGGTTTCTATTACTTTCTAAAATCCTATATTTTCATGTTTATTTCATGATAGTTTATATTCACATTATAGAAACTTTATAAGGGGAGACATTTCTGTCTGCTTTCTCATTGGTATATCCCAGTATGCACCTGGCATATAACAAGAGTGAAACTAGTGGGAGTGTCATCTGTGTCTGTGTGTCTGCTCGTGTGCACAAGTGTATAGAGGAACCGCAAAAGAAAACTACCAAACTGTTCATACTGGTTATTTGTGGGGAGGAGAGTGGGAACGGAAGAAGGATGAGGCAAACCTTTTACATTTTACTTAATATTTTATTGTGCGACTTGAATTACATTTTATTTTTTAAAAAGCAAATATTTTAGTGTGCCTGGAATTTCTTTCATAATTCGTAAAACAGATCAAATAGGGTAGCAAACCCCCGAAACTGTGGACAGCATCCAAAACAAAACTAAGTAACAAGGTATTCTTAAGAACAAGCAGGGAAGGGCAGATCATTAAGTTACAACACCTGTGTAACTGAAACTTATGAGAGGAAGCTAAGGAAGCTACAGGTTAGCTAAGGAAGCCACAGGTTATCTGATGGATCTGAGAACAAGGCTTCACAGAGCTCACAGGTACTCGTTGGAAAGCTGAGTGGGCCAATTTGATAAGCTATGAAGCAGCTGAAACGGGGAAGGACTTTTACACACTCCAGTTCACAAGAAAGGGCAAGGGTTCCATGGAAAATCTGAAAAGGTTGGAGAAGTCTATAAACTCTCAAAGGTAACTGACACTTCTTCCCTAGAAAAAGTCCTAAGCTGAAGACAAACTGCTATAAATATAATCCAAATGAAAGAAGAAAGACTGTAGAAGCAAAGAAAAAACAAAATCCAGGAAAAATTGGGGGCAAAGGGATAAGCCAAAGCAGCATATCTCAGAAAGTATGAAACAGTATTTTTTATTTTTTTTACCACTGTGACAGCAACAGAAAAGAGGGCTTAAGATCCTGAGAACTCTACTCCTTCCTGAAAGTTTAATTTCATCTTAAAATCAATAAGTAAGATGGATCATGTCTGAATGTCATACAAAATTAGAATTTTAAAAAAAGAAATAAGATGCAAATAAAATCTCTTCAATGAAAGTATGCCAGAAAGACATTCCTAACAAAGGGATAAACTGTTGTATTTCAAATTGAGCTAAAAGAAATTAAGAAAATGATAAAGATATGAAGGAGCAATGTAAATTATAATTAGAGAAAACTCAAAAATGAAATGATGAAACCTCCCAAAAATTAGAAAATAAAACATACTTTAATAAAGTCTCTGAAGAAGAAAACTAAAGTAATATATCAAAACAATATCAAAACTAAATTGCATATTTAGCATTTTGATAAATATTAACATCATAATTCAAGAAGCTTTCAGAAAAATGAAAAGACTTGAAATTACATATGAAACAGACACTTTGCATATTGAGAAAGTTACCCAAAATAACCAACCTGAAACATATTTTTGGAGAAAGTGTTGGATTTGAGGGGAAAAGAAAAAACTTGCTATAAGCATCTAGGCAAAAAGATCAATTCATTTGTAAGGGAAAGAAGTTCAGACTGTCATAAGAAATTTGGGTCATAATCCTTTATTCCAGAAGAAAAATAATATTTTTGTGACTCCCAACAAGGAAAACATGAGCCACGGATACTGTAGCCAGTAAAATTGACTTTCGTGCATAAAGGCCGCAGAAAAACTGTTAGCAACACCCAGAACTCAGAAGCTTACTTCCTTGAGCACTTCTAGCAGAATTTGACAGGAAATGAGCATTAGATTGTCGAAATGACGGAGGGATGTGGCCTAGGACTGGCAGAGCGTATCGTATTTAATGATAGTTAGAAGAGGGAATGTGTAATATGCATAGTATAGATACCATATGATGCAGATAGAATAGCTCTGTAAAAATGGGAGTGAAATAGGAAGCACACATGAAAAGTGAAGTAGGCATAAAGATTGCTTTAGTATATGAACTGGGATAAAAAGGATAACACTGCAATCAGATACTGGAGAAAAAGGGCACAGGGGATAAAGGGTATTGTCTGAAGATATTTATTATACCATTAGGACACAATTGCAAACCTTCTTCAATATAAATAATCATAATAATAAAGCAGAGACGATCCAAAACTAAAGCAGAAAAAATAAATACAAGTGATAAGTATTCCATGTAAAATATGTGTATGTTAAATATAGTATTATAGTATACAACTTCTTAGAAAATAGTTGACAGAGGAAATCCAATATATTTGAAAATAAAACAATAAAAGTCAAATCATAATTTTTTAAAAAATGTTTAAATATAAGGAGAGGAAGGGAATAGTATGGAGAGTTCAGGGATAGATGTTGGGATTCTTGAAATATACACTGTTTTGATAGATATAACTTCTGGAATTGTTTAAGTATTTTAAACAAATTGATGTTTTAAATTATTCCTAAAAAATAGAATACAAAAATCCGAGACCACATTGCCTGTCTCCTGAGAAACCTGTATGCGGATCAAGAAGCAAGAGTTAGAAATGCACATGGAACAGAGAACTGGATCAAAATTGGGAAAGGAGTACGTCAAGGCTGTGTGTTGTCACCCTGCTTATTTAACTTATATGCAGAGTACATCATGTGAAAAGCACAAGCTGGAATCAAGATTGTTGGGAAAAATATCAACAATCTCAAATATGCAGATGATACCATTCTAATGGCTGAAAGTAAAGAGGAATGAATTAAAGAGTCTCTTGATGACAGTGAAAGAGGAGAGTGAAAAAGCTGGTTTAAAACTCAACATTCAAAAAACTAAAATCATGGCATCCAGTCCCTTCACTTCACGGCAAATAGAAGGGGAAAAAAATGGAAACAGTGACAGACTTTATTTTCTTGGGCTCTGAAATCACTGCAGATGGTAACCGCAGCCATGAAATTAGAAGACGCTTGATTCTTGGGAGAAAAGCTATGACAATCTTAGAAAGTGTATTAAAAAGCAGAAACATCACTTTGCTGACAAAGGTCTGCCTAGTCAAAGTTACAGTTTTTCCCAGTAGTCATGTATGCATGTGAGAGCTGGACCATAAAGAAAGCTGAGTACTGAAGTACTGATGCTTTTAAACTGTGGTGTTGAAGAAGAGTCTTGAGAGTCCTTTGGACTGCAAGGAGTTCAAGCCAGTCAGTCCTAAAGGAAATCAACCCTGAACATTCATTGGAAGGACTGATGATGAAGTGAAGCTCCAATACTTTGGCCACCTGATGGGAAGAGCTGATTCATTGGAAAAGACCCTGATGCTGGGAAAGATTGAGGGCAGGAGGAGAAGGGGACAACAGAGGACGAGATGGTTGGATGGCATCACAGACTCAATGGGCATGAGTTTGAGCAAACTCCAAGAGTTAGTAGAGGATATAGGAGCCTGGTGTGCTACAATCCATGGGGTTGCAAAGAGTTGGACATGACATAATACTGAACAACAACAAAAATAGAAATTTAAAGAATTTCTGTTTTTGAAAAGTTTAAAGAAGTCAAAATAGAAATATTGCAATTAGTTTTATATTTCACCACGGAAGTTAAGATATGAATTTGAAGTTGATAAAAATAATGTTTACTATTTTGCTGTCTTGCATACAGGGTCATCATTGCCATCTTTCTAAATTCCATATATATGTGTTAATATACTGTATTGGTGTTTTTCTTTCTGGCTTACTTCACTCTGTATAATCGGCTCCAGTTTCATCCATCTCATCAGAACTGATTCAAATGTATTCTTTTTAATGGCTGAGTAATACTCCATTGTGTATATGTACCACAGTTTTCTTATCCATTCATCTGCTGATGGACATCTAGGTTGTTTCAGTATTGTAAAGTAAAATAATGTAAAAATAAAAATTAAAAAATAAAAAAAAAGAATCAATGAAAGAAAAAAAAAATAATGTTTACTATTAATAGTTGTACTCCAAATCAATAGGTATGGTCCTTGACTTTTCCATCCTCATCTAACACAAGGAAATGGCTCAAGTGAAATGGGTCAACTCAGGGGGAACATCACTCACTATATTATCTTTTTTCATTTTTCTAGGAAAATAAAGGAAAGTCTGGAGTGCTTCCCTGTGAAATTGAATAACTTGATCCACACACTTGCACAAATGACAGCCATAAGCCCTGCCAAATCGACTTCACAGACGTTTTCCCAGGAATCCTGTATGCCTGGTGCAAGCAGGTCAATCCAAAGAGCAACAGTCTTAGGGTTCAGCAAGAAAACCAGCCACGTAAGTTTCAAGACTGTCATCTTGACTTTAATATCATTTGACTACATCTCCCACTTTGCTTCACTGTACACATTCTTCCTGATACCATGCTTATTTTTTATTTTTTACTATGCATATGAAAAATCAGTTACAGTTTGAGTAGAAGTGCCATTAAGGAGGATGTTCCAAGGAGAAATCATAACAACCAGAGCTGTTAATAGAGAATCATCAAAGAGAACAGTTCCTGCCCTGTGGTAGACTATAAATCAAGAACTAATTAAAATGTCCACAAAGGAAGAAGAACAGAAATTAGGCAGTCTGTTCCCAGCACCTACGATTATGATACCTTTCTATACTGTGTGTTTATAGGTAATTTTACCTTTACAAAATGCACCTCTTATCTTTCGTGATGACTTTTTTTTTGCAGAAATTCTTGCTTTGTTTAGTTTACACAGAGCCAGATTTTGGAATGTATTGAAGGTTGATACTGCTGTCTTTTGATTTTGTCTATTTATTTTCTGCAGCTGTATCTAATCCAGGTGACTCACAGTAACAATGAAACAAGCCTGACAGAAAAGTCATTTGACCAGTTTGCAAAACTTCACAGCCAACTTCAAAAGCAGTTTGCATCACTGACCCTCCCAGAGTAAGTATTGTCCTCCCTAGGGTTTTGCTTTCAGTACTTGCCCTTAAACATAAGGAGAAATTATGGTTATGGGGTTTTCTATTTGTGAACAATACACCATTCTGATTCTAGTTCCACTGAACCTATTCAAGCAGTCTCTATTGCTCTCAGAATAAAGAACTTTTTGTCTCGTAAAACAGAAGAAGGTTTTTTAATTTTGTCTGCTTTCAGACATTGGTGTTGTAGACCAAAAAATCAGAACTAATTTCATTTTTCATCAATTATCAGCAAAATTGTTTTCTTTGCCTGTTTTTTTAAATTTAATCTTTTTCTAGAATTTTCTGTTAAAATAAAATTGAAAATGCAAAACAAAATTGGATATGTCTTCTCTTTCAGCAAATAATGGTGACAAAAAGCTCTGATATATTTATTTGCTGTATAAGAAAAATTTATCAATATCAATTAGTATACAAGTAAAATTTATTCACATCAATTCATTTTTGTTATTAATTTCTAACTTGATCCCCTGGAGAAGGAAATGGTATTCCAGTATTCTTGCCTGGAGAATCCCATGGACGGAGAAGCCTGGCAGGCTACAGTCTATGGGGTCACAAGAGTCGAACATGACTAAGCACAGAGCACACACATTAACTTGAACTTGGGTTATCTAAATTTAACTTGTTATTACCTTCATTTTGCAGTCTTGAGAACCATTGCTTCACTTCATGTTATAGCAAAAACATTTTAAGCATAAACAAAGGGTATAATTCAAAATAACTTCCCATTAAATAAATCTAAATTTTATCATTTAGAACTAGCCAAATTTAGATTATAGACTTGAATATGTGGAATATCTTGACTTTTTAAAAAGGAACTCCTTAGAAATTATGATATTTGCACTTAAGCATATCAAATGTTACCTACCTATAGAGTAGATTCTTGGTATCCACAAGGTATTGGTTCTAGGACCACCTTCCTGTGGACACCAAAACCTTGCATGCTCAAGTCCTACATAAGATAGCGTAGTGTTTACATATAACCTACCCTCTTACTTTAAAGTCTCCTCTTACTTTAAATCACCTCTAGATTTTTTATAATATCTAATACAATATAAATGCTATGTAAATAGTTGTAAATACAATGTAAATGCTGTGTAAATATTTTCTGGCATGCAGCAAATTCAAATTTGCATTTTGGAACTTTCTGGATTATCTTTTCCTGATAGTTCTATCTACAGTTGATTGAATCTTCAGATGTCAAACCTGCAGATAGGGAGAGCCAAATGTACCAGGATTTTTCTTGAGTAAATGGTCCTCCAACAATAGGAATATTCATACCTGACCTGACATACTTGGTACATGTGGATTTTCATTAGACTTTCAGGGTTTAGTCACTTACCAAAGTATAAATCTAAGCAACATCACCAGTACAATACAATATTGTAAAGTAATTAACCTCCAATTAAAATAAATAAATTTATTTTTTTTTTAAAAATCAGAAATTCATCAGAGTAAGAGACTGACAGGGAAGGAATGTCATTGTGAAAACTTAAAGACAACATCAGCTTTAAGAATTATTGAAAAGCATTTAATATGATAACTGAGGAAAAGGAAATACTGGCCAAAAAGTTTAAAGTTCAGCTACAAATACTGAATTCAACATTAGTAGTTTCCATTGTATCTTACTTAATGATTTAGAAATTATGTTCGTTCATTTCTGTAAATGGTTGTTCCTTTGGGTTTCAAAAATGTCTCTGTTCTACTCTTTTCTCTCCTCAATACATATTAGTATAACCTGTAAAACTTTAAAGGTCAGTAATCTCTTTCCATGTGCCTCGTCTCGATTTTCAGCTTTAGTTAGGATTCTGCTTTGCTCAACAACTCCTGCCAGGTAATGGGACCTGAATTGATTTTAAAACCATTCAAGCAACATGTGGAAGGGAGGAATATTTAGTCCTTTGTGCCCTGAACAATATTTGTATGCTGACAGTCCCAAAGGAGCTCAAGCTTATAGCAATGCATATAGATGAAGGATGAGGGCAAGATTTCCTCTGACTCCTAAATTTACTAAGAGGAGCTCTATGCAAATTATGTAAATTCAATCTAGAAAGTATGATCAGAAAGTTCAAATTAGACATATCGTAAAACAGTGGTCTTCAAATCAGGCTGTTAGTACTTCTTGGTGCCTTCTGAGAATACAGACATAGGACTCTTCCTTGAAATTAATCATCTTCTTTAAAGTCATCTGCACTAGGGCTTCCCTGGTAAAGAATCCACCTGCCAACGCAGGAGGCACTGGTTTGATCCCTGGTCCGAGAAGATCCTACATGCCGCAGAGCAACTAAGCCTGTGCACCACAACTATTTAGAGCCTGGTGGGCTGCCGTCTATGGGGTCGCACAGAGTCGGACACGACTGAAGCAACTTAGCAGCAGCAGCAGCTGGAGCCTGGGAGCAGCAACAACTCAAGCACGCAGTCCCTAGAGCCTGTGCTCTGCAATAAGAGGAGCCACTGCAGTGAGAAGCCCTTGCACTGCAGCTAGAGAGGAGCCCCCACTCACAACAACTAGAGGAAAAACCCACGCAGCAACCAAGACCCAGCGCAGCAAACAGTAAATGAATAAAATTATAAAATAAAAATGAAACTCATCTAGTTGGGAAAGATTGATTTCCTTTCCCTTGCTTACTTTCACCATTGCTCTTCTCCCAGCCATCCAGGATTTTATGCTGATACACTGTCCCAGAGAGTACAAAGTCTCTGAGGCTCAAAGAAAGGGCAAACCAAAATATCAGTATTGGTACTGAGAAAATAAATTATTCTAATAATTGGATATCAAATCTGTTTGCAGGTCAGGTTTTTCTTAATCTGTGGTGTGAACAGGATTGAGAGAGGACTTGTCAGCACCATCAGATAAAATATCCTAAAAAATCATTTTCAAGAACTATTACTATGTTATATTTGACATATAACTCAAATGCACTTCAAACAATTGAAGGACATTACTGGAGCTGAATTCCTTAATTCTCATATATTTATTTACATTCAAGAGATGGGAATACCAGACCACCTAAACTGCCTCTTGAGAAACCTATATGCATGTCAGGAAGCAACAGTTAGAACTGAACACGGAACAACAGACTGGTTCCAAATAGGAAAAGGAGTACATCAAGGCTGTATATTGTCACCCTGCTTATTCAACTTATATGCAGAGTACATCATGAGAAACACTGGGCTGCATGAAGCAAAAGCTGGAATCAAGATTGCCGGGAGAAATATCAATCACCTCAGATATGCAGATGATACCACGCTTAAGGCAGAAAGTGAAGAGGAACTAAAAAGCCTCTTGATGAAAGTGAAAGAGGAGAGTGAAAAAGTTGGCTTAAAGCTCAACATTTAAGAAACGAGGATCCATGGCATCTGGTCCCATCACTTCATGAGAAATAGATGGGGAAACAGTGGAAACAGTGTCAGACTTGATTTTATTTTATTTTTTTTGGAGCTCCAAAATCACTGCAGATGGTGATGGCAGCCATGAAATTAAGAGATGCTTACTCCTTGGAAGAAAAGTTATGACCAACCTAGATAGCATATTCAAAACCAGAGACATTACTTTGCCAACAAAGGGCCATCTATTCAAGGCTATGGTTGTTCCACTGGTCATGTATGGATGTGAGAGTTGGACTGTGAAGAAAGCTGAGTGCCGAAGAATTGATGCTTTTGAACTGTGGTGTTGGAGAAGACTCTTGAGAGTCCCTTGGACTGCAAGGAGGTCCAACCAGTCCATTCTAAAGATCATCCCTGGGTGTTCTTTGGAAGGAATGATGCTAAAGCTGAAACTCCTGTACTTCGGCCACCTCATGCAAAGAGTTGACTCATTGGAAAAGACTCTGATGCTGGGAGGGATTGGAGGCAGGAGGAAAAGGGGATGACAGGATGAGATGGCTGGATGGCATCACCGACTCGATGGACGTGAGTTTGAGTGAACTCTGGGAGATGGTGATGGATAGGGAGGCCTGGCATGCTGCAATTCATGGAGTCGCAAAGGGTTGGACACGACTGAGCAACTGAACTGAATATTTTTTAGTACATCCATCTATAAAAATGGAATAGAACTAATGTTGAACTCCATTTTATTCTAGAAATAAAGAAATTTCATCCACAAATAAACAAATTAATATTTAAAACCAGCAAAATCTATCTACTTACCAAATGTATTTCTGTGCTTTGATTATTTATACATGATACTAAATTTTATGATAAGTAAATCTGGATGAAAACTTTTAATACTTTAAGCCTTAGAACTGCAAAAGTTAAAAAGTAAAATATCAATTATTTAAAGACACAGACATATTTTGAGTTTCCCTGACGTTTCCGACAAGAAGCAATGGATAGGATGTCCTGCGGTTGTCACATACTTCGGTGTGTTTGCTGACAACCCTTTACCATCCCCCATGCTCCTTTGCCCAGGGGAAGGTCTAGACCAAAGCAGCAGAAGAAGGAGGCATCAGCAAGACTGCAGTCAGAGGGAGCTGCTAGACAGTTCCTAAAACTGTGCATTTAACCAGAAAAGTTAAAGTGTTTGTCGCTCAGTTGTGTCCAACACTTTGGGACCCATGGAGTGTAGTCCACCAAGGCTCCTCTGTCCATAGAATTCTCCAGACAAGAATACTGGAGTGGGTAGCTATTCCCTTCTCCAGGGGATCTTCCCAACCCAAGAAGCAAACCTGAGTCTCCTGCATTGCAAGCAGATTCCTTGCCATCTGAGCTACCAGGGAAGCCCTTAAGCAGCAAAACCTGTTGCCTTTAACAGGTCATGCCACCCCATAATTGGTCGTAATCAATGTCCAACCCATCAAGATGAATCATCAGATAGCGAAGAGGAAATTCTGCAAGTCAGACCTCTAAGGAAAGTGATACTTTGTTCCAAAAACCTAAGACCAGATGGAAGCATATGTCACTTGGTGAAATGTTTAATTTAGCTAGTGTAGCAGTGTCTCTAGTGAACCCAGAAGCAACAATACCATCTGACTTTTTGGGAAGATTATAAATCATTAAATTTCAGAAAGTATTTATTAACCCCCACATGTATTAAAAGACAAAATGTGTGGTCTGCCATAAATACAGTAAGAGGGAAAATATATATTAGTTTAGTGTGCTAAATTAAATTAGTGTTAATATTAATGACAGTTAAAATAGCACATGTCCACAGCCATGTTAATAAAACTCTCAGAATTAATCATGTATTCTGTAGTTTTATAAAAAGTGTTTTCATTGGCTCTTCCATCTGATGCAGCTATAACTCCATGAACGATTCTAAGATACAGACACCAATTTTCAAACTAATGAAAATATACTTTTTTTCTTTTAAAACAGGTTTCCTCATTGGTGGCACTTACCTTTTACAGATTCAGATCACAAAAGATTCAGAGATCTAAATCATTACATGGAACAGATATTAAATGGATCGTATGAAGTTGCAAATGTATGTTACAATTTACTTTTTATATTTTTACATAACATACAAACTGTTTTATATATCATTACTGGGAATATTTTAAAATACTTTATACCATTTTTAGTCCTACATTTACTCAACACATGTGCAAATTAAAGTTATCTTGTCAATTCTGTGCAAAAACTAACCAGGGTTTTAGTTGAAATTGCATCTTAATATGTTTCAATCCATTGTCATATACCCATTTAAGTATTTTTAGAATGTTCGTTCAATAATAGTTTATTGTTCTATGCATAAAGGTCTTAAAAATATTTTGTTATAACAGATATGGTACTTTTTAAAAATCCTTTTTCACCAGTATACAGATAGAACTGATTTTATATTTTGACGTCTTACCCAATAGTCCTACTAACTTCACTTTTATTTCTAATAACCATCTGGGTAATCATCCATGTTGTTTCTGAATTTTCAATGTATGAGCATATCATCTGCAGATAACAAGAAGTTTTTTATTTATGTATTAATGGAACAAGTTAAAAGTGTTAGTCGCTCAGTCGTATCCAACAGTTTTTGACCCGTTGGGCTGTATCCTGCCTGGCTCCTCTGTCCATGGAATTCTTCAGGCAAGAATACTGGAGTGGGTTGCCATTTCCTTCTCCAGGAGATCTTCCCAATCCAGGGATCGAACCTGGGCCTCCTGCATTGCAGGCAGATTCTTTACCATCTGAGCCACCAGGTTCCAAAATTTATGTATGCATTTCTTTTCCTTGCTATTTCGTACTCTCTAGGGCTTCTAGTATATACTGAATTGAAATAGTAATGGTGGATATACTTATGTTATTCCTGAATCCAGGGAAGAAGCATCTAATATTTCCTCATTAAGTATGTAAGTTTTTATGGGCTTCCCTGATAGCTCCATTGATAAAGAATCTGCCTGCAATGCAGGAGACCCCAGGTGTATTCCTGGGTCAGGAAGATCCACTGGAGAAGGGATGGGCTACTCACTCCAGTATTCTTGGGTTTCCCTTGTGGCTGAGCTGGTAACGAATCCACCTGCAATGCGGGAGACCTGGGTTCTATCCCTGGGTTGGGAAGATCCCTTGGAGAAGGGAAAGGCAACCCACTCCAGTATTCTGGCCTGGAGAATTCCATGGACTGCATAGTCCATGGGGTCGCAAAGAGTCGGACATGTCTAAGCGACTTTCACTTTCAAGTATGTACATTTTTATAGATACCCTTTATTATTTTGTTTCCTTGTATTCCTAGATCGTAATAGTTTTTACAGTGAAGCTTGAATTTATCAAATTTTTTTTCCTGAATCTATTGGGCTAATCAATGATCATCCAATAATCCTGGTTTTCTCCTTTATTGTTTTAATGTGGTGAATTACACTGCTGAACTTTCTAATTTTAAACAAGTTTGCTTTACTAAAATAAACTTCACATGGTTGTAGGTATTATCCTTTTTTTATGTATTATTGGATTTGATTTAACATTTTTTTCTTTACCATTTTTTTATATCTTTGTTTATGACAGAGACTGGCCTTCTTACAAAGTCATTACCAGGTTTCAGAATCAAGAACATTCTGGCCTCATAATATTAGTTGCAAAGAGTTACAGCTTTCCCCACACACACACACTCTGGAAGAGTTTGTATAAAATTGCTTTTATTTCTTCAATGTGTAAAGTCATGTAGGTCTGGAGATTCAATTTATTTGAGTTGTAAGTCATTTCATATTTTCTATTTCTTCTTGGTTCTATTTGTTAAGTTACATTTCTCTAGGAGTTTGTGCTAATCTATTGGTATAAAGTTATTCATAATATCCTATTATAATCTTTTAAACATTTATATGATCTGAACAGATATTCACTCTTTGATTTCTCACACATATCATTTCCTGATCAGTAATTCTGAGGATTATGAATTTTACCAGTCTTTGCAAAAAATGAAACTTGGAATTTATTGACCCTCTCTATTGTACTATTTCACTATTTCATTTATTTTTTAATCTTTATTATTTTCTTCCTTTGCTTTCTTTCAATTAATAACATTCTCACATAGCTAATTGTTTATTTTCAACCTATCTTCACTTACCCATTTAAAATTCTAAGTCCTTTCTTCTAATCAAGTTTTAATAGCACCCCATAAGTTTTTATATTCAGTATTATATTTTCTTTATCATTCTTCCAGAATATTTATAAAATTTTCACTGTGAATTTTCCTAGACCCATGGATTAAGTCTCTTTAACACACTTGAGTTTTATGTGCTGTACCAAAAATATACTATATCCATAAACTTAATAAATACTTGTTATTGTTGTTTTATGCAATCAACATATCTTTAATATTGCTCAGATATATCATTTCCATCGCTTCCTGTAAACTCTGGATTTACATCTTGGAATTTTTCCCCCCTATACCTGAAGAACATTGTCTACTATTCCCCTGAATATGAAGTTGCTGCTAAAAAAAAAAAAAAAAAAAAAAAAAACTCTGTACTTGAATATGTCTGAAAAGTTTTTGTTTTATCTACATTCTTGAAGGATATTTTTGCTGACTATAGTATTTGGATAGCAGTGATTTTTATTCTGAAAAACTTTAAAGCTATCATTTCATTGTCTTTTAGCTTTCATTGATTCTATTGAGAATTCATCTGTTATAATTGTTGTTTCTTTGAAAAGTTGTTTTTATTCTTTATAGTATTGTTCTTTTTACTATTGGTTTTCTGCAGTTTTATTTTCATTTGCTCAGATACGACTTTGTTTCTACTGATGATGCTTGAGCTTCAGCACTTTTTGAATTTGTGCCATGGTGTCTTTCATCATCTTGGGAAAGTCCTCAGTCATGAACACTTCACACACTGTTCATACCATTTCCTCTCTCCCCTTTTCTGGGACTTCAATCACATATATGTCAATCCTTCTCACTGTTCCCTCTATGTCTCATGCCTGTACTCCTGTGTGTTTCGGTCTTTGTCCTCTGCGACTTAGTTTCTGAATGGTTTCTTCTAACTTATGTACTGATCTGTGTTCAACATACTGTGGAGTCAATTCTTTGAGTTCTTAATTTCAATTATTATATTCTTCAGATTTAGAATTCTTTTCCGATTCCTAGTTCTTTGCTAAAAATCTGTCCCCTTTATTATTTGTTTGAAAATGGTAAGCATAGTCATTTAAAATCTTCCTAAAAACCCCAATATTGGGACCCACTGCATGTATATTTCTATGTTCTAAAGTTTCTGCTAGTTTTATTTATTTATTTATTTACTTTACAATATTGTATTGATTTTGCCATACATCAACATGAATCCACCACGGGTGTACACGTGTTCCCAATCCTGAACCCCCTTTCCCACCTCCCTCCCTGTAACCATCCCTTTGGGTCACCCCAGTGCACCAGCCCCAAGCATCCTGCACCTTGCATCAAACCTAGACTGGCGATTCGTTTCTTATATGATATTATACATGTTTCAATGCCATTCTCCCAAATCATCCCATCCTCTCCCTCTCCCACAGAGTCCAAAAGACTGTTCTATACATCTGTGTCTCTTTTGCTGTCTCACATACAGAGTTATCGTTACCATCTTTCTAAATTCCATATATATGCATTAGTATACTGTATTGTTGGTTTTCTTTCTGGCTTACTTCACTCTGTATAATAGGCTCCAGTTTCATCCACCTCATTAGAACTGATTCAAATGCATTCTTTTTAATGGCTGAGTAATACTCCATTGTGTATATGTGCCACAGCTTTCTTATCCATTCATCTGCTGATGGACATCTAGGTTGCTGCCACGTCCTGGCTAAGTTTCTGCTAGTTTTAAATCATTTAGTCTTGTTCTGTTGTGAGCCTGTTTCTTTTTCCTTTTTATAGTGACCACATATTATACTGTAACATCCCTTGTATAAATTGGACACCTATATTACTATCATTCTAATCTAGAGAATTATAATATGTGAAAGTGAAAAGTGAAAGTGACAGTGAAGTCGCTCAGTCCTGTCTGACTTTTTGCAACCCCCATGGACTGTAGCCTACCAGGCTTCTCAGTCTATGGAATTTTCTAGGCAAGAGTACTGGAGTGGGTTGCCATTTCCTTCTCCAGGGGATCTTCCTGACCCAGGGATCGAACCCACGCCTCCTGCATTGTAGACAGACGCTTTACCCTCTGAGCCACCAGGAAAGCCTGGTATATGTGAGCACATCGACAATTTAGGGTTGCAGAAATTCAGCCTCAGGGATTCAGAGTATTTGAAACTGAATGGTAGCTCTTGTTCAGGACTATTACTGGTTCACCCTATTCCTTAGATGCAGTCACTGTGGAGATAAACCCAAGTTGAGACAGACTCACCCAAAAATTATGTGGCAGCTCTGGATTCTGTTCCCTTTCCTTTTAACTCTGCCAGGTGATCAAAAGTGCTGTTCTATGTCTCAGCCTTCCACTGCTGCAACCTACATCAACACACACCTACACAACAGAAAATTGTGCCAAAACCCAAGTTCACATCCCCAAAATTGCCTTGTCCCAGATTTTAGTTTGGTAATTCCTCACTATCTTGTTGGCTATATGACGCTTTCTAGCAGTTTGAAAACAAATTGTCTAATTATACAAGTTATTCTCACTAAGAGGTCTACAGTAAATGACTGAATATACTGTCACTAAAACTGGGTGTTTAGAGCTGCAGTCATCACCCGCTCAATCCCTTCCCTTCCAGAGATATCTGCCATTCTACCTCCTTACCTCCATCCTGTGTTTGAAGAAACCTTGTCTCTCATAGGCAGCTGTTTCAGAGGATCTAAGATTGTGGTCACTTCCCATATGAAAAAGTGTTTAGGAATTTCTTGGTAATGATAACCCTGTATGCAAGACAGCAAAAGAGACACAGATGTATAGAACAGTCTTTTGGACTCTGTGGGAGAGGGAGTGGGTGGGATGATTTGGGAGAATGGTTGAAACATGTATAATATCATATAAGAAATGAATCGCCAGTCTAGGTTCAATGCAGGGTGCAGGATGCTTGGGGCTGGTGCACTGGAGGGATGGTGTTGGGTGGGGAGGTGGGAGGGGGGTTTGGGATTGGGAACATGCGTACACCTGTGGTGGATTCATGTTGATGTGTGGCAAAACCAATTCAATATTGTAAAATAAATATAATAATAATAATAATAATAATTTATTGGTGAGATTTTGGTACTACTCACCAGTGATTCTGAGTAGGCTGGAAAATTGAAAAGATATGCCACTTTCCAGTTTTGCTCCCTTCTGTCATATGCATCAAAAAAAAGGCTCTTAAGATCCCTCCCTATATCCACATACATACAATATACATGTGCACACAGAAGATACAGGTCCTTCTGAGGATTCAAGGGAGCACTTGCTCCCTTTACTATTAAATCCTTATCGTCATCTTGCATGAAAAGTTCCTATGAGATAAATGTAAGTTACAGAGGCAAGTACCAAGCTAATAGAATCCTCTGGGGTTACTGGCTAGACTTAGGACCTTTTAGGGATTTATCAAGAACATCATCCCCAAGAGTAAAAGGTTATTGTTGTTGTTGTTGTTTAGTTGCTAAGCTGTGTCCTATTCTTTGTGATCCCATAGACTGTAGCCAACCAGTTTTGTCCTTGAGATTTCCCAGGCAAGAATACTGGAGTGAGTAGCCATTTCCTTCTCTAAGGGATCTTCCCAACCCAGGGATCAAACCCACATCTCCTGCATTAGGCAGATTCTTTACTGCTGAACGACCAGGGAAGCCCAGGTGTAAAAGGTACAAGGTCTATTAAGCTTTTTGCCTTTTGATGAAAGAATGGAGACTACTTATGGAATATCTTTAGCTAATCCACATATCTGGAATAACTTCAGTGTCCCAACGAGAGACCATTTCTAATATTAATCATGCTAGTCAACAAGCTACCACTTTTATGAAAAAAATCTCATCTTTGACATTCAGTGTGCTAATTAATAATGTCCATTTTTTCAAAGTTTTCAGCACGATGGCTTGAGGTACAGATATTTTGAAATGGTTATGATAGGTTTAGTTAACATCTATCATTTCCTACAGATACAATAAAAAGAAGAGAGAAAAGCAATTTTAAAATTTATAAATGTCAGAAGATGAACATATAATAGCTCTACCTCTTCTTCATCCTCTCCCCCAAATTTTAGAGTGTTTTTAATTACATCAGTAATTAGCATTTATAAACTGTCTATTGTTGATTGAATTGTGAGTATAGAAAAGAAGCACTTATATTGACTGCTTCTAGTATGAATTTCTTGATTAAAACAATGAGAACCTCCTATTTCTTCTCCTCTATCCAGGCATCCTGATAGTGACGCCTTTCAGTTCAGTTCAGTCACTCAGTTGTGTCTGACTCTTTGCGACCCCATGGACTGCGGCAAGCCAGGCTTCCCTGTCCATCACCAACTCCCAGAGCTTACTCAAACTCCTGTCCAGCAAGTCAGTGATGCCATCCAATTAGGACATTAACAGAACACTCCTGGATTCTAGTCTCTTTTCCTTTTATTGAAGTATAGTTGACTTGCAATATTATATTAGTTTCAGGTGTACAGCATAGTGATTTGATAATTTTTCTGCAGTCTTGATTAAATCCTAGCAGCACTTTGGTATACTTTGATCTAAGAAACATACAATGTGCAGACTTTGAACTTCAGTAAGTTAAAGGTATTGTAACACGAGGACTACAACTAACGCTATAAAAGTGAAAGTTGCTGAGTTGTATCTGACTCTTTGTGACCCCATCGACTGTAGCCTGTCAGGCTCCTCTATCCATGGAATTCTCCAGGCAAGAATACTGGAACGGGTAGCTATTCTCTTCTCCAGGGAATCTTCCCACAACTGACCCCATAACTGGGACTTAATAAAACGCCAAAGAATCCTATTTTTCTCAGCTGTGAATTCAACAACTTTTCTTCTCCATGTGGAGCTTGGGAAAGACATTAGATGAGATTACTTTCCAGTCAGAGTATGAATTGTTTTAATTTACATGTTATATACCAGATTAAGTCAGTATATAACAAGGTAACCTTACTGAAATTTAAAAATGAAATATATTAATGAACATGTTCAAAATTGTTCCCTAACTGTTTGATTCAGGATGTTGGCTTATTGCTAGACCTCCTAGTTGAGTAATATTGTGGTTTGCTGATGAATAGACCCACTTTAAAAAAAATCCCACAGTTCAGATTATAAGCATCCTAAATCTATTAGGGAAAAAAAACAACAACACAGTTGTCAATAATGATTGTATTAGATTGCATGTAGTCAGAATCAAGAAGAGAAAATTTTAAATCCCTATCACCAGTCCCTAAGACTAGTGGTTCTCAAAGCTCAGTTTCTGGACTGTGCTTGGGTCATCAACTGAAATTTTATAAGACTGCAAAATATCAGCCTCATCCTCAACAAGAATTTAAATCAGACACTTTGGGGATGAGGTACAGCCATGTGTCTTAATTAGCCTTCCAAGGTGTTCTGATCCATGATAGTGTTGTTGTTGTTGTTGGCTCTGCTGGGTCTTCATTGCTTTGCTCTGGCTTTATCTAGTTGTGGTGAGCAGGGGCTACTATTCACTGTAGCACGAGGGCTTCTCATTGAGGTGGCTTATCTTGTTGTCAAGCACAGGCTCTAGCCACTAAGCGTTCAGTAACTGTGACGGTGGACTCAGTAGTTACCACTCACAGGCTCTGGAGCTCAGGCTCAGTAGTTGAAACGCATGGGCTTAGTTGTTCTGTAGCATGTGAAATCTTCCTGGACCTGGGATTGAACCTATGTCCCCTGCATTGGTAGACAGATTTTTTGTTTTTTTTAATGCACTGCATCATGAGGGAAATCTCCGTGACATATTTGAGAACCATATTTCTTAGTCTAGTCATCTTTCCTCTTTTTTTCTTTTTTTTTAATTTTTTCCAGTTTGGACATGGTCAGATATTTGGTTTCCAATGTAGTAGATATTAAGGTACCCTACTATATTATTGATTTTTAGCAAATCTGGACTCAAGAATATTGTGCTACAATATTGTTTCCAGGCTGGTAGCTCAGCTGGAGATGCTGTTTTGTATCAAAGGACAAGTGCCTGAGCACTTAAGGAGGTATACTTAACTCAGTTCCCAGTGAGGTAAAGAAGCATCCCAGGGAGTATGGCATTCAGGTTGTTGTTAAAGGGCAAACAGAATACAAGTTAGTAAATAGCAACCGGGAAAGAGTTGTGCTAGACAAGGGGAATTGCAAGGACAAAGCATCCATTATGGTTACATGTTTTTCTCTTGTTTGGAAGCTTAAAGAAATCAATGACTATATTCACTTAATTTTTATTCATGGATAGCACACTTATAATCTCATCAATATTTAACAAATACTTTAAATGAAAAATAACAGAATCATTAGCATATATTAACCTATAGGATTTATGTTGTTTTGTAAAACCTAGGGGACTGAAACTTTGCATCTGAAAAGTACCAGCAGTCTCCTAACTTATTCTTACCAGTTTTATTTTAATTTAATGCATGCTCCCGAAATGTATAATTTATTTTTAATATATAAACTACCATGCTAGTAAGCAATAAAGGCTTTAAAGTTTATAGAAAATAATACAAAATTTTGGGGAAATTTTGGATGATATTATAAAATAAATATGAATGCAATTTTGATTTTTTTCTCACCCCCCTGTATAATCCCACATGAACCCTGCAACCTCTTTACCACCTCTGGCTTGGCAAAGAATGGTCTGGAGAATCTTGCTAGCTGCCAGCTTGAGGACAAGTTCCTTGGTTACCTAGTGCTAAAGCCAGGAACACTGCTTGGCCATGCTTTAAATGGCGAGCATTACTGGTGCACTGGGTCATGATTTTACCCTTCAGAAAGATCACTCAGAGCACATCTGTAATATATCTCCTATGAACAAAGAGAAAGAAGTGAACAGTATCTGTTCATCACGGGAACAAAACCACATAATAAGCTAACTGAAAATAAAAACGTAAAATGATTGTTGAAACAGCACTAGACAATAGGAATCTGCGCTATACTAAGTGATATAGTAGCTATCTTGCATGTGCATGAATTTACCTGTTTGAGATGGCCAAAACATTCATTAGGACTTTTCTGTAAATCTTATAGAAAAACTGAAAGAATGTTTTTGGCCAATCCAATATTATACTAGCATACTCAATATAAACTATATATTATATCTTTTGACTATATTTAGTATTTAGGTCTCAAATCAATGAGTAGTGGGAAATAAGTGATAAGAGAAGCTTCTGTTCTATAGGATCAAGGCAACTGAATTTATGTCATTGGAATTCAAATGCTTTTTGCATATTCAAGAATGTAGTGTGCTGAAATCTTAATGTTCTTAGTAACTCTGACATTCTCTGAAGGTCATGTCCATTCACTTTGTCATAGTGAACGACACATGGCTATGACAACTGTCTGTAAGGGATCATGCTGAGAGGACTGTGAATGGGATTGTCATCTTTCAGGCTGAGGGCTGCCTTACAGATTAGGTAGTTTTAAAGACTGTTTTAAAGACTTTTCAGGGTAATTGACAAAATATCTAGTAACCATTGAAAATGTCAGTCTTTGGCCTATTTAAGCAGAGACAAGTGAGTGCAAAGTGAAGAGGCTTCTGATTTCCAGTCCTGGTGTGAACAGGGTAAATACTGAGATCTGTCTTGGTATGGCAACAGAGATTTCCTAAATATATCTGCCTAGAGGATGGGTTCACAGAGAACTGTTAGCAGAGGACTGTCATGAGAGGGGGAAAGTAAAGGAATCAGACATATACAGGTAGAGAAGACTTGCAAAGTGAAGTTTATCACCACAAGGTTTAATGAACAGTGTTAAAGCTCATCATGATCACAGTTGCACTGAGACAGCTGAACAGAATACCAGAGGACCTCAGTTTTCGTCACATTCATATTTACTACTGTGCTAAATTAAAGTGCTACTGAAGAGGCCCCAAGAAGAGATGCCTTTATTTTGTTTTGTGCTATTCTTAAATTCTATTGGCAAACATTTAGGGAAAACAAAGCTTAAGACATTTCAAGCACCACATTATTTTTGTTTCGGATGAATTAAGACCTAAGATTTGAATGGAAAAAAAAAAGGAGGAGAAGAAAAAATAAGATATATTTATATCATCAAACATGAGATGCTACTGTGAAATCACAGATCCCAGAAATGCTCCAAGTAAGGCTATGTCAACCACTTTCTAACCCTGGACTTCCAAAGAGAGCAATCCTATTTTGTGCCATAATAGTATCAAGCAAAAGGAAACTGATATGATGGGTGTGATTCTCACAAACACCTTGCTAATAGTTTAATTGAATTTTGTAAAATGAGTAGTTGAAGTACAAGAAAATACCTTCCTAAGATGTAAATCCTACATCTGCTTCTTAGTTGTCCTTTCTATATAACAAAATAAAATAGTGCTAGATTAACAAAGATAAAATCAATAAAAATTAAATCTGAGGACTGGAATAATAAAGACTATTAATACTTTCAAAATCTACTGTCTCTGTCACTCAACAAATGTTTATTGATTGCCTACATTGTATACTTTCTGACCAAGAAGCCAAAATAGTACCTACTGATCAAGTGTTTCATGGGGAAGTTTTAAAAAGTATGTTCTAAGGCCAGTCTTTAGAGATGCTGGTCATACAGGCAAAGGGAGATAACAGGTATACTCCATGTTATTGCACTTTGCTTTATTTGCCATGCACAGGTATTATTATTATTATTATTATTATTATTATTATTTACAAATTGAAGCTTATGGCAACCCTATTTTAAACAAATCTATTGCCATTTTCCCAACAGAATATGCTCAGTTTGTGTCTTTGTGTCACATTGTGGTATCTCAAAATGTTTCAATCTTTCTGACTATTATTATATTTGTTTTGGTGATCTGAGACAAGTGATCTTTGATATTACTATTGTAATTGTTTTGGGAGGGTGCCACGAACTGGACCCATATAAGACTCTGAGCCTTTGTGTGTTCTGACTGGTCCACATTGCTGATTAGCCTTGCCTTCATCTCTCTCTCTCTCTCTCTCTCTCTTGCCACCATCATCCTTGGGCCTTCATATATTCTCTGAGACACAAAAATATTGAAATTAGGCCAATGAGTAATGCTACAATGGCCTCTAAATGTTCAAGTGGAAAGAAGAGTTGCACATCTCACACTTTAAATCAAAAGCTAGAAATGATCAAGCTTAGTGAGAAAGGCATACTGAAAGATGAGAGGGTCTGAAACCTAGGCCTCTTGCACCAAATATTCAGTCAAGTTGTGAATGCAAAGCAAAAGTTCTTGAGGGAAATTAAAAGTACTAGTCCAGTGAACACATGAATCACAAGAAATAGAAAGAGCCTTACTGCTGATAAGAGAAAGTTTTTGTGATCTGGATAGAAAAATCAAACCAGCCACACATTCCGTTAAAACAAAGAGCAAGACTTTAACTCTTTTCAGTTATATGAAGGTTGAGAGAGGTGAGGAAGCTGCAGAAGAAAAGTCTGAAGCTAGCAGAGGTTGGTTCATGAAGTTTAAGGAAAGAAGTTGTCTCTATAACCTCAAAGTGCAAGGTGAAGCACCAAATGCTGATACAGAAGCCCCAGCAAGTTATCCAAAATATCTAGCTAGGATAATTGATGAAGGTTGCTATACTAAACAACAGATTTTTGGTTTACACAAAACAGCCTTCCTTTGGATGAAGATGCTGTGCAGGACTTTCACAGATAGAGAGGAGTCAATGCATGGCTTTAGAATTTCAGAGCTCAAGCTGACTCTCTTGTCAAGGGGGAGTAATTACACTAATACAGCTGGTGTTTAAGTTGAAACCAGTGTTCATTTGAAATTCCAAAAAATCTAGGGCCCTCAAACAGTATGCTAAATCTACTGTGCCCTCTGGTCTGTAAATGAAACAACAAAGCCTGGGTGACATCTGTTTACACACCTGTTTACAACATGGTTTACTGGATATTTTAAGCCCATTGTTGAAGAGCTATTGCTGAGGAAAAAAATGAAAAAGATTCTTTTAAAAATATTACTGTTCACTCAGAGTGCACTAAGTGAATACGGACAATGAGATTAATATTTTTCATGCCTGCTGTTACATCCATTGTGCAGCCCATGGATCAAGGAGCAATTTTGACTTTCAAGTCTTATTATTAGGTTGATGCAAAAGTAATTGTGGTTTCAGACCATGAATCATCATAACCATCTTTATTAATCAAAATAGGAACCATGACAAGTAACATGTTTTTGACAACGAGAAGTTTGCTTATTCCTGTAGCATAAAAATCTGTGCTTCGGGATTTGATGAATTCTTGGGAAGCATTTTCTGCCTCCTGCTGGTTGTGGGAGCATTTTCCCTGCAAAAAGTTGTCAAGATGCTTGAGGAAGTAGTAGTCGGTTGGCAAGAGCTCAGGTGAATATGGTGGATGAGGCAAAACTTCGTAGCCCAATTCATTCAACTTTTGAAGCATTGGTTGTGTGATGTGCAGTCGGGTGTTGTTGTGGAGAACTGGGCCCTTTCTGTTGACAAATACCAACTGTAGATGTTGTGGTTTTCCATGCATCTCATTGATTTGCTGAGCATACCTCTCAGATGTAATGGTTTTGCCAGAATGCAGAAAACTGTAGTGGATCAGACTGGCAGCAGATCACCAAACAGGGACCATGACCTTTTATTGGTGCAAGTTTGGCTATGGGAAGTTCTTTGGAGCTTCTTCTCAGTCTAGCCACTGAGCTGGTCACCGCCGGTTGTCATATAAAATCCACTTTTCATCACACATCACAATCCAATTGAAAAATGGTTCATTGTTGTTGTGTAGAATAAGACAACACTTTAAAATGATGATTTTTTTTTTTATTTTCAGTCAGCTCATGAGGCACCCAATTATTGAGCATTTCCCCTCTTTCCCACTCGCTTCAAATGCCAAACAACTTCTTATGTAGTTTTAAGAGGATCAGCTCCGATGATGCTCTCGATTGGTCATTGTCACCTTCCAATGTCTGGCCACTGTGCTCGTCTTCAAGGCTCTCATCTCCTTTGCAAAACTTCTTGAACCATCACTACACTGTATATTCATTTGCAGTTCCTGGGCCAAATGTGTTGATATTGCAAGTTGTCTCCACTGCTTTACGATCCATTTTGAATTCAAAGAGAAAATTGCTCAGATTTGCTTTTTGTCTTAACATCATTTCGATAGTCTAAGGTAAATATCAAATAAACAGCAAGTAATAAGTCCTTAGCAAAAAAATATAAACCAAGAAATGCACATTAAAATGATGTATAACATGACTCATTTATTAGGAATGCATTCTGATATCAAATGGCAAATTTCCACAATGCAAAAACTGCAATTACGTTTGCACCAACATTAATATTTAAGAAAAACATTTTTTAAGGCTAAAGTTGCCATAGATAGTGATGCCTCTGATGATCTGGGCAAAATCAATTGACACTCTTCCTGGAAAAGATTCACCATTCTAGATGCCATTAAGAACATTTCATGACTCCTGGGAAGAGGTCAAGATATCAACATTCACAGTTTAGAAGAAGTTGATTCTAGCCCTCATGGATGACTTTGAGAGCTTCAAGACTTCAGTGGGGGAAGTAACTACAGGTATGATATAAATAGCAAGAGAGTTAGATTTGAAAGTGGAGCCTGAAGATGGGACTGAATTGCTATAATCTTATGATGAAACTTTAACAGATGAAGAGGAGTTGCTTCTTTTTTTTTTATTTTATTTTTTTACTTTATTTTAATTTGCAATACTGTATTGGTTTTGCCATACATTGACATGAATCCACCACGGGTGTACATGCGTTCCCAAACATGAACCCCCCTCCCACCTCCCTCCCCATTATGGTTAAGCAAATCAACTTGTTTATTGAGGTGGAATCCACTCTTGGTAATGAGGCCATGAAGATTGTTGAAATGACAACAAAAACTTTTAAATGTTACATAACTTAGTTGATAAAACAACAGCACAGCTTGAGCAGATTGATTGCAATTTTAAAAAACATTCTACTGTGGATAAATGCTATCAAACAGCATTGCCTGCTACAGAGAAATCATTTGTCAAAGAGGCATCATGTCATCTTATTTGAAGAAGTTGCTGCAACCACCCCAACCTTCAGCCTGATTAGTCAGCAACCATCATCAGCAGGGTAAAGCCCCCCGCCATTAAAAAGATTACAATTTGCTGAAGGCTCAGATGATAGTTAGCATTCTTTTAGCAATAAAGTATTTTTTAACAAGTTATGCATGTTTTTTAAAGACATATTGCTATTGCTCACTTAATAGACTACAGTATATTATAAACATCACTTTTATATGCACAGGGAAACCAAAAAGTTTGTGTGACTCACTTTATTGCTATATTCACTTTATTATGGTGTTCTGAAACTGAACCTACAATATCTTCAAGGTATGACTGTATCTAGCTAGATATCTGTGTGGTTTTTTAAGAACCTGTTTCTGACATGGGCTTCCCAGGTGGTGCTAGAGGTAAAGAACCTGACACCAACGCAGGAGACATAAGAGATGTGGGTTTAATCCCTGGGTTGGGAAGATCCCCTGTGGGAGGGCATGGCAACAACACTCCAATATTCTTGTCTAGAGAATCCCATGGACAGAGGAGTCTGGAGGGCTATAAGTCCATAGGGTCACCAAGAGGCAGACACGGCTGAAGCGACTGAGCACACACACACGTTTCTGACACCACCAGGTTTGGGAAATTCTGCTCTAGAAATTCAAAAGCTGAATCAGATATGTACATTGCTCTAAGAAAATTACAATCCTTGTCCGTATTCTGTGTATGTTAATATGTTCCGGAGCTTCATAAAGACTCACAATTTCACACATGGGGGTTTTCTTTCCTTTACTACTAAGGAATTTTATGGGGGTTTTCCTGGTGGTTCAGTGGTAAAGAATCCACCTGCAATGTGAGAGAGGCAGGTTCAGTCCCTGGGTTGGGAAGATTACCCTGGAGAAGGAAATGGCAATTCACTCTAGTATTCTTGCCTGGAAAATCCCATGGACAGAGGAGCTTGGGGGCCACAGTCCACAGGGTCACAAAGAATCAGACATGACTTAGCGACTAAACAATCAGGAACTTTATGCATCTGATCCATTACTCATTATACATATTATACAGTGATAGAACACTCATAATTTGACAGGGACATCAGCAGATGCTGACTAGCCTTAATAAGCAGTGTGACCTGACTGACCACCCAGGTTCTCCGTGATGTATAATGTCAAATGTCAGTTATCTTCAAGTAGATTAACTACAGTGAAAGCTTAAGTGTCTCCATATGCTGGAGTATGCTTCCCTGATTCTGTTTGTTTATATCCAAGGAATGAAAACTTATTTTAAGAGCAGCTAAATAAACCTTGGGGCTTCCCTGGTGGCTCAGAGGTTAAAGCATCTGCCTGCAATGCGGGAGACCTGGGTTCGGTCCCTGGGCCGGGAAGATCCCCTGGAGAAGGAAATGGCAACCCACTCCAGTATTCCTGCCTGGAGAATCCCATGGACGGAGGAGCTTGGAGAGCTACAGTCCACGGGGTCGCAAAGAGTCGGACATGACTGAGCAACTTCACTTTCACTAAATAAACCTTATTGGCCTAAAAATCACATAAATAACTCCAAAGTGAATCGTGTTATTTTGAGATTTTTAAAAAACTTTGTATTATTGATGCATTTCTTCCCTTCTCTCATACGTTTTAACAGAGCTATCTGCATAAACACTAAAATCTATAAAGTCAGGGATATAACATAAATATTGTAATTATTTTAAGTGATATGGACAACTTAGAAGTCTTGTTTACATACACATATTTTTCCTCTTCTAATAAGACAGTTAATTTATATATAATAAATTTATATAATAAATTTTATTTTAGCAGATATTTTATTTTATTTCAGCAGATATTTCTCTGCTGAATACTCCTGTGATAGGATTATCCTCATTTCTGACCCTGGAAAAGTCCTCATAAAAATGCTTCTCTTCTTCCATAGCTGCTTATCGTATGGCAATGTAGGAAATACAAAAATTCTATTCTGTCTATACACTAAACATTGCCGTCTTTTTTAGTTATGTGAAGCACTTATTTGTAACTATTTAAAAATGTTTTATATCACTGTACATAACTCTGTAAAGGCTTTTAAATTTTTACTGATCACTTACTATGTATAACACTCTAGATTAAAAACTTTAAATTGGTTGTAGATAACAAACTGGAAAGATTAAAATAATGCAATATATTCTTTACTCTCAATGAGTTTATAATATGGTGATACATAGAGACATTAATATATAAATAATAGATGGCAGTGAGTGGAAAGGAGGAGAAAAAGAAAGTAGTAGATGCATCTTGAATATGAAATTGGACAACCTTACCTTACTAAAATAAAATATTATATACCCTTTCAGGGGCATACTCGATTGTAAGCAGTCTTGTTTTCTTGTCAAGGAAATGAGATGAAAAAACTACTTTGAAGTCCAGTCTCAAGTATCAGAGTTAAGTTAGATGGGAGAGATGTCTCTGGAGGTTTTATCTGAATCCAAGGTATATGTATATCAATTACCGATGATACACATATGTGTATCATCAGTAAAACCAAGAGCAACTCAAATAGAGGGATGACTATGGATCCCTGAGACCATCGTTCTCCCCTCTCCTTCTCTCTCTTCTCTCCAGTCCCCTTCTCCACACATAAATTGGTTGATAAAACAGACATAAATGAGGACTACAGTTACACACTATTTCACTTTCTTCTAATGAGGCTGCAAGCACCCAATTTAGACATCCTAGCCCTCTATCTACTTGGTTTTTGTTTGCTTGTTTAGCTTGACTCCCATCTCTCAAAGTGATTAAAATTTCTTTTGTTCTTTCAATGTGTGTAGTTTCATTCCACAAGGAAATGATAGTTGTGATAACAGGAATTCCTTTTGTTTCTTTAAATTTTGCTCTGTTTTGGTTAAATTATATTGTAAACTAAGTAAGATCTTTATAAAGGGCAATATAAACATGTAATAAAAGTTATAGCACATGATTGCAGTACCTAAACAAATGTGTTCCCACATTGGAGTTTAGCTGAGATAAACCAACAGCTGTTGTCTGAAAACTTTTAAAAACCATATTCACTGTGATTTTTAGCTCTTCTCAGTCTTATTGCTTATTTCTAGTAGTCCCTTAAAATAAGGAATGCTATCACTTAGCAATATTATTTTTTTAAGCAGAAATCAAACATCAAAATAAATCCAAACGGGTAAATCCTGTCTTAATAGTGAACATATGTTTCTTGTTCTCTGCTTGCTAAACCCAGATGTTAATTACCGCATTTGTCACTATGTTGCTCTTTTCCTATGTGAAGCTGGCTGAGATTAGGATGCAGGCAGGATAAATGTCATATGTGTATCATCAGTAAAAACTAAGATTATTTTTCAGAGTCTAGAAAAATGCTGATGACATTTTAGAGCCAGGATTATAAAAGATTCCTTAGAAGTTCACTATTTTTCATAGAGCCATTCTTCCATGTAACTCCAATACAAATATAGTGGGTTGAACTACATTAAAGACTGGACATTCTGACAAGCTGCTCTATGAAAAAAGCAATAAAATATAATTACTGTTCAACTTTGATTTAAAACTCTTAAGGGAATTCATTTGTAAATTCACATTTTTAACAATGCTTCATGGCGTTTGAGATAGATTTAGCTTACTGTTTTAACTTGCTGAAACTAAATCTTGCAGTCAGTTCTAGATGCTGGCTGGCCAGTTAATAAATGGGAATTCTTAATGTGTTATTTTAAAGAAAGAAAAAATTGATCTCAGTGTCATATTACATTACTTCTGATGTTTGCAAGGATTTAACGTTCTGTCATCTTTGAGAACAAGAATATATTCATATGATATTAGAAAAACACTTAGGTTTTCAGTGACTTTGAATTGATCAACTCTCAAAAATCAATTATTTTAAATTAAAAATGCCTTAATAATATAATTGGTAAACAAACTATTAATATGACTCTGAGTTTGAAATATAAGCTGATGCAGATTTTGGTTTTAAATTGCTCAGTTGGCTTTTAGATTTACTTTTTACTGACTGAATTTCTAATTTAAAGACACATTATTAGACATTAAGAATCCTATATTAGTTAAATAAACATCTGCTTTAGCAAAGAAAAAATATGTATAACCTCATAGAGTATTTAATATAGCTTAGTGCATTTACCTGGATCACTGATATCAAAGTTCAATAACTTTAAAGTCATTTAAGATAAATACCAACCATGTATTAATTTATTCACCAAGTATATAATGTTTTACATAGGAGGGATGTTCCAAATACTTAACAACTATTAGGGCACACAAACTGATTAATCAGGATAAATGCAGGCCAACAACCCACCTTTATGGCTATACAATCTTGCATTGGTTGAATGTTTGCTGTGATGGATAAAACTACGGGAGGAGCAGTGGGGAGTGAGGGTTTTCAGGAGTTTGGATCAAAATATACTGAGTTGCTTATGAGGCTTCTAAGTAGAGATGTCGAGTAGAAAATTGACTGTTTTGAGTTGAGGGGAAAAGAGAGACTGGAAATATAAATATTGGAGTTTCAGCTAATTGGTTTTTCTTGCCATGAGACTGGATATTACTTAGGGTGAAAATGTAAATATTAAAGAGAAGAGGTCTGAGGATGAGACCATGTAGCACACCAATTTTGAAATTTGAGATGATGGAAGAGAATCAATCTAAGAGACAGAGAAAAGGCAATCTGTTGGAAACTGAAGGAATCTGGTGCCTGGAATCCAAGAGAAGGAAATATTTCAAAGAAGAAGGAATGACGTCCTGTTTCAGATGCTACTGATGGGTCAAACATTGAGAACTGACCACTGGATTAGCAAAATGGATATCTTTGGTGAATTTACCAAGTCAGTTTGATGAGCGTGTTGGGAACAAAAACCTGATTAAAATGGGCTCAAAAGAGAATGTGAAGAGAGAAATTTGGGATAGAAAGAAGAAAACAATCCTTGCAGAATCTTTCCTCTAAGGATGAATTGGGGGTGAGGGGGGGCAAAGGAGGAGGGGAGGAAATAGTGTGCAGGGAAATTTAAGTTAATAATTTTTTTTGAAATGAGGGATATGTATAAGCTGGTAGGAAAATCCACAAAGAATCAAAAATTGGTGATGCACTTAGCCAGATATGAGAGTGATGACCTAAAGTAGAGAAGAAGGCATGCTATCTGGTGCCCAAATCAGTCTCAAATTAGAGCTCAGGCAGTGCACCTATGTAGCAGACAAAATGGCGGAGGTACGGTAAGATGACGGATGTTGGGAGCTTATAAAAATTCTCTGCTGCTGTTTTTCCTGTCAACAAGATTGACAGAGGGAGAAAGCATTAAGAGGGAGTGAGGTTAAGACATTAAATAGTCCTATAGGTGAATGGAAGAGTAAATGGGATAGTGATATGTGTAAAATTGCCAGAAAATCTTGAATGCCAATTCGATGGTAATGGGCATGAAGTGACAGTAAGATCAGTAAGCATGGGTGAGTGATTTTCTTCAGCAACATTCTTCAGGCCTGTTACAGTTGCACAATTGGCAGAGGGTAACCAGAGAAAAGGGAGAAAGGGTCGAAGGAGTTGAAAGAAGTATCCAAGAGAGTTATTGTAAGTATCGACCATGAGATCCATATTGGCCAAGGAAGGATATGAGAATATGAGAGGGGTTAAGTTCAGTGTAAAGGTCAACAGATTGTTTGAGTTATATAACTGGAGGAAGTGAACTGAAAAGGAGGGAGTGGGTATTGTAGCCTCAGAGGCTAGAAATCAAGACAGTGGAGGAGCTTCAGTCATTGATCAAGATAAGATCAAGAGAACAAAAGTGAGTGATGGAGTGAGATGCAGAATAAGATTACTGGATGAAATGAATTTTATAAAAAAAGAATGTTTTGTGTCAATATTAAATGGCTGATTCATGTCAATGTATGGCAAAAACCACTACAATATTGTAAAGTAATTGGAAAGAAAGAAAGAAAAAAAAAATGGAAGTGTGAATTGTGACTGGTACTATTGGAGAAAATGACAATGTTCCAGGATTTTAAATGTTCTTGGAATAAAGGCCAGTGACCTAGAGGTCAGTAGACAAGTGAAACAAGAGGGAGAGGGCTGTGTAGTAGACGTGGATATTCAAAGCAGAGCATTTTTAGATAGGAAGCAAGTGTGGAGATTAGAAGAGCAAGCAGATGCAAGGAGGAGACCTACCCCATCACCAGGACCAGGGTTATAAAGAGAAATGTGAGACAGCACTACCATTATTCAGAAACTTACAAGGAAAGCAGAATGGAATACTTAGAGAGTAGAATGTGTTGAGTTTACAAGGGATTTTGCTGATGACATTCTCTAAGTCTGGCTTCTGTTTTTCCTTTCCTCCACAGTGCTGCACTGTAAACTTTCTAAGAAATATCTTAGAAATAAACTTATGGCATATAAGTATATTGTGTGTGTTCGTTGCTCAGTCATGTGCAACTCATTGACTGTAGCTCACCAGGCTCCTCTGTCCATGGAATTTTCCAGACAGAAATACTGGAGTGGGTTGCCATTTCTTTCTCCACCAATATATAGTATATAATTATAAAATTATTTTTCTGAAAATAATATCATATTTTTGTTTATAACTCGTCAATATGTCCCAATTGCTTTACTCCTGTGCAAAAGACTAGAGTGCCCTAGGATTCCTGCAAAACTCTCTGTAGGCACACCTGTCCCCCTAGGTATTCTTCATGTCTATAGGTCATTGGCAGTGGTAACACAGTTGAGCCCAGGCATACCAATTATACTCTACATTCTTTTTTATACTAATTTTAATCAGCCAACCCCTTATGAGTTCTGATATTCAGTTTTTTCATTTCTAAAATGAGGCAGAGTTTTTCCTCTGGAAAACTATTACCATTTGAAAAATTAAACAGAAAAGTAACATTCTTTGTGATGGGAGAATATTGTAGGTATGTCAGGATATTTAGAATAAGTAGCCCTATTCATTAATTGCCAATTGTACTCTCCAGTTATTGAGACAACCAAAAGTGTGCCCATACATTTTTAAGCATCTTACACTGTAGGGTAGCTAGATAAAATGCAGGCTTCCCAGTTAAATCTGAATATGAGATAAATAAATTTCTGGCCCAGATGGTAAAGAATCTGTCTGCAATGTGGGAGACCCAGGTCTGTCCCTGGGTCAGGAAGATTCCTTGGGGAAGGGCGTGGCAACCTACTCCAGTGTCCTTGCCTGGAGAATCCCATGGATAGAGGAGTATGGCTGGCTACAGTCCAGGGGATTGCAAAGAGTTGGACATAGCTGAGTGACTAACACTTCCACTTTTCACATTGCAAATATTGCATGGACATCATCTTTTCTAAAAACATATATATTAAAAAATATATTGATTGATTGATCTGGCTGTGTCAGGTCTTAGTTGCAGCATACAGTATCTTCAATTTTCATTGTGGCATGCAGGAATATTTTAATTGCAGCATGTGGGATCTAATTCCTTGACCAGGGGTAGAATCCAGCTCCCCTGCACTGGGAGCAGAGATTTAGCCACTGGACCACTAAGGAAGTCCTGCGCATCATCTGTTTTTATTTATTATATCTGGCAGCTCTACATTTGGAGAGCTCTGCAGACTAGAAGTATATCTATAGTCAATGTAAAGAAGGCACCCATAGAATTGCTCAGTCTACACGACTAAAGATAGCCACACTGCCTGGTGGTCAGTACAAACTCAACTGAAAACACTGGTTCAGGTTATCAGTGAAAGCAATTATAGCACTAACATTTTGATAATTCTCCAAACTCTCCAGTAGTGCAATGTGCTAAAAAGCTGTGGGATACATGTGCACAAGTAAAGCCAAATGTGAGAAAAAAATATAATTATTTTGAAATCCAGTAATATTAATTTTCCTATCCTATCATCATTTTTATTGATTTTTTTCTCTTCCATTGACACTGAATCATTTTTTTCATTGAGTGAAAACCATCTGGCCACAAGAAGAAATTAGCGTTAAGCATGTCACCCACACCTGGAATTACAAATGAAGGTTTCAAGGATATGACAGTGTAAACACAAGGGAATAATTAGCTAGTGGTGACATTTCAGACATTAACTGGGGAAATATTCTGCCTACTACTGGAGTTTAATAACCATTAGGAGGTGAGGTCAAAATGTTGCCAAAATGAGAATAACTGACTGGTTGGCAAAAACCAACCACAAATTCTGCATGGCCTGAAATTTGACTTCAGACTCTCAAACTAAAAAAGTTGATTTGGTCAGCTCTCTGAATATGGATATATTTCTTGAAGATAGATTATTAAACAAGTTCACAAGAGATCAACATGTAGAGATCAAAATTGCTAATCAACTAGTTTATAATGATGCATAAAACTGCTACACAGATTAAAAATATTTCCATTAGAAGACCAATGTATTCTATATCTGAAGTCAGATCTCTGTTTTTATTAATAAATATTTATTGAGTAAAACTACTCTATTAGATATAAGTGAATAAATGATCTCTGCTCTTGATATCACACTGACTAGCCTAAATGAGTAAAGAAAAGAGAATGTGATAAAGCTGGGGAAAGTGGGTGGATAGAGGTGGAAAGGATGGAGAAAGGAACATGTAGAAAAGGTGAGAGAGTGTGAGGAAATACAGTTCAGTATAGTGGTGGCACAGTGGTAAAGCATCTGCCTACAATGCAGGAGATATGGGAGATCTGGGCTTGATCCCTGGGTCAGGAAGACCCTCTGGAGAAGGAAATGGCAACCCACTCTGGTATTCTTGCCTGAAAAATCCCATAGACAGAGGAGCCCTGTGGGCTACAGTCCATAGGGTTGCAAAGAGTCAGACACTACTTAGTGACTGAGCATGCATGCACAGGAAGAAGTAGCAAATCAAGGGAAAAGAAAATGCATTTGGTTGTGTACTTTGGGGGTTTTAATTATCTTTAGAATAGTCAAGGAAGCCAATAAAAAGATATTTCGATGTAGTGAAGTAGAGGGCTGAGGCTCAAGAGACAGAATGGAGATAAAACTGTAGATTTGCAAATCATTTAATGTCTATTTTAAAAAATATTTATGTAATTATTCATTTATTTATTTGGCTACTCCAGGTCTTAGTTGTGGCATGTGAACTCTCAGCTGCACCATGTGGGACCTAGTTCCTTGACCAGTTATCGAACCTGGGTTCCCTGCATCGGGAGTTCAGAGTCTTACCCCTAGACCACCAGGGAATATAGAAGCCACCAAGGGGAATAACATTACCCAGAAAGAACTTGTTAGAACAATGAGAGAAATGAGCCATTTCCTTCTCCAGGGGATCTTCCCGACCCAGGGATCGAACCCAGGTCTCCTGCATTGCAGGCAGACGCTTTACCGTCTGAGCCACCAGGGAAGCCCTTGAAGTGAAGGACACTAGAAGTGAAGTTATAAGGAAAATGAAAAGGAGCCTAAAAAAAAGTGTAAGAAGAGATGGCAGGACAAATGGAAGAAAAACTGGGACAACAAGGAAGCAAGTGAAAGAGAATTTTTCACTAAAAATGGAGTAGCTATATATATATATATATATACATAATATATATATATATATATATATATATAAAGGGCCAAGAAAATCTCCATTGGATTGATTTAGGGGGGAAAAAGACCTTAAACAAGAGAAATGATGGTAAGAGCATTTTCAAAGTTCGATTAATGACAGAAACCTGAGTGTGGTAGATGATAAAGTGAGAGGAAGTTGAAGTGGAATCAGTGTGAGTACTGACAGCTCTTCCCGTAAGTTTGTGTCAAAGAGGAGAAAAATAACAGGACTTGAAAGGGACATTAATGACAAGAAATTGTTTTTGTATGAGTATACTTTGCATGGTTTGAGAAATTTTATAACTCATCTGGGATAGCATGTCAGTGTAAAAGCTGTCCTACGCTTCCACACTGAGAAAACTTTGACGTTTTTTTAAACTTGTCTAGTGGGAAAACAGGATACTGAAAACTGAAACTGAAAGTCACTCAGTCGTGTCCGACTCTTTGCGACCCTGTGGACTGTAGAGTCCATGGAATTCTCCACGCCAGAATACTGGAGTGGGTAACCCTTCGCTTCTCCAGGGGATCTTCCCAACCCAGAAATCGAACTGCGATCTCCTGCGTTGTAGGCAGATTCTTTACCAACTGAGCTATCAGGGAAGCCCTAAATGGAAAGTGAGTGAAGTGAGCGAGTGAAAGTTGCTCAGTCGTGTCCGACTGTTTGTAACCCCATAGACTATACAGTTCATGGAATTCTCCAGGCCAGAATACTGGAGTGGGTTGCCTTTCCCTTCTCCAGGGGATCTTCCCAACCCAGGGATTGAACCCAGGTCTCCTGCATTGCAGGTGGATTCTTTACCAGCTGAACCACAAGGGAAGCCCAGGAAAAATAAGATGGTACCAGCTAAATTGGGTCCTTAATGTTTCTGTCCAAGTTAATATTGTGATGGCAATTACTCCTTATGGACATATTAATCGTCCTTCTCTCTCTTTCTGGAATAAAACTTGGAAAGAATGGAAACGGTGAAGGAAAAATTTATCTAGGAATAACTGTTAGGGCTATAGTCTTTTCATGCTTTATGTATAGTGTGGCCACCCTTGCAGTTACTTTTAAATAAAGTGAAGTCGCTCAGTCGTGTCCGACTCTTTGTGACCCCTTGGACTGTAGCCCACCAAGCTCCTCCATCCATGGGATTCTCCAGGCAAGAATACTGGAGTGGGTTGCCATTTGCTTCTCCAGGGGATCCTCCCAACCCAGGGATCGAACCCAGGTCTCCTGCATTGCAGGCAGAGGCTTTAACCTCTTAGCCACCAGGGAAGCCCTACTTTTAAATAAGATGCTATTAATAAAATGGACAGAAAAGTAAACATCATAAAAAGAGAAATATGGTTGTAAAATGAAGGGAAATAGCCATACTTGATTCTTGAGGGAGAGAAAGAAAGAGGGAGGAATGGAAGAGGAAGGAAGGAAGGAAGCAAGAATGAGAGGGAAGGAGGGAGGGAAAGGAGCAAGGAAGAAAAAGACTATAGACTGGGATATTCTACAAGGTTCTTGAGGAGAAAGGTATAGAATCTGGGACACTGAAGGACATGAGCAGCATTCAATGGTGTTTTAGTTTGCAAGGGCTGCCATAACAAAGTATCATACACTGGGTGACTTAAAACAACAGAAATGCATTGCACCGAAGTTCTTGAAGCTATGAATGAACACCTGAAATCAACGTGTCACAGGGTTGATTTCTTCTGACAGGTGTAAAGGAAGAATTTATCCCAGGCTCTCACCATGGATTGTAGATGATAGATGGACCTCTCCTCCCTGTCTCTCCACACCATCTTTGCAGCATGAAATATGTCTAAATTTCCCCTTTTTATAAAGACACCAGTCATATCAGATGAGAGGTCCACCCTCCACCATATGACCTCATCCTAACTTAACTAATTATATCTGCTGCTAACTCACTTCAGTCGTGTCCGACTCTGTGTGACCCCATAGACGGCAGCCCACCAGGCTCCCCCGTCTCTGGGATTCTCCAGGCAAAAATACTGGAGTGGGTTGTCATTTCCTTCTCCAATAATCATATCTACAGTTACCTTATTTCCAAAGAAGTTCACATTCTGAGCTACTGTGGGTTAGGATTTCAACATTTGGGGGGAGGGTGCAATTCAACTTAGAATAGATGGGAAGAGAGACAGATCTTCCCTTGGAGAAGGAAGAAAAGAGAAAATATGACTTTGTGCATCTGTAGATTTTTCAGCAGGAAATTCAGAAATCTCCATCTGCCTTTTGTTTTTCTCTAGAGTGCAGACAAAATCACCAGGAAAGGAGTCACAATTGGAAGTTTAAGTTTCTGGAAAAGTTTAAAAGAGCCATTGCACAGAACAAGGCTAGCTGGGGAGAATGGAGAATGTCAGGCAGCTTTGCAGCTAATATGGCATCAGCTTACTCCTTGGAAGGAAAGTTTTGACCAACCTAGATAGCATATTCAAAAGCAGAGATATTACTTTGCCAACAAAGGTCCATCTAGTCAAGGCTATGGTTTTTCTAGTGGTCATGTATGGATGTGAGAGTTGGACTGTGAAGAAAGCTGAGTGCCGAAGAATTGATGCCCTTGAACTGTGGTGTTGGAGAAGACTCTTGAGAGTCCCTTGAACTGCAAGGAGATCCAGCCAGTCAATCCTAAAGGAGATCAGTCCTGGGTGTTCATTGGAGGGACTGATGCTAAAGCTGAAACTCCAATACTTTGGCCACCTCATGCAAAGAGTTGACTCATTGGAAAAGATCCTGATGCTGGGAGGGATTGGGGGCAGGAGGAGAAGGGGATGACAGAGGATGAGATGGCTGGATGGCATCACCAACTCGATGGACATGAGTTTGAGTGAACTCTGGGAGTTGGTGATGGACACGGAGGCCTGGCATGCTACGATTCATGGGGTCTCAAAGAGTTGGACGCGACTGAGCGACTGAACTGAACTGAACTATGGTAGTCAAAAGCAATAATCAGTTATGTAGTGGTGCCCTTCAGATAAAAATATAGGAAAGGCTGCTTTGCTTAAAACAATAAATACATTTATATTTTAAAAATAAATAAATAAAGATGTACCTTCTATGGAAAAAAAAATATGTGTCAATATAATGGCTTAAAACAAAATGCCTGTCAATGTCACTAAGGACAAGTTATTCTGATTCATCAGTTAGCCCATTTAATTGGAGTCCAGGTTAAATGTCAGTTTGTTTGTGATCATCTCAGTTTAAAAGAGAAGCACACTCACATCTTTGTAGTAAAATTGCACAGAACTAGAATTTCTGCTGAAGCATTCAATACAATGTTTTCTCCACTAATCAGACTGTGTTCTAATACAGAGGTCACCTTTTGCATCTTTCTCTTTCTAAATATCCCCTAACATTCCATAATGCTTAGAGCTTAGTGAGCATTTCTAGAACTGAACCCTGAAGAGCAATGGTTTTTCACTGAGTGTCTGTGTCCTACTGAGAGTAATTTTTCTCCAAAAGCTTTGTCCAACAGTACACATTTTCTAGAAAAAGGACATGCGAGATTGATGCATAATTGTGAAGTTCAAGAATGTAAACATTGTGGTGAGCTCTAAAAGCAGTGTACACCTGAGCCTCTTAAAGAAATATAAAATAGCCAGATTCTAATCTCATGAGAGATTAGCTTAATTTAGTGAAAAATTACAGCATTGACTTAATAGACTTCCTAGTATATTTTGCCTATTTATGGAATCTATAAATATAGATATATCTATAAATAAAACAGGCATCTACAAATATTCTATATTTAGGTCAGTGTTTTCAGAGACTAAGAAACAGGAATGATAAATAAATGTATAAAATGAAAAAATATATTTTGTCTTATTTTTCAGAGTGATTGTGTACTTAGCTTTTTCCTCTCTGAGCCTGTGGAACAAGCAGTGAAAGAATCATCAGCTGTGGACCTAGGTAAGTAATTTTATCATTATTACCATGTACAATTATTGAGTTTCAATATAATTGTGAGGCTTCCCCAGTGGCTCAGTGGTAAAGAATCTACCTGCCAGTTCAGGAGACCCAGGTTCAATTCCTGGATTGGGAAGATCCCCTGGAGGAGGAAATGGCAACCCACTCCAGTATTTTTGCCTGAAGAATCCCTATGGAAAGAGGAGCCTGGTGGGCTACAGGCCATGGGGTCACAGAATCAGACACAACTGAGCATGTATGTACAACTATTGAGTTTCAACTGTATAAAAAATCAGAACTATATTTTGTTAACTTTCAAATTAAAATATTTTTAACAATAAGGCTTTCATAGTCTTTTCAATCCATTTTCAAAGCTTTTTAACCCCTTAGAATATGTTTATCAAGTTAAATTAAACCCAGGTGTGTTTGTCTAATTATACTAATTCCATGCTATCCCACTATTAACTTACTTCAGTTAACTGTGCTTTGAGGTGGAATTGCATTTCAGAGAGAGGGGTCCTGGTTTCCCCTGCATGTAAATCTTACAGTTTACTCAACATCTTAGAAAACAACAAAAATAAATATTGGGCAATAATAATGACCATGAATTATCTAGCAGTTTCATACTTATCTTTTAAAGCTCAATAATTATTCCACTTTCTTCATGAAGTCTTATTTTATTATCAGGATCCTAAACTAGCCCAGCACAATTATCTACCCTATTCTCTGCCAAATGTGTGTTAATTCTAATTAATTTTTCAATCATCTCACCTAGATTGGCAAAGACTTTTTAAATATCCTATCAATCTAAAGCACTCTTTAAAGTAATTCCATTGCCAGTGGCCATCTAACACTGATACTGGTTATTATCTCACACAAGATTTGCAAACTCATAATTGGCTAGACCTCACCCCCACCCCCACCCCAAACTTCCCTTTGCAACTACCAGTCTTCCTTTTGTCCACATCCACCTTTGTATTCTCTTCCTTTAAGATTAGGCCCATCTGCTCGTCACCTCTCTCTGTACCTGATATCCTAGTTACTTACCCCTTATGTGTACACTTCTCTATAGCCAGATCAGGTCTTAGAGTGTGATTGTTTACTGTTACATATTTATTTTTGGGTCTGCCTTGTTTCTCTTGTTAGGCTGAAAGTAACTTTCAGTCAAGCACTCACTTCCCCATTATATGCACTGCTCTATAGTAACAAATCCTAAATTAATATATGATAATTAAATCACTTTTATTGCCCCTGCATTTTATTCATGTAAGTAATGTTATCCTCTAAGATGCTCTGCTTTTATAGTTAAACCATAAACAGTATTGAGTAAGGTAATTTCTTACATTTCATAGCATGTATCTAAAGAAGAATGATGTCCACAAAATAAAATATTTTTAGAGACTGAGACAGAACTGTGTTTGAGCATCTCCTGTGGAGGTGCAGGTCAGCAGTGGACTGCCACTGGGACAGGGGCTCTGGGTGCAGCAGACTTGGGTATGGCATAAGCCCTCTTGGAGGAAGTCGCCATTAACCCCATCACAGAGCTGCCAAAACTTACACAGTACTGGGAAATAGACTCTTGGAGGGCAAAAACAGAAGCTTGTACACCAGGACCCAGGAGAAAGGAGCAGTGACCCCACAAGAGACTGACCCAGATTTGCCTGTGAGTGTCCAGGAGTGTCTGGCAGAGGCATGGCTTGGTGGTAGCCTGCTGCAGGGCTGGGGGCACTGAGTGTAGCAGTACTTGCATGGGATCTTTTGAAGGAGGTCACCGTTATCTTCATTACCTCCACCATAGTTTAGCCCCAGGCTGTGACGGCCGGCGCACTCAGCGCAAGCGGCTGTGACTGCCGGCGCGCTCTCAGCGTGGCTGAGAGGAGCTACCCCACGTCTGAGGTCAGGGGCGGCAGCCGGGAGGAGCCACCCCGCATATGAGGTCAGGGCAATGGTCTGGAGGAGCCACCCTGTATACGAGGCCAGGGTCAGTGGCCGGAGGAGCCACCCCGCGTCCGAGGCCAGGGACGGCACCCGGGAAGATCAACCCACATCCAAGGAGTGGTGGCTGCACTGGCGCAGGACAGCCTAGAGGAGCTATCCCACGTTGAAGGTCAGGAAGGGCGGCGGTGAGGAGATACCCTTCATCCAAGGTAAGGAGCAGTGGCTATGCTTGGCTGGAACAGCCTTGAAGAGATACCGCACGCCCAAGGTAAGAGAAACCCAAGTAAAATGGTAGGTGTTGCAAGAGGGCATCAGAGGGCAGACACACTGAAACCATACTCACAGAAAACTAGTCAATCTAATCACACTAGGACCATAGCCTTGTTTAATTCAGTGAAACCAAGCTATGCCCGTGGGGCAACCCAAGATGGGTGGGTCATGGTGGAGAGGTCTGACAGAATGTGGTCCACTGGAGAAGGGAATGGCAAACCACTTCAGTATTCTTGCCTTGAGAACCCCATGAACAGTATGAAGGCAAAATAATAGGATACTGAATGAGGAACTCCCCAGGTCAGTAGGTGCCCAATATGCTACTGAAGATCAGTGGAGAAATAACTCCAGAAAGAAAGAAGGGATGGAGCCAAAGCAAAAACAATACCCAGCTGTGGATGTGACTGGTGATAGAAACAAAGTCCGATGCTGTAAAGAGCAATATTGCATGGGAACCTGGAATGTCAGGTCCATGAATCAAGGCAAATGGGAAGTGGTCAAACAAGAGATGGCAAGGGTGAACGTCGACATTCTAGGAATCAGCGAACTAATGGACTGGAATAGGCGAATTTAACTCAAATGACCATTATATCAACTACTGTGGGCAGGAATCCCTCAGAAGAAATGGAGTAGCCATCCCGGTCAGCAAAAGAGACTGAAATGCAATACTTGGATGCAATCTCAAAAACAATAGAATGATCTCTGTACATTTCCAAGGCAAACCATTCAATATCACAGTTATCCAAGTCTATGCCCCAACCAGTAACACTGAAGAAGCTGAAGTTGAACGGTTTTATGAAGACCTACAAGACCTTGTAGAACTAACACCCAAAAAAGATGTCCTTTTCATTATAGGGGACTGGAATGCAAAAGTAGGAAGTCAAGAAACACCTGGAGTAACAGGCAAATTTGGCCTTGGAATGTGGAATGAAGCAGAACAAAGACTAATAGAGTTTTGCCAAGAAAATGCACTGGTCATAGCAAACACCCTCTTCCAACAACACAAGAGAAGACTCTACACATGGACATCACCAGATGGTCAACACCGAAATCAGACTGATTATATTCTTTGCAGCCAAAGATGGAGAAGCTCTATACAGTCAACAAAAACAAGACCGGGAGCTGACTATGGCTCAGATCATGAACTCCTTATTACCAAATTCAGACTTAAATTGAAGAAAGTAGGGGAAACCGCTAGACCATTTAGGTATGACCTAAATCAAATCCCTTATGATTATACAGTGGAAGTGAGAAATAGATTTAAGGGCCTAGATCTGATCTAGATAGAGTGCCTGATGAACTATGGACTGAGGTTCGTGACATTGTATAGGAGACAGGGCTCAAGACCATCCCCATGGAAACGAAATGCAAAAAAGCAAAATGGCTGTCTGGGGAGGCCTTGCAAATGGCTGTGAAAAGAAGAGAAGCGAAAAGCAAAGGAGGAAAGGAAAGATATAAGCATCTGAATGCAGAGTTCCAAAGAATAGCAAAAAGAGATAGGAAAGCCTTCTTCAGTGATCAGTGCAAAGAAATAGAGGAAAACAACAGAATGGGAAAGACTAGAGATCTCTTCAAGAAAATTAGAGATACCAAGGGAACATTTCATGCAAAGATGGGCCTGATAAAGGACAGAAATGGTCTGGACCTCACAGAAGCAGAAGATATTAGAAGAGATGGCAAGAATACACAGAAGAACTGTACAAAAAATATCTTCATGACCGAGATAATCATGACGGTGTGATCACTCGTCTAGAGCCAGACATCCTGGAATGTGAAGTCAAGTGGGCCTTAGAAAGCATCGCTATGAACAAAGCTAGTGGAGGTGATGGAATTCCGGTTGAGCTGTTTCAAATCCTGAAAGGTGCTGCTGTGAAAGTGCTGCACTCAATATGCCAGCAAATTTGGAAAACTCAGCAGTGGCCACAGGACTGGAAAAGGTCAGTTTTCATTCCAATCCCAAAGAAAGGCAATACCAAAGAATGCTCAAACTACCGCACAATTGCACTTATCTCACATGCTAGTAAAGTAATGCTCAAAATTCTCCAAGCCAGGCTTCAGCAATACGTGAACTGTGAACTCCCTGATGTTCAAGCTGGTTTTAGAAAAGGCAGAGGAACCAGAGATCAAATGGCCAACATCTGCTGGATCATGGAAAAAGCAAGAGAGTTCCAGAAAAACATCTATTTCTGCTTTATTGATTATGCCAAAGCCTTTGACTGTGTGGATCACAATAAACTGTGGAAAATTCTTCAAGAGATGGGAATACCAGACCACCTGACCTGCCTCCTGACAAATCTGTATGCAGGTCAGGAAGCAACAGTTAGAACTGGACATGGAACAACAGACTGGTTCCAAATAGGAAAAGGAGTATGTCAAGGCTGTATATTGTCACCCTGCTTATTTAACTTATATGCAGAACACATCATGAGAAAAGCTGGGCTGGAAGAAACACAAGCCAGAATCAAGATTGCCGGGAGAAATATCAACCACCTCAGATATGCAGATGACACCACCCTTATGGCAGAAAGTGAAGAGGAACTAAAAAGCTTCTTGATGAAAGTGAAAGTGGAGAGTGAAAAAGTTGGCCTAAAGCTCAACATTCAGAAAATGAAGATCATGGCATCCGGTCCCATCACTTCATGGGAAATAGATGGGGAAACAGTGGAAACAGTGTCCGACTTTATTTTGGGGGGCTCCAAAATCATGGCAGGTGGTGATTGCAGCCATGAAATTAAAAGACGCTTCCTCCTTGGAAGAAAAGTTTGACCAACCTAGATAGTATATTCAAAAGCAGAGACATTACTTTGCGGACTAAGGTCCATCTAGTCAAGGCTATGGTTTTTCCTGTGGTCATGTATGGATGTAAGAGTTGGACTGTGAAGAAGGCTGAGCGCCAAAGAATTGACGCTTTTGAACTGTGTTGTTGGAGAAGGCTCTTGAGAGTCCCTTGGACTGCAAGGAGATGCAACCAGCTCATCCTAAAGGAGATTAGTCCTGGGTGTTCTTTGGAAGGAATGATGCTGAAGCTGAAGCTCCGGTACTTTGGCCACCTCATGCGAAAAGTTGACTCATGAAAACTCAGTCACGACTGAGTGACTGAACTGAACTGAACTGATTGTCATAATTTATAAATATTCTCTAAAAAATCAGTATTAGCTGGGGAGATTTTTACAGTCATTATTTTTAAACTTGAATTAACCAGATTAAAAAAACCAATAATAAGAAAGTAGCCAATTTCTAGAGAAGCTAAACTTTTTTAAAAAGCTGCTAGTTTAGCCTCTATTTTGTCACTAAAGCCCTTAAAGAAAATTCTTTCTTTGCGTTTCAAAACATAAACTATTGGTACTATCAAGTTTTTTATTTTGGTGATTATTATTTGTCTATAAGTGTTTTAAAGTACATACACACACACACAAATAGGGTTCTTATTGTAAAAACTAATTTGGTTGTTTCAGAATTCTTTTTTTTTTTCTGGTTTGCTTACTTCTTCAGTTCAGTTCAGTCGCTCACTCGTGTCCGACTCTTTGGGACCCCATGAGTCGCAGCACGCCAGGCCTCCCTGTCCATCACCAACTCCTGGAGTTCACTCAGACTCACGTCCATTGAGTCAGTGATGCCATCCTGCCATCTCATCCTCTGTCGTCCCCTTCTCCTCCTACCCGCAATCCCTCCCAGCATCAGAGTCTTTTCCAATGAGTCAACTCTTCTCATGAGGTGGCCGAAGTACTGGAGTTTCAGCTTTAGCATCATTCCTTCCAAAGAAATCCCAGGACTTCTTACTACATCATATGATACTCAAGACTTTTTCGTCAGTGATAATGGACAAAAGTTTTGGTTCTGAATATTTTTGAAGACAAACTGCCTATTATGTTACAACAGCAGGACTGCATATTTTAAGCAAGATATGCAAATCACTGAAACAAAGAAGAATTAGCAGGAAGTTGTTCCTTTTTGTATTCTTTAAATTATTTCGTCTTTCTTATTCTGAATTCTGAATACTTTTGTCACAGAATATCAGTTGATTCCAAAAAAGAAGCACACTATTAAGGACACTTCTTGTCAGTCATTTGAAACTTTGAGTTGTTAAATAATTAGAGGATAAATTTATTCCGTGTATTAAAGTAATGGTTAAATAGGATGACCTGAAGCAAAAATCCCAGACTTCACTATTTTACTACCCCTACTAAAGAACTGCAGATGACACCTCCCTTATGGCAGAAAGTGAAGAGGAACTAAAAAGCCTCTTGATGAAAGTGAAAGAGGAGAGTGAAAAAGTTGGCTTAAACCTCAACATTCAGAAAACGAAGATCATGGCATCTGGTCCCATCACTTCGTGGGAAATAGATGGGGAAACAGTGTCACACTTTACCTTTTTGGGCTCCAAAATTACTGCAGATGGTGACTACAGCCATGAAATTAAAGACACTTACTCCTGGAAGAAAAGTTATGACCAACCTAGATAGCATATTGAAAAGCAGAGACATTACTCTGCCAGCAAAGGTCCGTTTAGTCAAGGCTATGGTTTTTCCAGTGGTCATGTATGGATGTGAGAGTTGGACTGTGAAGAAAGCTGAGCACTGAAGAATTGATGCTTTGAACTGTGGTGTTGGAGAAGACTCTTGAGAATCCCTTGGACTGCAAGGAGATCCAACCAGTCCATTCTAAAGATCAGTCCTGGTTGTTCTTCGGAAGGAATGATGCTAAAGCTGAAACTCCAGTACTTTGCCCACCTCATGCGAAGAGTTGACTTATTGGAAAAGACCCTGATGCTGGGAGGGATTAGGGGCAGGAGGAAAAGAGGAAGACAGAGGATGAGATGGCAGGATGGCATCACTGACTCGATGGACGTGAGTCTGAGTGAACTCCGGGAGTTGGTGATGGACAGGGAGGCCTGGTGTGCTGCAATTCATGGGGTTGCAAAGTGTCGGACACGACTGAGCGACTGAACTGAACTCAGCTGAACTAAGGAACTGAGAGTGGATTGCAGTAACTTAGCACAGCACATCTGGACACCTATGTATCTAGGCACAAGACTTGTAAAGATCACATTAGTAATCACTTGTAGTCCTACCGCTGCCATTACTGACTATCTAAACATGCTTTGGTAGAACAACAGAAAGTGCCAACCAAGTATACTCTCTCCTTTAGTTAACCCTTTTTCTTGGCTTCTCATTGCCTTTAGGCAGAGCCAACTTCCTGGGCTTATAACCTATGCAGTCGTACAAAGTACAGTACTTAAAACAATCCTATACTTGGTTTAATATTCTGTTGTCACTGTCTTGAAATTCTTAATAAAAAGTTTTTTGTAGAAAAGAACTCTGAATTTTCACCTTGCATTTTTATTTCAATGAGTCCCACAAATTATGTATGTGGCTGGCCCAACTTTTTGGGAAAAATCAGAATTCTCCTGGTGCATCTCAGCAGAATCTGGTACCCACCAATTTCCCTTTCCAGTCAAATATCAGGTCCTTCCCAAACTTGACTCTTGTCTTTTTCCAATTCTTCAACTAAGACCAGACCCTCAGTACCTCACAGATGCAATTTTCTCTGCCTAGATTTCTTGATTCCTGTTCCATCTTCCCCATCATTATTTGCATCCTTCAGATCTCATCTCATTGCCTTTACTATAGAGTCCTATATAATGTTTTTTCCTCAAAACACATATTGCAATGATAACTATGCTATGTGCTTCTTTGCAGACTAAAAATCCATGAAGACACAAGCCATGTGTATCTGGCTTACCATTGTAAACCCAGTGCTGAGCAAAGTGCCTTGTCTCCTCTAGATACTCCATAAAGAATTCCTGAATAAACGACTGACAATAAAAGACAAGAGAGAAGAAACCAAAATCCAAATTTAAGCTCCTTCTCTCGCACTCACCATTTTATGTGGAAAAATCCCAGCACAAGGAATTTAAAGGTTCCCAACCACTAGATTTCTCCTGAAGTATCACCAGGGGGGAAAAAAAAATCTGTAAATTATCATGTTTAATATTATAGGCACCAGACTTAACCAAGGCACTAACCAGAAAGTTGCTGAATTTTATCTTGTATATTCTTTAATTCTCTAATGACAGACTCTGTGTATTCCCCACAAATTAATACAGCCACCATGCCAAGTAATACTTCTACAAAAATAAAAATTATCCACCTTCCACCAGTACACAGCTCTGATACACAGAAGACAGATTTTTGTCACAATGCAGAAATAATAATGTAGGTAATGGACTAGAACATGATCAAAGACAACAGTTGCCAGAGTTAAGAGGATGAAATAATGAGCATCTTTAGATGTCATTGATAATTATAAATGATTACAAAGAGAAACTTTCAATCATTACCTTACGTCACTACTTTCCCTTTGAGATGTTAATTTAAAAGGAAGCCACACAGTCTCTATGGCAAGGTCTCTCTGGTTAATGTTGTAGCTGCTTGTTCTGGCAAAGCCCACACCAATTATCTATAGGTTGAAGTATGTTACCCATGCAAGTGTGCTTAGTCACTCAGTCATGGCCGACTTTTTGTGACCTCCCTGGACTGTAGCCGCCAGGCTCCTCAGTCCGTGGGATTTCCCAGGCAGGAATACTGGAGTGGTTTGCCATTTCCTATTCCAGGAGATCTTCTCAACCCGGGTATCAAACCCAAGTCTACACCATTGGCAGGTGGATTCTTTACCACTAAGCCACTGGGGTATTGTTTTTGCTTTGGCTCCATCCCTACATTCTTTCTGGAGTTATTTCTCCACTGATCTTCAGTAGCATATTGGGCACCTAATAACCCGGGGAGTTCCTCTTTTGGTATCCTATCATTTTGCCTTTTAATACTATTCATGGGGTTCTCAAGGCAAGAATACTGAAGTGGCTTGCCATTCCCTTCTCCAGTGGACCACATTCTGTCAGACCTCTCCACCATGACCCACCCGTCTTGGGTTGCCCCTCGAGCATGGCTTGGTTTCACTGAGTTAACAAGGCTGTGGTCCTAGTGTGATTAGATTGATTAGTTTTCTGTGAGTATGGTTTCAGTGTGTCTGCCTTCTGATGCCCTCTTGCAACACTTACGATCTTACTTGGGTTTCTCTTACCTTGGCGTGGGGTATCTCTTCACAGCTGTTCCAGCAAAGCACACCTGCTGCTCCTTATCTTGGATGAGGGTATCTCCTTACCGCCACCATTCCTGACCTTCAACATGGGATAGCTCCTCTAGGCCCTCCTGTGCTGTGCAGCCACCACTCCTCGGGTTGCTAGGCAAATTGGAAGTGGTCAAACAAGAGATGGCAAGGGTGAACGTCGACATTTTAGGAATCAGAGAACTAAAATGGACTGGAATGGGTGAATTTAACTCAGATGACCATTACATCTACTACTGCGGGCAGGAATCCCTCAGAAGAAATGGAGTAGCCATCATGGTCAACAAAAGAGTTCGAAATGTAGTACTCAGATGCAATCTCAAAAACAACAGAATGATCTCTGTTCGTCTCCAAGGCAAACCATTCAATATCACAGTTATCCAAGTCTATGTCCCAACCAGTAACACTGAAGAAACTGAAGTTGAATGGCTTTATGAACAACTATAGGACCTTTTAGAACTAACACCCAAAAAAAATGTCCTTTTCATTATACGGGACTGGAATGCAAAAGTAGGAAGTCAAGAAACACCTGTAGTAACAGGCAAATTTGGCCTTGGAATGCAGAATGAAGCAGGGCAAAGACTAACAGAGTTTTGCCAAGAAAATGCACTGGTCATAGCAAACACCCTCTTCCAACAACACAAGAGAAGACTCTACACATGGACATCACCAGATGGTCAACACCGAAATCAGATTGATTATATTCTTTGCAGCCAAAGATGGAGAAGCTCTATACAGTCAACAAAAACAAGACCGGGAGCTGACTGTGACTCATATCATGAACTCCTTATTACCAAATTCAGACTTAAACTGAAGAAAGTAGGGAAAACCGCTAGACCATTTAGGTATGACCTAAATCAAATCCCTCATGATTATACAGTGGAAGTGAGAAATAGATTTAAGGGTCTAGATCTGATAGATAGAGTGCCTGATGAACTATGGACTGAGGTTCGTGACATTGTACAGGAGACAGGGATCAAGACCATCCCCATGGGAAAGAAATGCAAAAAAGCAAAATGGCTGTCTGGGGAGGCCTTACAAATGGCTGTGAAAAGAAGAGAGGCGAAAAGGAAAGATATAAGCATCTGAATGCAGAGTTCCAAAGAATAGCAAGAAGAGATAAGAAAGCCTTCTTCAGCAATCAATGCAAAGAAATAGAGGAAAACAACAGAATGGGAAAGACTAGAGATCTCTTCAAGAAAATTAGAGATACCAAGGGAACATTTCATGCAAAGATGGGCTCGATAAGGGACACAAAGGTCTGGACCTAACAGAAGCAGAAGATATTAAGAAGAGGTGGCAAGACTACACGGAAGAACTGTACAAAAAGAGATCTTCACAAACCAGATAATCATGACGGTGTGATCACTCGTCTAGAGCCAGACATCCTGGAATGTGAAGTCAAGTGGGCCTTAGAAAGCATCACTATGAACAAAGCTGGTGAAGGTGACGGAATTCCAGTTGAGCTATTTCAAATCCTGAAAGATGATGCTGAGAAAGTGCTGCACTCAATATGCCAGCAAATTTGGAAAACTCAGCAGTGGCCACAGGACTGGAAAGGGTCAGTTTTCATTCCAATCCCAAAGAAAGGCAATGCCAAAGAATGCTCAAACTACCACACAATTGCACTCATCTCACATGCTAGTAAAGTAATGCTCAAAATTCTCCAAGCCAGGCTTCAGCAATACGTGAACTGTGAACTCCCTGATGTTCAAGCTGTTTTTAGAAAAGGCAGAGGAACCAGAGATCAAATGGCCAACATCCACTGAATCATGGAAAAAGCAAGATAGTTCCAGAAAAACATCTATTTCTGCTTTATTGACTATGCCAAAGCCTTTGACTGTGTGGATCACAATAAACTGTGGAAAATTCTGAAAGAAAGGGGAATACCAGACCACCTAACCTGCCTCTTGAGAAATCTGTATGCAGGTCAGGAAGCAACAGTTAGAACTGGACATGAAACAACAGACTGGTTCCAAATAGGAAAAGGAGTATGTCAAGGCTGTATATTGTCACCCTGGTTATTTAACTTCTATGCAGAGTACATCATGAGAAATGCTGGACTGGAAGAAACACAAGCTGGAATCAAGATTGCTGGGAGAAATATCAACCACCTCAGATATGCAGATGACACCACCCTTATGGCAGAAAGTGAAGAGGGACTAAAAAGCCTCTTGATGAAAGTGAAAGAGGAGAGTGAAAAAGTTGGCTTAAAGCTCAACATTCAGAAAACGAAGATCATGGCATCTGGTCCCATCACTTCATAGGAAATAGATGGGAAAACAATGGAAACAGTGTCAGACTTTATTTTAGGGGGGCTCCAAAATCACTGCAGATGGTGACTGCAGCCATGAAATTAAAAGATGCTTATTCCTTGGAAGAAAAGTTATGACCAACCTAGATAGTATATTCAAAAGTAGAGACATTACTTTGCGGACTAAGGTCCATCTAGTCAAGGCTATGGTTTTTCCTGTGGTCATGTATGGATGTGAGAGTTGGACTGTGAAGAAGGCTGACCGCCGAAGAATTGATGCGTTTGAACTGTGGTGTTGGAGAAGACTCTTGAGAGTCCCTTGGACTGCAAGGAGGTCCAACCAGTCCATTCTGAAGGAGATCAGCCCTGGGATTACTTTGGAAGGAATGATGCCAAAGCTGAAGCTCCAGTACTTTGGCCACCTTATGCGAAGAGTTGACTCATTGGAAAAGACTCTGATGCTGGGAGGGACTTGGGGCAGGAGGAGGAGGGACGACAGAGGATGAGATGGCTGGATGGCATCACTGACTCAATGGACGTGAGTCTGAGTGAACTCCGGGAGATGGTGATTGACAGGGAGGCCTGGCGTGCTGCGATTCATGGAGTCGCAAAGAGTCGGACACGACTGAGCGACTGAACTGAACTGAAGCCACTGGGGAAGTCCATGTTACCCAAGTTTTGAATTTAAATTTTATTGATATGGGAGGACAAGAGGTGAAGGGATAGCTAGGATTGTTTGTAAATACTTATACTGTTTTTGAAATTTTCCACTGAATACTTTAAAGTATACATTTTGCTACAATATATCATATAATCTCATGTTTTTATTTTTATTTTATTTTTTTATTTAAATTTTTAATTAGAAGATTATTTTAGATAGACTTCCCTGATGAGAAGGTGGTTCAGCCAGTCAAGAATCTGCCTACAGTATGGGAGACCTGGGTTTGATCCCCTGCAGAAGGGAATGGCAACCTACTTCAGTATTCTTGTCTGGAGAATCCCATGTACAGAGGAGCTTGGCCACCTACAGTCCATGGGGTTGGAAAGCTTTAAAATATACACTTTTCTATAGCATCTCATATAATCTCATGTAATTAGAAGATTATTTTTGACTGTTGCTTGTGGATGATATTGGAAGGAAAAGATGAAAAATAGATGAGAAATGACTTTCTCTAATACCTCATGTCTAATAGCTCTGTGTCAAAAGATATCACTTAAAGTGTAACAAATCAAGCAATAAAAAATCTTAGCGTACGTAATATTAGTGTTAGAAAAACACTGAGAAAGATCACAACATTGAATATAATTGGGCGGTAGATCAAAGTAGATGAGAAAGATCATCACACTAGTTTTATCTTTGCTTCTATTAGGAAAGAAGTATTGTCAAAATAAATAAAAGCCTAAGAATATTAAATAAAATAGCCACTAGAACAAAAATTAAAACTTCTATAAATATCATAAGTACATAAAGCAAATTACTTTGTGAAACACTTTCTTTAAAAATCAGTTAAAAGTTATATTTCTTTTTTAATGTGTTAAAATAATTTAATTCTCCTTTTACATTTCCATCCATGTGAGCCAACAGAGTCAAGAATGCATACTTCGCAATATTTACCTGTTTTGAGACATTCAAGTCAATTTCAGATGGCAAAAGTAGAATTCAGTCACTAATGACATGTTTAAAAATATATATTTTTTTAAAAAATGTTTTTACAAGATAAAAAGTAATCTTCCACAATGCAATAAATTGCAGATCACTGAAATTTTAACTCTTTAGATGATTTCATTTCAGTTTTTGGCTTAAAAATCTAGAGACAATTGAAAGGAAAAAGCATTGGCAGAATTTCTATCCATTTTTAAGTTTCTCTTTTTTGTTTTGACTATTTGTTACACTGTTTAAAGATGTTAAGGATGAAGGTGCTCTTGCATGACTGGTGGCCTTTAGATGATCAAAAAGTTTATTCCTGGATGGAAATTCACTGTGGCAGGTTGTACAGCTGATAAGCACATCACTCATTGTCTGTGGTTCAGCAGGTACTCTGACAGACTTTTTAGTATCTTTGGCTTTCTTTCCTTTGGGTTTGGAAACAGTTCTAGCCTCAGTTTTTGGGTCATAGCACAGTTCCACAGTGTCTGTGACCCCAACATTTTCTTGGAGACTATCTTCCAATTCTTTGGTACTGTTTTCTTTAGGTTAGTATCTTCCGGGTCAACGTTTACTCCTTCTCCAGTTCCATTTTCATTGAAAGTATCATCACAGTTCTGTGCTGGTTTCTGTTTCTTTTTCTTCTGTTTTTTAGAAAGCTTTTGTTTTGGCGCCTCCTCCATTTCTTCCTCGGAATTCGCATTCAGCCTGTTTTCACCAGTTTGAAGTCCTGAAAAATTTGCTTCCTCCTCCTCCTCCAACTATTGTTTTAACAAGGCAGCCATTTCCCAACGCTTCTTTGATTTTTCATGATTCCTCAGAGCCTTTTCGGTCTTGAAAGTCTTGCGTCGTGGGCCTCGTCGCTGTCCTTACCGTCCTGTCCGTCTCTGAGCTCCTCCGGTTCTTCCGTTTAATCTTCACCTGATCCATCTCCAAATTGCTTTTCATACTGCGCGTCCATCTCCCTGAGCTCCTTCTCCGAGTCAGCCACTGCCATCCAGCTCTGCTGTCTGTACTGCTCTGCCAGTTTGGCCTGTTTCAGCTTCTGCTGCCGCCTCATCGCCTCGGCTTTCCTCGCCTTCTCTGCATTTTCTTCTTCCACAAGCTTTCAATGAGCCTGCACTCTTCTATCCCTTTTTTGGATGAAAGCAATCTGCTGATGGACAAGTTCATTTTCTTTCCTTCTTCTTTCCTCACTTTTCCTCGCTTTTTCTTTTGTTTTCTTTTTCCATGCCTTGTTTCTCGCAGCCGTTTGAAGCCTGCTGTGTATTATATTTTTTCCAAGAAAAATTCTGAGTGCAGAAACTCTGCGGGTAAGCATAGAATGGTGGACTGCCATATCATAGTCACTCTGGGAGTCTCCAAAAGTTGGGAAGTCTTCCATGTCCTCTTCTAAAGCAGATTCTAGTTCTTCCTTTGCAATCATGTCAAAGTCATTACAGTACACCATATAAAAGCCCTTTTCATCATCGTCATAACCAGAGTAGCAGGTCACAGTGAAATAGTGAAGCAAATCTAAGCTGTCATCTTGATACACTCCATCATGTCCACCTTTCACCAGAGCTTCTCTATGATTATCGTACCACGCTCCTTCCTGAGGGTCACTCAACACATCATACGCCGCTTGGATTAGTTTAAATTGTTCGGCTGCTTCTGCGACATTATCCAGATTTTTTTCCGGGTGCCATTTCTGAGCCAGCTTCCGATAGGCCTTCTTGAGCTCCTTCTCGCTGGCGTGGCGCCACACCCCCAGCGCTTCGTAGTGACAATTCATCGCCCGATAGAGCAGGGGCCTCCCGCTGGCCGAAGTGGTGGCTGCGGCCCTAGTGGGCCTCTCCTGTGGCGGGAGCCCGGTGCCCGCACCGGGCCAGCCAGTGAGTGCAGCGGCGGCACGGGCTATTTGTAAAGAAGCCTCCTGCCACTACAGGAGACGAAGTAAACATGGGTTCAGTCCCTGGGTGAGGAAGATTCCCTGAGTAGGAAATGTCAACCCACTCCAGTCTTCTTGCCTGGAAAATTCCATGGACTGAGGAGCGTGGTGGGCTGTAGTCCATGGAGTCACCAAAGAATTGGACACGACTGAGCAACTGAGCACACGCATATTAGGCAATGCAAGAACATGGAAATCAAAAGTCACAATCATATCTAAAAGCAAATGCGATTTAGTCCCAGAAGACTTGAATCAAACAGGAATAGAACTTTAGACTATAACAAGTACAATTATGAATAAAGATATAAGCAACTGCTGCAACATGTATAAAATTATGGTACAAGGAGAAATACACAAAAACAAACCAGTAATAGGATATTCTAATTTATTTCTCTTGATTTTAGAAAGATTGAGTAGAAAAAAATAAGCTATACATAGAAAAACTAAATAGTAACATTAATGAGGCAAACTGTAATTTATATCAAACTCTTATTCTGAAAATAGAGAATATATCTTCAAGAGCTCATAGAATACTCATGAAAATAGATTATATATTAAGTCACAAAGGAAATTAATTTCAATAAATCCTCAAAAGTAGAAATCACCTAAGACATATTCCCTGATCATGAGACAATACAGTGAGACACCCATGGAAAAGTTCATAAACCTAAAAGATACTTAAGTTTGAAGGTTTAAAAAATTAAGTTCTCTTGAACAACTTTTGGGTCAGAGGGCTTACATATCAAAATTACAAAACTTACAAAGAATAGCAATAATGAAAAACCACATCTCAGAAAACTACAAGAGAAAGATAAAGCAGTACTCAGAGGGAAATTGGAATAATTAGAATAAAAGCCAAAAAACAAACCAAAGGAAGACAAAGAGAAAAAATGGATAAAGGTAAAAGTATATAAGAATATATTTTTATATTTTATGTAAATGTATAAAAAGCTTTTCACTATTGAATATGATATTAGTTGTCAGCATGTCCTAAATGAATTTTATTATGTCCAAGAAGATATGTGGGCTTCCCAGGTGGTGCATTTGGTAAAGAATCCATCTGCCAATGCAGGAGATGCAAGAGAGGGTTCAATTCCTGGGTTGGGAAGATCCCCTGGAGGAGGAAATGGCAATCCACTCCAGTATTCTTGTCTGGGAAATCCCATGGACAGAGGAGACTGGCGGGCTACAGTCTGTGAGGTTGCAAAGAGTCAGACACAACTGAGCATGAAGATATATTCCCTGTGTATTCACTTTGATGACAGTTTTCATCATGAATAAATGTTGCATTTTGTGAAATGTTTTTTCTGCATCTATTAAGATGCTCATGTAATTATTATCCTTCCTTTTGTTAACGTAGTATATCACATCGATGGATTTGTCAAATTGAACCATCCTTGTGTCCCTAGAATAAAACCAACTTGATCATGGTGTATGATCCTTTTTGTATATTGTTGAATCACTTTTCTAGTATGTTATTAAGGATTTTTACATATATAGTCATCAAAGAAATTGGCCTATAATTTTCCTTTATTGTAGTGCCTTTGTCCGGTTTTGGTATCAGGGTGGCCTAATAGAATAAACTTGGGAGTTTCTGTCCTCTTCAATTTTTTGGAATAGTTTGAGAAGGATAGGCATTAGTCCTTCTTTATATGTTTTGTAAAATTCCCCTGTGTAGTCATCCAGTCTTGGACTTTCGTTTGCTGGGAGTTTTTAAATTACAAATGCAGTTTCACCACTGGTGATTGGTTTGTTCAAATTATCTATTTTTCTTGACTCAATCTTGACATACTGTATGTTTCTAGAAATCTGTCCATTTCTTTTAGGTTATCCAATTAATTGGCCTCTGACTCATGGTAGTATTTTATGATTTTTTTTTTTTTTTATATCTCTATGGTATCAGTATGTATCTCTATGGTATCTCCTCTTTCAGTTCTTATTTTATTTGGGTCCTATCTTTTCTTCTTGGTGAGCCTGGATAAATGTTTATCAATTTTATCTTTTCAAAAAACTAACTCTTGGTTTCATTGATCACTCATGCTTTCTTCTGTATCAATCTGCTATTCATTCCTTCTAGTGTGTTTTTTTTATTTAGGCTATTGAATTCTTCATTTCTGATTGAGTCTTTTTTATATTTTCTAGTTCTTTGTAAATTTTTCACTGTGTTCATCTATTCTTTACCCTAATTCAGTTAACATTTTGACTGCCAGTGCTTTGAATTCTTTATTTCTGTTTCATTATCTGCTTTTTCAAGGGTTTTCTCTTGCTCTTTCAACTGAGAGCATTTCTTCTGTCTTTTCATTTTGCTTAACTTTCTCTTACTCCATGAATTTAGTGTGAAACAGTTGCCTGTTGCAGTCTTGAAGGGGTGTTCTTACGTGGGAACATCCCTATTCAGACTGCACACACTCAGTGATTTAATGGGAGAGCTGGATTTGACATGGGTGCAAATCACATCTTAGTCAGGGTGTGATGACAGCTATCCCCTTGGTAGGGAGTAAAACTGGAAATGGAAGGGCTGGAGCTGGAGTTAAGTGCTAAAAAATGGCAAGTTCCTTTTTAAAATGGTTTTACTTATTTATTTATTTTTGGCTTTGCTGGGTCTTCCTTGTTGCTCAGGCTTTTCTCTAGGCATGGCAAGCAGGGTTACTCTTGTTGCGGTAGGTGGGCTTCTCTTTGCAGTGGCTTCTCTTGTGGAGCACAGGTTTTAGGGTGCAAGGGCCTCAGTAGTTGCAGCACACAGGCTCAGTAGTTGTGGTGCACAGGCTTAGTTGCTCTGAGGCATGTGGGATCTTCCTGGATCAGAGATCAAACCCATGTCTGCTGTATTAGCAGGTGGATTCTTTACCATTTAACCACCAAGGAAAAACCACAGGTGCCTTTAAGTGTAGATTTTCCCCTACCCTCACACTGGAACCTATGCCCCAGTGTTGGCGACTGTTGAAGCAAGCAGGCCCATGCAACTACCAGCTTGTGTCAGCCATAGCAGAGGTCCAAGCTTTCTGCGCCGCACTGCCTGTGCACGCACCTGCAAGTGTGTCCCTTAGCTCAGTTGCAGCCTGAGGTCCAAGTATTCCTCATCCTTCACAGTCAGTCACTGCCCCCCAGCCTCCACCAAACTCCTTTGCACTGTGGAGGCACACCACAGGGCAGGCAGGGCCCCACATGGACACTCAGCATGTACTGGGGTGTGAGCTGGGGTGCAAGGGCTGCTCTCAGAGCTCTGGGCTGCTTCTGATGCACAGCTTGAGAAGGCACCAGCCATGACCACTGCCACCCCACCAGACTTGCCCTGGGTCTGGGTAGTCTCTGGATCCCTGAGTTATGTCTTCTGCTCAGTAGTAGCCGCCTTAGATCCAACACCACATGGTGATGTAAAGAGTGAATGGGGCTGGAATATTCATTCGACTGGGTCTGGGACATGCACCAAGGTGGCTGTGGGAAACCAAGCAGTGACTTGACCACCTCCTTCTGCCCGTCCTGGGGGCAAGCCAGTGTGCATGTGCTCCTCAGGAGCAGAATCCAGGCTTCTCACAGCTCCCCTGTTAGTTCCAATGGTCCCCCAGCCAGCCAAGGGGGCGCTTCTTCCAGGACTGGGGTTCCCAATCCATAGCTCTCACTGCTCACTCCCCAGGGCAGGTGTCTGACAATTAATTCTCCCTTTTCCTCTGAGTCTCTCCCAGGAGCAAAGATCCCAACTCAATCTCTTTTCTTTACTTCCTACCTGATTACATGTATATCTTTCTTATAGCCTTGATTGTATAGGAGTCCTTCTGCCAATTTCTAGTGAAATTTATTCCATATTTAGATGTATTTTCTGATATGTTCTTGAGGGGAGGTAAGCCCTACATCCCTTTACCCCACCCTCTTGATTGATCTCCAGATTTATTTTTAACAACATGAGCTAATTCTATAGCTTATAAACAAAAATAAACAAAGAAAAATCAGGAAAACAGCAAAACAAAGAGGTGAGTTTGCCTTATCTGATATAAAAACACATTACAAAGTCTCAATAATTAAAATGGTGTGACATCAGTACATAAGTAGAGGAGCAAGTAAAACATAATAGAATGTCCATAAATAGAGTCAAATATATTCAGGAATTTAATAGGTGCCCAAACCAGTAAGAGAAAACAAAGAATGTTGGCATAGTATACTTCATACTATATGCCAGGATAAATACCAAGTGAATGAAAGACTTTAAATGTAAATAATGAAATCATATATATGACAAAGAAAACATGGAAAAATTCTTTTTAATCTTGGGATGAGCTACTATAATTATGACAGCTGAGCACCAATGAATCAGTGCTTTAGAACTGTGCTGTTGGAGAAGATTCATGAAAGTCCCTTGGACTGCATGGAGATCCAACCAGACAATCCTGAAGGAAATCAATTCTGAATATTCATTGGAAGGACTGACGCTGAAGCTGAAGCTCCATTACTTTGATACAAAGAGCCGACTCATTGGAAAAGATCCTGATGTGAGGAAAGATTGAAGGCAGGAGGAGAAGGGGATGATAGAGGATGAGATGGTTGGATGGCATCACCAACTCAATGGACATGATTTGAGCAAGCTCCGGAAGATGGTGAAGGGCAGGAATCCTAGTGTGCTGCAGTCCATGAGGTCAAAAAGAGTCAGACACAACTGAGCAACTGAACAATAAATTCAGAAGCCATAACAATTCTGCATGATATAAAACATTGTAGCAAAGTTCAAAAAAGTGAAGTTAAGTGACAAAATGGGTGAAATATTTGCAAGTATTTAACATGTTACCATCTCCTATGAATTGGTTTTAAAAAAATGACCAAATATAAAACAGTGTAAAGAATATAATAATAAGTAAATAAATAAATCCAAACCTTCAGAAAACAAAAACAAAATGCAAGTGGCTCTTAACCAAATGAAAGAATCCTCAATGTCACTCATAAGAAAAATGCAAATTACAGCTACACTGATCCTGTTTTAACTCATCAGATCAGCAAAAATTCAAAAATTTAATTGACAAGCTTGGTTATGAATCAGCAAGCACTCATACACTGTTGGTGGTAATGCAAATTGGTACAACCTTCATGGAAGGCAGTTTGGCAATATTTACCAAAATTACAAATGCCAATACCCGTTGACCCCAAAATTCTGCTGTTGAAATTTATCCTTTAACACTTGTACAGGGGTACAAAATGATACACATACAAAGCTATTTAATGCAGCATGGTTTGTAACAGCTGGAAAGCATTGGAAACAACCAACTTGCCCATCAGTGGGTAAATTGTTAAATAAATTATGGTATTTCCTCATGATGGAATATTCTGAAAGTATATTTAAAAGTAAAGAAGCTTTGTATTATTGATATGAAAATATCTCCAAGACGGTTGTGCAGAATAGTAAAGATGCTATTCTTTTTGAGGAAAAGGGGGAAGAATAAAAATGCTTATTCATATTTACTTAAATGGAGAAATTCTGGAAGAATATGTGTCCCTCTGGAGGAATATTAGCAAAACTAATAAAATAATAATTGGAGAAGTGGCTGGATAGGTATTAGGAATGTGAGGAAGACTTTTTACTGTGTTCTTTGAAAATGCATTTTCACTTTTGAATCATATGAATATATTATCAGCTGAAAGGAAGTTAAATTTTGAAATGCCACTTTTTAACATTAATGGACACATTATGCATAACAAGCCCTGTATTATCTGCTGTATGGCATGCATTCAAGCATTTCAACATGGTCATTCTTTGGATCAACATTATTTTAACAGTTCTTGGGGTTACTATAAATGGTTAGATTAAGCATGATGAGATTCCCCCAGAATAACTTGAAGCAGAAAAATCAAAATGCTCTAGCATCTTCTTGTCCATCTGAAGCTATTCTCAAGTTTCCCTCAGGATTCCTGATGGTCCAGTGGTTAGGACTCTGAGCTTCCAATGCCAGGGGCCCAAGTTCCATCCCTGGTAGGGGAATTAAGATCTCTTATGCCCTGTAGTCAAAAAACAAAAACAAAAAACAAAAAAAACACCTCCCTCTCTGGGCTCTTCATTTAAAGTCTTTCCCCTTAGGTTACAGACTCTTCATCTACCCTTTACCACGTGATATTCAAAAACAGGCTGTAGAGATCATTTGACCTGGTACCATTAATTGTTTGCATAAGCTTGGACCAAACACTTCAATTTCCTCATGTGTAAAATGGAAGTAAACACAAACTTTATAGATTTGCTGTGAGGATTTAGTGAGCTATGTATGTAAAACTCTGAGCCCAACGTTGGCATATGACAAGAATTCTAGAAATACTAAGCACCTCTACTATTATTACATTGACTACAAAGACTTCCTGTGTTGCAGTTTAGTCACTAAGTCGTATCTCACTCTGCAGCCCCATGGACTACTGCACGCCAGGCTTCCCCGTCCTTCACTATCTTCTTGGGTTTGCTCAAACTCATGTCTGTTGAGTTGGTGACTTCCCTAGTGGCTGGCATTTCCGGTGGGTTCTAAACTCTGATCTGTTTCAATGGATACTCTAGTTACTAATCTTGCACGAAATGGTTGGATGGCATCACCAACTCGATGGACATAAATTTGAGTACATTCCAGGAGTTGGTGATGGACAGGGAAACCTGGCATGCTGCAGTCCATGGGGTTGCAAAGTTGGACATGACTGAGCAACTGAACTGAACCGAACTGATCCTCTTGTCAATTCAAGTAACAGTTGTATGGTTATCATTTAGACACTCATCCATAAATTTATGCTAATCTCCTATCTTTGAATTAATGCTCCTCTAATTCAACACATTAAGTTTCTAATTAATGTGTCTAATAATCCTTTCACTCTTTAATTCAAAAATAATGTTCACTGTTCATCAGAAAGTATCAGCATTTTTAGTGTCCTCATACCAAAAGTTCAACTACATTTTTTAATTATGAAATGCAGTTTACCTAGGTAATACAGTCAGAATTACCTCATAGTATCTCAGACTCACAGTATCACTCTATCACTGTAATCAAGATATTCTTAGGAAGAATTCTTTATTTATCTACATAATTATCATTTTCGTGGTAAGAAACACTCAATGTCAATTTTAATTATTGCAATGTCAATAATCCACATTAACATGAAAACTATTAATAATTAATATTACCTCTTTACAATGTGTAAGCAATTCTAATAAACATGTAAAAGACTTTGGGAGAGGAAACATACCACTCAGCTTTAATATTCAAATGCTAGGGCTAGAGAGCTAAGATTGACTATCAGAAAATAACCTAGACCCCAATGAGCCCACAACAAGACATTGCCAAATTTCTTATTATTAATAAATTTCTTCTCTCTGAATTCCCTCAGAGAACATACAACCAGTGATTACCAAGGGAAATATTAGAAAACTGTGAATTATGTTTAATCCTTGGGTTATAAACCAGAAATTTTTAATTAAAAAACTAAAGCCTTCATTTTAATGTTGGAATGCTATTATATAACTTGAAAAGAAAATTGAGGTTTACTTTTGTCATTAAATAGACGTTTAGTGCAACATTATGGAGCAAGCACTGATTTACATATCCTTTGGGGAAAGAGGGAAAAAAGTAAGCCTTAAGGGAGATTGTAATTCACTAAGCAAATTGAGACAGGTAAGGTAATAATTAAGATATAAATAATAAGTGATAATTAAGGGCTGTGCTAGTGAAGTTCAGAGGGAGGTGACCACAGAAACTATTTTGCATTTTAATTTGGCTTTGTAGAAAGGTAAAAATTCAACAGCCAGAAATAGTGGAAAGAGATCATTTCAAATAGAGGGAATAATATGAGCGATGTCTGGAAGGAAATAGCAGAGCATGTCTGTAGAACTGAGCATATGGACTGCAGTATGAAATAATATTAATGGGAAATAAAACAAACACAGATTCAATAAGAAGCAATAATATGAAGCCAAGAAATTCAGAATTTTTTTCATAAGCAATGGAAAGCTATGAACAGTACTTTGATTGAAAGGGTAATTTTATAAAAATTGCCCTAGGAAGATTATACTGGTAATTGTGTACAATATGGGTTACATTTGGGTTCTGGGGATGGGAAAGAGAGTGTTCTAGCAATTTGGGCAAAAGATCCATATGCATCTGAACTAGGTGCCGTGGAACTGGAAAGGAAGAGATGAGGTAAATATATGGAGTATATTTTAGTTTCAGTCTTTGAATGTTCAGCGTATCACGTGGTCATGCTCAGTCACGTCCAACTCTTTGCAGCCCCGTGGACTGTAGATCATCAGGCTCTTCTGTACATGAGATTTCCCAGGCAAGAATACTGGAGTGGGTTCCCATTTCCTCTTCCAGAAGATCTTCCCCACCCAGGGATCAAACCTGCGTCTCCTGCGTAAGCAGGCGGATTCGTTACCACTGAGCCACCTGGGAAGCCCCCATCCCATGATCAGCCACTTCCAATTTAACTCACTGAAATTCTACTCTCTCATCAGGTGAGAAGTTTGCTGACAAGAAGCCTAAAGTGCAGTTAGTCATATCCTACAAAGACGCGAAGCTGACCATACTTGTGAAGCACATGAAAAACATCGTAAGTTTCTCTGACCTAATAAGAAACATGTATACCTACATTTAGAAATCACTTTCTTCCTTTAGGCAATTAATGTCAACACTTGTGAGAGGGATGGGGCCAGCCACCAGGTATCAGTGAGGAACAATGAGCCAATTACAGTATTCAGTACGTTCAGTGTACAGTATAATGGTGATCCTTGCTGGAAAGGCTATAACATATTTCACAGGTAAAGTCCTAGAATGAAAGTCAGACTTTATTCAAAGTGAACTATCAGAACAAGTCAAGTCCAGCATAGCTAGAGTATTGAGAACCAAAAGAAAGAAAAAAAAAAAAAAGCTACGTCCCAACAGTTTATGATTGTCTCATCAAGCTAACCTTCATGGAAGGCTGACTCATCTCTTTGAACAGTGCCAACACCTTCTCTGTGAAGCCAGAGAAGTAATTTTCTCACAGATTTCCATTTAGTACTTTGAACACTTATCATATTCTGATATAATTGCTCAAAGATGTTTTTCTTCCTCAAAAAGTGATAATTTTTCCAATAACAAAGACCCCCCATCTTTGCATCCCCAGAACCAAGAATGGTAGTTAGCCTCTAAGGAAAACCAAAAACTGCTCTATTATACCCCATTACTCCCCGAAGATGGGTCAAGTCAGAGAGACCAGGATGGCAATTGCTGCTGCTAAGTCGCTTCAGTCGTATCCAACTGTACAACCCCATAGACAGCAGCCCACCAGGCTCCTCTGTCCACGGGATTCTCCAGGCAAGAATACTGGAGTGGGTTGCCATTTCCTTCTCCAAAGATGGCAATTGGATCATGTCATTAAGAGAGGAGCCTTCTGTGTCACAGTTAGTCTCTCAGTCATGCCCGGCTCTTTGCAACCCCATGGACTGCAGCACGCCAATCTTCCCGGTCCATCGCCAACTCCCAGAGCTTGCTCAAATTCATGTCCATTGAGTCGGTGATGCCATCCAACCATCTCACCCTCTGTCATCCCCTTCTCCTCCTGCCTTCAGTCTTTCCCAGCACCAGGGGCTTTTCCAGTGAGTCAGTTCTTCGCATCAAGTGGCCAAAGGATTGGAGATTTAGCAACAATCCTTCCAATGAATATTCAGGACTGACTTCCTTTAGGATTGACTGGTTAGATCTCCTTGCAGTTCAAGGGACTCTCAAGAGTTTTCTCCAACACCACAGTTCAAAAGCATCAATTCTTTGGCACTCAGCTTTCTTTATTATCCAACTCTCACATCCCTACATGACTACTGGAAAAACCTTGGTTTGTCTAAATGGACTTCTGTTGTCAAAGTAACGTTTCTGCTTTTTAATATGCTGTCTAGGTTTGTGATAGCTTTTCTTCCAAGGAGCAATCACCTTTTAATTTCATGGCTGCAGTCACCATCTGTAGTGATTTTGGAGCCCAAGAAAATAGTTTCTCATTGTTTCCATTGTTTCCCCATCTATTTGCCATGGAGTGATGGGACCGGATGCCATGATCTTAGTTTTCTGAATGTTTAGCTTTAAGCCAACTTTTTTACTCTCTTCTTTCACTTTCATCAAGAGGCTCTTTAGTTCCTCTTCACTTTCTGCCATAAGGGTGATGTCATCTGCATATCTGAGGTTATTGATATTTCTCCCTGCAATCTTGATTCCAGCTTGTGCTTCATCCCAGCATGGCATTTCTCATGATGTACTCTGCATAGAAGTTAAACAAGCAGGGTGACAGTATGCACCTTTGACATACTCCTTTCCCAATTTGGAACCAGTCCATTGTTTCATGTCCAGTTCTAACTGTTGCTTCTTGACCTGCCTACAGGTTTCTCAGGAGGCAGGTCAGGTGATCTGGTATTCCCATCTCTAAGAATTGTCCACAGTTTGTTGTGATCCACACAATCAAAAGCTTTAGCATAGTCAATGAAGCAGAAGTCGATGTTTTTCTGGAACTCTCTTGCCTTTCCTATGATCCAACAAGATGTTGACAATTTGATCTCTGGTTCCTCCAACTTTTCTAAATCCAGCTTGAATATCTGAGTCACCTTTAATTGGTTAAACGTCTGAGTCACATTTAATTGGGTAACACTAAGCCTCACTAGCTTCTCTGGTCTTCCACTAGCCTAGCAAAACGGGTCCTCCACATGGCAAAACTCCCTGGAGAATCCACTGACATGGCAAAAGTCAGAAGCACTACTTCGGCTCTCTCTATGTGCATATAAATCTCTAAGGATGCACTTGGAAGGACTTAAAGGAGCAAACTTCTCAACATGATGTGCATCTGGAACATACTACCACTTGATAAATACTTGTTCACTGAAAAATATTTGGCATAATTTTCAGGGAATAAATCTTTTATAAATTTAGTTTTAGCCAGACATCCAAAGATACCTGTCTGTAAATCTGTGTTGTTTGCAATCAGCAATTTTTATAAGCACTGGGCAAATATTATTAAATGTGCTTTGTAGAACTTTTACTCACTAAAAATAATTATTTTCAATTGCTTTAGCTTATTTAACTTATATGCAGAGCACATCATGAGAAACACTGGGCTGGAAGAAGCACAGGATGGAATCAAGATTGCTGGGAGAAATATCAATAACCTCAGATATGCACATGACACCACCCTTATGGCAGAAAGTGAAGAGGAACTAAAAAGCCTCTTGATGAAAGTGAAAGAGGAGAGTTAAAAAGATGGCTTAAAGCTCAACATTCAGAAAACGAAGATCATGGCATCTGGTCCCTTCACTTCATGGGAAATAGATGGGGAAACAGTGGAAACAGTGTCATTAGACTTTATTTTTTGGGGCTCCAAAATCACGGCAGATGGTGATTGCAGCCATGAAATTAAAAGACGCTTACTCCTTGGACGGAGGGTTATGACCAACCTAGATAGCATATTTAAAAGCAGACACATTACTTTGCCAACAAAGATCAGTCTAGTCAAGGCTATGGTTTTTCCAGTAGTCAAGTATGGATGTGAGAGTTGGACTGTGAAGAAAGCTGAGCGCCAAAGAACTGATGCTTTTGAACTGTGGTATTGGAGAAGACTCCTGAGAGTCCCTTGGACTGCAAGGAGATCCAACCAGTCCATTCTGAAGGAGACCAGTCCTGGGAGTTCACTGGAAGGAATGATGCTAAAGCTGAAACTCCAGTACTTTGGCCACCTGTTGCAAAGAGTTGACTCATTGGAAAAGACTCTGATGCTGGGAGGGATTGGGGGCAGGAGGAGAAGGGGACGACAGAGGATGAAATGGCTGGATGGCATCACGGACTCGATGGATGTGAGTCTGAATGAACTCTGGGAGATGGTGATGGACAGGGAGGCTTGGCGTGCTGCGATTCATGGGGTCGCAGAGTCAGACACAACTGAGCGACTGAACTGAACTGAAGACAATCTTAGGCTGGGAAATGAAGATTAAGTTAGATATTATTTATAGAGATATGTGTGTTCATGGACTTTAAGAATCTATATAAATACACATGATAAAGAAATAGTATTTAAGAAATAGTGTTAATCAATTTAACAGAATTTATATATATATATATATATATATATATATGACGTATAATGGGCAATTGAAAATAGGCCTCTTGGAAACTATACATATATTTCAGTAATGTCATTGCTGAAAACATTTTAAAACATGCCTATCGACATTGCTTTTAGATCTGCAGATAAACCACACAATAAACTTGTTGATAATATTCAACAGTCATGCCTAATGTTTGATCAAAAACAGTATTAACCAACCTGATCACTCATTTTATTCATCAGCAAAATCCCCAAATTACTTTTTTTTTTTAGTTTTTCTTATTTATTTATTAGTTTACTTAACAATACTGTATTGGTTTTGCCATACATTGACATGAATCCACCATGGGTGCACATGAGTTCCCAATCCTGAACCACACCCCCCCCCCCACCCCACCCCACCCCCGCCACCTCTCTCCCCATATCATCTCTCTGGGTCATCCCAGCACACCAGCCCCAAGCATCCTGTATCCTGTATCGAACCTAGACTGGCGATACATTTCTTACATGATAGTATACATGCTCCAAAATCACTGCAGATGGTGACTGCAGCCATGAAATTAAAAGACGCTTCCTCCTTGGAAAAAAAAGTTATGACCAACCTAGATAGTGTATTCAAAAGCAGAGACATTACTTTGCCGACTAAGGTCCGTCTAGTCAAGACTATGGTTTTTCCAGTGGTCATGAATGGATGTGAGAGTTGGACTGTGAAGAAAGCTGAGTGCTGAGGAATTGATGCTTTTGAACTGTGGTGTTGGAGAAGACTCCTGAGAGCCCCTTGGCCTGCAAGGAAATCCAACCAGCCCATTCTGAAGGAGATCAGCCCTGGGATTTCTTTGGAAGGAATGATGCTAAAGCTGAAACTCCAGTACTTTGGCCACCTCATGTGAAGAGTTGACTCATTGAAAAAGACTTTGATGCTGGGAGGGATTGGGGGCAGGAGGAGAAGGGGACGACAGAGGATGAGATGGCTGGATGGCATCACTGACTCGATGGACGTGAGTCTGAGTGAACTGTGGGAGTTGGTGATGGACAGGAAGGCCTGGCATGCTGCAGTTCATGGGGTCGCAAAGAGTCGGACACAACTGAGCGACTGAACTGAACTGAACTGATACATGTTTCAATGCCATTCTCCCAAATCATCCCACCCTCTCCCTCTCCCACAGAGTCCAAAAGTTTGTTCTTTACATCTGTGTCTCTTTTGCTGTCTCGCATACAGGGTTATCATTACCATCTTTCTAAATTCCATATATATGTGTTTGTATACTGTATTGGTGTTTTACTTTCTGGCTTACTTCACTCTGTATAATAGGCTCCAGTTTCATCCACCCCATAAGAACAGATTCAAATGTATTCTTTTTAATGGCTGAGTAATACTCCATTGTGTATATGTACCACAGCTTTCTTATCCATTCATCTGCTGATGAACATCCAGGTTGCTTCCATGTCCTGGCTATTATAAACAGTGCTGTGATGAACATTGGGGTACATGTGTCTCTTTCAATTCTGGTTTCCTCCGTGTGTATGCCCAGCAGTGGGATTGCTGGGTCATAAGGCAGTTCAATTTCCAGTTTTTTAAGGAATTGCCACACTGTTCTCCATAGTGGCTGTACTAGCTTGCATTCCCACCAACAGTGTAAGAACGTTCCCTTTTCTCCACACCCTCTCCAGTATTTATTGCTTATAGACTTTTGGATCGCATCCATCTGACTGGTGTGAAATGGTACCTCATTGTGGTCTTGATTTGCATTTCTCTGACAATGAGTGATGTTGAGTATCTTTTCATGTGTTTGTTAGCCATCTGTATGTCTTCTTTGGAGAAATGTCTATTTAGTTCTTTGGCCCATTTTTGATTGGGTCGTTTATTTTTCTGGAATTGTGCTGCAGGAGTTGCTTGTATATTTTTGAGATTAGTTCTTTGTCACTTGCTTCATTTGCTGTTATTTTCTCCCATTCAGAAGGCTGTCTTTTCACCTAGCTTATAGTTTCCTTTGTTGTGCAGAAGCTTTTAATTTTAGTTAGATCCCATATGTTTATTTTTGCTTTTATTTCCAATATTCTGGGAGGTGGATCATAGAGGATCCTGCTGTGATTTATGACAGAGAGTGTTTTGCCTATGTTCTCCTCTAGGAGTTTTATAGTTTCTGGTCTTACGTTTAGATCTTTAAACCATTTTATTTTTGTGTATGGTGTTAGAAAGTGTTCTAGTTTCAGTCTTTGACAAGTGGTTGACCAGTTTTCCCAGCACCACTTGTTAAAGAGATTGTCTTTTCTCCATTGTATATTCTTGCCTCCTTTGAAATTACTTTTGACAGTTTTCAAAAACACATTTTATACTCTGATCAAGTTGTACTACCAATAAGTATATTCAAAATGAGTGTGATGAAAGCATAAAGGAAGGGAGTGAGTAAGGGTAAGAGTTTAAGATTTGGATCAAGTTATGAGTAAATGGAAAATGAGAAAGTGAATCCTTTAAAAATTTGAAAACTGCTTTGAATTCCCTGGTGGCTCAGACAGTAAACAATCTGCCTGCAACACAGGAGACCGGGGTTCAATCCCTGGGTGGGGAATATCCCATAGAAGGACATGGCCACCCACTTCAGTATTCTTGCCTGGAGAATTCCATGGACAGAGGAGGCTGGCAGGCTATAGTCCACGGGGTCACAAAGAGTCGGACACAACTGAGTGACTAACATATTAGGGCCACTAGGGCCTGTATGTTGCCAATGCCCTTGAAAGAAAAGTTGTTAATAATGAAGTCATGTTTCCTCCTGGTTGTTCTCTGCCCCCTAATCTCTTAACATTGCCCTGGAACTCATCATGCCTCACCTCACAGATGTGGGATCTTAGTTCCCCAACCCAGGTTCAAACCCTTGCCCCTTGCATTGGAAGTGCAGAGTCTTAACCACTGGACCACCAAGGCAGTCAGTCCCTCTTTGCTTTTTATTGCCAGGCCTGTAGCTTTAAATACCCTTTACATGTCTTTTCCTTCTATATTTATAATAAAACTTGGAAGTCTCCCTAAAATCCAGTTATATGTACAACTGATTACTCAACAACTCTAGTAGAAATTCAATAAGCATCACTACTTAACATACATCCAGTCAAACTTCTGATTATTGTCCCCCTAAACCTGCTTCTTTGGCAACTTGTCTCACCTCTAAATAACACCTTCATCCTACTAGTTGCTCAGGTTAAAATCTTTAGAGTTCTTTTGACTGCTCTCAAAAACGACATCCCAATTTATCAGCGAATTCTGTCTGTTTCATCTTGCAAAATAAATCCAGGATTCCTTTGTGTTTTACCACCACCTTTGGATCAAGCTATCATCTTTTCTCATTTGAATTACTGCTGTTGCCTCTCAATAGGTTTCCTTGATTTTACCTTTATATCAGGAGCCCCCAACCTCCAGGATCTAATGCCTGATGATCTGCAGTGGAGCTGGTATAATAATAATAGAAATAAAGTGAACAATAAAGGTAATGTTCTTGAATCACTCCAAAACCATCCCCCCACCCCCTAATCCATGGAAAAACTGCCTTCACAAAACCAGACCCTGGGGCCAAAAAGGTTAGGGACTGCTGCTTTACATCTCTTTAGTCTTTTTCTAACCTAGCATCTAAAATATTCCTTTGAGAATAAAAGTCAGATCCTAATCATTCTTCTCTCACATTCCTCTGCAGAAGGAATCTCATTCTACTTACAATGATAGCCAAGTACCACCCTTGACCTCTCCAGCTTCACCTCACGCCTATTGTAATCAGTCCCAAAGTCGTGTTGGACTCTTTTACAACCCTATAGACTGTAGCCTGACAGGCTCCTCTCTCCATGGGATTTCCCAGGCAAATCCCCTAAATCACTCCATTCCAGCTGCAATGATTTTCTTCCTATACCTTGAATACTGAAGCATGTTTCTGCCCCAGGACATTTATACCTGCTACTCAGCATACCTGGACTGCTCTTCCCCAGGCCCATGGTTCAAATTCCCCAACGGTTCAATCTCACATATTCTAAACAGCTGTTTTTACTGTCACCTTTTCCCATGAGGTCCTCTCCTACTCCCATATATAAAATTGCAGAACCACCCCTGTTGGTTGGCACTTCCAAACTTCCTTCCTCCACTGCCCTGTATCAGTGCTATAACCCCAGTGGCTTAAGCAGGGTCAAATACATCGTAGGTGCTCAATGAATACTTTGTTAAATCAAAGAATGTTAAGTTACTTCTAATGTGGACAACTAACAATCTCTCACCTTCCCCAAATCATCACAACAAAGTTCTCAAGCTTTGCATTTTTTCACAGTTTCTTTTAAATGATAACTTTATTTCTTTGGCTTTTCTGAAGACTGAGATAACATTATAATGCAAATGACAGAAAAATCTATCTATAAATTCTCAACACATTTTCTTTGCTCATTTCAAGTTGTAACTAATTGTTATTTATTTTTTTAGCCATCAGTATTTTCACATGCTTGAGTAATCTGACTAAAGAAGTTGTGCTTGATTTTATTTTAATATTAAAATGAATTATTCTGCCTGCAGTTCTGTTATATTTGATAGTAAGTTTGATGAAAAGAATTGTTTATCTTATATTAGATCTTTGAAGCTTTGCTGTCAGAACTACTTCCCTCCTGTGAATTCACAGGTTAAAACAAAATTGCTAAAATTTTTCCCTTTCAAAGCCACACAATATGATTTATCCTAGTGAAAAGAGACTGACAAAATAGTGCAGTTATTTAGAATGGACCAAGATTTTTTAAAATAATATGGTATATTTTTATTGTATTTATTTAACTTTTTGTATTAATATTTGCATAATTCCAACATTTTGGAATTCTACCCCTAACAGAGTGATAATCATTTCATATAGAAAAAAAAATAATAATAGTTCAGTTTGTATGACCGAGAAACAGAATAATGACTTAGATTTGAAATATGTCTTTAAATCCTTCTAGTGTTTTCCCATGTAGCCCACATTAAAATGCTCTCTTCTGCTGACTTCTGCGATCTCTCTTTGCATTGCTGTGTGTCTCCTGGTCTTGTGGATTCCCCTAGTGTTGTGTTATTTCTAAACTGTTTTCTTCTACCTGCTCCTGAGTGATCACATTCCGGGAGCCTCTTAAAATAATCAGTGAGGATTACTGATTAGCATCAGTAATGGCATCAGTAGGGATGCCAAACTCCCCTCTGATATAGAATATGCTCTCACTAGGAGAGTCTCCTTAGTCTGTAACAGAATAATAAGTCATTTCATATGAAGAGCAAGTAATGACCGGGAAAGTCGGATGTATCTCAACTGGAGTGCTCTTTAGTCCTTTCCTAAGACACAAAATGGCAGAAATTCCTTACTGTATGAAATCAATAGAAGAGAGAGAAGTAGTCAAACACAGCAAGAACACATTAAATTTCATTACGTCTTATTTTTAAAAATTCTTACAGTTTCACTATGTATTTGTACTCTGGGGGCGGGGGGCTCTTGTTTTTAAAATCCACGTTCCTGGATGCAACTTCCAGGACATTGACTCTGTCAGTATGGGTTGGGATTTCTGCATCTGCCATTTACAGGCGATTCGTGGATTCCTCTACTCTTGCATTTCTAGATTTGTTTTCTTCTCTCCTGCTCTCAATTCTTTTCAGTTTTTTAAAATCTAGATCTTTAAAAGAATTTGTCATTGCTCCATCCTAGATTCACTTTATCTAAATGAATGACAATTTCTTGTTAAAGGAAAATTTTCTAATAATTATTATTCGAACAATTATATTGGCCTTATATTCCATGAATAAAAATTGTTCGTCCAGAGCTGGCCTATTATGACATCCATTTCCCATTTTAAAGAATAAGTAAGATGCAAAACAATGGACAGTGAGGAGTACCCAGCCCAGATATATATAACTTACTGTGTTTCATGATTTTTTAACCAAAAAAATGACCCTCAAAGATTACCAATTGTTTCTTAAGGAAACAAACTATGTTGTAGTTCAGTTGCTAAGTCCTGTCCGACTCTTTGTAACCTCATGGATGCAACAGGCCAGGCCTCCCTGTCCTTCACTATCTCCTTGAGTTTGCTCAAACTCACATCAATTGAGTTGATGATGCTATCCAACCGTTTCATCTTCTGTTGCCCACTACTCCTCCTGTCCTCAATCTTTCCTGGCATCAGGGTCTTTTCCAATGAGTCAACTCTTTGCAACAGGTGGCCAAAGTACTGGAGTTTCAGCTTTATAATCAGTCCTTCCAATGAATATTCAGGGTTGATTTCCTTTAGGATTGACTGTTTTGATCTCCTTGCAGTCCAAGGGACTCTCAAGAGTCTTCTCCAACACCACAGTTCAAAACCATCAATTCTTCGGTGCTCAGCTTTCTTTGTAGTCCAACTCTCACATCCATACATGACTACTGGAAAAACCATAGCTTTAACTAGACAGACCTTTGTTGGCAACGTGATGTCTCTGCTTTTTAATATGCTGTCTAGGTTGGTCATAGCTTTTCTTCCAAGGAGCAAGTGTCTTTTAATTTCATGGCTGCAGTCACCATCTGCAGTGATCTTAGAGTCCATGAAAGTAAAGTTTCTCCCTGTTTCCATTGTTTCCCCATCTATTTGCCATGAAGTGATGAGACAAGATGCCATGATCTTCATTTTCTGAATGTTGGGTTTTAAGCCATCTTTTTCACTCTCCTCTTTCACATTCATCAAGAGGCTCTTTAGATCTTCTTTGCTTTCTGCCAAAAGGGTGGTGTCATCTGCATCTTGATTCCAGCTTGTGCTTCATCCAGCCTGGCATTTTACATGAAGTACTCTGCATAGAAGTTAAACAAGTAGGGTGACAACACATAGCCTTGACATACTCCTTTCCCAATTTGTAATCAGTCTGTTGTTCCACATCTAGTTCTAACTGTTGCTTCCTGACCTGCATACAGATTTCTCAGGAGACAGGAAAGGTGATCTGGTATTCCCATCTCTAAGAATTTTCCACAGTTTGTTATGATCCACACAGTCAGAGGCTTTGGCATAGTCAATAAAACAGAAGTAGATGTTTTCCTGGTATTCTTTTGCTTTTATGATGACCCAGAAGATGCTGGCAATTTGATATCTGGTTCCTCTGCCTTTTATAAAACCAGCTTGAACATCTGGAAGTTCATGGTTCACATACTGTTGAAGCCTGGCTTGGAGAGTTTTGAGCATTACTTTGCTAGCGTGTGAGACGAGTGCAATTGTGTGGTAGTTTGAACATTCTTTGACATTGCCTTTCTTTGGGGTTGGAAGGAAAACTGACCTTTTCCAGCCCTGTGGCCACTGCTGAGTTTTCCAAATTTGCTGGCATATTGAGTGCAGCACTTCACAGCATCATCTTTTAGGATTTGAAATAGCTCAACTGGAATTCCATCACCTCCACTAGCTTTGTTCTTAGTAATGCATACTAAGCCCCTCTTGACTTCACACTCCAGGATATCTGGCTTTAGGTGAGTGATCACACCATCGTGGTTATCTGGGTCATTAAGACTTTTTTTTGCACAGTTCTTTCGTATATTCTTCCCACTTCTTAGTATCTTCTGCTTCTATTAGGTCCATAACATTTCTGTCATTTATTATGCCCATCTTTGCATGAAATGTTCCCTTGGTATCTCTAATTTTCTTGAAGAAATTGCTTTCCTTTATTTCTTTGCATTGTTCATGTAAGAAGGCCTTTCTTATCTCTCCTTGCTATTCTCTGGAACTGTGCATTCAGTTGGGCATATCTTTCCCTTTCTCCCTTGCTTTTTGCTTCTCTTTTCTCAGCTATTTGTAAAGCCTCTGTGGGCAATCATTTTGCCTTTTTGCATCACTTTTTCTTTAGGATGGTTTTGGTCACCACCTCCTGTGTAATGTCATAAACTTCTGTCCATAGTTCTTCAGGCACTCTGTCTACCAAATCTAATTCCTTGGATCTATTCATCATCTCCATGTAAAATTATAAGGAATTTAATTAAGGTTATACCTGAATGGTCTAGTAGTTTTCACTACTTTCTTCAATTCAAGCCTAAATTTTGCAATACAGAGCTGATGATCTGAGCCACAGCCAGCTCCAGAGCTTGTTTTTGCTGACTGTATAGAGCCTCTCCGTCTTTGGCTGCAAAAAATACGATCAATCTGATTTCCATATTGACCATTTGTAGAGTTGTCTATTGTATTGTTGGAAAAGGGAAGTTGCTGTGACTAGTGTATTCTCTTTACAAAACTATTAGCCTTTGCCCTGCTTCATTTTGTACTCCAAAGCCAAACTTATAACTCCAGGTATATCTTGACTTTGGCATTCCAATGCCCTGTGATGAAAAGGACATCTTTTGGCGGTGTTACTTCTAGAAGGCCTTTTAGGTCTTCATAGAACCTTTCAACTTCAGCTTCTTCAGTTGGATCATAGACTTGGACTACTGTGATTTTGAATGGTTTGCCTTGGAAATGAACTGAGATCATTCTTTGGTTTTGGGGATTGCACCCAAGTACTGCATTTTGGGCTCTTTTGTTGACACTGAGGGCTATTCCATTTCTTCTAAGGGATTCTTACCCACAATAGCAGATATAAGGGTCATCTGAATTAAATTCACCCATTCCCTTCCCTTCAAGTTCACTGAGTCCTAGGATGTTAATATTCACTCTTGCCATCTCCCACTTGACCACATTCAATTTACCTTGATTCATGGACCTAACATTCCACATTTCTATGCAATATGGTTCTTAACATCATTGGACTTTACTTTCACCACCAGATACATCCACAATTGGGCCTTGTTTCTGCTTTGGCTCAGTCTTCATTCCTTCTAGAGCTATTAGTAATTTCCCTCCATTCTTCCCCAGTAGCATACTGGACACCTTCCACCTTGGGGCCTCAATTTTCATCATCATATCTTCTTGCCTTTTCATATTGTTCATAGTGTTCTAGTGGCAAGAATATTAGAGTGGCTTGCCATTTCTTCTTCCAGTGGACCACATTTTGTCAGAATTCTTCACTATGACCTGTCCATCTTGGGTGGCTCTGCATGGCATAGCTCATAGCTTCATTGAGTTACACAAGCCCCTTCACCACAACAGGGCTGTGATCCATGAAAGGGACAGGAGCAGGGAAGGGCAGCTAACATTGTACTCAATGGTAAAAATCTTAGAGCTTTTCCTCAAAAATCAAGAACAAGACAAGGATACCCACTCTCACTACTCTTAGTCAGTTAGGTAAGAGAAAGAAATTAAAGGCATCCAAATTGGAAAGGAAGGTGTAAAAATGTCCCTGTTTATAGATGACATGATATTACATATAGAAAACCCTGACCACTTCTCAGTTATTAGAATTAATAAATGAATTCAGTAAAATTGCAGGATACAAAATCACTACATTTCCCTCACTATCTAAAAATAGGGCATTCCTATGAAATCTTTAGTAAGCCAAAATGACAAAAATGAAAAAGCAATTACCTTTGGCTACATCTTGCTAACAAATTCACAGAATAAATCTATTATCTCTCATCTAGATTATACTAGCTCCCAAACAGTATTCCTATCTTCACTGCTGTCCCTCTAAAATGTATTCTCATGAAGAACACAGAGAATGATCCTCTAAAATTATAGTTCAGATCAAATTATTTCTTTTTCACAAATTCCTGGTATAGCTTCCCATTTCATTCACAGTTAAAGCCAAACTTCTAAGGATGGCATGTACATCTTGATTTAATTTCTCCTACTCTTCTGATGCTTCTGTCCTCATTGTTGCTATCACCAACTCCCATCTCTTTTCTAATTTTATCTCCTATTTTTCTCTCATTCTATCTCAGCTATACTGGCCTTCCACTTTTCCTTAAAGACCAAGCATCCTGTTTAAAGACAAGGCAAATATCACATGATATTGCTTGTATGTTGAATCTAAAAAACAAAGGGTACAAATGAGCTTATCTACAAAACAGAAATAAGAGTTGCAGATATAGAAAACAAACATGGTTACCAGGGGTAAGCAGAGGGGGAGGAATAAACTGGAATATTTGAACTGACTTATACACAACTACAATAGCTAATAAGGATCTACTGTATAGCACAGGGAACTCTATTTAATACTCTGCAACAGCCTATATGGGAACAGAATCTTTAAAATAGAGTGGATATATGTATGTATATATAACTGATTCACTGTATATGCTGTACACCTGAAACTAATACAAAATTGTAAATCACCTATACCCCAATAAACATTAAAAAAAAAAAAAAAAGATAAAGCACACATGCTCACAGACAGTTCAGAGCTATGGCAGCTTGATACTGAAGTGCTAAGTGTAGTTCTTGGGGAATGAGCTTGGCAGCACCAGTCTTGCTGTACAGGGTTCATGCTACCTTGAGCAATGAGAGCACTGCTATTAACAGATTGTTGCCCCAAAAAACGCTGAAGGCTGTTTTTACTTTTCACCTTTCCTTGTAAAAGCGAAAATTCTCTGGATTTTGTTCAGTTAGCAAAAACAGGTGATAATGTAGGTTTTTCCTAAAAGAAAATGGCATAAAACAAACTTCCAAAAATCAGAAAAAAAAAAAATATATATATATATAAATCACCTGCATTATAGTAATAATGAGCAATCAGAAAGAGAAATTAAGATAACAATTCCAAGTATAACTGCATTTAAAAGAATTAAATACCTAGGAATAAATTTAACCGAGGAGGTGAAAGACCTATACACAGAAAAGTCATAAGATACCAAAATAAATTTGAAGAATTAAAAGTAAATGGAAAATATTCCATACTCATGAATTGGAAGAATTAACATTAAATGTCCATACTACCCAAAGTGGTCTACAGGTTCACTCAATACTGAATCAGTTTTCAATCAATATCCCAATGGCCTTTCTAAAGAAATGGAAGAAACAATCTTAAAACTTGTATGGAACCGTAAAAGACCCCAAACAGCCAAAGCAGTCTTGAGAAAGAACAAATTTATGGCATATGAGCCTAAAACATACAATAGGGGAAAACAGTCTCTTTAATAAATGGCGCTTGGAAAACTGGACAGCTACATGCTTTAAAAAAAAAAAAAAAAAAAAAGGAACTGGGTCACTATCTTATACTTGTTATTATTTAGTCGCTAAGTTGTGTCTGTCTCTTTTGTGATCCCATGGGCCGTAGCCTGCCAGACTCCTCTGTGCAGGCAAAAATAGTGGAGTGGATTGTTATTTCCTTCTCCAGGGAATCTTCCCAACCCTCGGATCGAACCTGAGTCTCCTCCGTTGCAGATGGATTCTTTACCTGAGCCACCAGGGGAGCCTGTCTTATACTATACACAAATCTTAAGTCAAAATGGATTAAGGACTTGAATGTAAGACTTGAAACCATAAAACACCTGGGGGTGGGGGGAAAAAAACCACTGGAAAAAGGCTCCCTGACATTGATCTTACTGATGATTATTGGATTTGACACCAAAAATAAAGGCAACCAAAGGAAAAATAAACAAGTGGGACTGTATCAATCTACAAAGCTTCCACACAGCAAAGAAAACCATCATCAACAAAATGAGAAGGCAGCTTACTGAATGGGAGTGAGATATCTGATTAACAAATCATACATCTAGTAAAAGATTAATATCTAAAATATACAGAGACCTCATATAATTCAGCAAGAAAACCAAACAAGCAAATTAAAAACTGGACAGATGATCTGAAAAGACATTTTCACAAAGAAAACATACAGATGGCCAATAGGTATTGCACATCACTAATCATCAGGAAAATACTAATCAAAACCATGGTGAGATATCACTTCACAAATAGAATGGCTATTATAAAAATAAAAAAAGACAAAAAAATAACAGGTGTTGGCAAAGATGTGGAGAAAAGGGGACCCTCATGCACTGTTGGTGGAAATGTAAATTGTTATTGCCATTATGAAAAAATATGAAGTTTCCTGAAGAAATTGGAAAATAGAACTACCATGTGATCTAGCAGTTTTACTTCTGAATATTTATTCAAAGAAAATGAAAATGCTAATTCAAAATTATATGTGTACCTCCATGTTTATTGCAGCATTATTGGCTGTAGACAAGATGTGGAGGCAACCTAAGCATCCATCAATTGATGAATGAATAAAGGAAGTGTATAGTCATACAATGAATATTATTCATCCATAAAAAGAAAATCTTGTCTTTGGTGACATCATGGAGGGACTTTAAGGGCACCGTGCTTAGCAAAACAAGTCAGGCAGAGAAAGAAAATACCACCAGATTTCATTTGTATGTGGAGTCTAGACAAAAATGAAACCAAGCTTATAGATACCGAGAATAAGACTGGTGACTGTCAGAGGTCAGGGAAGGGGTGAAATGGATAAAGGGAATTAAAAAGTATAATCTATCAGTTATAAAATACATAAATCATTGAGGATACAGTGTCCAGCATGCTGACTATAGTTAATAATACTGTCTTATATATTTGAAAGCTGGGGAGAGTAGATTTTTAAAGTTTTTGCCATCATAAGAAAAAAAATTTAACTCTGTGTGGTCATGGGTGTAAACTAGGCATCATAATCAAATCATTATGTTGCACCTCTAAAATTAATATAATGCTATATTGATATTGTTTTATTAATGGTCTATTAATTATAAGCTTCATTTTTAAAGGACCAGTATAAATTTAAGGACTTAAATATAAAATATCTAAAATTAAAAATCTTGCACTCAAGAGAAGAATGGAGATGATGGGAGAGTCAGGAAACTGGAAGATAGATCAAGGGAAATTATCCAATTTAAAGAACATGGAGAAAAAAGATTAGAAAAAGAATAGAATTTTAAAAGTCTGTGGGAAAATACTCAAAGATCTAACAATAGGTCACATTTGTTTCTGGATTCCAAAGACAGAAGTAAGTTTGAGGCAGAAAAATATTTGAAGAAATAATTGCCAAAAACTTACAAAGTTTAGTGAAAGGCATACACTTATAAATTTAAGTACCTTATTGAGTACCAAAAGGAAAAGCTCAAACAAAAGCATGCATTTATATATTGTTCTCAAACTGCTAAAAACCAAAGACAGTGGAAAAAAATTGTGAAAGAACTAGAGAAAAACAACACTTGGCATATAGGAGAAAAATGAAACAATGTAGGCAAGAAATAACCAAAGCTTGAAGACAGGGAACATGTTAAAGAATTGGAAAATAAAAAGGAATGTCAATTTAGAATTCTGCAGACGGCATACACCCTTCAGCAACAAAAGAAAAATGCCTATTCCAATGAAGGAAAGCAAAAAGAATCTCAGAGCCTGGATTTGCAGAATGAGTTTTCCAGGCCCAAAAGAAGAATTTGACGTTCAGTCTATTGTTTTCGACTTTGTTAGATATAGTTCATCATTCCGGCCCCTCATAACTCAGTCCCGATGATCTCATCTAGCATATTGGCCATAACTGTGTAGTTGGACATGATCAAGGCAAATATTTGAGGTATATTGGTAAAAAAAAAAAAACTGTTACATTTTACCTCTAAATTACTAGTCTCTGCTTTTTATAATTCATATTTTTTCCCATCCTATCAAATATAACACCATAAAGCTAACCTTCCAGCATTTATCTGTTCATCACAATTCCTCAGCAATCACTAACAAAACTTAGTCTGTCTCTTGTATTTAGATTTCTCAGCACTGTGGATAGAGGCTAAGGCTTTGGAAATTGGAAATCATCTACAGTGGTTCAATGCAACTGTAAAAAAAAAAATTTTAATTGCCAGTTAACTCAAACAGTTCTTCAGTATTTTCTATTGAGTAGATTGCAAAAAGTAAATGGGGTTTAATGCCTTACTCGTTACATGGTATTAAGATTGAGAAATGGAAAAACTTTTCAAGCTTCACAAGATACTTCAGTGAAAGTCTGGAGCCCTAGTTAGAATTCTGAACTTTTAGAAGCAATTCAATCCATATGTACTGAGTCAGAAAAGAATTTCTATCTACTAGACTGTGACTTCTGTCTGGTTGGTAACTATATTAAGTAGAGGATTAAAATTTATATATACATATATATAATACAAGATGATCAAGCCAATGAGTTGGTTATTGCTTTGAAGGCAGAAACTATTTTGATCACTTTTCTGTGTCCTCTCTCAGAACATCCAAAGTGCTAGACATATGGTAGTTTGCTTTTTTTTTTAAATTATTGGAAATCACCTATTGATGATAAGTTCTATTCAAGGCTTAAACTGATGTGAAATGAAGCAGAAGACCATCCTAATTGAATTCACGAAGACCTGAAATCATCCCATTCTATACAAATTAACACAAAGACTAGAAAAGCCATTCCACCATTTCTTTGAGACATACAGCAAACCATACATCACAAGCATTTTTATTGTACTCCTGCACTTTTACTGTACATTGTCATTTTATAAAAACACCCTCTTCATGATGGCCAGCCTGAGTTTCAAAATTGCCATTTGGCAGGCACATAAACGAGGGAAATTTTTTTTTTTTTTATTACATTGCTTTGTTTCTGGCATAGACCTCAGGTTTTGATAGTCCTATCTTGTTTTAATCATTGTCAGTTGATTTCTACCAATGCCTATATTACCCTATGATTGGAAACATTTAAGTTAAAAAAAAAAAACTTGATGGAAAATTCTCATAAATTATTCATCAAAAAGATAATAACCTATTAAATACAATTAAACTTTGAATTAATCTACAGACATTTCCAAAGTGTCTGATATTTTTAAACCATGTGCCTTCATCACATAACTAAGAAAATCTGATCTAGAAGTGCTCTTAATTTGAATCTATCAGTTTCCTTTGCATTCTTTGTAGAGAGACCTTACAGGATAGTGGATAAAAGCATACCCAGTATATTGAAACTTCTTGAATAAAATAAAGACAATACCAGCTCAACAATTATTTTAAGAGAGTGCTTTAAATAAACTAAGCATTCACTATGTGGTAGCTCTTATTATTATTACTGTTTATGAAAGATAAAAGTCTTTTTTCATATACTCATATGAAGAGTTGCTGGCATACCTTACAATGTTAAGATGGTTTTATTTACTTTACAAACAGTTTATATTTTGTTTTCTTTTTACACCAACATACTACCGCTTACTATTTTTTTCAATTTTGATGTTATATTTTCAAGATACTTTCATCCACTGATCACAAAAAATACAAAACTAACGTTGAAAACCATTTGAAAGGCTGTGTGCAACCTAAGGCAAGAAATAAAGACAGAAATTTGGCATATTTAACTATTACCCAGGTGGCACTGGGCTTCCCTGGTGGCTCATATGGTAAAGAATCCACCTGCAATGTGGGAGACCTGGGTTCAGTCCCTGGGTTGGGAAGTTCCTCTGGAGGAGGGCATGGCAAACCACTCCAGTATTCTTGCCTGGAGAATCCCCATGGAGAGAGGAGCCTGACAGGCTTCTGTCCATGGGATTGCAAACAGTCAGACATGACTGAGCAACTAAGCACACATGGTGAATAAAGATTTACTAATATATATGTTTATATATGTGTGTATATATATATATATTTCTAACTTAAAATAATAACCAAGCTAAGAATCCCCTATATTTCACTCTTCAGTTGAGAAGTCTCTTCCACCAGTGAGTGCTAAGAATATCCTAAGACTTCTGTTTCTAATCTTTTCAACTAGAGGAGCCTCTTTTCAAACAAGCAAAAAAGTTTCTGATTTCTCAGATGCCACTGAAGTCCTTTTGCTATCTGATATATCTAAGAAATACAAAAAATGTTTAAAACTACTATAAATGCAGCAGTGCTTTTAAATAATAAAACTGTATTAACAAATGCACCTACATATATTCGAAAAAATAATAAATACATGTGAGACATATTTATTTCCTCTGCAGGGAGTGCTTGCTGCTACTGTGGGGCCATCTCCCTGCCCCCACACAAAGTCCCCCAAAAGGCACTCCTCCAATTAAACTGAACATACCTCTTTCTGTTTCTTCCATTTACTCCACACAGCAGGACATGGAGAGGAAAACTTATTGGTGGTGGCGAGAGGGCATAGGAATGTAGTGCAAAAATATGACTTTAGTTCACACTCCGCCATCTATTAGGCCCCCAAGAAATTGTTGGATAATCACTAGCTCCTAGAAGCAGACTTAAATAACCTGCTGTGCTTATTGTCAAGGAGATTTTTAATGAGTTAGTAAAGTCCAGAGGGTTGAGAGGGCTATCACAGAAGAGTAAACAAGGTCTCAGGAAAAGGACAGCAATTAGAGATCAAGCCTCTGAGTGGGAAGAATGGTGACCAAGGATTCATTCTGAGACAGAGTGCAAGTAGTTATGTTACAAACACAGTCTAGCTCCAGCTGGAGCAAAAAAGGAGTAAGAAAGGGTCGTAAGGATCTAATTGTCTAACAGGATCTGAGAGATGAGATGAGATGAAGTCAAAGTTTTTGAAGTGAACCATTAAGAGACTCTTCAGACGGTAAAGAATCTGCCTGCAATGCAGGAGACCTGGGTTCCATCCCTGGGTCAGGATGTAGCCGACTGAACCTAACAAACAGACCTTAACACATACATTCCTGATGCAGTGGTGTGCATGAGAAGGTCAGCTCTAGCAGAGAGATGCCTTCAGACAGCTTTGCATTCAGGGCAAACACCTAGGACAGACCCTGGAAGCAGACACAAAGATACATCTATTTTACCCTGCAGTCGGCTTTTTTTCCTCTTTTTTAAATTGGGATAGTTTCTTTACAGTGTTGTGTTAGTTTCTGCTGAACAACCAAGTGAATCAGCAATGTTTTTCAGTCGCTCAGTCATATCCAACTCTTTGCGACCCCACGGACGGCAGCAGGCCAGAATTCCTGAGTTTGGTCAAACTCCTGTCCGTTGAATCAGTGATGCCATCCAACCATCTCCTCCTCTGTAGCCCCCTTCTCCTCCCGCCTTCAGTTTCTCTCAGCATCAGGGTCTTTTCTAATGAGTCAGCTCTTCACATCAGGTGGCCAAATTACTGGAGCTTCAGCCTCAGCATCAGTCCCTCCAGTGAATATTCAGGATTGATTTCCTTTAGGATTGACTAGTTTGATCTCCTTGCAGTTCAAGGGACTCTCAAGGAAGAGCTATAAGTATTCACATATTCCCTCTCTATTGGACCTCCCTCCCAACCCCCCATCCCGCCCCTCTACATCATCACAGAGCATGGTGCAGAGGTCCCTATGCTATATAGCTGCTTCCCAATAGCTATCTGTTTTACACTTGGCAGCACACATATGTCAACCCGTCTCCCAATTCATCCCACCACCTTGTCCCGTGTCCACACATCCATTCCCTAAGTCTGTGTCTCTATCTCTGCCTTCCAAATAGGTTCATCCATACCATTTTTCTAGATTCCACACATATGCACACATGTTAATATACAATATTGTTTTCCTTTTTCTGGCTTACTTCACTGTTTATGACAGACTCTTAAGTCCCTCCAGTGGGCTTTTTATTGCTTGGTTACAGTAAGAAATGTTGCAATAGGTAACAGAAACTACGTATAGCTTAGGAACTTAGGAAGACTTCTGGTTTTTATGTTGTTGTTCAGTTGCTAAGTCGTGTCTGACTCTTTACAACCTCATGGACTGCAGCACGCCAGACCTCTCTGTCCCTTACCATCTCACAGAGTTCACCCAAGTTCATGTCCATTGAATCAGTGATACTACCCAATGATCTCATCCTCTGGAAAAGGTCAGTTTTCATCCCAGTTCCAAAAAAAGGGCAGTCCTAAAGAATGTTCAAACTACCAGTCAGTTGTGCTCACTTCCCATCCTAGTAAAGTTATGCTCAAAATCCTTCAAGCTAGACTTCAGCAATACTTGAGTCAAGAGCTTCCAGATATACAAGCTAGACTTAGAAAAGGCAGAGGAATTGGAGATCAAATTTCCAACATTCACTGGATCATAGAGAAAACTAAGGAATTTCAGAAAAAATCTACTTCTGTTTCTTTGATGACGCAAAAGCCTTTGTGTGGATCACAACAAACTGTGGAACAAACTGGTTTTTATATTGCATTATAAATGGTTCAGCAAATTCTTATGAATAACTTTCAAAGAGCTAGGCACTATAAATATATAGCTCATTTACTCAGTCATTTGATAGCTGCTTCTTGAGTATTTGGATGCTCAGCTGGTAAAGAATCTGCCCGCAATGTGGGAGACCTGGGTTTGATCCCTGGGTTCAGAAAATCCCCTGGAGAAAGGAACAGCTACCCACTCCAGTATTCTGGCCTGGAGAATACCATGGACCGCATAGTCCATGGGGTCGCAGAGTCAGACACAACTGAGCGACATTCACTTCACTTTGCTTCATTTCTTGAGTATTCACTAAGTGCCAAGTACTGTGTTAGGGTTGGAGCTTCTATGAAGGAAAAGAATGCTACTGAGGAAGACAGCTGTGAAAAGAAAGAAATGAATAAGGTAAAGAAAAGCCCAATCTCAAGTGAGGATTTAAAATTTTAACTGGTGATTCAAAAACATACTGAAAGCTTAGAAGAAGGAAATGAGAGTGGGGTTAGGTTAGCAGGATAAAATAACCAATGGAGCAAAATCCTAAGCAAATGCTGGTGTAGGGGAAGAGAGGAACAACAAGACATGGGTTTTCCTTTTAAATAATTTATCTCATAAGGAAACTAACACACATATAAAACTATTTATTGAACTTTGAAAAATAATAAGCAGTTTAACAGGAAATCTATATAAAAAATTCAGAATTGGCCTAGGCAACAAAATGAAATTTGGATGACTTCACATCATCTTCTGAGCACAGTAAGAACATCAGGCAGAATTCTAGAAGACTGTGTTAGTGCTCTTTGACCTCAGCCCACCATGAATAAGAATGTCCTCTGCGTGATACAAGGAAATTTCTCATTGTTTAGACTGAACCTCAGACTAAGAACTCTGTAATCCCAAGCCTTATCACTCTTCAAAGTGTTAAGTCTTTGTGAAGGTCTAAAACACAACGAGAATAACAATCCTGGGATAAGACAGTTAGACAAGTAGGAGTTATTTAGTCATTTTAAAATAAAAATTTAGTTCACATAAATATAAGGGTGAAATGAGAAGTGTTGATGAAAAGACACCTAGTGATTTCTTTAATATATCAGATGAGATCTTTAAGGGGCAGGTTACAGTCCCAGTAAGAGGAGCAGGAGAAAAGTGTTGAAAAGACAGCTGCTACGGGGAAAAAAGTGAAAGTGAAAGTTAGTCATGTCCGTCTCTTTGCAACCCCATGGACTATAGAGTCCATGGAATTCTCCAGGCCAGAATACTGGAGTGGGTAGCCTTTCCCTGCTCCAGGAGATCTTCCCAATCCAGGGATGGAACCCAGGTCTCCCACATTGCACATGGATTCTTTACCAGCTGAGCCACAAGGAAGCCCAAAAATACAGGATTGGGTGGCCTATCCCTTCTCCAGCAGATCTTCCCTATCCAGGAATCAAACCGGGGTCTCCTGCATTCTAGGCGTATTCTTTAGGGGGAAAAAGGATTCCCTTGCAGGCCACGAAGCAACAGTTAGAACTGGACATGGAACAACAGACTGGTTCCAAATAGGAAAAGGAGTACATCAAGGCTGTATATTGTCACCCTGCTTATTTAACTTATATGCAGAGTACATCATGAGAAACGATGGACTGGAAGAAACACAAGCTGGAGTCAAGATTGCCGGGAGAAATATCAATAACCTCAGATATGCAGATGACACCATCCTTATGGCAGAAAGTGAAGAGGAACTAAAGAGCCTCTTGATGAAAGTAAAAGAGGAGAGTGAAAAAGTTGGCTTAAAGCTCAACATTCAGAAAATGAAGATCATGGCATCCGGTCCCATCACTTCATGGGAAATAGATGGGGAAACAGTAGAAATAGTGTCAGACTTTATTTTGGGGGGCTCCAAAATCACTGCAGATGGTGACTGCAGCCATGAAATTAAAAGACGCTTCCTCCTTGTAAGAAAAGTTATGACCAACCTAGATAGTATATTCAAAAGTAGAGACATTACTTTGCCAACTAAGGTCCATCTAGTCAAGGCTATGTTTTTCCAGTAGTCATGTATGGATGTGAGAGTTGGACTGTGAAGAAGGCTGAGCACTGAAGAACTGATGCTTTTGAACTGTGGTGTTGGAGAAGACTCTTGAGAGTCCCTTGGACTGCAAGGAGATCCAACCAGTCCATTCTGAAGGAGATCAACCCTGGGATTTCTTTGGAAGGAATGATGCTAAAGCTGAAAGTCCAGTACTTTGGCCACCTTATGCAAAGAGTTGACTCATTGGAAAAGACTTTGATGCTGGGAGGGATTGGGGGCAGGAAGAGAAGGGGACGACCGAGGATGAGATGGCTGGATGGCATCATTGACTCAATGGACGTGAGTCTGAGTGAACTCCGGGAGTTGGTGATGAACAGGGAGGCCTGGTGTGCTGCGATTCATGGGGTCGCAAAGAGTCGGACATGACTGAGTGACTGAACTGAACTGAACTGAAAGACTTGAGAAATCTTTGTCTGCATTTACAGCAGCTAAGGACAGACTAACTGTGCTGCTCAGATTAAATGCATCCCTGACTTAAATTGTTCTATTATTCTGAAAACAATAGGATATTCAAGGATCTTGTCAAAGACACTAATTGGAAACAGAAGCCCAAACCTTAAATTAGTAAATGCCTGGTGAAAGCTGGTATGCAAAATACTTTTTCTGTTCTGTGATTGGGAGCTTATCCCTCTGTGGGAAATCCTTGAAATGTTCTGAGAAGGAAAGTGACACAGTCAAAACAGTTTCCAGGAAGGTTAAATACAACAGTGATAAACAGAATAAACGAGGGAATGAAGTGTGAAGACTGGGACACAAAAAAGTAACTGTAATCTAATTATAAGTTAGGGAATAAAGATCTATGGTGGCAAATGAACTAAAGCAAAAAGGGAGGATGTTGATCTTGGTACATACTTGGATTTGAAAATCAGTGACAAGGGAGATATTGGAGAAATGAAACTGTATCATTTAATACAATTTCGATAGGCTGAAAAAAAATCGATTTTGGAGTAGTGAGGAAAGTGAAGATGGATTTTGGTTAGACTGTAACCTACTTGTAGAGCTCTTCATAGGTCACTAGACTGGAATCTGAAGGCTGAATTACAGATTCCAATTTGGGAGTCATCAATATCAGTGGTTCTCAACTGGGGTCAGCTTTGCCCCCAAGGGGTCATTTAACAATGTCTGGGGACATCTTTGCTGTCACAACTAGGAGGATGGTATTGCTGCAGACTGGTAGGTAGAGGTCAGTGATGCTGTTAAAGGATCCTCTGTGCACACAACAGCTCCGTACAACGAAGACTCACTTGGCCCTAAATGCCAATAGTGTCAATGTTGAGAAATCCTGCTCGCAACTGTCAGAGTACATTAGGGCTATCTAGTCCAATCAGTGCATATAGTGTATTCTTATTCAACTGATAGAAAATAAAAATAGTAGGAAGCATATATTGGAACTTACTCTTTCAGGCACTATACTCACATTACATGGTTTATTTTATTTAATCTTTTGAATGCTTTGGGATAGACACCACCTTTATCTCCATTTAAGAGGTTAGGAAACCGATCCACAGAGAAGTTATCTACCAAAAGCCACACGGCTGAGAAATTTGGGGGCCCAGACTGCAACCAGAAAGCCTCTCCCAGAACCACAATTCTAAGATGTCACCACTAAGATGACACATACAGTGATTATAGGTATGGAATGCTCAAGCCCAGTGGTAGAAAAGAGAGACATTTACACAGAGCAGAAACACTTTACTGCCTTCATTTCTCTCTCTCTCTCTCTCTCTCTCTCTCTCTCACACACACACAAAATCAGCTCTCTCAAATATTAATAGCAATGTTTTTCTGTGTCACAGAAAATTCCATTGTGTCATTGACAAATTTCAGAGCTCCTCCTGGGGGAGGGTTTTGGGTGGACCAAGGTACCTTGAGCATCATCCAAAGCAGCAGTTTTGACGATCTTAGCATTTTGACATGTGCATGTATCCAGATGCATTTTATCTAATTTGTGAATAATAATAAAGACCCAGATTCTCCTAATGACATGATTTTTACTATGTAAATTAGAACAGAATAGAAGTTAGTCCTATAATAATGTATATCACATTTCCTTACTCTCCTTCCTTTCCAATATGCTTTTCTAACTGCCAAAGAACGATGTAAAATTCAAGCTAATGACCTTGGGGATGGCACTGGATGTTCATGTGTGATTGTCACTGTCATTCACAGAATTTGTTGAAAACTACTGATTTAGTAGTTAGGATGTATTCACCAAGATAAGCATTTAAACTCCTCAATTGTGACTTTCAAATCATCCACTTCAAATGTAAATTACACAAACATTTCTCATTTTATCAAGCAAGATAGGCACAGCTTTTAGTACAATTTTTTCTCCATTTGGTTACAAAGATAGAACCCATTTCTCTGAAGTACAGTTGTTTTCAAACTTTTAAAAGTATACTCTGTCTTCAAATTTATTAAGAAATAAAAATATTCATAAGAAAAAAGGTTGAAAAAGGGAGACATTCTGAAGCCAGTTGGGGAAGTTCAGGGGGAGGAAGGCTGTTAGGCTAAGCTGGAGAGCATTGATCCACCCATCAGGCCGGAACTCATTTAGGATAATTTAGATCAGTGCTCCCCAACATTTTTGGCACCCAGGACTGGTTTTATGGAGGACAATTTTTCCACGGATCTGAGTAGGGGATGGTTTTAGGATGATTCATGCACATTACATTTATTGTGGACTTTATTTCTATTATTATTACATCAGCTCTACCTCAGATCATCAGGCATTAGATCTCAGAGGTTGGGGAGCCCTGACTCAGATAATAAAATTATTATAACTACCTTAAAATCTTGTAAGTAGGTCTAATTGATAGTTTAATTAAATTCTATCTGAAAATATGGTATTATGCAATATACATTTACATGTCATTAAATGCTACATCTTATTTTAGGTGTTAAATTTGATTTTTTTTTTTCTATTTTATTTTTAAGTGGTGTACAGTCCCCTGAGGCACTCAGGTCCTATCTCAGCCAGTGGCTTATATTCATCTCTTGACCATTTCTGTCAAAAATGCAAATTTCATTTTTACTACAAAAAACTAAAGTAACTCATACTTACTGGAGTTTTAAATGTAGCTCTCTGACACAGCGCTTAATTTAAGATGGACTGTTTTACTCCTTTAAACTGTATTTTGGGCTTCCTTTGAAGCCGTGATGTATTTCTTTTGATTGTTCTCTTCTTTTCTGGTAAACAGTGACTATAATAAATCTTGATCCTGTCTTTGGTCTAGATATTTAGTAGCCATGTATTTGTTTTCTTTGATAGCCACATACATTAATATTTACAACCATTTTCCTCTGCAGCATCTCCCAGATGGCTCTGCGCCCAGTGCACATGTTGAATTTTATCTTTTACCGTATCCCAGTGAAGCCCGGAGGAGGAAAACAAAATCTGTTCCAAAATGTACTGACCCCACTTACAATGAGATTGTAAGTATGACTCATCTCTTGTCCAGTCACTTTGTATTTTTTCTTACCATTTTTCAGCTTCACAATGAAATATGGAAAATCTGTAGTAATTGGCAGCATTATTTCATAAAGGGAAGATGTTTCCCAAAATAGCCACTGTGTGCCACTCACTGTTCTTGATGCTATAGGAATAGGAAAATACAGCTTTCAACGTGCTTATGAACCAATTTTCAAATTGTGGCTAGCTTACAGCAAGAGCCCAAGACTTTATGGCATTTGTTTCGCCTCCTAACATTATCCCTGACTCCATCTTATTTTCTCTAATAAGCTTTTATTTCCCTCTTTTTCCTTACCTGATAGCTTTATCATAGTCTAATCTATTGTAAACCTTATAAAATGTCCTTTGAAAAACTGAAAAAAGTAAGCAAGTACAAAGCACAAATTAAGAAAAAATAAGTATAAAGCAGAAATTATATTAAAGTTAATTTATATTATATATAGCTCTCTAATTCCTTTGTAGTATACAATCTAAACATACGATCCTCTCTTTTTTTCTAAGGCAAACCCTACATTTTCCTCTTGATTCCATCCTTTCCCATCTCCTCTGTACCTTGCTCACTTGATTCTTTGCTTACCTTTCCAGTGGGTTGTCTTACCCACTGAATCCTCAACTCTGAAATCTTAAAAACAACAACAAAAAAATCAACTCAGCTTTTATAAAGCATCGATTTTTTTTTCTCTTGCTATCACCTCCACACTTTAGCAAACTTGGCATATTTCCTGCTCTCTGTTCATCACTCCCTTCTCACCATTTAATCCTTTGCAATATGGATACTACCTTGACCAATGCTGCTTTGTTCAAAAGGCACCAGGAGACTCCTAATTGTTCAGTGCAGTGATCCAATGGGCTGTCCTCTCCTGAGCAGTTAGACAGCAACTCTATTAACTGCTTCCTCTTTCTTGACACCTCCCTTTTGCTTCTTGAGCTCTGCCCTTTAACTCTCTTCTGTTTTCATTAATCATTCTCTCATTTTCCTTCATTGCCATTCTTCCCCTGAAAATATTTATTTACTGGAGTTCCATGATGTGACTTCATCTCTTCTTGATATATACACTCAAAATGATCTTATGGATCTACAGATTTTCATTTATTACCTACTTGAAGCTTGCATCTCAATTATTTCCTCAAACTCTGGCTTCTTTCCTAAGCTTTAACCTGTGTGTTCATGCTCTGCTGTGTCCGACTCTTTGTGACCCTGTGGACTGTAGCCCACCAGGCTGCTCTGTCCATGGGGATTCTCCAGGAAAGACTACTGGATTGGTTTGCCATGCCCTCCTCCAGGGGATCTTTCCAACCTAGGGATGGAACCCAGGTCTCCAGATGGGAGGCAGATTCTTTATCACTAAGCCACCAGGGGAGCCCTTTAAACCTGTACTTCTACCTGATTATTGAAGAGCCCCTGAGTCAGGGAGGGTGGGAGGGAAGCTGAAGATGAAGGGGATATATGTATATTTAGATCCAACCAGTCCATTCTGAAGGAGATCAGCCCTGGGATTTCTTTGGAAGGAATGATGCTAAAGCTGAAAGTCCAGTACTTTGGCCACCTTATGCGAAGACTTGACTCATTGGAAAAGACTTTGATGCTGGGAGGGATTGGGGGCAGGAGGAGAAGGGGACGACCGAGGATGAGATGGCTGGATGGCATCACGGACTCGATGGATGTGAATCTGAGTGAACTCTGGGAGTTGGTGATGGACAGGGAGGCCTGGGGTGCTGCAGTTCATGGGGTCGCAAAGAGTCGGACACGACTGAGCAACTGAACTGAACTGAACTGATAGCTGAATTCACATTTACGGCAGAAATCAACACAACATTGTAAAGCAATTACAAAAGTAAGTTACGTGTTAGTGACTCAGTTGTGACTGACTCTCTGCAACCCCATGGACTGTAGCCCGCCAGGCTCCTCTGTCCACGGGATTCTCCAGGCAAGAGTAGCGGAGTGGGTAGCCATTCCCTTCTCCAGGGGATCTTCCTGGCCCAGGGATTGACTAGGGCTGCCAGAGTCCTTTCGGAGTTGACTCAGATGCTTCTGGCCTCACTTCTTCTCTGGCTCTTGGAGGAGGTCTCAGGTGCTAGCCACATGTGTGCTTGGTGTTCTTTACCACATGCTGCTGGCTTCCCTAACAGCAAGTGATCCAAGACAGAGATAAAGACACCGCGGTACTTTCTGAGCCACCAGGGAAGCCCAAAGCAATTATACTCCAATTAAAAGAGAAAGAGCCCCTTTAGGATGCCTCCTAGACCCTTTTAAACCAGGTTTCCCTCCACTGTCATCTCAGAAGATACTAATAACATCACTCTCTTCCTCACTCACAAGTCCAGTTAATCCCCAGGTTTTGTCAGTTTCACTTGAGCAGTCATCTGCCTCTTCAATCCATCTTCTCTTGTGTCCCAGCACTGTTTCTCTGGTGAAAGGCCTCATAACTTTGGCTAATATAATAGCTTCCTATCTGCCTGTCTTGTGCTTTTCAATTAAATCATTCAAATTTCTATCTAAAGGGTCAAAAACTACTCATTTTTATTACTCTCCTACATAACTTTTTCCAAATGTTCCTTACTATCTACTGGATAATATCCAAAATCCTAAGTAGGGCATTCACAGCCCTTCAAATTTGACTCAGTGATTTTCCAAAGTTGTCTCTGGAGCAGTATCATTGTTGTATACCTTAAAAAAAATTTTTGTTTTGAGATAATCGTAGATTCACAAGCAGTTGGAAGAAACAATATAGAGAGAATTCAAATACCCTTCAACCACTTTTCCTAAAATGGTAACACTTTGCCTGACTATTGACTAATCAGGAAATTAACATTGGTACAATTCACTGACCTTATTAGGATTTCTCACTTTACACGTGTTCTTATGTATGTGTGTATTTAGTTCTGTGCATTTATATCACATGTACAGGTCTGTGTGATCACCACAATCAACCAAGGTATAGGCCATTCCATCAAAATGATTCCTGGTGCTGTATTAAAGCCACAGTCACTCTTCCCACTCTAACACTCCATGCCCAACTCTGGCAACTCTTAATATATTCACTATCTGTATAATTTTATCACTTCAAATGTTATATAAAAGGAATCATACAGTTTGTACCATTTTGAGGTTGGCATTTTTCTTTTACTATACATCTCACAAGAGATCCATCCAAGTAGCTGCATGTATCAACAGTTTGTTTTCACTGCTGAGTAGTAGTCATGGCAGGGAGGTATAAAAGTTTAACTATTTGCCAATTAAAGGACATTTGGGTTGTTTCTGACTGGGGACTACTGCAATACAAAGCTGTTCTAAACACTGATGTATAGATTTTTGTGTAAATATAAGTTGTAATTTCTCTAAGAGAGATGCTCAAGATGTAATTACTGGGGTATATGGTAATGCCGTATATAGTTTTTCAAAGAAATTGTCATACTCTTTTTCTAAACCATTTTACACTCCCAATACAATATCTGTGCTAGTTTTGCTGCATCTCTGCCAGCATTTGGTATCATTTTTATTTTGTCAAATAAAAATATCACTATTTTTAATTTTAGTTCATTTGAAAAGTAATGAGTGATAGCTCACTGTGGTTTTAATTTGCATGTATCTAGTAGCTAATGATCGGAGAAGGCAATGGCACCCCACTCCAGTACTCTTGCCTGGAAAATCCCATGGACAGAGGAGCCTGGTGAGCTATAGTCCATCGGGTCGTTAAGAGTCGGACACAACTGAGCAACTTCACTTTCACTTTCCACTCTCATGCATTGGAAAAGGAAATGGTAACCCACTCCAGTGTTCTTACCTGGAGAATCCCAGGGACGGCGGAGCCTGGTGGGCTGCCGTCTATGGGGTCGCACAGAGTTGGACACGACTGAAGCAACTTAGCAGTAGCAGCAGCAGCTAATGATGCAAATTTCTTTTCATGTGTTTATTTACTATCTGCATATCTTCTTTGGTGAAATATGTCGGTGTCTTTGTTCATTTTCTAATTAGAGAGTCTGCATTTTTACTTATGTTTACTATTGACTTTTGAGATTCTTTATATATTATCAATAACCTTTGTCAGATACGTGGTTTACAAATACTTTCTCCAAGTCTGTAGCTTGACTTTCCATTCTTTTCTCAGGGTCTTTCACAAGTAAAAGTTTTTAATCTTGATGAGGTCCAATTCATCAATTGTTTTTCTTTTATAGACTGCATATTTGGTAGAAAGTCTAAGAACTCTTCACCCAGTGCTTTCTAAAGATTTTCTCCTGCAGAAAGTGAAGTCACTCAGTCGTGTCCGACTCTTTGTGACCCCACAGACTGTAGTCTACCAGGCTCCTCTGTCCATGGGATTTTCCAGGCAAGAGTACTGGAGTGGGTTGCCATTTCCTTCTCCAGGGGATCTTCCTGACCCAGGGATCGAACCCAGGTCTCCTGCATTGCAGGCAGACGCTTTACCCTCTGAACCACCAGGGAAGCCCAAATATTTTATAGTTTTATATTTTACATCTAAGTCCATTATTCATTTTGAGTTGACTTTTAAATAAAGTGTGAAGTTTAGGTTAAGGTCCACTTTTTTTTTTTTTTTTTTGCCTATGAATGCCAATTATTCCAGCACCATCTATTGAAAAAGCAATTCTTGTTACCTTTAATGTCTTTTGCACCTTTCAGCACCTTTAACAAAAATAAGTCAGGAACATTTGCTTGCTCATGCCCTTCCACTGCCCCACACTTAGTCATATTCTCCAGGCACATTACACAGCTTGTCATTCCCTGAATAATCCCTGTGACCTCTGTGACTGAGCTCATGAGGCTGTTCACCCTCCTGCCCTTCTCTGCCAACTTTGATGTTCCCCTCAAATATGGACTCTGTGAACCACTCTTTCCTCCCTGATTCTTATACCACATTTACCATCTCTTGATCAGTCCTACACAATTTTTTTTTTCTTTTAGTACACTGAAAACTTGAGGACAAGGAATAAGTCTTATCTTTTTTAGTATCTCTGAAACTTAGCTACTTCTAAAAAGATTTGTGGAATTAAATATTTGGGATAATTCCATAAGTGACACTTTTTGTGTATGTGGAAAAATGTAAAACTAGCAAACATTTATATATATTCAACTATATGTATAATTTAGTAAGGAAAGATATTTTGACATTTTATTATTTGCCATGATGTCAACCACTAGAGATATATGTACATGCTCAGTTGCATCCAACTGTTTGCAACCCTATGGGCTGTAGCCTGCCAGGCTCCTCTGTCCATGGGATTCTCCAGGCAAAGATACTGCAGTGGGTTGCCATGCCCTCCTCCAGGGCATCTTCCTGACCCAGGGATCAAACCCACCTCTTTTAAGTCTCCTGCATTGGCAGGTGGGTTCTTTACCACTAGCACCACCTGGGAAGCCCATAACGCTATGCATAGCAAACTCCAACTCATACATCATCCAAATGAGCAGGAAGATGAATTCATATATGGGTAAGTGACTGCCTTAATAGTAATGATCATCATATAAACAAATTTGGCAAGGAAGTGGTTGAATTTAGAAAGCCATGAGAAAAAAAAAAGACATCTTTTTTAGGAGTCCTTGTTAATATTTTAATAAGTATTCTTTCTGAATTATGTCTCTTTCTCTCAACAGACACATTCTCCAACAAAAATGGGATCATATTGTACCTATTAATTTGTTACTTGCTTTATTCAGTAAGCATGTAAGACTAGTATTTTAATTTTTCTCCCATTATGCTGTGTCTGTATCAATACAAGAATATTTCTAATAAATACTCCCACAAAGGGCACCAGTTTTAACTGTGGTTATACTTTCTCTCCCCTTCAACTATAATATAGGCCCCCATCTCTTTGCCAAGTCCCCTCTATTATTTTTGTGCATTCTTAGCAACACCTTATACAGACGTCCTCATCCCTTCGTATCTGCAGGGGAGGTTAGCTCCGGGACTCCCGAGCATACCAAAATTCTCGGGTGCCCAAGTTCTTTCTATAAAATGGCATATTTGCATATAACCTATACACATCCTCCCATTTACATTAAATTGTCTCTAGGTGACTCATAACAGTTGATACAATGTATATGCTGTGTAAATAGTGGCTGGTAGGCAACCGATTCAAATTTGCTTTCTAGAACTTCGGAAATACTTTTCCCTGAATATTTTTTGATATGTGGTTGATTGAGTCGATGACTGCAGAGCTCATGGCTACAGAGGGCCAACCGTATGTGTTTTCTGAGGAGGCTGGTAATCATCACATGGCATCTACCTTGTATTTAACTTCTCCCGTTTGCTTCCTGAGGGCTGCTACATCCAGGACTTTGGGATTTCTCAAACTGCCAAAGCCAGGCAGAGGTCTGGGGAGTGAGAGAGAACTTATATAAACCTCTTAGAGGAATTCAAAGGGAATATCATATTGCATCACTTCAAAAAGCTTTTCAGGAAAATAGTTCTTTGAGGTGTTATTCACAAGCCTCTTTCTCCCTAATACTCAGACCTGAGAGAGGCTGGGTCAGGACCGCTGCCAAGTGTCCCTTCAGCATCCACCCTTCAGATACTAAAGCTCTGATACAAGGCCACGTTTGTCACCTTGATGCTCTCCAGAGTGGTTCCCAACAGGACTGCCTGCAGCCTTCCTGAAAACCCTTCCCACATACAGAGCCCTGTGGTGGACACGACTGGGCTCAGGACGGGGTGGGGCAGGTGGTCGGAGTGCCCCCAGAACTGCCCTCCAAGTCTTTCAGAAGCAGAGTAGGCTGCTAACTCCGCTGCCACTGCTCTTTCTACTCTACTATCTGGTATCTGGTTAAGAGCCATCATTTTTTTAATGACTCATTAGAAATACGGATTCAATTTTAAAAATGAATTATATTGTTATAGTCCATATATTTTGCACATTGTATTCCTTTCTTTCTTGATTGAAGTATAATTGATTTACAGTGTTGTGCCAATCTCTGAAGTGACTCACTTATACATATAGAGACATTCTTTTTTATATTCTTTCCCATTCTGGTTATGACAGGATATTGAATATAGTTCTCTATGCTATACAGCCTTTGACTGTGTGGATCACAATAAACTGTGGAAAATTCTGAAAGAGATGGGAATACCAGACCACCTAACCTGCCTCGTGAGAAATCTGTATGCAGGCCAGGAAACAACAGTTAGAAATGGACATGGAACAAAAGACTGATTCCAAATAGGAAAAGGAGTATGTCAAGGCTGTATATTGTCACCCTGCTTATTTAAACTTATATGCAGAGAACATCATGAGAAACGCTGGACTGGAAGAAACACAAGCTGGAATCAAGATTGCCGGGAGAAATATCAATAACCTCAGATATGCAGATGACACCACCCTTATGGCAGAAAGTGAAGAGGAACTAAAAAGCCTCTTGATGGAAGTGAAAGAGGAGAGTGAAAAAGTTGGCCTAAACCTCAACATTCAGAAAACAAAGATCATGGCATCCAGTCCCATCACTTCATGGGAAATAGATGGGGAAACAGTGGAAACAGTGTCAGAGTTTATTTTGGGGGGCTCCAAAATCACTGCAGATGGTGACTGCAGCCATGAAATTAAAAGATGCTTACTCCTTGGAAGGAAAGCTATGATCAACCTAGATAGTATATTCAAAAGCAGAGACATTACTTTGCCAACTAAGGTCCGTCTAGTCAAGGCTATGGTTTTTCCTGTGGTCATGTATCGATGTGAGAGTTGGACTGTGAAGATGGCTGAGCACCAAAGAATTGATGCTTTTGAACTGTGGTGTTGGAGAAGACTCTTGAGAGTCCCTTGGACTGCAAGGAAATTGAACCAGTCCATTCTGAAGGAGATCAGCCCTGGGATATCTTTGGAAGGAATGCTAAAGCTGAAACTCCAGTACTTTGGCCACCTTATGCAAAGTGTTGACTCATTGGAAAAGACTCTGATGCTGGGAGGGATTGGGGGCAGGAGAAAAAGGGGACGACAGAGGATAAGATGGCTGGATGGCATCACTGACTCGATGGACGTGAGTCTGAGTGAACTCTGGGAGATGGTGATGGACAGGGAGGCCTGGCGTGCTGCGATTCATGGGGTCGCAGAGAGTTGGACACAACTGAGTGACTGAACTGAACTGATGCTATACAGTAAGGCCTTGTGGTTTCTCCATCCTGTATATAGTAACTGGGAGAAGGAAATGGCAACCCACTCCAGTGTTCTTGCCTGGAGAATCCTGTGGACAGAAGAGCCTGACATTATCCTACTATAAAGTATAGAGATATTAGAAAGGACAGAATAAGAATGTTCTGTGTAGTTTACATGCCTTAAAATATTCAGCATGTGCATGAATAATATCTAGCATAGAGCAAGGTGTATGGTACACTCAGTAAGCAATGGTTATTGCTGTCTGTAACATCCTCTCATTCCATACTCATAAAGTAATGATAATTCTGTTTGTAGAGGAAGACCCTGAAACCCTGAGGTAGATATTTTGATCAGGATTAGGTAACTAAATTTCAAGTCCAGAAGTGCCTGATTCCAAAGCTCTGACTGACCCCATTAACCTTTCTGTGCTGTTCCTTTCCCTCACTCCACCCACAGAGTTCTGGCTTTCAACTCTCCCTTTCACAGTCTGGCCTCTTCACTCCTTCTCTCGCCAGCCCTAAGCACAATTCAGTTTCCATACTGTTTTCCTCCCCTTGCAGTCATTCAAATACTCTTTAGAATTATTTACTAGAACTTGGTGTCAAGTGACACAGTGAATGCTTGCACATAAGTTAGTAGATATTAAATTACCCTAAACAATGTTCTTCTACTTGATGTAATAGTTTCAAACTTACACATTCAGTGTTTGTCAGAAGGCAGTGAAGACTTGACACATGCCTATGGGTAAAAAGTATTACAAAGTGAAACTAAAAGAGCTGTGCATTTTCGGTTCTGTGTACATTAAGGCAGAATACATATTAAATCATTTGGTGAAAAGTCTCAAAGAATATAGTCATCTGCGTACCTCTCTAGCATTACACACTAATTATTCATTGCATTGTAGCAAAAAGTGCTTATTTTTTAAATAATGTTACGGATGAAGTAAAGCAATTAGAATATATGTATATATCATCTATGATGTGCAATGACTACATGTTATAAAACAGTCACTTTCAAGAAAAATAGCTTTTACATAATAAAGCATAGGAAAAAAATCCATAGTAATATAAACTTTGGAGTTTAAATATTTGTATTTTAACCAGGAAGGCAATTAATTCCTATCACCATGTATTAGAGAAATTCTGCTTGCTGAATAGCTGGAGACTCAACTTTGTCTATCACTGTTATTTCCCGTCAGCTAAGGTAAAATGGGCTTCCCTGGTGCCTCAGCTGTTATAGAATCTGCCCGCAATGAGGGAGACCCAGGTTCGAGCCCTGGTTGGGAAGATCCCCTGGAGAAGGGAATGACCCTCACTCCAGTATTCTTGCCTGGAGAATTCCATGGACAGAGGAGACTGGTGGGCTACAGTCCATGGGGTCACAAAGAGTCGGCCATGACTGAGCAACGTACAGCTTCATTTTCAAGGCAAAAATACCAGGAAATGACTGTTATTCTTGTGTGTGTATTTGATGGATCTTTTTTGGTTATAATTCATTAGTGTTTACTATGTACCAGGTTTTGTACCAAGGCTTATTATATTCATTCTCTCACTTTATTCTTCCTCACAATACTAAAAGGTAAATATTATCACCATATTCAAATAAGAAAGTGCATTCAGATGGCCCCCAACTTGGGATGGTTCAACCTGAAATTTTTTGAACTTACAGGGCTGCCAAAGCGGTATGCATTCAGTAGAACCTGTACTTCAAATTCTGATCTTCTCCCAGCTTATCAGTGCACGGTAGAATATTCTCTCCTGATGCTGGGCAATGTCAGTGAGCCACAACTCTCAATCAGTCACGCAATCATGAGAGTAAACAACCGATACTCTCACAACCATTTTGTACCCAGCCAGCCATTCCACTTTTAACTTTCAGTACTATACTCAATAAATTACATGAGACATACACACTTTGTTATAGAAGAGGCTTTGTGTTAGATGATTTTGTCTAACTGTAGGCTGACGTAAGTGTCCTGAATGCATTTAAGGCAGATGAGGCTAAGCTATGATGTTTGATGTGTTAAGTGTGTGTGTGCTCAGTTGTTCAGTTGCCTCTGACTCTGCACCCTCATGGACAGTAGCCCGCTAGGCTCCTCTGTCCATGGAATTTCCCCAGGCAAGAATACTGGAGTGGGTTGCCATGCCCTCCTCCAGGGGATCTTCCCAATCCAGGGATCGAACCCGGGTCTCTTATGTCTCCTGTATGGGCAGGCAGGTTCGACCACTAGCGCCACCTGTTCAGTTTACCATGGGTTTATAAGTCCATCAGGATGTAACCCCATTGTGAATGGAGGAAGAACTATAGTTGACAACAGATTTAAATACATATCATAGATATGTTTCTTAGAAAGTTACATCTTTAGCACTAATTTATAAGATTCCCAGTGTTCTGAAACCAGATTTTCCAAAGGCCTAATGGTCAGAGCTATTCCATTTTTCTTTATACACTTTGAGGGCCCCTTTGTCTATTTCCTCTGTAAACTAGGAATTGAGTGTATCTGCCAAATGTGTTGTGGGGAGGAAAATGGAGGATAATTTAGACAGTTCAAAATAACCACCATAGAGAAGAGGAAAAGGAGCTTACTCTGAAGTCCTGGAAAGATAGGTGTTCAGGAGATAAGAGTGATTCAGAGTCCATGTTAGACTTCTCTTTGCTATTAAAGATGAATTACATTGGTAAGACTTTGAAATTTTTAAGGCAGCCCTTAAAATCCTTTACTAGCCGGGGGAACTCAAGAAATTAAGTGGAATAACTTGAATAAGTAGTTCTGCCATGAGAATCCCATGGACGGAGGAGTCTGGCAGGCTACAGCCCATGGGGTAGCAGAGAGTCAGACATAGCTGAAGTGACTTAGTACGCACACACAAGAATTTAAAAGGTAATCTCCTGCCTGGAATGGGAGCAAGATACTAGAAGAGTAGGTAGCCAGGAGCTGTCACAAGAAATAATACAGACTGCATCAACATTCTGTATTGTATCTCATGTCCCTTAATTGAATTATTATGTTTTTGATAAGTAAATCACTGTTCAGAGCAGCTAGCAGATTCATCTTTAGTGGAATTTCATTCATAACTTAAGATGGCCAAAAATCACATCCATACACACTGAGCAGGTTTCCTAGAAGAATGCAAGGCTTTCCTCTCAATTTGTTTCCTCTGATTCTTCTTTGCATATACAGAAAGCACTTCTTTCTATCTTGTAGCTTCACTATAAAAAGCAAGCACATTTGTAGCATCATATGAAACTCCTCTAAGTGTGTTCTAAGGCGTTTCCTTGGCAACCACTTTGGGTTTATACACAGCAATCTCCTCCTTTTATGATGTATAACTAACTTCTTGATCCTGCACTTTTTAAAGTTTCTTTAGCACTGCGGGACCCAGTGATGATGCCTGCGACTTACTTCTAGGATGTTATAAATCACAGTTGAATAGCTCTCTCTCCTTAAAAATAGTTCCATGACTAGTAAATGAAAAGAAGAAAGACACAAAACTATACACACAGCATAATTATAGCTCAGAATCTAAAAAGTGATTATATATAGAAAACAAAAAGCACATCAAAATGTTAACTATAATTATCTCTTAATGGTAGAAATATAAAAATGTTCTTTCTTTTATATTCATTTTTGTTTCATCCCCATATTTTACTTAATGAGCATATATTTTCATAACTAAAAATTAAACAATTTTAAATAAATTAAAGTAACCATAGTGTGACTGCTTCACATGGAGACGGAAATATTGTTGGACTACATTAAATTAACAAAACGAAATCATGGAGAGTGGTCTGATTTCCTCATTAGCCTTCAACAAAGAAAAATAGTGTTCAAGGCTCCATGCTCCACACAAATTCAAGGACAGTTAAAAGGTGCTAAGTATTTAAATTTCTTCCTAGAGAATGATTTGCAGTCTTATTAAATTTGGGATAGACAATTATTAATGGAATCAGAGTAAATTTTAAGCTTCTTAAGAAATACTTTGTCATTAAACTCCTTCAGGTTAGCAGAACCTTTAGCCCTTCAGAATTAAGAGTTAGAAATGAAAGATTCTAACATTAACCTGTCCAATCCAAGGTACAAAATATGAGATGCAATTATTTTGTTAAAAGAAATATTTTTAAAAGATGCATTTAAGCATATCTAATTTATATTTTCAAAATTCTCTCCCTTTTCAGGTAGTATATGATGAAGTCACAGAGCTCCAAGGACATGTCTTAATGCTTATTGTAAAGAGCAAAACCACATTTGTAGGAGCAATTAACATCCAACTCTGCAGTGTCATGCTCAATGAAGAAAAATGGTATCCACTAGGTAACAGTATAATTTGAGCATTTCTTTGAACATACAGATTCATTAACTACTCATATTTTTTTCACTTTGGGGTCTCTCTATCACAAGATCAGGACATTTTTTTTTTAATCAAAGGTAGTGTGGTAAATTAAGGACACAGAGAAAAGAAATCAGAATCAATGTTTTTAGCTATTTATTCTCTATGTGTATTTCACTGTTTTCTTAGAACCATTTTTCCAATTGATTGTGTAAATCCAATATGTAAAATAATAAAAGGATATTTTAGTGTATCTTTTAAATCAAACATGTGTTCACTTTATAATTATGTGCCTATAATTAAAAGCAATACTTTTAATATAGTTTTTAAAAAAGACAAGCAAATAAATTTCATCACTTCAAGACCTAAGTATATCTGAAACAAGTTTTTAAAATTTGAATTAAGTATCTATACCTACATATCCACTTATAATCTTATATTTATTGAAGGCATTAGTAAGCTCTGGCAGAACACTATAGTTATTTTCTAACAGAAAAACCAAGCATAAATGCCTAAAATTCTTAAATCCAATTTTTGGAAGAATTTTTGTAGTTTTTTCACCCTCTTCAATACTCATCATCACTGGATATCACCTAATCAGAGGCATTATCACATTTTAAACTTTGTTATACCTTAATTCAAAGAACTCAAACTCTGAAACCCTCCCCTCTGATCAAAACCTCTTTTCTGTACAACAACAAGTTTTCTTACTTCTGAACCTACTTTCATACCCATCGTGACCTGAGTAAACAATCCTGGAGGGACTTCCTTGGTGATTCGGTGGTTAAGAATCTACATTGCAGTGCAGGGGACTCAGGTTCGATCCCTGGTCAGGGAATGAATATCCCACATGTCACAGGGCGACTAAGCCCTAGTGCCTTACTATGGAGCCTGGGAGCCCTAGAGCTGTGCTCCACAACAAAAGAAGCCATCACAATAAGAAGCCCATGCACCTCCACCAGAAAGCAGCTCCCGCTTACCACAAATAGAGAAAGACCTTACACAGCAACAAAGACCCAGTGCAGCCATAAATTAAGTTTTTCAAAATCCTGCAGATTTCTACCTGCCAAGTAGGTACAAATCAAGGCACTTTATCATATTTTTTTAAGAGAATTAAATTGCTTTCAAAAAATTCCTGCCAATTAAATTATTAAAACCCTTACTTTACTCAATGTTCTCCTGTATGTATATTAAAAAAAGCAACTTAAGCTCTTTTTATACAGTCATTGGCATAAGCCTGTAAAAGACTGTACATTTATTCATTGAAAATATATGTGTGCCTAGTGTGGGCTGATATGGTCTTGCTCTGAACACATGATCATGTGAGTCAAGTCATCCATAATCCTCTGGGCAGTGACTGTGTGTTTCAGGTCCATTCCCTCTCCTTTTCTAATAGAGTGATTCCATATCCTTCTCTCTGATGAAACCCCAGAACCCTCTACCGTAATCCTCACTCTCAGTTGATGACTGTGTTTCCTCCTTCACTTAGAAATTGGAATCAGTCCACTAGCACATCTATGCACTCAGCACAGTCTACATTCCACCTTTCTACTTATTATCACAGAAAAACAACCCCAGCTCCTACCAGAAACCAATCTCTCAGCTTGTACATTTGACTCCAGGCCCTCTTAGCTCATGCGTTGGCAAGTGGTTCTTTACCAATTGTGCCACCTGGGAAGCTCTTGGATCATAGAAAAAAGAAGAGAATTTCAGAAAAAACATCTACTTCTGTTTCATTGACTGTGCTAAAGCCCTTGACTATGTGGATCACAACAAACTGTAGAAAATTCTTAAAGGATGTGAAAAACAAACTACCTTATCTGCCTCCTGAGAAACCTGTATGCAGGTCAAGAAGCAACAGTTAGGACCAAACCTGGAACAACACATTGGTTCCAAACTGGGGAGGAATATGTCAAGGCTGTATATTGTCACTCTGCTTATTTAACTTATATGCAGAGTACATCATGTGAAATGCTGGGCTGGATGAATCACAAGCTGGAATCAAGTCTGCAAAGAGAAATATCAATAACCTCAGATATGCAGATGACACCATCTTAATGGCAGAAAGTGAAAAGGAACCAAAAAGCCTCTTGACAAAGGTGGAAGAGGAGAGTGGAAAAGGTGGCCTAAAACTCAACATTCAAAATACAAAGATCATGGCATCTCGTCCCATCACTTCACAGCATAGAGATGGGGAAACAATGAAAACAGTGAAAGACTTTGTTTACTTGGGCTCCAAAAACACTGTGGACAGTGACTGCAGCTATGAAATTAAAAGACGCTGGCTCCTTGGAAGAAAAGCTATGAAAAACCTAGACAATGTATGTAAAAGCAAAGACATTACTTTGCCAACAAAAGTCCATCTAGTCAAAGCTATGGTTTTCCTGGTAGTCATGTATGGATGTGAGAGTTAGACTACAAAGAAGGCTGAGCACCAAAGAACTGATGCTTGTGAACTGTGGATTTGGAAAAGACTCTTGAGAGTCCCTTGGACTGCAAGGAGATCAAACCAGTCAGTCCTAAAGGAATCAACCCTGAATATTCATTGGAAGACTGGTCCTGAAGCTGAAGCTCCAATACTTTGGCCACCTGATGCAAAGAGTCAACTCACTGAAAAAGACTCTGATGCTGGGAAAGATAGAAGGCAGGAGGAGAAGGGGACAACAGAGCACAAGATGGTTGGATGGCATCACCAACTCAACGGACACGAGTCAGCATGCTGGGAGATGATGAAGGACAGGAAAGCCTGGCATGATGCAGTCCGTGGGGTCACAAAGAGTCGGACATGACTGAGGGACTGAACAACAACAACCTCTTACCTACTCAAAAACAGTACTGGAATTCTCCTCTCTGCAAAAGCATCATTTCTTCATTCTCTTCTAGATAATTCTCTTCAACATACATGGTTACATGATGGAACAACCATTCTAAAAAAAAAAAAAAAGAAATCTCAGCACTTCTGTCTTCCTTCCAAATATTCATCTAATTGACGGGTTCTTTTCTTCAGCAGAACTTTTCAAAATGGTTGTCTCTAATCTCTGCCTCCAGTTTTTCTCTTCTCGTTTTCTCTCAGACCATTCCAAGGAGATGTTTGTCCCAAACACTTCAACGAAACTGCTTTTGTCATGATACCTACTGACCTCCACCTAGCTAAATCCAAAGCCCTGATCCAAACTTACCTATCAGCAGCATTGAGATATACAGTCAATAACCCTCTTTCTCAAAGCTCTTCCTTTGACTTTCAGAACACAGCACCCCCTTGTGCTTTCCTCTATATCACTGGTCCCTCCTTCTCAGTCTTCCGTGCAGGAGCATCTCCACAGTCTCCAAGGCTGAATTGTCCAGGGCCCAGTCCTTGGTCCTCTTCTCCATCAACTTCCACTCCCTACTGGTCTCATCCCATTTTGATGGCTTTAAATATCATATGCTACATGCATGCTAAGTTGCTTCAGTCATGTCTGACTCTGTGACCCATGAACTGTAGCCCACCAGCCTCCTCTGTCCATAGGATTCTCCAGGCAAGAATACTGGAGTGGGTTGCCACATCCTCCTCCAGGAGATCTTTCCAACCCAGGAATTGAACCCTCATCTCTTATGTATTCCCAGTTTTACAACTCCAGCCCAAAAAATGGCCAGGATGATGGAGTAGGAAGACTCTGAATTCACCTCCTTCCATAGGCACACCAAAATAACAACCGATTACAAAGCAACTCAGCTATTTGTAGACAGCCACTCAATGGACAAGAATTTGCACAAACTCAGGGCAATAGTGGAGGACAGAGGACTCTCAGAGTGCTGCAGTCCATGTTGGATACAACTTAGCTACTGAACAACAACAGAGCAACTGTAAATGAGAATAATCTGAAGACTAGTTGAAAATTTCTACAATTGGGGATAAGAAGAAGGAATCACAACAAGATGAATAGGAGGAATGGACACACAAATTATAGTCAACTTTTCCCAGATCCCACCACTTACGCCTCTCCACCTGTTTCCTCTCCTGGTCAAGGCAATCCTATCAACTTTGGCCCAAATTACTACAATTGCTTTCTTCTAAATAGTCTCCTTAGTTTCTGTGTTTACCCTGCCCACCCTTATAGTAATAGCAATAGTTTTAGTCGCTGAGTCATGTCAGACTCTTTGAGACCCCACGGACTGTAGCCTGCCAGGATCTTCTGTCCTTGGGATTCTCCAGGCAAGAATACTGTTGTGGGTTGCCATTACCTTCTCCAGAAGATCTTCCCAACCCAGGAATCAAACCCAGGTCTCTACGTTGCAATCAGATTCTCTGTTTCAGCTACAAGGAAGTCCTTACAGTATATTCTCAACACAGCAATTGGAGCCATCCTGTTGTTCTTCTGCTCAAAACCTTGCAGAGCCTTCTAATCTCAGAGTGAAAACACAAACCTTCAAAACAACCTAATAAGCCCAATGTGATCTGGCCTCCCTTTGGTCATCTCTCTGATTTTAACTCCCATTACATCCTCCTATGCTCAACACACTCAAGAAACACTGGCCTCCTTTCCATTCCCTGAGTGTTCTAGGCATATGCTTCTTCCCTGGAATCTTTATCATGCAGCTCCTTTCCTCCAAAATGTGTTTTTGTCCTATATATCCACCTACCTGTTCTCTCACTTCTTTCAAGTCTTGGTCATAGGTTTCCATCTCGACCCGTCTGTGTCATACTGAAACCTGCTCTGTCCTCAAATACACACCAGATCCTTCCCACTCAGCTCTAGTTTTTTTCTTATATCCTTATCACCTTTGAACATTCTATACAATTTACTTATTTATTTTGTTTATTATTTATGTTTTGTATCCTTTCACTAAAACACAAGACTCTCAAGAAGTGTTGTCACTGACAGTACAGCTATAGACCCAGGCAAGAAGAATCCTTGCTCAGGTGCCCTCATCATAGACCTATGGTGAGGTATATGACTCACCTATACCCACAAGCCTCATTCTAGACCAAATTCTAGGTACACATGACTCCAGAACTCCCTGCCCAAACAGCCTTTGCAGGCCTTCTAAGGATCCATTCACCTGAAGTCAGACACCACATCAGGGTGAGGAATGCCTAGGCTCCAGTGGTGGCCAAGGGCAGGCTGCTTACAGTGTATATGGATGCAGCTTAAATGTACCAGCTGGAGTGTCCACAAATGTGCATGAGGCCACTGACAGTGCAGGAGGGAGCCAGGAGGCAAAAGCAGGACATACAGAAGGATAGCCAGCTCTAGGAGAGGAGCCAGTCCTTTTCAGGTCATCATAATCCAACACAGATCTCTAAGACATTCAAGAATTCTCAATTAAAAGCTGTCTTTTCAAGAGGAGAATAAGACATGCTGTAGTTAATGACTTCTTGGCTTTATTTATAATTTTTATATTTAGACAGATGTTATGTAAATTTTATGGACTGAATTATGTCCCCTCAAAATTGTTAAGTCCTAACCACCAGAAGGGCTTCCCAGGTAGCTCAGTGATACAGAGCCTGCCTGCCAGTGCAGGAAACGTGGATTTGATCCCTGGTTTGGAAAGATCTCTTGGAGAAGGAAATGGCAACCACTCCAGTATTCTTGCCTGGGAAGTCCCATGGACAGAGGAGCCTGGACGGTGACAGTCCATGGGGTCACAGAAGAGTTGGACACAACTGAGCACAACAAAGCACAGTAACCACCAGCAACCTCGAAATGCAACTTTATTTGGAAATGGGGTCACTGCAGATGCAACTAGCTAAGAAGAGGTCATCCTAGAGTAGAGTGGGCCTACAATCCAACAAGACTGGCATCCTGATAAAAGGAGGAAATCTGGACGTGGACCCGCAACCAGAGAGAAAGCCGTATGAAAACATGAAGTAGAGGTGGAGTGATACACGTAAAAGCCGAGGGATACCAACAGACTCCCTGCGCTAGGAGAGATGCACGGGACAGATCAGAAGGAACCAGCCCTGCCAAGCCCTCAATTTCAGGCTTCTATCTCCCAGAAGTGTGAGACAAATGCATTTCTGTTGTTTAAGTCACCAAGTTGGTGTAATTTTTTATGGCAGCTCTAACAAGTGAATCTAACATTGAGTCTTCATTTGTTTTGCTCTTCTAGCCCCTACGAAAACCTGGCATGTACTAGATGCTTAGTAAGTCTTTACAAATGAAATGCCTGAATAATGACTGAATGACACGCCAGTGAAAGAAAAAAACAAGGTTCCTAGTCTTAACTCTCATTCATATCATGTTTTACAGCTCTTTTAGCCTTTTTATATCTGTATTTTATTTGCCTTTTACAAGAAGTCTAATGAGATGGGGAAGTGAAAGCCGCTCAGTAGTATCCAACTCTTTGTGACCTCATGGGCTATACAGTCCATGGAATTCTCTAGGCCAGAATACTGCAGTGGGTGGCCTTTCCATTCTCTAGGGCGTCTCTCCAACCCAGGGATCAAACCCAGGTCTCACACATTGCAGGAGGATTCTTTACCAGCTGATCCAAAAGGGAAACCCAAGAATACTGCCATGGGCAGCCTATCACTTCTTCAGTGAATTTTCCTAACCCAGGAATCGAACTAGGGTCTCCTGCATTGCAGGCGGATTCTTTACCAACTGAGCTATCAGGGAAACCCAATGAGATGGGGAAGGGAGAGATTATTATAGTTTTAGAAACTAATAATATTCAAATGTCTCATAGCGTAAACTTTCCACTCAAATGAATTCTTGAATGTAATGTATACATACACACTAGGGGAGGGGCAGATTTTTAAGTTACCGGATGTGAGAGACTGGAAGCACTGGACAACTGCCCATCCCATGAACCCCAACCCCTCCATTCTCATCTTCAAAATCCCTGAGAAACTTCCACAGAAAACTAAGACATCTCAAAACGAGCAGGCTAAAAGAAACTGAGGATCACAGATATGACATGGCTACTGATATCAAACAATTAACCGGTTATGGTAACAGACTCATTTCTAGCAAATACAGCTCAAGGTCAGGACTTGATTCCCAAAAAGAAATGGATTATTGAAGAGCTACCATGATTGACATATTATCTAGGCCCAAAGTGAAGATTTAATACATGAGAGAAATTCTGGCGACTAAACTGCCCAGCAATCTTAACCCTCATATTATTAACACAAGTGTCACAAATTAAGATATACTTTATTTCTTAGCACAGGATCCAGAATGTTCTCAATACAATTTAGATACACATATTAAACCTAACACTTTTTCTTCAAAAAAATATTGGAGGGCTTCCCGTTGGCTCAGAGGTGGAGAATCCACCTGCCAATGCAAGAGACATGGGTTTGATCCTTGGTCTGGAAAGATCCCACATGCTGCCGATCAACTAAGCCCATGTACCACAACTGCTGAGCCTGTGCTTTAGAGCCCAGGAGCCGCAACTGCTAAAACTCACGCGCTCAAACTACTGAAGCCCATGAGCCCTAGAGCCTGTGCCTGCCAACAAGAGAAGCCACTGCAATGAGAAGCCCATGCACTCTAATGAACTGTAGCCCCTGCTTGCTGAAACTAGAGAAAAGCCAACGCAAGAATGAAGACCCAACACAGCCAAAATTAAATTTAAAAAATTTTTTTCATGTTGGAATGAACACAGCATTAACACAAGTTTCAGTAGACCAAGGGACACTGCTTGGACTTTAGGCTTTGATAAGCACGGGCCATGTGGATTTATTAACCTTGGTAGTTTGTAATGGCTTAGATTGCACCAAATGACTGGTTTTTATCATTAAAGGGATGTAGCATTAAACCTTTAGGCATTAATGAGTACAGACCATGTAAGATTTAGTCTTTAGAACAAAATAGACTATAAGAGAAAGATAACCCTTTTAAAATTTTCTTCAGCTTTTTAAGCATTAGGTGATAAAAGAACATCAGTTGCTTTCTTTAATGGATTTCTCAGCCATATCTCAAAATAACTAGGCCAGAAATTTGAACATTAGCTGAATTTAAAGTGTGCTACAAGCTCTAGTAAAGTTAGAGCTTAAAATTCTTAGCTCCAGAGACAGATATGTTTGCCTACTGTATCAACTTCCCCAATCTGTGTTCTTGTGTGTGTGTGTGTGTGTGCATGTGTGTATTATTTTGAAGTGACTTTAGGATAACAGCTGTGGAAGAGATGAGACCAAACCTGAATTTGTGTGCCATGTCCACAGTCTTCAGTCACAAAAACAACACTAGTCTCAAGGAGGTATTGCATTTGAAAATTAAAGAAACTCTAATTATTAGAGTTCAGCTATTCCAACCATACCTCCAATCGCAGAAGGGAAGTGAATTTTATTAATATTTAAATCAAAAAGAATGGGTATTCTTTTCATAAAGAGAATATGCCCTCTTCCTAGGCTGAGGTCAAAAAATAACTGACTGAGATTATTAAATGCCCCCAAAACTGAAAAAGCAATTTAAAAGTCTGTGCCCGTTAGCCTCTGGCTCTGAAATTCTGATTTATCCCAGGAATCAAGAAGGAACTGGAATTTCTTACCATCAGAACAAAGGTAGTAGAAAAAGGAAAATAAAATAGAAGGCATCAAACAGAGTAGTAATGAGAATGGTATTTCCTTGAAAGAAATACTGGGGTCTTAAAAACATAAACTGGGCAGATATGAAGGGAGAATGAGATGCTAAGAGCCAGGAGAGAGAACTACGAAGTAAAAAAGGTGACAGATTCAAATCCAGTTTCTCTCGAAAAAGTTATCGAAAAGGGCAGTGTATTTCAGTTGTTACTGGTTCAATAGGGAGGAACGGTACCTAGAAAAAGTCAATCAGATAAAAAGAAGAAGGGCCTTGGAGAGCAGCTATCATGGCATCCTAGAGAGAGTTAAAATTAGAAAAACTTTAAAAAGATTTCTCATAAAGCAGCAGCATTTTGTAAGAACAACTGGGAAACCATCCCTCACAAACTGAGACAGAGTAATGAAAGCAAATGATAAGCAAATCTGGTCATATTTGAGAAGGAAACCCAGGAAGACAGGTATAAAGGATTCCAAGAATTATTGTGTGACTTTAAAGGAAAAGAATGATTGGCAAGAGGGCCTAGGGGAACATATTTGGAAAATCTCTAGAACTGGTACTCTAAGGGAAAATGAAGCAAACAGAGGACTTACTGAAGGGAAATCAGACAGGTCAAGACTTGCTCTGGAGCAGATATTGGTCTGAAAGGAACAGTTTAGGTGAGACTAACCACTTCCTGGGTGGCTCAGTGGTGAAGAATCGCCTGCCAGGAGACGAGGGTTTGATCCCTGGGTCAAGAAGATCCCCTGGAGACAGAAATGGCAACCCACTCCAGTATCCTTGCCTGTAGAATTCCATGGACAGAGGAGCCTGGTGGGCTATAATCTATGGGGTCACAAAAGAGTCAGACATGACTTGCAACTAAATAATGACAACACAACCTACTCCAGAGGATCAAGATGGTCAAGACTCATGTGAACAAGGGATGTGAAACAAACGTGGAACTCACTGACTTCATCTCCCTCAAGACAGAACTTTGAGAGTAGAAAGAAAAACAAATGCCTAGGCCACAGAGCAAAGGGATAGGAAAAGTTAACATGGCACTCAGGCCCAGGAAACACTGTTACCCTTACGTGAACTACAGAAATAGAGAGGCCAAAGGATGAAGTAAAAAAAAAAAATCCAGCTCAAACTATCTGAAAAGAATATTAAAACAATAAGAGGGGTGAAATACCAGAAGTTTTCCTCTTGTCATCAGAAAAAGAACTTCAGGGACAGTGGTTAAGACTTCGCCATCCAATGCAGAGGGTATGGATTTGATCCCTGGTTGGGGAGGTAAGATCCCACATGCCTCTAGGTCAAAAAACCAGAAATACAAAATAGCTAGTCCCCCCATGCTGCAACTAAGACCTGGCACAGTCAAGTAAATAAATAATTCTTTAAAAGGTTAAATTGTATACAAATGGAATGGAAAGTAGACAGAGAGCATGGCTCCCTGCAAATGTGTAGGTTTTTAAGGAATTTAACACCAGCTCCCACCACCATCCACCACTACCATGTGCTAAGGTGATGCGTAAGAATGCAAGACACAAAGCCCAACCTCTCATAAGCTCAAATTCCACTTTAATCTACCCCTTTGATTTTTAAATGGAAATTCCTAGTGGCTGGTAAAAATAACTTACCTCCAAAATACTACAGGGGACTCAAACTTTATGGCCTAAGAATCCAGAATGCATCACAAGAAAGCTTTGTTGGTACAAATATTTCCAGAGGGTTGTTACCTTGAAAGAAATGTAATTCAGCAAATGTTTAGACACTACCAAAAAACAAGGAATTTCAATAACTCCTGAAAATAGAATCTAATTCATATAGTCTCTCAATAAAATGTTCATTGGTCAAGCCCAAAAGGGCTTCACTAAAAGTAAGCGATTCCATTTTCCCAATCCTAATCCACAACATGAAGTTCCTGCCTTTGTGGCTCACAAATAATCCCTGAAATTTGTATAAAGTTTTCAAGTGGAATCTGGGATTTACATGTCTGCATCTCTCCAGACACCATATACTACCCCAAATTTAAATAAAAACCTCCTTTTTACAGCTCTAGGCAGTTCTTCCACCCTTCTTTCAAAAATAGGGCAACTTAAGAGCAGCCAGCATCAGTGGCCTCCAGTGGCCACCATCTCCCGAACAAAAGTCAAGGTAAGTCTAGACAGTGATCCGCATGTTTTCTATTTGAAGTTCTAAACAACCAGAAGCAAGGGGGAAAAAATAAAGGTCAAAATTAATGACAAAGCAAAACTTTCCTGTCGTTGATCACTACAAGGTAATGAGAGTAACAAAAGGAAGAGTCCAGGTTTTGTTAACGCCCTCCAGCCAAAGACCACCAGAAACACACACAGTGGGCTGACTCCTCATCTCAATGAGGCAGATACACAAATGAAGAGCCATGGAGTGTCTCAGCAAAGGACGTACTATCGGATTCAGGCTTGTGTTGGATGATTTGAGAGAAGGTCCAAGGAAGCAGGTGAAGAATCCAACAGTCACTTACGTTTCCCCAGGAGTGCTTGGTACTTTTGTGTTTGGACAATATTCATGCTTCTGACAGGTGCCCCACCATGGTTACAGACTTACAGACTGGTCCCGTTTTCCTCCTTGTCCATCATGGTCACGCGGTGGCCCCGTTGGGTGTTGTGAAATTGTTCACGCCTGGCAAACGAACACCGTAGCCTGACTGTGAGTGTCAGGCTAGCTCCTAGCAACACCAAGGCCTCCCTGACAGCGCAAAGTCACTTCCTAGCTGTCACTTTCCTCAGTTGCATGGAGACATAAAGCAAGGAATGTAACCTAATCTAGGAGGTGATGGATGGCCACCCCGAGGAAGTGACATTTAAACTAGAGTTTAAAAGCTAAAAGATCTTCCGTTAGCACAGCCTAGAAGTTCATGTCAGCTGTCTCTTCTGTTTCCTTTCCCTCACCAACACCATTATTTTTCTACAAGTGAACTAGGCTTAGAAATAAGTCAAAGCTGGCTTTTCACACCATTCCCAATCTTCTCTAATGTGAGAACATCCCTGGCAGTGGAGTTTCTATGAGTAGTGTCTGTTCAAAGCTCTTGTGAGAAAATAGTAATAATAATGGTACCAGTTTAATTTAAAGGGTGATGTAAATGATAAATAATGCACATAAAATAGAAACAAACATGCCTAAATTCCAAGATTACTGGAAGGGAAATAAAATAATCTAATGTTTCCTTTCAAAATTGCATTTCTAATGTAATGTGGGATATTAAAGAAAGATTTTGTCTTCAAAGAGTGAGGGAGGAGGGAGGGGGGTTCAGGATGGGGAATATGTGTATACCTGTGGTGGATTCATGTTGATGTATGGCAAAACCAATACAATAGTGTAAAGTAATTAACCTCCAATTAAAGTAAATAAATTTATATTTAAAAAAAAGAGTGAGCTGAGTTTGAGTGGTAACTGAAGTAAAGTGAGAAAAGGAAAGATCCTTTTTTCTTCCTTATTTTAAATCTTTTCGGTATAAATGAGAAATAAGTTCTTTCTGCTTCAAGAATTAAGGAACTATTACAATATTCACCTGATGAAAGCCTTTAAACTTTCATGGAATTCCAAATCTTCAAAAGGCTTTAGGAGTTTAGAGAAGGTGAAAGCCTTGCACTAATGGGGGGAACAGGCCACTTGCTATTAGGTTGAACAGTAAATGATTTTAATAAGATCCTTCTGGAATGGATCATGCTTGAAAAAAACAACTTACAGGGATCCTACTGGTCACATAAGAACTTGTGAAACAGCAAAGCAAAGAGGATAGTCGGGTGGTGGGGGTGGCAGTTACCCCAGAGCCTCAAAGAACACTTTGCTAGGAACGCATCATTCTAGTGAAGCAGTTCCAACCACCAATGGGAGGCTGCTGCCATGAATTCCCCCCAGTCCGATGGATGACAGCGAAAGCCCAGAAGCAGCTGCTCTTTGGGACCGCGAGGAAGAAAACCGGCTATAAGGGTAATGCTGCATGTTCTTCAGCCATACGTATGGATCCAGGTTTGTCAAATTAGTTGTACCACGCGCATCTCTACCATAACTCTCAGTGGAGATGATAATGAAAATGTAAGGCCTAAGCCACAGTCAGGAGATGGAGAATTTATGGAAGTAATTTCCTTACTAAAGAATGACCCGCTGAAGAGATGAGATGCTCTGGTAGCTGAAGGGTATCTGAGAGTAGATGCCAGAGTCTATTTCTGTGCTCAGGTCACTAAAACATGCACACGTGAGGCCTTCTGAAGGGCTCTTCCTGAAGCTGGAACGCCAAAGGACAGCAGCCACGTTTTTGCGCACAGAACCACCAGGCCTCCTCCACTAAGACTTTGTATCTGGCTTAGTTTTCAGGGAGATTTGAAATTAGCCTTTTCATAAAATAAAAGCATTATAAATAAATATAAAATCCTTTTGTAATCTGGCAAAAGAGAAGCATTCCTGTGAGAATTGGCTGTTCATTTCCCCCCTGGGAAGACTGTGCTCATGTGCTCATTGTGCCCAACTCTTGTGTGAGTTCATAGGCTATAGCCTGCCAGGCTCCTCAGTCCGTGAGTTTTTTCCAGTGCTTTCCTACTCTAAAGGATTCTCCCAACCCAGGGATCGAACCCGCATCTCTGGAATCCCCTGCACTGCAGGCACCACGCCACTGGGGAAGCCCACTGGGAAGACTGTCTCCTGGTCTTAACTCCTGACAGCCCATGAAGGAGGCTCTGGATGATTATACACTGAGCAATCTGGGATACCCAACTTCTTATGGGCTGGGTATTTCAATTCCCAGTGGCATGTTTATTTTAAATATTTAGTTCTGAGGCTAAACCATGATAGTAGGAAAACATGGTAGATGACTTTTTTGTGTATTTTTCTGGCTATCAAGTGATAATGCATTAACAATCATAAACAAAGAGTCATTTTTGTTGTTTTAATTATAAAGTCAGATTTAATTTCAACAAATACTTACAATGGCCCTCTTTGTTGTCAGAAATTTTACTGGATGATTTCACCTCACTGCCATGCAACAGTGTGGTAGAATCCGTATTAGTATGCTTGGTTTTGTGAAAAACAGTTAATACTGAACCATATTCTTCTACATATGACATTTAGTAAAGCAAAACCCTGCTGATGGTGAGAAGCCCAGTATACGAAATAGCACAGGAATTTCAAATCTGACCAAGAGACTAACTTCAATGTACATTTAGTGCAGATTCAGAAGGGAAGTGAAAGTCACTCAGTTGCATCTGACTCTTTGAGACCCCATGGACTATATGGTCCATGGAATTCTCCAGGCCAGAATACTGGAGTGGGCAGCCTTTTCCTTCTCCAGGAGATCTTCCCAACCCAGGGATCAAACCCAGGTCTCCCACATTGCAGGCGGATTCTTTACCAGCTGAGCCACCAGGGAAGCCGATTCAGACACAGTGCAAATTCATTCCGAGATCTGGGCATGTAAGCCACTGTAGTACATCACTTTTAGAGATACAGAGTCTGGAAGGCAGTTTGAATGCAAATCAAAATCATATGCACTCATAAAAACGTCTGTGTAATTACAGGGTACCCAATCCAGTGCACAGCATCTAAGAACTAGTCTGAGAGTGTAAGGGCTAATTACTCTCCAGGATGTAAAAGGGCACTAAGCACCTGGAATCCAGTTCCTTCCCACTACAATATGCACTCGTGAGTGTCTAGAAGTTAAAACTCTCTTAGATTTCACATTTCTTTTATACCTCCAAATATTTGCCAACATATGTTATACACTCAGACATATTTTAGAAACTTGTGAATTCTACTAATTAAACATGATACAAGCAAGTTGAAAGAGCAGCCTCAGAAGCAGAGGGGCAAGAGAAATTGGCTGACAAGGATGTCACACTGAGTCGGGACCCGCTGAAGCTTTTGTTTTGTTTCCACTGCTCTAGTTTGCATATTTAAAAGTGAATTTGCTCAGTACTTCAAAATAATTATTTTTCTTTACATTAAAAGAAAAAATGTCTAGACATTCATTCTAGGCTGTTTTATTGCAATGTGTAAGCTAATGATATGCCAAGTACCATGAGTGGCTATCTGATGTACCAAACATAAATAAAAAGGGAAGCGGGCTCAAGACTCTCACCCATTTTGGAAAACAGAGGAACACGACGGTAACCTGCAAAAGGAATCACATCTGATTAACACAATAAAAATGCATTCATCAGCAGGGGCCCCAGTAGGGCTCCTGAGAAATAACATACTTTATTGTTTGTTGTTCAGTTGCTAATGCGTGTCTGACTCTTTGCAACCCCATGAACTATACAGCATGCCAGGCTCCTCTGTCCACCACTGTCTCCTGGAGTTTGCTCAAATTCATGTCCATGAGTTGGGCTATAGGGATGCCCAAAATATTTTCCACTGCTACAGTGTTAACTGTAAAAATGCACTGTATTCTCCTGAATCTCATACTTGGGGCAGATATAAATTGACTGTCTCATGTCAAGTCTTGGACTACCTGTTGTTGTGCCAGAAATCCATGTCCATTGAGTCAATGATGCTATCTAACCGTCTCATCCTCTGCGTCCCCCTTCTCTTTTTGCCTTCGATCTTTCCCAGCAAGAAATAATAAAGTACATATAAAAACTAGGACTATGCAGCTATATTCCATCATGTATATTCATTTTCCTCCAAAACAAAATGTTTGAAGTTTCTACTCCAGCGTCATGCTAAATACCACACAGCTCATACTTCCGCACCTCTCCCGCCACCCCGAAAATGCTGCATCTCCAAAATTAGCCACCACTCTTCTGCTTCAGAAAAGCTGTTTCCTAGGTACATCTCAGATGGTACTAGAAAAGTAAATATAAGGATAAAATTGGGAGCACACTGTAAATCACCCCAGAGAGGTGACTGCAAGGCAGCTCTGAAAAGAGACGAGATAAGAGTGTTGGGCTCCCTGTCTCTTCTCAGGTGGAAAAAAAGAGTCACTGCTTCTCCTTTCTGAATGGTTCCCATCCTTCATTCCTTCATGGCAGTCATGCCTACTCTTAACTGAAACAAAAGAGCTATAATCCATGCAGAGAAATTTTCATATAAGTCAAGTTTGTCTAATTAGTTTTCCTAGCATTCCCAGTCCCTAGTCCCTTCTGTATCAGAACATACTTCTATACTTCCACTAGGAAGAACTATATCAATATATATAGATAGATAGAGATAAGTATATCAATATATATATTTTTTTCCTTTACATATCTGACTGTCATGAAGAGAGCTATTTGGTATATCAAAGAGTCTCTTTGTTAACTCAAGTTATACATAAATATTAGCACAGTCTTCTTACTTTTCAGAATATTACCTCTGTTCATGCACAGAACTGGTAAAGTATATTGTCCAAGAAATTCATTTCCAGCTATTATACCTTGATTTTCAGCAACAAAACGAATCAATGCTAATTCTGGCACCTGAATAACAAATGTGAATGTTTCATTCCATCTTGGATTAAAAGCTGAAATATAAAGGAAGAGATAGAACAAAAAAAAAAAAATCAAACTCTGTTCCTAGGGGAAAATGCTTAATATCTGTTCTTTAAAATTCTTATTTTTAACACTTTAATAGTAATAATGAAAGCTGATGATTTAGAGGACTTAAATCTTTAATGCATGCAATGAGAAAGAAATAATAATGGCAATAATGACACTTCTTAGGTATTTACAAGTGCTGGGCAATATTCTAAAAACTTTAAGGAGATAATCTCACTTAATCCTCACACCAGGGTTATCTCTATCCACATTTACAGATGGGAAACTGAGTCACAAAGATGTTTCATAACCTTCAAAAATAGCCATTTTTGTGTTTGTATGAAATAGCCTTCAAGAAATAGCCATTAAGTAGTGGGGCAGGAAATCAAACAAATGGTGTCTGATTTCACAGCAGAAACATGTAACTGTTATACAATATGACTGCTGTGTTCAAGTATTTTATCAACAAAGAAAACTTGAGACAACAGGAAGTTATATAACATCATTTTTCTAGATCAGGACGTATTATGGGAAGAACTACAGACAGTAGTTGGACTGAGAGCTCACTAATGTTTGCTCTAAAGTCAGCTCTTGATCCTTGTTTTGATTAAATGCTTATTTTCAAATCCAAAATTGATGAGTAATCTATGTCCCTAGCGAAACAGATCATCCCAAATACTCTCCTGCCAAACAAGAAATCCAAATTGCATTACAATGTGACCCAAATCAGATAAAAATTAAGCATAATTGAATGGAACCAAGAAATTCTCATCCAGATCAAATAAATGCTCTTACTTTAATAAAAAAAGTTCAGGGAAAAATAATGCATTGTTTTTCATGTACAAAGGCAATGGTACACATGCTACCTCAATAGATTTGTCCTTTGTGTCATGTTTCAGCACATATTGAAGTATCTGTGACTAATTATACCATATCTATGCTTTCTATGGTGTATCTGTGGTCACAGTGCACATTTACTAGGTAGGAATTCAGAATGCAGTCAATGCTAGTGAAAATACTAAACGAATTGACTCACATTGAAATAATGACCATCTTACCTTGCCCTAATAGAGAAATAATTCAGTGAAGTACAGGAAACAAGTTTAAGAGTGAAATCTCTATAGACACTGCAAAATGTCTGCACAAAATTCTTATGCTAACTTATTCTCTGTCTTCTAATCCTGCTTGACCGTACTCTTTCTTTCATACACACATAAAATCATACATAGATATATGTGAAAGTCCTTTTAGTTGTCAGATTAAAAAAAAAACTAATTCGATAGTTACAAATATAGTTAAAAATTACGGGACTTCCCCGGTGGTCCAGTGGTTAAAGAATCCACCTTGCAATACAGGAGACCCAGGTTCAATCCCTGTTCAGGGAACTAAGACCGCACATGCTTTGGAGCAACGAGGCCTACCCACCACAGCTAGAAAGATCAAGTGCTGCAGCTGCTGAAGCCTGCACATCCCACAGCCTGCGCCACAACTAGAGAGTCCAGCACCACAAGGAAAGATCCCACATGACGCAATGAAGATACTCCATGCTGCAACTAACACCTGATGCAACCAAATGAATAAATATTTCTAAAAAATCACTTCCTTATTGTACGCAAACGTGATTGTTTTCCTCCCAGATGCTCATGTCTTTCAATGCACTACCATCACCCTAGTAGCTAGGCCATCTCAGCACCCTTCTCGTCCGGCTATCGACACTTTCAGTCCTGCCAGTCTTCCTCACGTGCATCCTCCATTCCTTTTCTGATGGTGCAGCCCGTCTTTAAGACTTGACTTCAGCATCGTGTCACTGTGAAACCACATCCTGACTCTCTCCTGTATTTCTCATCTCTCTCTCTCATACTTCTTCCTCTCTACTCTGTAGAAACGATCTCTGTTAACACTCAGTTCTTAGTGCTGTATACCCCTATTTAAAAGTTTTAATTTTCTTCATTTTATACAGAAAAGAAAGTTTCAAATGCTGTGTCATGACTTTCACGATTTTCCACAGCCATCCCCAAAGTCAATCTCTCGTTTTATCTCACAACTAATCTTCCTTAAGTATACTGTACTTGAACTTTTGTACTTTCTGCTGACATGTTTGAATTTTGTTTTCTCCATGTTTTAGCACACATATTATTACTTTTGCCTTAAATTACCCTATCCTAGGGAATTCCCTAGAGGAACAGTGGTTAGGATTCAGCACTTTCTCTGCCATCACCTGAGTTCAATCCCTGGTCAGAGAACTAAGATCCCACAAGTCTCAAAGTGTGGCCAAAAATGGAGAAAAAAGAAAGAAAGAAAATTCCCTTATCCTCAATCTCTATAAAAAAAAATTCTACTCATTTGCCAAGAACCATCTTCAAATTTGCCCCTTCCATACAGTTCTTTGTACTTTCTTTAAAGCACTAATGACTCTTTCATAACAATTTCATTTACATCTCATATTCCATACTGAACTATAAACTATCTATAATAGAATTAGTTGGGGCATACATAAGAATGCAATTAATAGAGATTTTAAGTTTTTTGATACTTAGAATCAGGCTTTTAACATGATAGGCTCAATAATGTCTGTGAACCAAAATGAATTTTTGTAGGTATATTCCCATAAAGCCAGGGATGCAATCAAATTTCTAATGGGAGCTAAAATCACAGTATTACATAAGGGATTCATGGAATAAATTAATGTTCTGTGCATTTAGTCATGAAGGCTCAAGTTAGGGGGGATGGAGAGAACAAAGGATAGGTTACTAGAAGCTTCCTGATATTAGCAGTTACCATTTCTTGACACTGCCATTTCAACTCTAACGGGAGCCAAATAAGGCAGGGAGTTACTACTAATATCCCTTCCCGATGATAACACAGGATGAGGTAATAAAACTTGCCAAATCTTTTTTCTCTCCTTTGTTCCTAGAAGCTGATGTGGAGGAATATTTGGGGTTTAGGAGGAGGCAAACATTGGATTTCAGGGAATTATCACCAAAGAAGAAAAAGATAGCTCAAACTGCACCTGCTTCTCTGTCCATGCCACTCAATCTGGAGCATATTTCTAGACTCTGAAATGAAGTCCACTATACTTTGAGAATATTCACTCAAAGAAGATTCTACTCTCAAAGAATCAGCTGCAAGTTCTCTTCCTGAGTGATTCTGACTATCTGACTAACAGTCAACCCCAAGCATCTATACTTTTCTAATGTTCTTCATGATTTCAACTTCAGAGAATAAATAACAGTGTTAGTACTGTATCATGTAAACTGTCAGGAGATGCTGGCACACTGAAAATCTCACCAAAGTCACTTCTTTCATTCCTACATTTCCCTTCTGGCAAAAATGGCTGAGTTATGAATCCAAATACTATTATGAGTAGGTTTCTATGGCATACTGAGTCAGAAGCCACAGACCTTTGATCTAAAATATTCAAGCTGTTAAGTAAAACTATGCAACACACTATATCAGAGAAATCTTAAGCTTTTTATTTTGCACAGAAGCTAGCAGCTAGATAGATTTGAGGCTGTCAAAATCTCTCTCTTAATCAGTCAAACAGGAAAATAAAAAGGAAGTAAAAATGGAAAAAACACTACTTCTTCAGGTCAGATACATTTTTGTATCTGTAATTGAAACTATATCTAACCAACATTATTATCAAATTGTTTTTGCTGCATATAATACTTTGGTCACCTTGAACATAATGCAAAAGCTTTTCCTTATGAAAAATAAATATGTATCAAAACTCTATCAATACATAATTTTTAAGCTTTCCAACATGAAGTCTAACAGACTGATCAATAAAATATATTAGAAGCTCACCATTTTTTTTAATTACACGACTCTGCTGTTTCATTTGATCGTTTGGAACCCCAAAAATTTCTACAATCACTAAGGTATCAGCTTTGTTTTGATAACTGGGAGGCAACTGGATACCACTGATGAGCTGCACAAAAATAAGTAAGTTCAAGAATTCAGCAGAACAAACTGTATCACTGCTAACTTTCAAAATAAAATGTTTTCCAAAAATTATGATGAACTAAGTCAAGTCCCACCAAAAAACAACATAGAAAACAAGGCAAATCTTAAATTTTAGTCCTTTTTGAGTTAAATTTCAACTTAAGTATCAAAAGATGATTACCAAATTATTCCGTTTGACCCAGACGTGATTATAGTAGAATCCACATTCTCCAATATTTATGGTTGAACATATATTTTTATTCGAACAGCATTTGTTATGACTGTTGTAAAGCAATGTTTAAAAATATTATGACCCCCTTCTGCTATAAGACAGACTGAGCACTCCAATAACTTGAACTATTTTTAAATCTGTATAGTCTATAAACAGCAGAAAAAATGGAAACTATAAACATTACTTGAACTGTACGAAAAAGCACCACATAATTTTCTATGATAGCATTTTCTGACAATATAATTTATATGTTTGGATAAATTATCATGAATTTTCACCTTATCCATTGTTGTCTATATTATTATAAGTCACCTGGGTTTGAAAAATCAATTATTTCATATATACATATTTTAGGGATTGAATAGCAGAAAAATGTTTAACAAAGTAATTAACAATAATTTTATTTCACCTTCTATTATTCAAGCTAATTGTTGAACCACAGATTTATTTCACTTTAAGGAACAAAGGAAATGATGTTGTTAAAGTGCTGTACTCAATATGCCAGAAAATCTGGAAAGTTCAGCAGTGGCCACGGACTGGAAAAGGTCAGTTTTCATTCCAATCCCAAAGAAAGGCAATGCCAAAGAATGCTCAAATTACCACAAAACTGCACTCATTTCACACACTAGCAAAGTAATGTTCAAAACTCTCCAAACCAGGCTTCAACAGTAAGTGAACTGTGAACTTCTGGATGTTCAAGCTGGTTTTAGAAAAGGCAGAGGAACCAGAGATCAAATTGCCAACATCCGCTGGACCATGGAAAAAGCAAGAGAGTTCCAGAAAAACATCTATTTCTGCTTTATTGACTATGCCAAAGCCTTTGACTGTGTGGATCACAATAAACTGTGGAAAATTCTGAAAAGGATGGGAATATCAGACCACCTGACCTGCTTTTTGAGAAACCTATATGCAGGTCAGGAAGCAACAGTTAGAACTGGACATGGAACAACAGACTGGTTCCAAATACAGAAAGGAGTACGTCAAGGCTATATATTGTCACCTTGCTTATTTAACTTATATGCAGAGTACATCATGAGAAATGTTGGACTGGATGAAGCACAAGCTGGAATCAAGATTGCTGGGAGAAATATCAATAACCTCAGATATGCAGATGACACCACCCTTATGGCAGAAAGCGAAGAAGAACTAGACAGCCTCCTGATGAAAGTGAAAGAGGAGAGTGAAAAAGTTGGCTTAAAGCTCAGCACTCAGAAAACGAAGATCATGGCATCTGGTCCCATCACTTCATGGCAAATAGATGGGGAGACAGTGAAAACAGTGAGGGACTTTATTTTCTTGGGCTCCAAAATCACTGCAGATGGTGACTGCAGCCGTGAAATTAAAAGACGCTTGCTCCTTGGAAGAAAAGTTATGACCAACCTAGACAGTATATTCAAAAGCAGAGACATTACTTTGCCAAAAAAGGTCCATCTAGACAAAGCTATGGTTTTTCCAGAAGTCATGTATGGATGTGAGAGTTGGACTATAAAGAAAGCTGAGCTCCAAATAATTGATGCTTTTGAACTGTGGTGTTGGAGAAGACTCTTGAGAGTCCCTTGGACTGCAAGGAGATCCAACCAGTCCATCCTAAAGAAAATCAGTCCTGAATATTTATTGGAAGGACTGATGTTGAAGCTGAAACTCCAATACTTTGGCCACATGTTGCAAAGAACTGACTGATTGGAAAAGACCCTGATGCTGGGAAAGATTGAAGGTGGGAGGAAAAGGGGATGACAGAGGATGATATGGTTGAATGGCATCATCGAATCAATGGACATGAGTTTGAGTAAACTCTGGGCATTGGTGATGGACAGGGAGGCCTGGAATGCTGCAATCCATGGGGTTGCAAAGAATCGGACATGACAGCCACTGAACTGAACAGAAGGAATAAAGTCTAAATTAAAAAGAACAGCATTTGAAGTGTACTAATTTATAAAGTGTGAAAGGGAAAGTCACTCAGTCTTGTCCAACTCTTTGGGACCCCATGGACTATATGGTCCATGGAATTCTCTAGGCCAGAATACTGGAGTGGGTAGCCTTTCCCTTCTCCAGGCAATCTTCCCAACCCAGGGATCGAACCCAGGTCTCCCACATTGCAGGTGGATTCTTTACCAGCTGAGTCACAAGGCAAGCCCAAGAATACTGGAGTGGATAGCCTATCCCTTCTCCAGCTGACCTTCCCAAATCCAGAAATCAAAGCAGGGTCACCTGCATTGCCAGCAGATTCTTTACCAACTGCACTACCACGAATGTAGAAATTGAGACATGATTTCAATTTCTGAAGATTATAATAAATAGGAACAAATAAATAACTTTGAATAAAGGGAAAAATGAAAAAAAGAAAAAGAATTAGGGCATATCCAATAAAAGTTTATTAAAAAGAAAAAAGGAGGGAAGAGAAACGAAAAATGTGCCAATGTGTAATTTTTCCTTTCCTACCTCCACACATTATAGCACCCACTAGAAACCAGAGTGACTGCACAAATATTTAATGATCAGCATGGAATTGGCCCAGCAACCCACTGTAGTATTCTTGCTTGGAGAATTCCATGGACAGAGGAGCCTAGTGGGTTACAGTCCATGGGGTCCCAAAAAGTCACACACGACAACGACTGAACACCCATGCATCAGCTGACTATCAGCCCTCTGGGCAATATATCCTTTTTATTAGGGAGGTGTAACTCATGACAAAAAAAAAAAATTGCTAACTAAGTAATAATGATAATTGAATATGAGCACTGAAATAGAATTTAAGAGATTTATTGTTCGAATAATTTGTACACTTCGATTCACAAAGTCCCTTCAAGGGCCACTGCAGAGGATGGATGTCAAGCAGACGACACTTAGTGGTCAACCAGATAGCTCTTGCATTCATCTGGTGGTCTTACTCAGGAGACTTTAAACTTAGGAAATGATTGCATAGTTTTTATAAGCTTGAAAATAACCAATTTAATCCAAAGTTCTCTGTTTACAGATAACAAAGAGTAAACCAGTGAATGACTTTATCAAGGACCTAAGAAAAATAATAGCAAAACTGGCCCTTCTGATTCTCAAATCATGCTCTCCACAATTTGTGCAAATAATCACAAAGCTCCCTAGAACAATTAGAAGAGGGGAAGACCCACGTGGCTATGAGAGCAGCTTCCTAGGAAAATCATTAACCCTACCTCTTTCACATCATGTCACTTAAGCCCCTTTTGGAGTATAAATAGGTGGCATTTATAAACATCTGTGCATACCAGCTATCTTCCAGCTTCGCTTTTCCAAATTAGCCTACATGTACTAAGCAAATACTTTGTGTCAGTGACTGTGGATAAGGACTGAACAGAACATAGTCCTCATTTTTAAAGGACCCTCAGACAAGTCGGGGGAGAAAGACAAGCATAACAGTAAATAATTATAATTTGCAGTGTGGTAAGTGCCATAATGCATGCATGTATAGGGTTTTATGGGCTTCCCTGGTGGCTCAGTGGTCAAGAATCTGCCTGCCAGTGCAGGAGACGTGGGTTCGATTCCTTGGCCAGGAAGACCTCCCAGGAAAGGAAATGGCAAACCTTCTGCAATATTCTTTCCTGGGAAGACCCATGGAGAGAGGAGCCTGGTAGCTACAGTCCATGGAATTGCCAAAGAGTCGGACATGACTGAGCAACTAAACAACAACAACATAGGGTGTCATGGAAAAACAGAAGAAAACTTCGAAAGAAATGCAACTTCTTTTGCACAGGAAAAGGTTTCCAAAAAGAAGTGACTCTGAAAGTCTTGAAAACAGTGAGTCAGAATGCAACAGGCAGATGAAGAATGGAAGAGTAGTCCAGTCAAAGGAAACAGCATATGCAGTACCTAGAGGTGCCATTGAGGACCAAAAAAAAAAGAAGGCTTCCATATGGTTTCAAAATGGGTTAAAAGGCTGGGAGTGGTGAGAGATGAGGCTAGAGGAGTGGGACAAAGCCAGACTAAGAAAACAATCAGGAGACACAAATAAATATTAAGTAGACATGATCGGGTTACCCTCAGCAAAATCTCTCTTGTTGACTTGTAGAAGATGGGTCAGGATGACTGGGACAGGCTATCTAAAAACCCCTTAGGAAACCAAAGGAACAGAGGTGATGACAGGTTAACAAATTCCTTAAAAAAAAAAAGACAGCAGCAAATGACATCAGATCAAGGGAATGAATAAAAAAGACAATTAAAGTAAGATCTACAGAAGTTAGAGACTGATAAGACATGGGACGTGAAGGAGATGTGGCAGAGAAGAATAGCTCCCAATTTTATGGCCTGAGTCAACGGAATAAATGAATTTGACTCAATTCACTGAGATTTCAATAAAACAGAAGAGAGTTAAATAGGAAGGGATGTTCGGCTTTAATATTTTAAGTCTGACAGAACACTGGTAGGGATGCTAGATGGAAGCCTTTAGAGTCAAAAAATGAAGTCAGATTAGCAATGTGAGCATGTTTGTGGTTGAAACCACGAAAGTGTATAAAAGAATACAAAGAGAATGTTTAGTTTGAGATGAGGATTGAGAAAAAGCCTTTGGCAACATGAATATTTTAGGGGCACATAGGGGCTACCCTGGAGAAGAGAATGGCCACCCACTTGAGTATCCTTGCCTGGAGAATCCCATAGACAGAGGAGCCTGGCAGGCTCCAGTGCATGGGGTCCCAAAGAGTTAGATACGACTGAGCAACAAAGCATGCAAGGGCTTCCCAGGTGGCTCAATAGTAAAGAAAACACCTGTCAAATCAGGAGATGTGGGTGCAGTCTCTGGGTTGGGAAGATCCCCTGGAGAAGGTAATGGAAACCCACCCCAGTATTCTTGTCTGGGAAATCTCCATGGACAGAGAAGCCTGGTGGGCTACAGTCCATGGGGCTGCAAAACAGTTAGACATGATTTAGTAACTAAATAACAACAAAAGAGGAACCCACAAATGAAAGTGAGAAAGAATTGCTTGGAGGTAGATTGAAAAAGAAAAGAGAAAACACACAGAAGCACATCAGTGAGATTTGTGTGGATTAGGAAGGGGTCTGAAAAGGTGGCTGCTTCGTCCCAGCTATTCCCTAGAACAACTAGACATGTTCCTCTAATTAGAACAATGCAACTTTTTGGATTTTTTCATTCATGCAAAAAGGCAACAAAAAGATATGGCAAGATGCTGCAATACCATCCACCTATAATACCTGAAAAGATCAACAGAAATTTAAAAGGTAATAAGGCAATGTATGGCAAAACCAATACAGTATTGTAAAGTAAAATAAAGTAAAAATAAAATTTAAAAATAAATAAATAAAAGGTAATAAGGAAAATCAATGGAACTAAAAATATCAATGGGTACTACCTAGCTTATATCATAACTGAAAAAAAGGTAAAAGTAATCTTACCCTTATTGTAAGTGTGAGTGGATTACTGTCTATTAGTACTTTATGTGGATTAAACTTTGTTTTTTTATCTCTTAGGAAGCGTGGTTTTAAAACATATCCAGAACAACCATTATCCAAAAATTTCCCATTTTGAAGATCCATAGGGAGACCAGGGGTCTGGAAATTTAAGGCCACTATAAGGGAAAAGAGTATTTTGACCTTGTCAGGAAATGAGGGAATATCTAAAGAAACACAGTTAAACAATTGAGTGAAACCTAATGATGGATTATATATCTTTGAACATTTTAAGAGCAAGTGTTTACCAAATGACTCATGATGTTTACACATTTGTTGTTGCCATGTCTACATTAACAGATGAAGGTGAGTTTCAGAATTTAGTCTGTAAATTATTCTACAGCTTTTGAGTTAAAAAATCAAAATGGCACACAGCACAGATTACAAAATAGCAATGTACATGTCAGATAACATTCAGGAAATATGAGAATAAAGAAAATCACTACATTAAATGCTGGAAGGGTTGACACCAATGTATCATAAACTTTCAAGTCTAAAGGGGTACTGTTATCTCTTGAGAAAGAGAGGAACAGGCAGAGCGATAATTGTTGTTAAAATATACAGACAACATCATATAGCCTGGTAAACAGACACCAGTGGTATTCAGTACCACCATCTGCCCCCCACTGCCCACCCTACCATCCTGATCCTAATTGTTCCCTCTCTACAAACCTATTGGCCTTGCCACAGTTCAGTAACAGAAGAGTTAACACTTGGCACTTTCTAACTGGTTAGTCCCAGTGGCATACCAGTTGATCAGTTTGGAATAAGGAGGGTCTGACAAGGATAAATAACAGAGCACATTACTCATTTTTCAATATTGTGAGTTCAGAAGTGATTAAAGGACAAAAAGCACAGGTCACTTGATTTGAAGAGGCCCTTATCAAATCTTTCATGCAAAGCACCTGATCCTCACTGTCCTCTTATGTTCATTTTCAGTTTCTTTCTCCCCTTCCTACACTTCCCATGCAAACTCTTCATGAATTTAACTTCCATGTTAAATTCCCTTACCTAGATTTATCCTCGGAGAAGGCAATGGCACCCCACTCCAGTACTTTGCCTGGAAAATCCCATGGATGGAGGAGCCTGGTAGGCTGCAGTCCATGGGGTCGCTAAGAGTCGGACATGACTGAGCAACTTCACTTTCACTTTTCACTTTCACGCATTGGAGAAGGAAATGGCAACCCACTCCAGTGTTCTTGCCTGGAGAATCCCAGGGATGGGGGAGCCTGGTGGCTGCCGTCTATGGGGTCGCACAGGGTCTGACACGACTGAAGTAACTTAGCAGTAGCAGGTTTATCCTATGCAACCCATTTAAGAATAAACTCAACTCTTGAAGTCAATGATTCATCATTGCTTAACTCCAAAACTTCCAGGGTCAAAAATTTTTCAAAGGAAGCTCTTTTCCTTTGAAAATAAAACTGAATATTTTATTAGTTCACAAAATGAACTTATTTTGTCTTATTTTTGCAAAAAACAAACAAACAAACAAACAAAAAATAAACCCAAATCTCAGTATTCTATATAACATACCCATTTGACAACCTACATTCCAAAATTCTTGAGGATTAAAATTAGAAGAGTCAGCTCTTGTTGCTTTGGGATACACTCTGGTAATGAACTTCCTGGTGTGAAGAATAAATTCCCTGGCTGAAAAACAAATATATTAAAATATTGCAAAATATTTCAAATAAACTACTATGTCTATATATTTATTTAATTCTACAATTTTGATGTCTACTGTCTTGGCAAAAGTATTTGCAATTCATGAAAATCAAAATAAATTCATGCTTTTGTTTCATGGTATAATTCAACTGCTATTGAAAAGTTAATAATAATTTATTTTACAATTTTATGTAATCATTCACTTGAAGAAAGAAACAACTGAATAACATGCTTCTTTTTCTCACATCTAAGTTAATTTCACATTGACATAGAGCATATAAAATTCCAAAATAAAATGCCATCCATAATGGTAAATGGTGTAAATTAGCTTTGAATCTTAAGTGACTTAAATGGAATAAATAGAAATGTGTAAAAAATATATGTAGACACTTAAAGAATATGTATAGGAATTATAAAGAAACTGAAACAGACTGTGTGTATTTATGTGTTTGTCCCAGGTACAGAGTCTGCCTGCCAATGTAAGAGACTCTGGTTCAATCTTTACATCGGGAAGATCTCCTGGAGGAGGAAATGGCAACCCACTCTAGTGTTCTTGCCTGGGAAACCCCATGGACAGAGGAGGTCATGGGGTCCCATGATGTCACAAAGAGCCAGACACGACTTAGTGACTAAACAAAAATCACCATTGGATACCCCTCAAATTTTTTACCACAGATTTCATATTTCTCCAATGTTTTTACTCTTTCACTATATAGATCCTCTTCCCACATCTATTTCAGCTAATATGGTGAGAGTCATAGAAGAAATGGTTATTGCCTACACCCACTCTATTTGCTAGTCAAGTTTGAGCAGAATCATTGCCACTCTCATCCTAAATGCTATTCTTTTCATAAATGCATGGTCAGATAAAAAATTAGTTACTGGAGTTAATAGTGATCATAGTTAATTTAATTAACTCATTTCTAGAGGCTATACTCTTCTTGAGGAAAAATTCATTTTGAAGCTACTCATGTATAAATGTGTTTTTTGTGTCCAACTGTTACGATTCCTTATCTAGTCCTATATTAGATGTCTACCTTTCGATAAGACATGGACTCTTCAGGTCTTAAATTTTTTCATCTACAAATTGATAAACATGAATGATCACTAAATATCCTTAATCTGATTTTGTTACTCCTGAGACTTAGAAATTAAACATGCTATGTTTTCACAAATGCAATTTATGTTTATTTTAGATAAATAAGAAAATAAAATAGAAAATATAAGAAAACAACATATAATCTCATCGCTCTATTAATAACTGTGATAACCTCTTGGTATACATATTTCCATTATTCTGACATGGGTATATACTTATACTTCAATTGAATCATATTGTTAACTCTCTTTTATAAACTTCCATTTTTGACTTACTAACATGAAAGCCATTCCATTTCAATAACATTCACCTATGACATTATTTTAAATTAATGAAAAGCATTCATATATATATGAAAACTTGTTTCTGATTTTTCCTTATAATAAAATTAATGATGTTTATTATATCTTAAGAATGATGGACCTCCTTGTAGTACATCTTTCGGAGAAGGCAATGGCACCCCACTCCAGTACTCTTGCCTGGAAAATCCCATGGATGGAGGAGCCTGGTAGGCTGCCGTCTATGGGGTGGCACAGAGTCAGACACGACTGAGCGACTTCACTTTCACTTTTCACTTTCATGCATTGGAGAAGGAAATGGCAACCCACTCCAGTGTTCTTGCCTGGAGAATCCCAGGGACGGGGGAGCCTGGTGGGCTGCCATCTATGGGGTCACACAGAGTCGGACACGACTGAAGTGACTTAGCAGTAGCAGCAGTAGTACATCTTTGACCAATCATTACTTATATACTAGAGCCAAGCATCTTAGAATGCGAACTCAAGTGGGCCTTAGGAAGCATCAAACAAAGCTAGTGGAGGTGATGGAATTCCAGTTGAGCTATTTCAAATCCTAAATGATGATGCTGTGAAAGTGCTGCACTCAATATGCCAGCAAATTTGGAAAACTCAGCAGTGGCCATAGGACTGGAAAAGGTCAGTTTTCATTCCAATCCCAAAGAAAGGCAATGCCAAAGATTGCTCAAACTACCATACAATTGCACTCATCTCATACACTAGCAAAGTAATGCTCAAAACTCTCCAAGCCAGGCTTCAACAGTATGTGAACCATGAAATTCTGGATGTTCAAGCTGGATTTAGAAAAGGCAGAGAAACTAAAGATCAAATTGCCAACATCCACTGGATCTTCGAAAAATCAAGAGAGTTCCAGAAAAACATCTACTTCTGCTTTATTGACTACACTGGAGCCTCTGCCTGTCTGGATCACAACACTGTGGAAAATTTTGAAAGAGATGGGAATACCAGACCACCTTATCTGTCTCCTGAGAAATCTGTATGCAGGTCAAGAAGCAACAGTTAGAGCCAGACATAGAACAACAGACTGATTACAAACTGGGAAAGGAGTAGGTCAAGGCTGTCATCCTGCTTTTTTTTTTAATTTAAATTTCTTTATTTTAATTAGAGGCTAATTACTTTACAATATTGTATTGGTTTTGACATACATCAACATGAATCCACCATGGGTGTACACATGTTCCCCATCCGGAACCCCCTTCCCACATCCCTCCCCGTACCATCCCTCTGGGTCAGGTTACTGATATTTCTCCCAGCAATCTTGATTCCAGCTTGTGCTTCATCCAGTCCAGCATTTCTCATGATATACTCTGCATATAAGTTAAATAAGCATCCTGCTTATTGCCGGGAGAAATATCAATAACCTCAGATATGCAGATGACACCACCCTTATGGCACAAAGCGAAGAAGAACTAAAGAGCCTCTTGATGAAAGTGAAAGAAGAGAGTGAAAAAGCTGGCTTAAAACTCAACATTCAGAAAACGAAGGTCATGGCATCTCGTCCCATCACTTCATGGGAAATAGATGGGGAAACAGTGGAAACAGTGTCAGACTTTATTTTGGGGGGCTCCCAAATCACTGCAGATGGTGACTGCAGCCATGAAATTAAAAGACGCTTGCTCCTTGGAAGAAAAGCTATGACCAACCTAGATAGCATATTCAAAAGCAGAGACATTACTTTGCCAACAAAGTCCGTCTAGACAAAGCTATGGTTTTTCCAGTAGTCATGTATGGATGTGAGAGTTGGACTGTGAAGAAGGCTGAGCGCCGAAGAATTGATGCTTTTGAACTGTGGTGTTGGAGAAGACTCTTGAGAGTCCCTTGGACTGCAAGGAGATCCAACCAGTCAATCCTTAAGTAAATCAACTCTGAATATTCATTGGAAGGACTGATACTGAAGCTAAAACTCTAATATTTTGGCCACCTGATGTGAAGAACTGACTCATTGGAAAAGACCCTGATGCAGGAAAAGACTGAAGGCAGGAGGAGAAGGGGACAACAGAGGATGAGATGGTTGGTTGGCATCACCAACTTGATGAATATGAGTTTGAGCAAGCTCCGGGAGTTGGTGATGGATAGGGAGGCCTGGCATGCTGCAGTCCAGGGCGTCACAAAGAGTCGGACAGGACTGAACGACTATACTGAACTGAACTGAACTGACTTTTGGTTCAAGAAAAGTGCTCTATATTCTTTCCAAAGAAATGGTGATGCTACGTTTTATGACTCTACTCAGTCCCTTTTCAAATACTGATCTAGTGTTTAATATGATGAGAATGAGAGAATTATAACCACTTTTGGCCCAGAAGTCCCAACTGCATGAACAACAACAAAAACCATCCTATAGTTTGAAATCATGGACTCTAGCAAAGTAGGTCAAATTCAAACTCCATTCACAATATTTCACAGTAAAAATATACTTTATATCACAATCCAACACATACACACACACACACATTTTATAAAGTAATACTATGTTTCCTGTATACAATATACTCTTCTATATTCTATTATTTAGTTCTATTCCATTCCATTTTATTATATTCCATTTCATTCTATTCTATTCTTTTAACTGCCATATAGAGCTACTGAATAGATTTTTGGTCACAAGCCTCAGTTTACAACAAAAACTGACAAGCCCTAAAATATCCAGCATGTTTCTAACAGGCATTTTGAGGAGAGGAGTTAAAACATGCCTCAAAACCCTAAAGCACCGATGGCCAGCCCAATGAGGTAAACCACCATATATATTAGAATCTGCATTTCCGAACAGTCAGGAGCTTTTCTCCAGTTTTCTTTTGCAGGTTTGGAGGTGCTGATTTTTCTGCTTCTACATAAGATAGTAGATTGCAGTTTTTAAAAAGAATATGGCAAGTCACCTTATTCTCATTGACTGTGGCTGCCTCAAAATGTGCCTCAGTGACAACCTGATTATTTTGGATTAAAGTTAAGCAATGGCCAGTGCAAGAGGGACACTTTCCCTCTTTTTCTCTTTCAAAACAGTAAATAAATCTCTCATGTGAAAGGTACACTCCCTGTATCTGAAGGTAGGACATCCTTTCCACCAATGATAGGGAATTCAGAGCTGAGAAGCCTATAAAAATAAACCTAGTGCCATATTTAATTACTACCCCAAGCTCAAACTGTTTATATTTTTCACTAATTTCCTGTAAGTTTCTCACACATTTGTTTCTTTGTCTGGAAAGCATAAAAGCTGCCAACTCTGGTCACTTCTTAGGGTCTCATTTCTCTGAATTAAATTTTGTTTCTTTTTCTCCTGTCAATATGTCTGGCATCAATTTTATTACTAGTCCAGTCACAAGAACTCGAGAGGAGTAAGAGAGAAAAGATTTCCCCTACCAACAGACCATTCCTGTTTAAGTTGATAACAGTTATTTAGTCACTAAGTCATGTCCGATTCTTTTGTGACCCCATGGACTGTAGCCACCAGGCTCCTCTGTCCATGGGATTTTCCAGGAAAGAACTGGAGTGGGTTGCCATTTTCTTCTCTAGGGAATTTTCCTGACCCAGGGATTGAACCTGAGTCTCCTGGTTTGGCAGCTGTATTCTTTACCATTGAGCCACCAAGGAAGCTCCAAGTTGATGATGTTTCCCACTGTGTAAGTCTGAGAACAAGGCAGAGTCTGCATCCCATTCTTTTTCCCAGGCCTAAGAGTTGTATCTCGGGCTGTACCACATAGAGTAACGCACCTCAGATTTAGAGTCTGGAGACAATGAAAACAAGATTCAGAGACAAATGGCTCCTCTGTAGGTGCACAGCTGGCAGCCTGGTCTGGGTACAATTTTTACCTTCTTCTTCACTTTAAAGATGCAGCTTCCAGTCTATTTATCTCTACCTCATAGAAGCCCACTTCTGCTAGTGGTAAAGAATCCTACCAACACAGGAGACACAAGAGACACGGGTTTGATCCCTGGGTTGGGAAGATCCCATGGAGTAGGATCCCACTCCAGTATTCTTGGCTGTAAAATTCCATGGAAAGAGGAGCCTGGTAGGCTACAGTCGCAAACAGTCAGACACAACTGAATGACTAGGTATTCATTCATTCATAGATGTCCACAAAGTTCACCTGGCTTCAATTTCACTGCCATAAGCCAATCAATCCTAAGGGAAATCAACCCTGAATACTCGCTGGAAAGACTGATGCTGACGCTGAAGCTTCAGTATTTTGGTCATCTGACGTGAACAGCTGACTCATTGGAAAAGCCCCTGTTGCTGGGAAAGATTGAGGGCAGGAGGAGAAGAGGGCATCAGAGGATGAGATGGCTGGATGGCATCACCGATGCAGAGGGCGTGAATTTGGGCAAACTTCGGGAGATGGTAAGGGATAGGGAGGCCTGGCATGCTGCAGTCCATGGGGTCTCAAAAGAGCCCGACACAAATGGGTGACTGAACAACAAGCCTTTATCATCTTCAGCCAGCATCACTCTTACGCTGCTAACAGAGGCATCGTTCAGAAACATACAAGGGATCATGTAACTCCTGAGACTTCAATCTTCTGCTCACTTACGAAGTTCAAGTTCCTTGTAATTTAGCTTTGCCTACCTCTGCAACCTTGTCACTCTCTACTCTCTCATATAAGCTGCTCACCACAGCCCCTCCCAACAAAGTGTCCACACTGGACATTCTCAAGCAAGCTTCCATGACTTAGAGAAGTAAATTAATGGTTTAGTTCTGTGAAATAAAATGTAAAGTGACCTGAGGCACATAACCTTTCTTAAAATCTGTTAAATATGTTGAAATTGTATTAAAACATAGTTTTATGAACATTGTTGACCAATTTTGACATCTTAAAAGTGAATATAACTTGTTTAAACACTTCCTCTATTTGAATTATAAGAATTTACCTGCCAACTTTGTAAGTTTTCGGGCTTGGGACTCCCCAATAGAGTTGCTTTCATTAAATTGTTGATATAGATTAGAATGATGAAAACTTTTGAACTTCTCAACTTTAGTATAAATAACAAGATCAGATAGGGCCATAGATATTTTTATCTTTGTGATGCAAACAAAAAAAAATAACAATTTCACAATTTTGCACTAATCATTTGAAAAATTCTTTTTCTAATAAAGAAAATATGCTTTCAAATCAATGATTTTAGTTTTTTTATAAGATTATATCCTCAAAAACTATTTGGATTTGGTCAATGTAAATATGTTCAATGATAATAGCATTTGATGTTACTTACCAGGCAATCTAAACCTAAAATCCAAATTCATGCAGTAAGTACTGAAGATGGCAATTACTTCTATTTCCTTTTCCCAAAGGTCTTAGTTTAGTCTCACGAATTTTACAAGTTCAGGAATTTTAGACTATTTCCAATGTGATCCAACATTTTGGAATAACTTCTGCTGTATTGCACACTATTGTACACTTTTCCAGCCCAGGATCTATATTCTCTGCCCTTCTGTTCAGTTCAGTTCAGTTGCTCAGTCGTGTCCGATTCTTTGTGACCCCATGAATCGCAGCACGCCAGGCCTCCCTGTCCATCACCAGCTCCCGGAGTTCAGACTTGCGTCTATCCAGTCAGTCATGCCATCCAGCCATCTCATCCTCGGTCGTCCCCTTCTCCTCCTGCCCCCAATCCCTCCCAGCATCAGAGTCTTTTCCAATGAGTCAACTCTTCGCATAAGGTGGCCAAAGTACTGGAGTTTCAGCTTCAACATCATTCCTTCCAAAGAAATTCCAGGGCTGATCTCTTTCACAATGGATTGGTTGGATCTCCTTGCAGTCCAAGGGACTCTCAAGAGTCTTCTCCAATACCACAGTTCAAAAGCATCAATTCTTCGACGCTCAGCCTTCTTCACAGTCCAACTCTCAAACCCATACATGACCACAGGAAAAACCGTAGCCTTGACTAGACGAACCTTAGTCGGCAAAGTAATGTCTCTGCTTTTGAATGTGCTATCTAGGTTGGTCATAACTTTCTTTCCAAAGAGTAAGCGTCTTCTAATTTCATGTCTGCACTTCTGTTAGCCTCTTCCAAAATGTGTGTGTGTGTGTGTGTGTGTGTGTGTTTTCAGGAAAACATTGCCAGCAATGCTCAATCCATGTGCTTAAGTGTCGATCATGTGGAGTGGGCGTGGCTAAGCAGAGTACATTCCCCTGGCAACAGTAACCAACCTAGGCATGTGTGCATGCTTGGATCACAGCAGCTTGCTGTGATCCAAAAGGAGTCAGCTTGGGCAGCTGAATGAAAGATAGGACTTTCAGATTTGAATCTGAAAGCATGTAAAACTGAAGCTTTGCAAAGGCTTGCACCCATATTAGGAAAGTGGGGCCAAACTTGGCATAAAGAAAATTCTGTGGACTTTGCTTAATACACTTTAACCAATCATTCCTGAAATTAGATTCCCTTTCCTGAATGTTTCATTTCTATGGACCAGCTGAATTAATTCATATTTTACTTAAACCAGCTGAATTAGTTTTGTATTGCTTGCAACCTTGTATACCTTCCTTTGTCATGCTAAGTTGTATACTTAAAATACTGTATAATATAAACAGTGATTTTCTTGTCTCTGACAGCTCTCTTTCAGGGCAGAGACATTATCTTTTGTACACTGCACAACATCTAATATATAAGAAGGCCTAATATTTGGTGGCTGTAGAGAAAAAGAATTTATGAACAGCTAACACGGGGAAAGAGATAACAACTTCTAAAATTTCTTTTCCACTGCTAATTTTTCCCAAATAAATTTTAAATGATAAACTACAGTGATTACAAGTAGGAAAAAGATGTTTTCCTCCAAAAAGTTAAAAAATTCTCAATTAACAAAAAAATAAAACAACTTTTCAATCACTTGTAAGATTTTCACAAAATGTTGCCTCACCTTCTTTTTCCTGAAGAGTGGGATTCTACCCACCCGTTTCGACTGTTCTTCCTTTGCCAAATCATCTTGAAAATCACCCACTGGTTCTGGTTCTTGGGCACCACTTCCATCCTCCTCTTGTTCTATCTCCTCCTCTTCTTCAAATTCCTCTACCTGCCCATGCTTATCAGAACCTTTCCTTTCAAGGGTTTCATGTAAGGTTCCTATTTTCTTGTTTCTAACTAATATTTTGAATTTTAATGCCTACAAAAACAATTTGAAAGAGATACAATTATACATATACAGGTAAATTTGCACTTGTCATGGTCATTGAAAAGTCTTTCATCATATTTTCAATTTGCCCACAGTAGTAATATATGTAGCTCTTTTTTCCATAGTCCTAAAAACCTAATAGAAACCCAGGTAGCTGGTTGCTCAGCTACCTGGTGGCTCAGAGGTAAAGAATCTTCCTGAAATGCAGGAGACCTGGGTTTGAACCCTGGTTCAGGCAGATTCCCTGCAGAAGGGAATGGCTATCCACTCCAGTATTCTTGCCTGGAGAATCCCATGGACAGAGGAGCCTGGCAGGCTACAGTCCATAGGGTTGCAAAGAGTCAGACATGACTGAGCAACTAACACTACGCTAGACTATCCTTTTTATCAAAATATATTCACCTAAATACTCACGGGCTATTTCCTAGGAACATGGCAAAGATACACCACTATAATTAAAACTAAGCATTTTTCATTGATCTCTAGCTTAGTTTCACTGGCCAATATAACAGCAGCAGGCTGTTTCTTAGCCTGAGCTTCTCAGACAAAATATTACCTCTGGTGAAGGCAGTCTGTCTGAAAAATTATCAAGCGTATATGACAGCAGGGCATCCCCAAAAGTAGCGAGCAGAGCGTCGGCCATCACTTCTTGTTGGGAAGGGGAGCAGTGATTTTCTAAAGAAAGCACCACTGGGTACTCAGACGCCTAAAAAATTAACCATTACCGCAGTTAATCATCAAAACTCCACAGTAACTTCAATGCAATTAATAGAAGTACTTAATTGATTTTAAAACTAACTTCTCATGTTTGGTACCTTAGCAAAATAATTACCTATTCTTTAAGCTGAAAATACTTTGAGTCTGACAAAACAGGGAACATTAAATCTGTATATAAAGGTGAATTAGTCCTAGTTGTACTCAAAATATAGTGAAAAAAACTGAAACTCCCAACAGTTTAAATAAATTTGTTAAAACTCCCAATTTTTTAAGATAAATTATAGCATATTCATATAAAGGAATGATAAAGATCTGTCACAAAGGAAGTAGAGTTATACATACTGCTATAGAAATCGGTGTCTATGATCTAGTCTTCTGAAGAAAAACAAGTTGCCAAAAAGGAAGATTCTACATTTTTACTTTACAAAGTATATATATATTTATATATACTATGTATATATGTTTTGATATTTTTAGGAAAAACTTTAACACTGATATGTTAGAGAAAATGTTAATTTTCTACTTTTTCCTATTTTAAATTCGATATCAAAATTCACTGCATTATAATTAGAAACAAAGATAAAGATATTTCCAGGTTTTACATAAGAAAGAATATCTAGTAAGTAAAAGTGACTTTGTATGTGTGTGTGTGTGTCTGTGTGCATGCTAAGTCACTTCAGTCACGTCTATTCATTGTGATCCTGTGGACTGTAGCCCACCAGGCTCCTCTGTCCATGGGAATCTCTAGGCAAGATTACTGGAGTGGGTTAAAAGTGACTCTATAAAGGTATTTTCCACCACTGTAACTTTGAAATTTGTCACAAAATAGTGAATATCACTCATTTGGAGATCTTATTCAAAATTATTTTCTTTCTTTCCACATATAATTTTCAGGGCACATTTGCCAATTTACAGTAACAAGAAAAGGAATTGCGAGGTCTGCTGAATTATTACAGACCTTTGATATATATGTCATATGTCATATTGCATATAACATACCACATTAAGTCTGAGTCTATTAATTTCTTATGGCTGCTGTAACAAATTACCATAAATTAGGTGGCATGAAACAACAGATATTTATCTTTTCATAATTGTGGAGGCCGAGATTCTGAAATCAGTTTCACAGGCTAAAATTAAGATGTCGGCAGGTTCTAGGGGAGACCTGGTCCCTGCCTCTTCCAGCTTCTGGTGGTGGCCAACATTTCTTGGCTTGTGGTCATATCACTCCAGTGCTTGCCCCTCATCTTCGCATTGCCTTTGTGTGTCAAATCTCCCTCTGCCTCCCATGAATAAGGATATGATATTGGCATTTAGGACCCATCCAGATAATTCAGGGCGGTGTCTCAATGGTGTTAAGATTCTTAACTTATCACATCTGCAAAGATCCTTTTAACAAATAAAATAACATTTACAGGTTCCAGGAATTAGAATCTAGTATCTTTGGGGCTCTTATTCAGCCTACAAAATGATCTTCTTGTAAATACCCACATATATTTATAGGGCTTCCCTGGTGGCTCAGACAGTAAAGAATCTGCCTTTGGAGACCTAAGTTCAATCCCTGGGTCAGGAAGGTTCCCTGGAGAAAGGAATGGCAACTCATTCCAGTATTTTTGCCTGGAGAATTCCTTGGACAGAGGAGCCTGCTGGGCTACAGTCCATGGGGTCACAAAGAGTTGGATACAACTGAAAAACTAATACTTTCATTTTCATTTATACATATATAAACTTAAGTCAGGAGAAGAGTGTAAATTTTTTTCCCCAAATATAATAAGTGATTTTGAGTTTAGGCAAAGTGAAGGCCTAGCAAATGGATTTCTCAATTAGGCCCTGACTTCACTCACTGGCGGAGAAGGCAATGGCACCCCACTCCAGTACTCTTGCCTGGAAAATCCTATGGACGGAGGAGTCTGGTAGGCTGCAGTCCATGGGATCACTAAGAGTAGGATACGACTGAGTGACTTCACTTTCACTTTTCACTTTCATGCATTGGAGAAGGAAATGGCAACCCACTCCAGTGTTTTTGCCTGGGAAGAGGTCATTGTCTTCTGTGGTCTTTGCTCCATCCTCTGGGAAGATCATCTTGTGTTTATCCTCCTTGGCCATATCTGAAGTATGAACTGAGGAGCTGGCTTTTCTTAAAGCCAAACAACTTTTGCAGCTTGCTTTCTGACTAAGGGTGGTTTTAAGGTTCCTCTAACAAGTCAGACTTATCTTTTGTTTTTAGTAATCTAATGCCCTCAAAAACTACAATTTCATATATGCTTGTTTCTAGTAAGTCACATGTGCTGGTACCTATACTCAAAGTTCTTTCTGGGCAATAAATATCAAGTGTATTTTATTTCATCGCTCTCTTATCCCCAAATTAAAGGCAACTATGTTGAGTAGAAAGTCTAAACTTCAGTCTAATCTTTGCTGCAAAATTGTGTCACTGTGTCCAACTGAGAAGTTTCATTGAGTCTGTTCAAAGCCTTTTTTTTTTTTTTTCATTCCATCACGTACTCTTTGGAGTCTTAGAAGTTGTAGATGTCTGTCCATCCTTGCAAGGCCTTTGAATTTTCAGACTGTCTCTATTTCCTTTTATTCCCTCAGTTATATACCCTGAATGAAGTGGGAGAGTTTGGTACAAAAATATTTGGGAAAAGTATTTCAGATGAAGGGAATAGCAAGTGCAAAGGCTTTGAGATGGGTCTGAAAAGAGGTAAGGAGGCCAAAATGGCCACATGAACAAGGGAGAGAGGAGGAGAAGACGTCAGGGAGGCAATGGTAAACAGGTCATGTAGGGCCTTGGGAGGCATGGTACAGACTTTAACTTTTATTTTGAGTGGAATTAAAGAGTTTGAAAAGGGGAATGCCATGAATGGACTTATCAAAAAGTCACTCTGCTACATTAAGATGAAACTGCAGAAGAGGAGGGAGAGAAGCAGAGACCCTGGATAAGAAGCCAGGGTCTATTGCAATAATGCAGTAATGCAAGTCAGAGGTGATGGTGGCTGACCAGGAGAGTGACAGTGAGAATGCGGGAAAGGGATTAAATTCAGTGCATATTTGGAAAGTAAAGCCAGGAGGATTTGCTGAAGAATATATAGAGGATTTAGAGAAAAAGAAGGGAACATTAAAGTGGACAATAATAATTTAGGCCAATCACAGTTGTCATTAACTGAGATGGAAAAGACCATAGGAAAAGTGGGACTAGGAAAAAGAGGGATATGATCTGGACTCAAGCTGAAACATGTTAACTGTAGCTATTAAACATGCAAGTGGAAATGTCAAATAGGAAGTTGTCTACACTGGTGTAAAATTCAAAGAAGTTTGGATAAATTTAAACATCAGAAATTAGATGTTTAAGAGAATCAATGCCATATATTAAGGTTTTATATTATGATAAATTTTAAAATATTTTATGAATATTTAGTATTTTATACTCTAATGAATAATGGAACAATTAATCTAAGCATGTGATTTTAAGTTAGGCTTCTGTTTACAGATAATAAATTGACCAAGCTAGGAGAACTTTAGGTTTTTCAACTTTGTAAGTTTAATTTATTAAATAGACATTAAGTATTTAGATTTTGTTAAATCCCTTCAATTACACTACAATTGAAGTACTTAAGAAAGAAATCAAATATACTAAGTTTAAAAACACAGTTTAAAATGTCTGCAGGTGCTCAATTAACCATGCTTGTCAATGGGATCAAAGTATTTTTCAAAATTCAGTAACTATTAAAACCTGCTCAATTTACAGATGAGTATTTTTAAACTGAATTAGAAGCTTTAGAAAGAAAGAATTAGATCTTTGAATCTTCAACTTAATACATTTAATAATTTTTAAATCCAAAGTAAACTTTTAAACATTCTTTTCTGTATAAATAACTGCCATCATAGTATAAAATATGCCAAAAGTTGAGGTAATACATTTTTGACATTTGTGTCTTGAAAGTAAAATATCTGAATGTTGGTAAAATATTTACTATTAAATAGAACAGTATTTCTCAAACTTTTTGGCCATAACTCATGGTAAGAAATACGATTTACATTAAGACACAATACACACACATGCATACATATACACACATATAATATAATTACATAATTAAACAAAAAGTTCCTTGAAACTACATGTACCTTCCTACCTGAGATCTGTTTTAATGAATCTACCTTTAATGATATATACTCCCTGGAGAAGGAAATGGTAACCCACTCCAGTATTCTTGCCTGGAAAATCCCACTGACAGAGGAGGCTGATGGGCATACAGCCCATGGGGTCACAAAGAGTCGGATATGACTGAGCATACACGCATAATGATACATACTACATGGATTTTGCTGCCAATTAATGGATCATAAGCGACAGTTGAAATGTCACTGATCTAAACTAAGGCCAAGCATTGTAGGATTTTGAAACAAATTATCTTATGTTTAAATAACTGTGACTTAACAAAGGCATGTACATACTACGAATGCATATTTGTGTATCGCTTGGATAACAGTTTTGAACAGAAGCTTGCTGGTGAATGTATAGCCATGGTATACAACAGGTTCATTTTGTGATCCATCCCAGCAGTCAATTTCCAGACAGCGGCATCCTTTCACAAGGGCACTAGCAAAATTTAAACAAAATAAAATTATCACTCCTGGATTATAGGTTAAACCTTTAACCATATTCCATGGACTATACAGTCCATGGGGTCGCAAAGAGTCGGACACAACTGAGTGACTTTCACTTTCACTTTTAACCATATACTACCTGGGTTTTATTGCCTACTAGTAGATCAAAACCCTCTGTGGTTTTATAGAAAAAAAATTTTTTTCATGGAGGACAACCTTAAAAATATTGCTTCTTGCTAAAATTTCTAGATAGGTTTAATTCTATCCATGATCAAGCCAACCTTTTGCTTATTTTAACTACATGGTTTGGTCCCCAGCAAAAAATGAGGGGATTGCACTGTGTCATGCCAAACCCTTTACTCAGAAGCTTGTAAGAGAAAGCTCTCTTTCAGTGGATATGGAGGCCACTTTTCACTATCTCACACTGAGTGAAATGATTGAATAATGAAACATGGGAATGAGTCGTGAAAATTTTTTCACTCAATAAAGAAATTCTCCACTTAAATAAATCTAAGGGGGGTTTCATGAATTAAAATCTTTAGCACAGTTAATATTGGTTTTTCTCTTTTAAAGAGGAGGAAACTAAAAAAATAAATAAATAAATAAATAAAATAAAGAGGAGGAAACTGAGACATAAAAAATGTTATACTCATCAGGTAAGTAACAAATGAGGGACTGGGAGGAAAGATCAACACCAGAAACTTAAATATTAATAGATAAACATCACTCTACACCACCTCTCCCAAGCAGAGATATTTTGAAAGACTTTTATCAAACTGTATCCCTCATAGGTGGGTAAGGAAATAGAGTACGAAATATAATTAAACTTAACTTTAAATGTTCACAAGGGTAGAACATTTTCTCAGAATTCAAAATTAAATTTCTGTATTTCTAAATCAACCTGTTGAAAAGGTGTATTTTCTCTCAAAAAAATATAATGAGGTATGAATAGAAATTTCCATAGAGCTATGAATGGGCTTATCTTTATAGGATTTTAAGTGGGTATATTTCTGAATTTGTGGATTTATGTATTTACTTAGATTTTAAATTATAGAAGCAATATTAATTTGTAAGTTTGATGTTATCATGGGATTATAAGATATCTTTTCTATGATTTTTCCTAAGTAATATCACCCAATCACATAGCTTTGAATGGCATCTATATGCCAAGGGCTTCCAAGCTTATTTTTCCAACCTGGATGCTTCTTCTAAACCCCAGACACATATACCCAACTGACTATCTAGCCTAGCCCTTTGATAACTAATTGATATCTCAAACTGAACATGGACATCACGGAACTTTTGCTTTTGAATCACACCCTACAATGTCTTCATCATCTCTGCAATAATTTCATCACATTCTAGGTTATCAGGGCCCAAATCCTGATACTCCCTGTCCCTCATACTTCTCTTCAAATTGCCTGGTAAATCACCTTGTTGGCTCTGTTTCCCTAAAATATTTCAAACTCAATCATGTGTCTCAACTGCTGCCTCATGAATTAACCATCTAGATCACCATCATCCCTGGACTCCTACAATATCTTCCCAAAGCATCTTCTACCTCCACTCTTTCACCATCAGTCCTTTCTCCACAGTAAAGAGTAAATTAAATTACGACATTTCCCTAAGGAAAACCCCTCCAGTGACTTCCCCTTGCAACCAGATTAAATCCATTCTCCCTTCCATGGTCTCCAAGACTCTCATAAACTTGTCTATTTCCTCTAATTCACCTCTCTCCCTTCTCCATTCACTCATTTATACCCACACTTGCTGTCTTTCTCTCTTGTAAACATGCCAAGCATTATTACTTCTTCCCTTCTTACTAGATCTTCTTCTTCTTCTTTATTATCACTCAGACCACAGCTATACTCTCTTGAGAAACCTTTCCAGAACCTTCAATTAAAGGAGCATCCGTTACCCCACAATTACCTTCTGTCACATTACCTTAGTTCATATGACTCAGTCCCTGGAAATACTGGTTTCCCGCTTTATTATCTGTCTATTCTCATGAACAAATGAGTGTTCAGTTCAGTTCAGTCGCTCAGTCGTGTCCGACTCTTTGCGAGTCGCAGCACGCCAGGCCTCCCTGTTCATCACCATCTCCCAGAGTTCACTCAGACTCACGTCCATCGAGTCAGTGATGCCATCCAGCCATCTCATCCTCGGTCGTCCCCTTCTCCTCCTGCCCCCAATCCCTCCCAGCATCAGAGTTTTTTCCAATGAGTCAACTCTTCGCATGAGGTGGCCAAAGTCCTGGAGTTTCAGCTTTAGCATCATTCCTTCCAAAGAAATCCCAGGGCTGATCTCCTTCAGAATGGACTGGTTGGATCTCCTTGCAGTCCAAGGGACTCTCAAGAGTCTTCTCCAGCACTACAGTTCAAAAACGTCAATTCTTCAGTGCTCAGCCTTCTTCATAGTCCAGCTCTCACATCCATACATGACCGCAGGAAAAACCATAGCCTTGACTAGATGGACCTTAGTCGGCAAAGTAATGTCTCTGCTTTTGAATATGCTATCTAGGTTGGTCATAACTTTTCTTCCAAGGAGTAAGCGTCTTTTGATTTCATGGCTGCAGTCACCATCTGCAGTGATTTTGGAGCCCAAAAACATAAAGTCTGACACCGTTTCCACTGTTTCCCCATCTATTTCCCATGAAGTGATGGGACCAGATGCCACGATCTTCGTTTTCTGAATGTTGAGGTTTAGGCCAACTTTTTCACTCTCCACTTTCACTTTCATCAAGAGGCTTTTTAGCTCCTCTTCACTTTCTGCCATAAGGGTGGTGTCATCTGCGTATCTCAGGTTATTGATATTTCTCCCGGCAATCTTGATTCCAGCTTGTGTTTCTTCCAGTCCAGCGTTTCTCATGATGTACTCTGCATATAAGTTAAATAACCAGGGTGACAATATACAGCCTTGATGTACTCCTTTTCCTATTTGGAACCAGTTTGTTGTTCCATGTCCAGTTCTAACTGTTGCTTCCTGACCTGCACACAGATTTCTCAAGAGGCAGGTTAGGTGGTCTGGTATTCCTATCTCTTGAAGAATTTTCCACAGTTTATTGTGATGCACACAGTCAAAGGCTTTGGCATAGTCAATAAAGCAGAAATAGATGTTTTTCTGGAACTCTCTTGCTTTTTCCATGATCCAGCGGATGTTGGCAATTTGATCTCTGGTTCCTCTGCCTTTTCTAAAACCAGCTTGAACATCAGGGAGTTCACGGTTCACGTATTGCTGAAGCCTGGCTTGGAGAATTTTGAGCATTACTTTACTAGCATGTGAGATGAGTGCAATTGTGCAGTAGTTTGAGCATTCTTTGGCATTGCCTTTCTTTGGGATTGGAATGAAAACTGACCTTTTCCAGTCCTGTGGCCACTGCTGAGTTTTCCAAATTTGCTGGCATATTGAGTGCAGCACTTTCACAGCATCATCTTTCAGGATTTGAAACAGCTCAATTGGAATTCCATCACCTCCACTAGCTTTGTTCATAGTGATGCTTTCTAAGGCCCACTTGACTTCACATTCCAAGATGTCTGGTTCTAGATTAGTGATCATATCATCATGACTATCTGGGTCGTGAAGATCTTTTTTGTACAGTTCTTCCATGTAACCACTTTGAAAATCTTGCTGACCACTGTATCTTCAGCTGACTGACTAAACTAAAGCTGAAGGCTAAATTGGTATGAACAGTATGATACATTGCAGAAAACAAAATTAAAGGTGCAGCATAGACTGCCTTTGATCTATGTAAGTCAGCTGATATATAAACATATGTATTATCATCTATAAATGCTACTTGTTTTCTTTTGGCATGAAGATATCAGAGAATTAATTTTGACCATATTTTTCTTTAAACTATAGGATGCTCTGAATAGCTAAATAAGATTTTTAAAGTCATCTTCATATTTTTCCCACACAAAATATCCAAATTGTTCAGGAAACTTCAGAGGGCCAATAATCAGGGAGAGGAGGTTGGCAGACAGGATTAGAAGGGCAGTGAATGCTAAGGACTTCCCAGGTGGTACTGATGGTGAAGAACCCACCTGCCAATGCAGGAGATGTAAGAGACACAGGTTCAATCCCTGGGTCAGGAAGATCCCCTAGAGGAGGGCATGGCAAAGCACTCCAGTATTCTTGCCTGGAGAATCCCATTGACAGAGGAGCCTGGCGGGCTGCAGTCCATAGTGTCACAAGTAGGACATGACTGAAGTGACTTAGCGTGCACACACACATGCATGATAACAATACAATGAATAAAGTATACAACCAGCCAAAGGTTGGATATTCAAGATACGCACCAATCAAAATTTCTCTACCCTGTGGTTTCTGTAACATGCATTGCCTTCCTTTACTGTGAATTACAGCCTGCTGGAGTAGAAACCACTAGGAACTTTCAAACATGTTTTAAATGTAATGGATTCAAAAATCGAAAGAAATACCTTATATATCCCCAAAGGTCACTTGGTCCCCATAATTGGTCAGATATCAAGTATGTATTATGTGAACTTGAAATAAAATAATCAGTCAATGGATGAGTCATATCTTGGTAAACATGATCATACTTATTATCAAATAGCAGACATTCAGATGAATCCATGTATCTTCTAAAACCTTCAAATGACATCTGGTGTGCTTGTTTAACTATAAAAAATAAAAAGAATGCAGAAATATCATAAATAGTATAAAAATTACATTTCAGTTTAAAGCTAGTAGCAGAGCATGTTTCTAAAGCATTCATTTAGAATTAATAATAATCTATTCTAAGTTTCTTTGGAAACAAATTTTTCTAAGGTTTTTATTTTTAATTCTTTAATTCTATCAACATTTAAGTAGACTAAATATTACTTAATCATCTCTGTTCTTTTAATATTTAAAAAATATATACAAGACTACTGTATTTAAAATAGATAACAAAAAGGAACTACTATTTAAAAAAATTTTTTTATTTAATTAAAATACATACAAGAAAAGTACATGTGTCATAGATTCATGAATTTCCACAAGCTAACCATCCATGTAACCAACACCAAGGTCAAAGAACAGAACACGACAGCACCCCAGAAGACTGTGCCTGCTAACTTCCTAGTTTTCCTCCATACCCCAACCCCCAACTGCCAAGTATATTCAATGGGATGGCTTCTAGAAGCACAAATTTGTTTTCTTTGGTTTTTGTGTTTTACATAAATGAACTCACACAATATGTATTTTTTATGACTGGTTTGTTTTGCTCAACATTATTTATAAGATTTATTCTTATAGTGGCACACAGATTTTTTTTATTCCCATTTTTATATAGTTCTCCATTGTGTGAATATACCACAATTTATTAATTCTATTCTTGATGAGCATTTAGATAATTTCCAGTTTGGGGCTATTTACAAAACTATACTGCTATAAATAACCAGCATATATCTTTTGGTGCAAATATGTACATGTTTCTATTGGGTGCATTCCTATGAATCGAATTACTAAGTCATTTGCATATAATTATCTTTAGCAAATGCTCTGTGAACTTTTTTGCTCAGTATCATATATACCAAAATTATCTATTTAAGCAGAACACTGGGTCTGGAATGAGACAACTTGGGTTAAATTCATTTATTTGTTATATATGATGAGCCTGTTAACCTCTCCCTGTCTTAGGAATGACGACAATCATAACACCCATTTGTGCATACTAGCGCTGTATATTAGATCTATAAAGGTTAGTTACTGTTGCTTTTGTTGCTGATAACTCAGTTTGCCTCATATTAAAAGTCGGTGTGAGTATTCACTTTAGAGAGTGGTCCTTGGCAAAGAATTTTATTTCTGGGAATTTAAACTACAGAAATAGAGACTCAGACAAAGCTTGATGTGCAAGAATGCTCACACTAGCATTATTTATAAAAGCAAAATAAATGGGGGGAGGGGAGGAAAGAGATTAAATCTCAAAATATGATATAATGCTAAGCAGCCATTACAAATAATGTATCTGAAAAAAATACATAGTGACATTAAGTAAATGTTTATGACCTCAGAAAAACGAAAAAGCCAGCATTCAAAATGCTATTACAATCTTACTTTAAAAAATGAAAGCTAGAAGAAAATACATAAAATGTTTATAGTGATGCAAACTAAACTCTCTATTTCAAAGCTATGCAGATTAGAAACATGCAAGTGTATGGGGCAAATGCTTCATTTATCGTAATTGTAATGATTTCCATAAATTTATTCTTTTTCCCAGTGCAATTACCAGTGATTGGCTTATAGCTCTTTGAACTATTAACTAAGTAAATATCTTTGGTAATGGAATAGAAAACAAACTCATGTTATGCCGTTAAAAACTACCAGACTGAGATGACAGTTAATCTGATGGATTTTTATATTTAAAATAAAATGAGGTTCTCCTCATTTGGTACATGTCACGTATCACTGTGGGACAAGCTTGAGAAACTTAGCAGCATTTGGGACTATAAGTTCATAATTCAAATTGGTCCCAATAAGTCTCTAAAGTGATCAATAGCCTTGTAAATGAAATGAGTGGTCTTGCCTGTGTGCAAAACTATCTGAATGGAAGCAAAGGAAGACTCAAAAGATGGACTGGATAAACAGTATAATATTATAGTTAAAATGTAAACACAATTCCAAAATGTCAGTGGCACCATTCCACTATGCCTTTGTACCTTTTAAGTTGGGCTTCCCTGGTGGCTTAAACTGTAAAGAGTCCTCCTGCAGTGCCGGAGACCTGGGTTCAATCCCTGGTTGAGCAGATTCCCTGGAGAAGAAAATGGCAACCCACTCCAGTATTCTTGCCTGGGAAATTCCATGAACAAAGGTGCCTGGCAGGCTACAGTCCATGGGGTTGCAAAAGAGTCAGACACAATTTAGCGACTAAACAACAATCATTTAATTTACCACCTGCAGGTAACAATTCGAAAGTAAGTATTCTAAAAATTTTCACTGGAACAGGGCCATAAAGTGCATGTCTGTGAACTGGTTGTTTCCAGGTGGCAATGATATAAAGAGTTTGAACCAAAACATAAATCAATTTACTTTCTTAGGGAGTCTTTGCAATTGAAAGTAAAGACTCCGCATCTGGACTCATCAGATGTGCTTAGAGACATACTTGTTTTACATTCTGATTCAAGCTCTTTCTCCTGCTGCAAACTTGCAAGTTTTAATGGAGATCAAACTCTTACTAGCACTATCTTCAGTCTTACCACAACGATGCTTAGAAGCATCCAAAGTCTTTATGTGGTACTGAGTCATGAGCCAAAATCTAGCTTATGACCAATGAGACCAACATGATTTGATCCCTGCCTATCTCTCCAGGCTCGAACCACACTGTCCTCTTCCTGTTCATTGCTTCTCCACCTCAGGGCCAACACCTCCCTTGCCTAGACCTCAGACCCTTCTCCCATTTTGTCACATAACTAGTTCTTTCTCATCATTTTCGTCTCAGCTCAAATGTTACATTCTCCACGAAGGACTCTCCTAAACACTCACCTGAGCTAGACCTTGTGGGTTGCCTACTCTCTTTATTTTTTTTTTTTTTCATAGTACATAGTACTCTCTGAAACTATCTATTTGTATGTTTAATTATTGTCAGTCTCCTTCCAACCCTTATCAGGAATATAAGACCTGGTTTGCCTCATTCTCCACTGTATCCTCAGGCCCTAAAAACATGCTTGGTTGCCACAAATAAATACTTCAGTAAATCAGGAATGTATGAGTCCATGAAGGAATGTTTTGTTTTGTTAGAACCATATCATCATGTGTTAAGCACTGGTAGCCATAAACCAGTTTGCAAAGGCAGAACTCAGCCTTTCACATGCGTGCGTGCCTGCTAACTCACTTCATCTTGTTTGACTCTTTGCGACCCTATGGACTGTAAACTGCCTGACTCCTCTGCCCATGGAATTCTCCAGGCAAGAATACTGGGGTGGGTTGCCATGCTCTCCTCCAGGGGATCTCCCGACCCTGGGACTGAACTCACATCTCTTGTATCCTGCATTGGCAGGTGAGCTCTTTACCACCAGTGCCTCCTGAAAAGCCCTGCACTTTAATATATCCCTTGTTAAATAAATATTCTGAGCTAGTCTATTAATCTCTGTAGGGTTAAACAGCATGCTTTAATAGTGCTTTTTCTGCAAATATATGAATATTGTATTATATTATGTCTTTATTATTTTAAAATAAGTATAAATGGAAAAAAATGAAGTGCTTTATCCATTAAAGATGAAACAAAGATCAAAAACTATACAAGAGATCACTAGCCAAAATAGTTATTGGACTTAAACCAGATGATTGCATAGGAAAATGAAAGAAAAGCAAAAATCTTTTAATGTTTATGAAATGTTGTAGACAATTAAGTGCAAACAACTGAGAAATGAGTGATTTTACAATGTTTTAGCTCTTCCCTAGAACTGTTTTCATTTAGCTAATTTAATATTCTATATTTTGTCAATAATATATAAACATGGAAAACTGCCTACACCTGGGTTTTTATCTTATTAATGAATATCAGGACCCTTTATTCCATTATGGTATTTATTATAATAGGATCCTTATCTTGTTTTCCCTAAGTTCATCTCTGAACACTTGAAAGATACAGAAACAGTTAAAAGGGAGGAACTGGACAATGAAAGTAAGTCATGGTTACACAACATAGCTTTCTAAAAGGTAGGTACACTGTCTATAAGTTACAAAATTATAACTGTCAATATATAATATTACCCAGAAGAAAGCTGACCCAATCAAGTTTGAATTTTAACACTTCTATTAATAAAAAGTTTGCATATAAATATTTGATAAAACTTTCAAGTACAAGCATACCTTCTTCAATAGGCTCATATTTCTGAATGATCTCAGAAGCAATACTTTCACTGAAGTCAAGTGTATACTGCTCTTGCATCAAAAATTCGACCAGGTTCTTTTCTAAAAGAATTTTCCGGTTTTCAGAATACGTGTTGAAAATCTCAATAATTTCTTCTCTGTATGTAATAATTCGATAAATTGTTCTAAATTCTTCTATGGTGATTCTTCCTTGTTTCAGCCTGTCATTATCCTACTAAAAAAATTTACTGGTAGGCTCACATTTCGAATGTAAAAAACACACAAAACAAAAATGTTAGAGTAGTTGTGTAACATATATACCAACTTATCCTGAAAAGAAGTTACATTGGATTCTCATTTTAGATAAATATATAAAACTGCATGAAATGATGCCAGTTTGGGAATGACTAGTGGATAATTACCACTTAAAACCTGGTGGCTTTATTCTCTATTACTACTTCTGCTTTGCAAATAGGTTGGATTTCACATATATGTGTTAATATATGATATTTATTTTTCTCTTTCTGACATACTTTATATGACAGTCTCTAGGTCCAACTACATCTCTACAAATGACCCAATTCCATCCCTTTTTAATGTATAAAATAGATAACTGACAGAACATATACCCATTTGGATGCAGAGTTCAGAAAAATAGAAAGGAGAGATAAGAAAGCCTTCCTCAGTGATCAATGCAAAGAAATAGAAGAAAACAATAGAATGGGAAAGACTAGAGGTCTCTTCAAAAAATTAGAGATACCAAGGGAACATTTCATGCAAAGATAGGTACAATAAAGGACAGAAAAGGTATGGACCTAACAGAAGCAGAAGATATTAAGAGGAGGTGGCAAGAATACACAGAAGAACTACACAAAAAAGATCTTCACAACCCAGATAATCATGATGATATGATCACTAACCTAGAGCCAGACATCCTGGAATGTGACATCGAGTGGGTCTTAAGAAGCATCACTAAAACAAAGCTAGTGGAGGTGATGGAATTTCAGTTGAGCTATTTCAAATCCTGAAAGATGATGCTGTGAAAGTGCTGCACTCAATATGCCAGCAAATCTGGAAAACTCAGCAGTGGCCACAGGACTGGAAAAGGTCAGTTTTCATTCCAATCCCAAAGAAAGGCAGGCAAAGAATGCTCAAACTACCCCACAATTGCACTCATCTCACACACTAGTCAAGTAATGCTCAAAACTCTCCAAGCCAGGCTTCAACAGTATGTGAATCATGAACTTTCAAATGTTCAAGCTGAATTTAGAAAAGGTAGAGGAACCAGAGATCAAATTGCCAATATCCACTGGATCATCAAAAAAGCAAGAGAGTTCCAGAAAAACACCTACTTCTGCTTTATCGACTATGCCAAAGCCTTTGACTGTGTGGATCACAAAAAATTGTGGAAAATTCTTAAAGAGATGGGAATACCAGACCACCTGACCTGCCTCTTAAGAAATCTGTGTGCAGGTCAGGAAGCAACAGTTAAAACTGGGCATGGAACAACAGACTGGCTCCAAATAGGGAAAGGAGTATGTAAAGGCTGTATATTGTCACCCTGCTTATTTAACTTATATGCAGAGTACATCATGAGGAACTCTAGGCTGGAGAAGCACAAGCTGGAAGCAAGATTGCCAAGAGAAATATCAATAACCTCAGATATGCAGATGACACCACCCTTATGGCAGAAAGTGAAGAAGAACTAAAGAGCCTCTTGATGAAAGTGAAAGAGAAGAGTGAAAAAGTTAGCTTAAAATGCAAAATTCAGAAAACGAAGATCATGGCATCTGGTCCCATCACTTCATGGCAAATAGATGGAGAAACAGTGGAAACAGTGACAGACTATTTGGGGGGCTCCCAAATCACTGCAGATGGTGACTGTAGCCATGAAATTGAAGGATGCTTGCTCCTTGGAAGAAAAATTATGACCAACCTAAACAGCATATTAAAAAGCAGAGACAATACATTGCCAACAAAGGTCCGTCTAGTCAAACCTATGGTTTTCCCTGTAGTCATGTATGGATGTGAGTTGGACTATAAAGAAAGCTGACCACCGAAGAATTGATGCTTTTGAACTGTGGTATTGGAGAAGACTCTTGAGAGTTCCTGCAAGAAGATCCAACCAGTCCATCCTAAAGGAAACCAGTCCTGAATATTCATTGGAAGGACTGGTGTTAAAGCTGAATCTCCAATACTTTGGCCACCTGATACAAAGAGCTGACTCATTTGAAAAGACCCTGATGCTGGGAAAGATTGAAGGTGGGAGGAGAAGGGGACGACAGAAGATGAGATGGTTAGATGGCATCACCAACTCAATGGACATGAGTTTGAGTAAACTCCAGGAGCTGGTGATGGATAGGGAGGCCTGCCGTGCTGCAGTCCGTGGGGTCTTAGACACAACAGAGTCAGACACAACGGAGCGACTGTACTGAGTGAGAACAGATTGCATAGCACAGGGAACTCTATTCAGTGCTCTGTGGTGATCCTAAAGGGAAAAGGAAATCTGAAAGAGGGGACATATGTATACTTATCTGTCGTTACCTTTGCTGTACAGTAGAAACTAATACACTATTTTAAAGCAACCATACCTCAATACAAATTTAAAAAAAAAACAAAAACAAAAAAACCTGGTGGCCTGGGCGCCCAGTTTAAGTAAAGAAGCAAACCCTGTTTCTCAGGAGAATTGCAGCCCATAAGTAGCTCTCTGCCCAGAAAGACTTGCCCAACTTCAGGCTGGGGTATTAATACTAGTGATTCTTCAAGACTGAGGACGTCCCTGAACCATCTGGATTTGCCTCAAACCTCGTCCTCACTGCAGTGATGACATACACCTTCCCAAGAGGTACTTAGGTGTGCTCAGTCATGTCCGACTTTTTTGCAACCTCATAGACTGTCACCCACCAGGTTCCTCTATCCATGGGATTTTTAAGGTAAGAATATTGGAGTGGGTTGCCATTTCCTTCTGCAGGGGATCTTCCTGACCCAGGAGTCGAACTGGGGTCTCCTACTCTGTAGGCAGATATTTTACCAGCTGAGCTACCAGGGAAACCTATCACTGAAGATGGGGAGTTATAATTTTGGTAGAGAAGGAAAAGAAAAGCACAAAGGGTAAATAATAAGGAGAAGAAAGATGAGGCCTGGGGAACACAGTGTCAGCAGAAGAAAAGGGGGAAGAAGAAAAGTGGTAAGCAAGAAAGGTTCAAATCTGAGTACTGAGCCTCTTAACAGCAGCCTCAATACTAATACAGGGTATCGATGTATTAATATCTCCCCTGTAGGGTAAAACTGAAGATCAAAAGCTTTATATGTCAATTGTCACCAGTCCCAGAGCCGTGGTAGACCAGGACTTGAACTAACTCCAAGGAAGGAAAGAAAAAACAATACACTATTGCCTGTACTCAAAGTGAGAAATGGAATATTTCCTGCCATATCAATAAACAAAGGATATCATCAATGATTGCAGCCCTCCAATGTGAGCTGGCAGGGGGCTTCCCTGATAGCTCAGTTGGTAAAGAATCACCTGTAATGCAGGAGACCCCGGTTCAATTCCTGGGTCAGGAAGATCCGCTGGAGAAGGGATAGGCTACCCACTCCAGTATTCGTGGGCGTCCCTTGTGGCTCAGCTGGTAAAGAATCTGCCTGCAATGCGGGAAATCTGGGTTTGATCCCTGGGTTGAGAAGATCCCCTGGAGAAGGGAAAGGCTACCCACTCCAGTATTCTGTCCTGGAGAATCCCATGGACTCTATAGTCCATGGGGTCGCAAAGAGTCAACAGGACTGAATGACTTTCACTTTCACTTTCAGTGTGAGCTGGTGAGCCCTGAGGCAGCTCAGGAAGGAAAGAACACCTGCTATCAGACTGCAGCCACTCCCCATGACCCCAGATAGCTGAGGTGCATATCAAAGGAATGATTTCAGTGAGCCCAGACACTTACATCTTCCTATACTTAGAAAAGCACTAAACTACTTAAGATATCTGGTTTTCTTTAATTTACAATGATCTTTTGACATTCAGACTACCTACACTTTGTAAAATTTCTATGTAACCTGGGTCCCCCTTGCCTCCTCAGAGCAATTCTCCCAGGATTACTTTAGATGCTACCTCCCAGGGTCAAAATCCTAAAAATCCCCATCAAACAGAACATAACTCTCAACTTTTAGGTTGCATGTATTGATTCAGTTGACAAAGGTGTATTTGCAGAAATAAATTAATGTCAAATACAAGTCTGGTCTCTCTAACTCTCTTAAATTTCTCAGTGTTTCTCCTCTGTTTTCAAGACAAAATCCAAACTATTGGCATCCAAGACCCTCAAAGACATGGTTTCTGTGCCCCACCCCGCCACCACCACTTCTTCCATGCACTTCACACTGTTCTGTGCCCTGAATCAATTACAATATAAATACCAAGCTACCCCTTGCTATTGTAAAGGCTGTTTCTTCTGTCTGGAATATTGTTTTCTTTTTTATTTAAGTTGGTTGGGAAGAGCTCCTGAAGTAGGAAATGGCAACCCACTTCAGTATTCTTGCCTGGAAAATTCCATGGACAGAGGAGCCTAACGGACTGCAGTCCATGGGGTCACAAAGAGTCAGACATGACCGAGTGACTGAGCATGAGCATGAATTTCTACTAATCTTCAAAAAAATGTCCTTCTCCTGAAGTCTTCCCTATGTCCCTCTGTGTCTCCTTCCCAGGTCATGTTAGACAGCCCTACCTAGGATTCCTAAAGATTCTATACCTGCTTCTCTACTGGGGTTTATTATACCAGAATGAAACCTTTACGCATCCCTTCTAGAACTGTCTCAGATGCAAAGCCTATCATTTGTTCCCATATCCTTAGTACGCATAGGGCTTCCCTGTTGGCTCAGGTGTTAAGTAATTTCCCTGTAATGTAGGAGACCTGGGTTCAGTCCCAGGGTCGGGAAGATCCCCGGAAGGAATAAATGGCAACCCACTCCGGTATTCTTGCCTGGAGAGTTCCATGGACAGAGGAGCTTGGCGGGCTACAGTCCATGGGATCACAAAGAGTCGAACATGACGGACTAACACTTAGTACGTAAAAGAGTGTCTGACTGAGGCCTTCAGAACTTGATGATTCTGATGAAATATGTTCATTTAATTGGAAAAGGGGACTAAATATCTCCCTAAAACTAGGGAGAGCAGGAAAAGATGCCTTTTAAAACATTTTACAGAAAATACGCAAAATCTCAGGGCCCACTGCAGGGAATATTACAGCTTTTCAAAATGTTACATATTAATCACTTATGAAGTGACTTAGCAGCAGTAGCAGCAATCACTTATAGTTTACAAAATAAAAAAAAAGAGTAATGAAATCATCTTTCTCCAGTTTACAAAAAAATAAAAGTTCATTAAGTGGTAATTTTTTGCAAGGCATTACAAAAAGAACTTTCCCAAACAATTTGTGTATAATTTTAAAATATATCTTTTGGGGACTTTCATGGCAGTCCAGTGGCTAAGACACCATGCTTCCAATGCAGGGGGCCAGGGTTTGATCCCTAGCAAGAGAACTAAACCCACATGTCATGCAGTGCAGCCAATAATAATGAAATAAATAAATAAAATAAAAATTTAAAGTTTGAATAATTTTTTTAATTTAAGAAATAAAATGTATCTTTTACCTTAAGCCTATGACCCCCATGAAGGTAGATACTTTATTCTTTTTTTATTCCCAAAGCTTATTATTCGAAGATGGAAATGGGAACCCTCTCCAGTATTCTCGTCTGGGAAACTCCATGGACAGGGGAGCCTGGCAGGCTATGGTCCAAGGGGCCACATGGGGCTGCAAAGAGTCAGAGATAACTGGCAACTGAGCACACTCTAAATTAGGAGCCTAGAGATCATACGTTTAAATGAATGATTGCATCCAGGAGGATAAAAGAACATATTAAAATAATTCTATTGTAACTCATTCTGATAGTATACTTTAGAAAACAGAATAAAGGTCTTTCACGTTGTTACCATTTCCATTGCTCAGTTTGCTAGTAAAAATATGAAATGTTACTTAATAAACAACATTATAAGAAAGCTGACCTATCTGATGGGAAAGCTGAGCTATCAAAGCCAGAACTTTTAACATATAATGTAGCATTTTAAAATTCTTTTTGAAATTACCCTAAAAACAATGTATCCAAAATATAGTCTAGGAAATCTTATGACTTGCAACTTTTCCCTCAAACTCTGACATACTTTTCTTATGATCTTTGGGAGAAAAGTTATGACCAACCTAGACAGCTTATTAAAAAGCAGAGACATTACTTTGCAAATAAAGGTCCATCTAGTCAAGGCTATGGTTTTTCCAGTGGTGATGTATGGATGTGAGAGTTGGACTATAAAGAAAGCTGACCACCGAAGAATTGATGCTTTTGAACTATGGTGTTGAAGAAGACTTTTGAGAGTCTCTTGAACTGCAAGGAGATCCAACCAGTCTGTCCTAAAGGAAATCAACCCTGAATATTCATTGGAAGGACTGATGCTGAAGCTGGAACTCCAATATTTTGGCCACCTGATGTGAAGAAGTGACTCATCTGAAAAGACCCTGATGCTGGGAAAGATTGAAGGTGGGAGGAGAAGGGGACGACAGAGGATGAGATGGTTGGATTGCAGGTAAACTCCTGGAGTTGGTGATGGACAGGGAGGCCTGGCATGCCATGTCTATGGGGTCACAAAGAGCTGGACACAACTGAGCGACTGAACTGAACTGACATACTAGTTTAAACTAGCAGGCAACTTGTTCTTTCCCCTTTTCTTATTCCCTGTTTCCTTCTGTCCCTAATGCATGCATGCATGCTGGGCATGCTAAGTCACTTCAGTCCTGTCCGACTCTTTGCGAGCCCATGCACTGTCGCCTGCCAGGCTCCTCTGTCCATGGGATTCTCCAGGCAAGAACACTGGAGTGGGATGCCATGCCCTCCTCCAGGGTCTCTTAGGTCTCCAGCACTGGCAGGCAGGTTCTTTACCAGTAGCACCACCTGGGAAGCCCTAATGCAGATACAGTAATCAGAGGCACCTAAGACTCAGTCTTCCCTGAAGAAGGCCTTTGTGCACATCTTGGAGTCTAGCCTGAAGAAGGGAGCTTGGGCACACAAGCTGCTGTGCAGAGGACATACCCCTTGTCCAGAGGACACACTGGCTCCAATAGCCAGTGGGGCTTGTGTTTCCGGGTTTGGCTGAAACGTGGCAATTATAGAGAAATATAAGCTCTTGAAATTGAAAAGGATACTATTCCATATTCAGCCAGCAATCAAGACCGTAATCTAAGACTAGCTATGTGAATTGAAATGACAGGAGATATTTCCTAAAATTAGCTTGTGCTGTGTTTTGCTGTGCTTAGTCTATCAGTTGTGTCAGACTCTTTGTGACCCCATGGACTGTGGCCCTCCAGGCTAATCTGTCCATGTGGATTCTCCAGGCAAGAATATTGGAGTGGGTTGCCATACCCTCCTCCAGGGGATCTTTCCTGCTACAAATTAAAAATAATGATTAAAAACAATTTTTTTAATTTAATAAAGGTATTTAAAAAAAACTTTGAGAACTACTGCTCAAATCAAGACTCAGCAATTAATTTTGGAAAAAGAAGTTTAGAATATTTTGCAAGGGTCATGAAGTTATACATGGTTTACTCAAGTTTTATAATAAAATTTCACCTTGTCAGAAAGTAAATTCATGTCAGAATTTATGTCAGCTATTAAACACTTAGGAAATCAATAAATATAATGTAATTTTCTCTATTTTTTTGAACAGTCATGATGTAGCTTCAACTAAAATTTACTCGGTGCCTACTTGATGCCGAGCCTGATACTAGGTACATTCACAAATGATAACATTTAATATTTAGAACCATCCTGCAAAATAAATATATTAGTCTCCCCATTCTGCAGATTAAGACATTTGCTCAGAGATTTCTGACTTGTCAATCAAGTACTGCACAACTAGGTTCTAACAGACTGAAGAATTTCTACACCCAATAAGCTTGCTAATGATAACAGCTCTGAGACACTAAGTGACTTTGTGTTTGTGTGGACACCAAAAAAAATAAGATTCACTGTGATTCATTTTATTTGCTTTGGCTAATAGGTGTATCATTGCTGAGTGGAGAGATCAGCAACATAAGTTAAAGCAAAAGAGTTGGATGTTTAAGCTTAATCTTGAGCTATCTAGAAAATTCAGTTAACCAATATACTTTCCCTAGGCATACTACTTAATCAATATTTTAATCCATATACAGCAATTTCACCTAAGGCAACAAAGTATTTTCTATTAGGAGAATTATTTAAATAGAAGATAATGGTTTACCATAATTATCACCCTTGTTTATACATAATTCATGCTTCTAAAGTATCTGAGGTCATTTTAAAGGGGTTTTTTAAGTATTCTAAGGAATCTCTGCTCCTCTAATTTTTATAATTAACATTGTTTTCATAGCCACTTTAAAAAGTTTTGCTAAACAAAATAGACCTTCAGCCTGGCTATGTCCAAATAATCATAAATTCCAATCAATGAGCTATTTATTGAATTGTTATACCTGTTAACATTCTACATAATGCTTTTTGATACAGCTTGCATTTTACTCAAGTGCATTTCAAAGACCTATCTCTATCTTGCAGCTAATTCAAAGCAACTTGAAAATCACTAAGATTTACAGTATTTCACATTAAATACAGATTTAACATATTACTCCCTCTGTATTGTGCTGAGTGTGAATTTTATTAAACCAGAAAGCACACAGCTGTTTCTCCCTTTGGGCAATATCACTGGGGGAAAATTCTATGTGTAAAGACCTTTCACAGAAATTTGTGTTCTTCAGGTGTGGTATTAGAAATTAATCAAAATTCTTATCACTTATGGCAGCACAAGCTACTTGGAGCCATAGAAGCAACTCTGTATTCTTTGTCTTTTATAGCAGTCTCCTGAGAAGTTCAGTTTTTCTTTTCTGAACCTTCTCTTTTGGTTAGTAAACCTGAGGACTGAATCTGACTGAGACAAATGCTTGCTCCTGTCTTTCTGCTTATTTTCTGAGCAGAGTCACTAATCGCCTTTCTTCAGGACTAGCTCTTCAAGGATATTTACATTATGAAGAGATAGTACTTCATTCCAGAGGAAAAAGCAGGTTTGTTTACTGTCCGGGATGACGTTAATAACAACACCCTCTGGAGCAAAGATCAGACAGGCTTATTGACCGTAATAAAAGCTCTGGGTTTCTTCTGAGGTCCCTCTCAGGTAATACACCCACGGTATGTGCACATGTCACCAAGCCCTCCTCATATCACTTTGGGAACAGGGCTAGGAGAAATGGCAGCAAAATCGTGGTACCCTGGCAACTGGTATATTTGGGAGTACCAAGCCTTCTTTTTTCTGAACTGGAACGTGCCTCTGCAAGCATTCCTGGAACTCTACCAGGCTCACTGGTTAGCCCACATGTGAAGTAACAACAGGGGCTTCCCTGGTGGCTCAGACCGTAAACAATCTGCCTGCAATGTAGAAGACTTGGGTTTGATCCCTCAGTCAGGAAGATCCCCTGGAGAAGGACATGGCTACCCACTCCAGAATTCTTGCCTAAAGAATCCCACAGACAGAGGAGACTGGAGGATTACAGTCCACGGGGTTGCAAAGAGTTGGACAAGACTGAGCAACTAACACTTTCACTTTCAAAGTAACACAGGCTTCCCAGTTTAGGTTAGTTGGTAACAATTTCACCGTAGATTGTGTTATCTGGCTTCCCAGTTCCAAGAAACTGGAAAGTTCCAAAATTCCAAAATCATACTCAGGACATCTACCTTCCTAACTATCTGGGTTGGCTAGTCTAGTATTCTTGCCTGATTCACCAAGAAATTTGCCATCTTCCTAGAAAAAAAAAAAAAAAACTCAGCTCTAACACACAGCTTTTTCTTTTTTTCATGATCTTTCCATTCATCCTCTAGTGACAGAATTGAGCCAGGTTCCCTTCCTACTAATTCTTCTTAAAACAAAGGGAAGTAAAAAGTCACTCAGTTATGTCTGACTATTTGCGACCCCATGGACTATATAGTGGAGTCTCCAGGCCAAAATACTAGAGTTGGTAGCCTTTCCCTTCTTCAGGGGAACTTACGGTATAATTCCTTGAAGATGAGTAAAATATGATTTTTCTCAAGATTGCCCATGCCTTCTATAAATCACTAACATCCAATTCAGTTACCATTTCATCATTTATATGATTTGAACTAATCAGATGACAAATCTTAATCTGTTGTGAACATCTATGCATTCTCAGCAGATTGTTCTAAGCAGATAACTTGGTATTATTTCAAATTTTATCAACAACTCTTGATAAAATTTCCTCTTACCTAAATGCTTTCCATTTTGATTATGAATATATCTAACATAATCAATTGCTTTAATTTCTAAGAGACTAATCTTTCACATGTATTTTCTGCAGAAAACATACAAGTAGCTATCCACATTTCCTTATATTGGATGAAGTCCTTCCTAGGGTGGGATATTCAGGGGACGGATATTATCTCACCTTAAAAATATATTTCACATGAATAGTATTGCACTGAATATCTAATTTTTCAAGTAGTTTCAGAGCTTTTTCTAGGGTAATTTTTCCACCTTTGAAGTCATCTCGAACCATCAACAAAAACCATGTAGGAGACACACCAAAAAAAGAAGTTAAGGAAATTCTCACAAAAAGTCATTAAGTACTTAAAATGACTAAGAATATTTTGTATCTCTTCAATGTTTTTGTTTTCAGAGGATAGTCTATCTCATGCCTAAGTGAGAAAATAATTTTATGATAAATAATATTTAAAACAAAATTAAGTAGGTACTATTTAGTGCTAAAGGTATGAAAGGACTTAATAAAATAATTATAGGAAAAGAATAAAAATTAACATTTGAGAAATACAGCTATTATTTGGGAAATACAATCTATTTTCTGAAGACATGAACACCAAGATCTTCCTATCACTTGATCTCTCTCAGGATTAGTTTCCTCATCTGAAAAATGGTCAAATTAATACTTAAGGAAGGTAGGGGCATTAAATGAGCTCATAATATATCACTCAACATAGTTTCTGTTACTGAGATTTCAATAAATAATAACCATGTCTGATATGATTATTACCATTATACTAGCCAAATGTCGAGCTACTCACATGCCTCCAAAAGCAACATTTTAAGGACCATAAGAAAGAGGTTTTTTTTTTTTACTAATGCCATGGTGAGTGTCTAATTAGTATGAAGGAGAAAACAAAAATAATCAAGCTTGCTTCACCTACAGAGAAACAACAGAATTTAGGACACTTCAAATTGAAAAAAATAAGATTGAGAAGGATTAATATGACAGTCTATAAAATCATGAAAAGTATCGGTAAAAATTGTTCAACAATACACTCAATTTCAGATTGTTAGAACTAATGGGAAGCCCTTCAATTTAATGGCTGTGACTTAATATGGCAAAGCTCATGTTACAAGAAAAAGATACAGGAAGCTAGGGAAATTTAAAAAAAAAAAACAACTCAGGATGCAAAAAGGAGGAAGCAGTTTACACTCAAATGAGAGAAACAAGCTCAGGAGTCTTCAAAGGGGATAATTCAAGAGAAAGGAAAGAGGAACAGAAAGGACTTCTGAGTGGATATTTGTTCTCCATATTTTCATGACCTGAAGTTTCGTTTCTCCTCACTTAGAAGCTTCTCCCCATTATGAGTTGTCACAGGTTCCAAATATAATTAACTCCGCCCATTGGCAAAAAAGGGATTCCTTGAAAGTCATCCGCTGTTACCACTGCCCCTTTTCTAGAAAGAAAGCAGAAAACACAGTGGTTTGTTGCCTTTGTTCTTTGCAGTTAGCGCAACACTTAAATCCCCCAGAGACTGTATGGAGGTTTGTGGTCTCTGCACTTCACTGCCCTTAAAATTTTTCTGGCTTCTTGCTTATGTTCTGACCATTTCCAAACCCACAATGTTTATAAGAGAGGCAACCCTTGCCGTCTGGCATTTTCCCATGAACAGCCATCGTCTCTCATTTTATTTTTACAATTTTGTTTAAACCCCTCAAACCTTTCAGGATAACATGATTCCACTGGGTTGGGACAGTTATTCTGATGGCCTGATTACAAATCACTGCCATTGTGGTCCCCAAAGGTTCAAAGAGCTTCCAAATACTCCCTAGAAACTCTGGGTTGCTTATCTTAGATCTACGACCACCTATGCAATAAACACACCACTTTATGAAGAAGGCTGTTCTGGAGGCTAAGTTCTTAAAAAATCTTCAAAATTCGTATTGCTGGTTGGCTGGGCACCACGCTGTCAGGTGACTGTCATGTTTTCCTTTGGGTCCAAACGCCCATTGTGATCTCATCAAAAGTTCCATACTTCACAGAGCAAGCTCCTCTATGACTTCATCAGGAGACTCAGAGCTGGCCAGACAACCTGTTTTTGGCATGGTCAGACATGGTAATCTTAAGCTTGAATGTTTAACACCTGGATGGGAAAGGTGCCCCATGGAATGTTCTCTCATCCTCTGAACACTGTTTATTCCAGAAGCTCTGCTTCTGCCACAACCAAACATGTCACGTAGCACTCTGAGTAGGAAAGAGAAAGAAAAAGTAATTCGCAGACTACTGATACAGGCTCCTCCAGGGGAATTTGTAAATGCCTTTGATGATCTCTGTCTGCTTATCCGTGATGAAAAACTCATGCACCATCAAGGGGAGTGTGCGGGCCACCAACACTGCCAAAAATATTCTGTCCCACTCAGCATCGATGGGAATGCTGTCCTCCTGTCACACCACAATGTCGTGGGCGACTACAGGTTTTTCGACTACCAGAGCAAACTTTCTTTCAAATTTGATCTGCTTCAAAATCAGTTAAAGGACATCCAGAGTCATGGAATCATTCGGAATGAGACGGAGTACCTGAGGGCTGTAGTTCTGTGCGCCTTGAAGCTGTATGTGAACGACCACTACCCAAAGGGAAACTGCAACGTGCTGAGAAAAACAGTGAAAAATAAGGAGTTCTTGATCGCCTGCATCGAAGACCACAGCTATGAAACAACAGACTACTGGAATGGGCTTTGGAAATCAAAATGGATTTTCCAAGTCAATCCATTTCTAACCCAGGTAACAGGGAGAATTTTTGTGCAAGCTCACTACTTCAGGTGTGTCAACCTACATGTCGAAATCTCGAAGGACCTGAAAGAAAGCTTGGAGGTAGTGAACCAAGCTCAGTTGGCCCTAAGTTTCGCAAGGCTTGTGGAAGAGCAAGAGAATAAATTTCAAGCTGCAGTGTTGGAAGAACTACAGGAGTTATCGAATGAAGCTCTGAGAAGAATTCTACGAAGAGATCTTCCAGTGACCCGTACTCATATTGACTGGCAGAGGATACTCTCTGACTTGAATCTGGTGATGTATCCTAAATTAGGGTATGTCATTTATTCAAGAAGTGTGCTATGCAACTGGATAATATAAAGGATTGCTCCTGGTAACTGTCTTGATCTGATTCAGTTGTGTCTCCAGGGACGGGGGGTGGGGGAGGCACTGAGGTTATTCTTCTAAAGTTGAGAAGCCACCAGATATGTCCATCACTTGGCAGATGTAAATTTGGGGACGATTTTTGGTTTTACTTTTTTTAGGGGGGGCACATCACACAGTCTGTAGGAACTTGTTTCCCCAGCCTAGGACTGAACCCAAGCCTTCAGCAGTTGAAAGCAGAGTCCTGACCACTGGACTGCCAAGGAATTCCAGATGAAAGTTTAAATTAGGGACAAGTCTTCCAAATCATTTTATTCAAGGAATATTTACCAGTAACTCAAGGAAAGGGTGATGGTAATGTGATTCATGGTAGTGACAATCATAAAGCCAGAAACATTTATTAGAACCTAAAATGATTTGTAGAATGTGGCATCCCAGAAGTATTAATATATGTGGCCAGGGTTAAGGTTGTGTGAGTGTGTGTAGGAATGACTTTTGACTTTCTTTGTAACTGGAGAAGGCATGCAAACAAAAGTCATTCTGCAAATGATAATTCACCTAACTCAACTCACCAATAAGGGGGTAGATTTTAATCAGTGACATTAGGGTTGGATGGTCCATGAAACCAACAAATATCCAAAATCTAGCTCGTATGAAGGACTACTGGACCCATAGCCACTCCCCCTCATACCCCAACCCCTCAAAAGAATCTGGAATTACTCTAATCTCCAGGTTTTCTTCAAAGAATCAAGTAGAAAAGCTTGACTCCCAAGCTTATATAGTCTAGCTCTTGTGAAGTCATTTATAAAAGAATTTCATGCTGAACCCTGTGCTAGATGATTTACAACAAATTTTTTGTCATTAGGCTGCTACTAGTGGTAATCTCATTTTATATGAGAAGAATCTAAAAACTGAGTCACTTAATTCATCCAGGCATACGGTAAGTGATGTGTGTTACTGACCCCTAGTACTCTTAATAACCTCTAGGGCAGGGTCCCCAATCTCCAGGATCTAATGTCTGATGATCTGAGGTGCAGCTGATGTAATAATAATAGAAATAAAGTGCATAATAAATGTAATGTGCTCAAATCATCCTGAAACCACCTCCCACCCCTGGTCTGTGGAAAAACTCTTCCATGAAACTGGTCCCTGGTGCCAAAAAGGTTGGACTTCACTGCTCTAAAGCATTGCACCTCTCAGGGGAAGCCTGTTTCATTAAAAGTTGTGAACTCTACTCTGCAATGACTCAGGTAAGCATTCTACCCAAAGGATACCACTCCCAAGGGGACGAGAACTGATGGGTCGCTGTTTTCTAGCCAACCAGTCCCCTATCGCTTGTCCCAGCAATGTTACTGACCACTTTGTCTGTTCTTTAAGAATTCCAAATCTAAACCTCTCTACTAAGATTGCAGCTGAGCAGTAGCTGGGTCGCAGCCCCACACCCAACTTATGTGGTAAGCTTTATAGTTTGGACCCATGCAACTGAAAAAAAAGGTCAAATTCTATTTAATGAACATTGGAGCCAATGTTTAAGGTTCCTCTACAAAAATGTCTAAATTTCATACCTCTCTTAATTGGTGGTAGATCTTAGAGAATCTCAGGAGGGTGACCCAGGGTATATCTTTAAAACAACTTCTCCGTACCCATCCTCAAATTCTGACTTATTAGGTCAACAAATCTACATCTTGAGCAATTACAGTGATGATTCTGATACAAGGGGCTATAGGATCACATTTTAAGATATTATTGCTCTACTCTTAAAGTAACACATCTCTACTTTCCATTTACTTAATTGAAATCATTTCCTATACAACTACTGTCCATTGAAGGCTACTTCTACTCCTTCACTAGCTAATCACACAGGCCAAAGACATATGTCTGCCTTCATTTGCCATGCTAAAAATTTAAGGAAAAACACTAAAGAAAAGCAACAAAGAAAAGTGCTCTCATTGCACTAAAATATACCCATCTGACAAACTCTTTCACAAAAATCTGAATCGACATTATGGTTATATATGGAAACATTGATACTACAGATCGGTCCAGCGTGAGACTTACTGTTTCACGGGACAATCACAGAAGCCTTTAATGCCTACTCTAACACAGGGGTTTTTATTTTTATTTTATGTATACAAATATCCCCTCCCTCTTGAGCCTCTCCCCATCCCCCATCCCCCATCCTCCACCCAGGTCATCACAGAGCACCAAGCTGAGCTTGCTGTGCTATACAGCAGTTTCCCACTAGCTACCTATTAACACAGGGTGTTTAAAATAATATTTATTGCTATTTCTGAATATAAAAGTCACATGTACAAATCATAAAAATGCTTAAAGTGTAAAGCATATTGGCCTATTTCCTTGCATCCAATTTTATGGAATTGCTTTAAATATTAAGGATATACAGCATATAAAAATTCGTATCCTGTACTTTTTATATAATTTCCTGTATCATGTTGTCCCATGTCATTAAAACTCCTTGAGCAAATACTTTTAATTATTTACATGCTACTCATATTTTCATGTGCAATAACAAGACAACCACTTCTCTATTGATACATAATTTAAATTTTTAGCATTTTATTTCTGTTATTAACTAGGCTACAGTATCTCTGTGTATAAAGCTTTGCCCACATTCTACATTATTTCCCTTAAGATAAATTCCCTAAAATCACATATTGAAAAGATATGAACATATTAATGTTCTTAGTACATATTGCCAAATTGCTTTCCAGACAGATTTAACAATTTATATTCCCATCGGTAGCATAAGAGTGCCTCGCTAAAATCTTGGCAATGCTAAATATCAAATTTTTCTTTGAAAGCCAACATACTTTAAAGTAAAACAAGTATAAAAGGTATTTCACTAACTTATGCTCAGTTTAGTTCAGTTTAGTCGCTCAGTCGTGTCTGACTCTTTTTCAGACCCGATGAACTGCAGCACGCCGGGCCTCTCTGTCCATCACCAAATCCTAGAGTTTACACAAACTCATGTCCATTTAGTTGGTGATGCCATCCAACCATCTCATCTTCTGTCGTCCCCTTATCCTCCCGCCTTCAATCTTTTCCAGCATTAGGGTCTTTTCCAATGAGTCAGCTCTTTGCATCAGGTGGCCAAGGTAATGAGTTTCAGCTTCAGCATCAGTCCTTCCAATGAATATTCAGGACTGATTTCCTTTAGGATGGACTTGTTGGATCTCCTTGCAGTCCAAGGGACTCTCAAGAGTCTTCTCCAACACCACAGTTCAAAACCATCAATTCTTGGGCGCTCAGCATTCTTTATAGTCCAACTCTCATATCCATACATGACTATTGGAAAAACCATAGGTTTGTCTAGACAGAATTTTGTTGGCAAAGTAATGTATCTGCTTTTGAATATGCTATCTAGGTTGGTCATAGCTTTTCTTCCAAGGAGCAAGCATCTTTTAATTTCATGGCTGCAGTCACCATCTGCATTGATTTTGGAGCCCAAGAAATAAAGTCTCTCACTGTTTCCACTGTTTCCCCATCTATTTGCCATGAAGTGATGGGACTAGATGCCATGATCTTCGTTTTCTGAGTGTTGAGCTTTAAGCCAACTTTTTCACTCCTCTTTGAGTTTCATCAGGAGGCCCTTTAGTTCTTCTTTGCTTTCTGCCATAAGGGTGGTGTCATCTGCATATCTGAGGTCACTGATATTTCTCCCAGAAATCTTGATTCCAGCTTGTGCTTCATCCAGCCCAGCGTTTCTCATGATGTACTCTGCATATAAGATAATAAAGCAGGCTGACAATATACAGCCTTGATGTACTCTTTTCCCTTTTTGGAAACAGTCTGTTCCATGTCCAGTTCTAACTGTTGCCTCCTGAACTGCACACAGATTTCTCAAGTGGCAGGTCAGGTGGTCTGGTATTCCCATCTCTTTAAGAATTTTCCACAGTTTGTTGTGATCCACACAATCAAAGCCTTTGGCATAGTCAAGAAAGCAGATGTTTTTCTGGAACTCTCTTGCTTTTGTGATGATCTGATGGATATTGAATCTCTGGTCCCTCTGCCTTTTCTAAAACCAGCTTGAACATCTGGAAGTTCACAGTTCACTTACTGTTGAAGACTGACTTGGAGAATTTTGAACATTATTTTACTCGCCTGTGAGATGAGTGCAATTGTGTAGTAGTTTGAGCATTCTTTAGCATTGCCTTTCTTAGGGATTGGAATGAAAACTGACTTTTTCCAGTCCTGTGGCCACTGCTGAGTTTTCCAAATTTACTGGCATATCGAGTGCAGCACTATCACAGCATCATCTTTTAGGATTTGAAATAGCTCAACTGGAATTCCATCACCACCACTAGCTTTGTTCATAGTGATGCTTTCTAAGGCCCACTCGACTTCACATTTCAGAATGTCTGGCTCTAGGTTGGTGATCACACCATCATGATTATCTGGGTCATGAATATCTTTTTTGCACGGTTCTTCTGTGTATTCTTGCCACCTCTTCTTAATATCATCTGCTTCTGGCAGGTCCCTATCATTTCTATCCTTTCTTGAGCCCATCTTTGCATGAAATGTTCCCTTGATATCTCTAATTTTCTTGAAGGGATCTCTAGTCTTTCCCATTCTACTGTTTTCCTCTATTTCTTTGCACTGATCGCTGAGGAAGGCTTTCTCATCTTTCCTTGCTATTCTTTGGAACTCTGCATTCAGATGGGTATATCTTTCCTTTTCTCCTTTGCTTTTGGCTTCTCTTCTTTCCTCAGCTATTTGTAAGGCCTCCTCAGACAGCCATTTTGCCTTTTTGCATTTCTTTTTCTTGGGGATGGTCTTGATCCCTGCCTCCTGTACAATGTCACGAACCTCCGTCCAAAGTTCTTCAGGTACTCTGTCTATCAGATCTAATCACTTGAATCTGTTTGTCACTTCCACTGTATAACTGTAAGGGATTTGATTTGGGTCATACCTGAATGGTCTTGTGGTTTCCCCTACTATCTTCATTTTAAGTCTGAATCTGGCAATAAGGAGTTCATGATCTGAGCCACAGTCAGCTCCCAGTCTTGTTTTTGCTGACTGGAGAAGACTCTTGAGAGTCCCTTGGACTGCAAGGAGATCCAACCAGTCCATTCTGATGGAGATCAGCCCTGGGATTTCTTTGGAAGGAATGATGCTAAAGCTGAAACTCCAGTACTTTGGCCACCTCATGTGAAGAGTTGACTCATTGGAAAAGACTCTGATGCTGGGAGGGATTGGGGGCAGGAGGAGAAGGGGACGACAGAGGGTGAGATGGCTGGATGGCATCACGGACTCAATGGATGTGAGTCTGAGTGAACTCCGGGAGTTGGTGATGGACAGGGAGGCCTGGCATGCTGCGATTCATGGGGTCGCAAAGAGTCGGACACGACTGAGGGACTGAACTGAACTGTATAGGGCTTCTCCATCTTTGGTTGCAAAGAATATAATCAATCTGATTTCAGTATTGACCATCTGGTGATGTCCATGTGTAGAGTCTTCTCTTGTGTTATTGGAAGCGGGTGTTTGCTATGACCAGTGTTTTCTCTTGGCAAAACTCTATTAGCCTTTGCCCTCCTTCATTCTGTACTCCTTCTAACTTATGCTGCCCTCTACCTAAAAGCATGCCCACAGTGATATTATTTAGTAGTTATTTTCTTTATATGAAGGCTGGAATAGTCAGGAAAATCTACAGTTACTACCTCTTCTCTGAATAATTATCACACACATACACAAATACATTTATATTTAAAGCTGGATATGGATACAAACACATGTACGTATGCCTAGGCATATACATGGGTTTCCCAGGTGGCACCAGTAGTAAAGAAACTGCCTGTCAGTGCAGGAGATGAAAGAGATGCGGGTTCAATCACCAAGTTGGGAAGATCCCCAGGAGGAGGGCATTGGAAACCAATCCCGTATCCTTGCCTGGAGAATCCCATGGACAGAGGAGCCTGGTGGGCTAAAGTCCAAAGGGTCGCAAAGAGTCAGACACGACTGAAGCGATTTAGCATGCATGCATACAGGCATATGCACACAGACACACAATGCTTCAGATTCTGAAGACTCAGTGTGATATTTTTCTTACTATTCTAGTATTTTCTCCTCAATGCTATTTCCACCTGGACTGTTATCTCCTTAAGAACATGGACCTTGTTTATCCCAGGTATCTAGTTTATAATTGTCTGTGTTAAGATACGTACTCAACGAATGAATGAATGAATGAACAAAGCAGGATAACAGACACATGAAGCACGGTAGACTTCATTGGACTTGAGGTTTATTTTGTAAACTGTGAATCACTGCTGTCCCTTTAAGAGCCATGCATTCCTCTGCCTATTATCAAGACTGACACTGGGACTCTTCATACTAAGGCAGTTGATTGCTTTCTGAAGCTGCCTCAAGCTCTGATGAAAACCTTTGCTCTTTTCCCACTCCCAATGGAGAAAGATTGTTTCCTCCAACATGTTTGAGAAAATCAAGTTCTCCAAAAATGATGTACAGTATTTTTTTTCTAATGTTACATCATTCCTACACTAAATAAACAACTTTGTTCCTTTACTAGCAAGACACATGCTTTCAAAAAGAGCTGTGACAGCTTCTCTTCTCTGCACTTAAAAAGATACTTATTTCCTTCTCCTTCCTAACAGTCACCAAAGTCATGTATGTTCCCTTTGAGGCACGTTCTTCTTGCACACCTGATCCTAAATCCTTGATCTTTTGTCATCCAGGCTCTTGATTCATCAGTTTTTTTTTTTTTTTTCTTGACTCTTCACATTCTCTACCCTCTCTTAGCTTCTCTCCTCTATAAGCTAATGTGTGTGTATGTTAGTCATTCATTCATGTCCAATTCTTTGTGACCCCATGGACTATAGCTCACCAGGCTCCTCTGTCCATGCGATTCTCCAGACAAGATATTGGAGTGGGTAGCCATCCCTTCTCCAGGGGATCTTCCTGACCCCGGGACTGAACCCAGGTCTCCTGCATTGCAGGCAGATTCTTTACCACCTGAGCCGCCAGGGAAGCCCACAAGCAAACATACTCAGTTCCAATTATCCTAAAAAATAAAATCTTCCCTATGAATTTCTCAGGTCCTTTCACTGTGAAACTTTTCAAAAGATTACCCTACTCTTAGCTTTTTTTCTGTTTCCTTACCACTTATTATTTTCTTAAAGGAATAGGTTTAATTAAGACTGTGCTATGTTCTAGGCATTCTACCAAGCAATTTCACCTGCCTCATTGAATTCTTATAAGAATCATACAACAGGGAATTATTTTTTACACTTTAGAAAACTAGGAATATTTTTAAGAAATTTGGCCAAATTGACACAGCTGGTAAGTGACAGAACTGGGAGTCCAATTTAGGTATGTCACACTTTGAAATTCCTGCCCTTAACTCTGTGGCTTCTGGCCCAGGAGTATACTGAGAATCCATTCTTGCAAGTTTTCAGTGTCATCGTTCTTCATTCCAATGACCTCCCCTCAGTCATCATCATGGGAACTTGACTATTTCTTTATCCTGAAAAGCTTTTCTTTCCACAGTTCTAACTGCATCCTAGTCTCCTCCTCCTCTAAGTCTTTTCATTTTTCCTCTTCCACTGTACCCCACACTCAATCAGACACAGGCATCCTCCAAACTTTAGCTCTCCATTCTCTTCCTCTTACATGATCACCCTCACGCACCAAGGTTTTCAGCAACCACCCTTTTCTTGATAATATTCAGCTACAACAGTACTGGATACTCACAGTCCACACCTATGATTAAGAAGCTCTTCAAAACAGTATTTTTTATAGCATATGTGTCTTCTCTTTGCTCTTGGCTTTCAAACTTGCTTATTTTTTCCGTTTTATTATTGAACTCGTTGCTAAGCATTAAGATACAACCTTGACCACATCTCCCAGGGTTGCTTCACATGAACACATCTCCCAGTTACACCTGACCTTCAAGAACATCACGTCCTGACACAGCTACCCCTTGATCCACACTCCATCCCACCATCCCTCCAACCCTGGCCACTTATGTTCTACAAACAAAAACAAGACATCTACTAAATAACCTTAGAGATGACCCAATCAACTTGACTGTGCCTCCCTTCTATATTTCAATATTACCTAGAAGTCCTACTTAGTGAGTGAGTGAAGTCACTCAGTCGTGTCTGACTCTTTGCGACCCCATGGACCGTAGCCTACCAAGCTCCTCTGTCCATGGGATTTTCCAGGCAATAGTACTGGAGTGGGTTGCCATTTCCTTCTTATAGTGTGTCAAAGGCAGAAATTTTAGAATTAAGTTTTCATTCTTTCCTGCCTCTCTCCTCTTCAATAATATGATTTTTTCCTGCTTTAGAATCTCTGTCTTACCATTAATTCAAGGTCAAAACTTCAGGCATCTTTAACTTTCTTCCTATTTCCCCAAATCCAATTAGTCATTGTATCTTTTTATTACTATTCTTTGAAGTATTTTTCTTATTTTTTCCCTTTCTCATTTATCAGTAAATTTTATTACTTCTCATATATCATGTTTTCTAACTAGCCTTCTTTTATTTCCTTTTTAATACCTCTTCTCTGAGATGCTGCCAAATTAATTTTCATAAACCTTAACTGATTATTCACTGGTGTTACAATCTTCATCAAATATTTTTAGAAAATATCTACTGACTAGGGGTTACATTTTAAATTTCCTGGCTTAGCATTCCAAGGTCCTCCATGACCCAAATGCCCCTGTATATTCCATGGATTTAATATGGCTAAACTGGACTTTAGGATTGGACTTAAACACCTTTTCCAAAAAGCCCATGAGAAGCTTCATCACAAATACTCTCTTCATTTCCTACATGTAAATACCTACTTTCTCTAATTTTACCATGAAACTCTCCCATCCTAATTTGAATATTAGACATCTGTGTTTGTCCTATTCCTCTTAATACACTAACGAAGGGATTTTGCTTCATTCACACAGTGGATTCACATAGTGGAAATCTATGAAATTTTGAGTCAGAATATCTAAATTTGAGTTCTGATTCTATCAAGCATCTCTTTTGTAACAAAACACAAGGTTAAAATATATGATTTCTTTGATACCCAATTGTTCCATTTGTTAAATGCATGATGTTTTATATATAATGTGTGAGCAATAAATGGTTAGTGTAAATATCCCTGAGAGGAGAGCTTCCTATAAGTCTCTCAGGTTGGCCAGAGCTTCACAAGCAGTATTTCCTAAAGATAAGAGAAAGGATCTGAGAGCATCATTCCTCAATTCAACCAAAGCTCTCTGTCTTCTGGGAACTGTTTACCAGTATCTCTGATTTGGAGATACAGATTAATATTTTAAAGATCTTTCATAGTGTCTGGCACAAGATAAAAATATAATTCCCATGCTATATTTTCCTGGAAATAAATTCTTTGTATCTTATTATATGCCAAATGAAAGTAGATCCCTTGAGGAAGCGCTGCATCTGAGGTAAGGAGCAGCAGATGTGCTTTACTGGAGCAGCCGTGAAGAGAGACCCCACGTCCAAGGTAAGAGAAACCCAAGTAAGAGAGTAGACACTGAGAGAGGGGATCAGAGGGCAGACAGACCGAAACTACAATCACAGACAACTAGCCAATCTGATCACACAGACCACAGCCTTGTATAACTCAATGAAACTAAGCCATGCCATGTGGGGCCACCCAAGATGACCATGTCATGGTGGAGAGGTCTGACACAATGTGGTCCACTGGAGAAGGGAATGCCACACCACTTCAGTATTCTTGCCTTGAGAATCCCATGAACAGTATGAAAAGTCAAAAAGATAGGACACTGAAAGACAAACTCCCCAGGTCAGTAAGTGCCCAATATGTTACTGGAGATCAGTGGAAAAATAACTCCAGAAAGAATGAAGGGATGGAGTCAAATCAAAAACAACACCCAGTTGTGAATGGAACTGGTGATGGAACCAGGGTTCAATGCTGTAAAGAGCAATACTGCACAGGAACCTGGAATGTCAGGTCCATGAATCAGGGCAAATTGGAAGTGGTCAAATAGGAGTTCACAAGAGTGAATATCGACATTCTAGCAATCAGTGAACTAACATGGACTGGAATCAGTGAGTTTAACTCAAATGACCATTATATCTACTTCTGTGGGCAGGAATCCCTTAGAAGAAATGGAGTAGCCATCATAGTCAACAAAAGAGTCCAAAATGCAGTACTTGGATGCAATCTCAAAAATGATAGAATGATCTCTGTTTGTTTCCAAGGCAAACCATTCAATATCACAGTAATCCAAGTCTATGCTCAGACCAGTAACACTGAAAAAGCTGAAGTTGAACAGTTCTGTGAAGACCCACAAGACCTTCTAGAACTAACACCCAAAACAGATGTTCTTTTCGCTATAGGGGACTGGAATGCAAAAGTAGGAAGTCAAGAAACACTTGGAGTAATAGGCAAATTTGGCCTTGGAGTACAGAATGAAGCAGGGCAAAGGCTAATAGAGTTCTGCCAAGAGAACACACTGGTCATAGCAAACACCCGCTTCCAACAACACAAGAGAAGACTCTACACATGGACATCAGCAGGCAGTCACACCGAAATCAGATTGATTATATTCTTTGCAGCCAAAGGTGGAGAAGGTCTATACAGTCAGCAAAAACAAAACTGGGAGCTGACTGTGGTTCGGACCATTAACTCCTTATTGCCAAATACAGACTGAAATTGAAGAAAGTGGAGAAAACCACTAGACCATTCAGGTATGACCTAAATCAAATCCCTTATGACCATACAGTGGAAGTGAGAAATAGATTTAAGGGACTAGATCTGATAGACAGAGTGCCCAATGAACTCTGTATGGAAGTTCGTGACATTGTACAGGAGACAGGAATCAAGACCATCTCCAAGAAAAACAAATGCAAAAACAGCAAAATGGCTGTCTGAGGAGGCCTTACAAATAGCTGTGAAAAGAAGGGAAGCAAAAAGCAAAGGAGAAAAGGAAAGATATACCCATTTGAATGCAAAGTTCCAAAAAATAGCAAGGAGACATAAGAAAGCCTTCCTCAGTGATCAATGCGAAGTAATAGAGGAAAACAATAGAATAGGAAAGACTAGAGATCTCTTCAAGAAAATTAGAGATACCAAGGGAACATTTCATGCAAAGATGGGCTCAATAAAGGACAGAAATGGTAGGGACCTAACAGAAGCAGAAGATATTAAGAAGAGGTGGAAAGAATACACAGAAGAACCATACAAAAAAGATCTTCATGAACCCAGATAATCACGATGGTGTGATCACTCACCTAGAGCCAGACATCCCGGAATGTGAAGTCAGGTGGGCCTTAGAAAGCATCACTATGAACAAAGCTAGTGGAGGTGATGGAATTCCAGTGGAGCTATTTCAAATCCTGAAAGATGACGCTGTGAAAGTGCTACACTTTATATGCCAACAAATTTGGAAAACTCAGCAGTGGCCACAGGACTGGAAAAGGTCAGTTTTCATTCCAATCCCTAAGAAAGGCAATGCTAAAGAATGCTCAAACTACTACACAATTGCAGTCATCTCACACGCTAGTAAAGTAATGCTTAAAATTCTCCAAGCCAGACTTCAGCAATACATGAACTGTGAACTTCCAGATGTTCAAGCTGGTTTTAGAAAAGGCAGAGGAACCAGAGATCAAATTGCCAACATCCTCTGGATCATGGAAAAAGCAAGACAGTTCCAGAAAAACATCTATTTCTGCTTTATTGACTATGCCAAAGCCTTTGACTGGATCACAATAAACTGTGGAAAATTCTGAAAGAGATGGGAATGCCAGACCACCTGACCTGCCTCTTGAGAAATCTGTATGCAGGCCAGGAAGCAACAGTTAGAACTGGACATGGAACAACAGACTGGTTCCAAATAGGAAAAGGAGTACGTCAAGGCTGTATATTGTCACCCTGCTTATTTAACTTATATGCAGATTACATCATGAGAAACGCTAGGCTGGAAGAAGCACAAGCTGGAAGCAAGATTGCCGGGAGAAATATCAATAACCTCAGATATGCAGATGACACCACCCTTATGGCAGAAAGTGAAGAAGAACTCAAGAGCCTCTTGATGAAAATGAAAGAGGAGAGTGAAGAAATTGGCTTAAAGCTCAACATTCAGAAAACAAAGATCATGGCATCTGGTCCCATCACTTCATGGCAAATAGATGGGGAAACAGTGGCTGACTTTATTTTGGAGGGTTCCAAAATCACTGCAGATGGTGACTGCAGCCATGAAATTAAAAGGAAAGACTAGAGATCTCTTACTCCCTGGAAGGAAAGTTATGACCAACCTTGACAGCATATTCAAAAGCAGACATTACTTTGCCAACAAATCCATCTAGTCAAGGCTATGGTTTTTCCAGTGGTCAGTATGGATGTGAAAGTTGGACTGTGAAGAAAGCTGAGTGCCGAAGAACTGATGCTTTTGAACTGTGGTGTTGGAGAAGACTCTTGAAAGTTCCTTGGACTGCAAAGAGATCCAACCAGTCCATCCTAAAGGAGATCAGTCCTGGGTGTCATTGGAAGGACTGACATTGAAGCTGAAACTCCAATACTTTGGCCACCTGATGCAAAGATCTGACTCATTTGAAAAGACCCTAATGCTAGGAAAGATTGAGGGCAGGAGGAGAAGGGGACGACAGAGGATGAGATGGTTGGATGGCATCACCAATTCGGTGGACATGGGTTTGGGTGGACTACGGGAGTTGGTGATGAACAGGGAGGCCTGACATGCTATGGTTCATGGGATCTCAAAGAGTCAGACACGACCTAGCAAGTGAACTGAAGGAAGCTCCAGGGATAAGATTTGCTTTCAAATTTAATCAATCAGGCTTCCCTGGCAGCTCAGTGGTAAAGAGCCCACCTGCCAGTGCAGGAGACATGGGTTCAATCTTCCCTGGTCCAGGAAGATACAACATCCCAAGAACAATGAAGGCTTGTGCCACAACTATAGATTTTGTGCTCTAGAGCCTGGAAGTCACAGCTATTGAAATCCATGAGCCCTAGAGCCCATGCTTCACAACAAGAGAAGCCACTGCAGCGAAAAGCCCATGCATTGCAACTAGAGTAGCCCTCACTCGCTGCAACTAGAGAAGAGCCCGCACAGCAGCAATGACGACTCAGCACAGCCAAAAATAAATAAATGGATAATTTAGAAATTCATCTATGAATGATGAATGTCCCATTAGGAAACAGATACAAATACAGATAGGATACTTCAAAGAAAGTATAAGGAAGGAATTATCCACAAAGATGTGGGAACACAAGGGACAGTGGAATAACGTGAGAGCAGTTTACCTCTTTAGATCAGGGTCAGGGAGTGACCACTAGAATGTGGAAGGAGTCAGTATAATGGGTCAACAGAAGAAATGCTGTAACCTTCTGTGGAGGAACACTCCAGCTCAAGGAAACCCCTCAGGAAGAGAGCCAAGGGCATCAGTATACTTCTTTCTCTGGCTTCTGTCAGAGCTCCCCTTTGGCAAATCCAATCAAAAATGAGAGGGCAAGGGAGTGCATGAATAGTCCATGCCCATTTGTCTTCCAAGGCCAATAGTTGGGAGGCAGGGGAGGTAAAAGGAAGAAGATGGATCTGGAGGGGCAAATGGAAGATACCAGAGACACATTCATTCATCTGAATATGATTTCTCATACCAGGCAGGTCTTTTGTTTTAGCATGATGAACATCTGGCATTTTCTTAGTACATTTCATCCTTTTGTTCATTTTAAAATGTCATTATTTTGAACAAATAAATATATTTTGTAAAGCTACATAAAAGCTGTGTTTGGAAGGATTTCAAATAATTTTTCTGTATACTTCAGTCCATTTTAACTCCCCTGAAAAGGACAACCTCTTATAGGTTATAAATGCAACAGCTTTCCTGAATTAATTTTATTACATAAATATAATACTTATCATACTGTATATATTTCCCTAGTCACGTTTTATTCTTATTTTGGAATATGTAAAGTACCTGCACTTTGCAAGCACCATGTCTGTGCACCAAACTCATATGAATAAAAAATAATTTATGGTGTGAATAGGATTTACTAATTGGACAAATTCTTTTTTTTATTCCCAAAGAATGTGATCTGTGACCCTAACAGCATGCAAATGCAGCCCCTCAGTTCAGAGATAGTCAAGGCAAGGGACAATGAAGTAATGCAAAAATTCCATAAACATCATATTTTTTTAGTAGAGATACCTGAACAGTATCCCAATGTTTCCAAAAGATATTTACTAGGTTCACTTCAGTACTTCATTTCATACCTCATTCTTGGATTAAACAATCTTCAATAGCTCAAATGCTTTCAAATTTATTAGAAAATAACAAAAAGAGAAAAATCAAGACTCTTTTGCCAAACTATTATTATAGCATAACAAATGCCCAAAGTTCAAGAAGGGTCTGAGGTATTTGTCTGGCATTAAATTCACCAAGTCTAGCACTGAAATTCATTGGTCAAACTGATCTCTTCAGAATTTCTAGAAATTCTTGCACTGTGTCATGATTTCTAATGACAAGACCTCATGATACAGAAGAAAATATGATGACAGTGGCTATTTATAGTCACATGGAACCACTCAATACACTTTGTTGGCCACTGACTCTCAGTACACATCTATTCATAGGGAATTTGACTAGAAAATTTGAGCTAAGCTGCATTGACTTAGCTTAGCCTAGGATGTACTTTTATTTTTTAATTAGAGGAAAACTGCTTCACAATATTGTGTTGATTTGGGGATGTACTTCTAATCAGCTACCAACACCCATACTCACACTGTATTCATTCACCCAAGAAGACCTCATACCAAACCCTTTTGGACTTTGCAGAACAATCTGACCTGGCCCAACTCATCCATATGTGTCTCCTCTTCTTCCTTTTTAAAAGACTAAAATACCAAGATCCTCTGTTATGTTACTGCAAATTTATTTAACTCCAAAATTCTTCTGCAAAATATTTTCATGGACTTCTTACTAACCCTGCTTCCTTTTTACATTCCCATCACTCAATTCCTTCTTTTAAATTAACCTTCAAAAAATAGGTCTTTATTTTTTAAAAAAAATAGGTCTTTATAGATGTATGCCTCAAGAAAAAGGACTTACTTTGGTGAGTCCATTACAGAGTGTGGAATATAATGAGTGTTGGGTAGATTTTTTTTTTTTTTTTTTGAGGACAATTGCTTTACAATGTTGTGTTGGTTTCTGCCATACAAAAATGTGAACCAGTCAGAATTTTATGTATATATTCTCTTCCTCTTGAGCCTCCTTCTCCCATCCCATCCCATCCCTCTAGGTTGTCACAGAGTACCAGGCTGGAATTCCCGGATTATATAGCTGCTTCCTGATAATTATCTCTTTTACACATGACAGGGTAAAGTATGTCAATGCTACCTTCTCAATTCATCCTATTTGTGGAATGTGTAGATGGACAGTCAAATGAATGAATACATTGAAGGGAGAAAATAAACTCTGTTTCCTTTAAATAGATAACTTCTCTACTAAATATTTTAATCTTCAAAGCATCAAGAGATGATGCTGAAAATGCAGGGACAAAGGATGTGCCCGACATCTCATATAAAGTTTGAATATGCTGCATATGCCCCTGCTTGGAGAGTCTCGATCTACATTAAAGGCTCAGAGGTAGTCTGCTGTTAAAGAATTTTTTTTAGTTGAGTATCTTCTGGATTCATTGGTCAAACTGATTCCTCCTTTTTCCCCTCACCATCCACATCTAACCTATCTGCAAGGTCTATGAGTCGAAACTTTCAAAGAATATCTGTCTACTTCTCTCCACCACAACCGCTATTACTGTGGACTATGGCCCCATTGTGTCTCTCAGGAGTACTGCAATTGCCTCCCAATTGACATCTCTGCATCCACTCTTAGACCCATAACCATTCCAACAATGAAGCCAAAAGAAGCTTTCAAAAATATAAATTGATTCCCTGCATACCAATGAGTTAAATGTTCTTAAAGTACAGTCTTCATAAATAGGCCTGCAGAGCCTTTTGACCTTTAGCTGGAACCTCACTCTCAAACTTTATCAACCACTACTTGTCCACCACTCTTGTCCACTAGGCTCCATCCTCTGCCTTTTCCCTGCCAAATCTTTTCCGACATGAGGGACTTTGTACTTGGAATTTCCTCTGCCTGAAAACATACCCTTCAGCTCTTACGATTAACTCTCTTCACTCTTTAAACCTCAGTTCATGTATCTTCTATCTGAACCTCCTCTAAAGCACTGGCCCTTCCCAGTTCTCCCCAACATCACTAATTTTATTTATTTCATAGTGGGTGCTTGTATGCCCAGTTGCTTCAGTTGTGTCCAACTGTTTGTGACCCCATGGACTGTAGCCTGCCAGGCTCCTCTGTCCATGGGATTCTCCAGGCAAGAATACCGGAGTAGATTGCCATATCCTTCTCCTTCCATACCCAGGGATCCAACCAGCATCTCTTTATGTCTTCTGCATTGGCAGATGAGTTCTTTACCACTGGCACCACCTGGGAAGCACTCATCACCACTAAACTTTTTTAAATTCTGATTTCCTACATTAGAATACAACCCTGTGGGGGCAGCAACCTTGTTTATTTACCAGAACATCCTTAGTACCTAAATAATACCTGACACATGGCACAGAATAAATATTCACTGAACAAATATGTTTATTTAGGGGATCCTCTTTGAAGTAAAACTTAATAACATTCCACAGACCACAGAAAGTCAAGCATAAGCTGAGAAGTTATCACTTTACATAAGAGGTTGAGGCATATCTCCAAGGAGTTAAGAATTTCTATTCGTATATGGGCTTTATAATTCTGACATAAAATATTATATATGTGCTCAAAAATCCATTACAACTAATGTCAAAGCTATTAGGGGTGTGGGAGTGTGTGCTCAGTCACGGTCAACTCTTTTCGACCCCATGGACTCTAGCCGCCAGATTCCTCTGTCCATGGAATTTCCCAGGCAAGAATACTGAAGTGGGTTGCCATTTCCTCCTCCAGGGGATCTTTCGGAGCAAAGGATCAAACCCACATCTCTTTCGTCTCCTTCTTTGGCAGGTTGATTCTTCCCTGGTTACTCAGCAGTAAACAATCAACTTGCCAATGCAAGAGATGTGGGTTCAATACCTGGGTCAGGAAAATCCCCTGGAGGGCATGGCAACCCACTCCAGTATTCTTGTCTGGAGAATCCCATGGACAAAGGAGCCTGGTGGGCTACAGTCCATGGAGTTGCAAAGAGTCGGACATGACTGAGCAGGCACACACACACACACACACACACACACACACACACACACACACACCTGGGAAATCCTTTATTTATCTACTGTGTTAATACATTTTAATTAGCCATTATATGTCCTAATTTCTACAAATAATTCTCTCTTGCTTTGGATGTTTCCTTATAACTGATTTCATCCTTGTCTTAAAAAATTGATGTTAAAGTCTTCTGCTGATAAACCCTTAAGTTTGAAATAGTAAGTGTTTCGTAGCATTTTTGGTTCTTTTTTGGACTAAACAACCAACCTTCATACAGCTTTATTTCTTCTTTTAGAGACTGGGAAATTGAAATGAGGCCCTGGGAATTTGAGTGCCTTTTTCAAAATCATGCAGCTTTAATTAACACTATAGTCCTGGGTCCAGGTTACTTTTACATTTTGTTCTATTTTCCCTATTATTTCTAAGTTCACAAGACAAAAATGAGGAGTATATACGGAGTGTGTTTCATGTCCAGCTCTCTGCGGCCCCATGGACTGTAGCCTGCCAGGTTCCTCTGTCCATGACGTTTTCCAGGCAAGAATACTGGAGTGGGTTGCCGTTTCCTCCTCGGGGGAATCTTTCTGACCCACGCAGGGATCGAATGGATGTCTCTTGCGTCTCCTGGATTGGCAGGTTGATTCTTTACCACTGAGCCATCAGAAAGCCCATGTATGGAGGACTGGATCCAAACGACGATGTTGAGCAACACCTAATTTCAGAGAGGATGCCTGAAAAGACCCACTTCCATTTCTATTACAGTGCAGCAGTTGATTAGCTGTTAATTATGACCTAGGTAGAATCAGATACCCGTTTATTTCCCCTTTTGATAATTATCTTTTGATAACTGGAGGAACTTGTCCTAACAAAGAAAATCCTAACAGCTCCATCCCCATTTATGCTACCAACTTGCCTACACGTGGATACTATCCTCCTCCCCTTAAAAAAAAAGAAAAAAAGACTCTACAGTTTCTTAGTAAATTGAGGTAACACTAATGCTTATAATTTTAACAGATTTTTTAAAATGCTCTTCATATGGTTGATTAATGGTGGAATAACACAGCTCTTGAGTGAGAAGCTATAAAGAAGGAAAGTAAACCTTATCCTTCTTCTGTTAATATACTCAATTTGACACCAGAAGCTGCTTAAATTAGACAGAAGAAGACAGCAATCCTAATTTTAAAATGGGCGAAGTATAGCAACAGGCAATCTGGTGTTGGTTTAGATGCTAAGTTGTGTCTGACTCTTGCGACTCCATGGACTGTAGCCTGCCAGGCTTCTCTGTCCATGGGATTTCCCAGGTAAGGATACTGGACTGGATTGCCATCTCCTCCTCCAGGGGCTCTTCCCCACCTAAGAATCAAACCTGAATCTCCTGCCTTCCTACAGTAAAGTAGATTTTTACTGACTGAGCCAAGATAATCCAAAACAAATAAGAAAAACATATAATAATCAAAGAAATGCAAATTAAAACTACCATTAGTGGTTTTAATTTTAAAAGGCAAAATAGTAGAAGCTGATTTAAGAAAATTATGGTAACAATGTGTATTTGTGTATATGTACAAGTCCCTGTACATGTTTCCGTATGCATGCATGTGCATGTATGTGCCTGTGTATGTGTGTGTATGTGTGTGTATAGGAACTCTCATATATTATTGCTAGTGGGAAATTAAACAAAAGTTCCTGTTCTCAGGAGCAATCTGGCACTATTTAGTCAAATTAATTGTATGCAGATCCTATGTCCTAGCAATTTCATTCCTGGGTATATTTCCTTCCAAATTTCTCACACATCTCAGGAAGGAAACATGTACAAGGATGTCCACTGCAGTGTTGTTTGTTGCAGCAGGAAGCTAATCTCGGTTCAGAAGTTCACCAATGATGGATTAAAAGTCAAATGTGGTGGGATTTCCTGGAGGTCTATCAGTTGGGACTCCACGCTTCCACTGCAGGGGGACACGGGTTTGATTCCTGGTCGGGGAACTAAGATCCCACATGCTGCATGGTCCAGCCAAAAAGTAAAGAAATGAATAAATTTTTGAAAAGTTAAACATGGTAAATGCACACCAAGGAATATCATGAATGGCTGGAAGAATAGAGCAAATGTATACGGAACAGTATATGTAAGCTAAATCACTTCAGTCATGTCTGACTCTTAGTGACCCCATGGATTGGAGCCTGCCAGGTTCCTCTTTTCACAGGATTTTCCAGGCAAGAATACTGGCATGGGTTGCCATATCCTTCTTGGTGGATGGTACAAGCACACTGCTGGATAAAAGCAAATAAGATACAATATGATTTGTATCACAAAAACAAATGCAGAGATTAAACACAGATACTCCAAATAATGCACACTTTTTAAGAACGTATTTTTTAAAACATACATTAAATGCATTAGAATAGTTTCCTATATAGGAAACAAATTGAAAAGTACTACTAATAAACGCACCTGTAAAATAGCTAGTGGGAAGTTGCTATATAACACAGGGAGCTCAACCCAGTGCTCTGTATCAGCCTAGAGGAGTGAGATGGTGGGTGAGGGTGGGAGGGAGGTTCAAGAGGGAAGGGATATACTTATACTTATGGCTGATTCGTGCTGTTGTATGGCAGAAAGCGACACGACATTGTAAAAGCAATTATTATCCAATTAAAATTAAATTCTAGGCTTTCCTGGTGATTCAGTAGTAAATCATTCGCCTCCCAATTTAGAAGATATGGATTCGATCCCTGATCTGGGAAGATCCCACATGCTGAGGAGCAACTGAGCTCATGTGCCACAAATAATGAGCTCTAGAGCACAAGTGTCGTAACTACCAAAGCATACGGACCCTAGAACCTGCGCTCCTCAACAAGAGTGGCTACTGCAATGAGGAGCCTGCACACTGCAACTTAAGAGTAGCCCCCACTCCCCACAACTAGAGGAAAGCCCACACAGCAGCAAAGACCCATCACAGTCAAAAAGAGGTAAATAAATAAATAAAATTACCAAAAAAAAAGAAATTAAAAAAAATAAAGAAACAGTTGCAGACACAAGAAAAAAGGAAAGAGAAACAGAAGTAAAAAGAGCTTTACTTGGTTAGAAGCAGTGAAGACGAGCGGAAATTACCCCCCCCCCCCCTCGGCTAACATTTTCCTCACCATCCCTCACTTTCCGTGGTTTAGAAGGCACCACACTTCATCTCCAGCTCACGTAGCTGTGAAAAGTCCGCAGTAGTGAGACTGAGGCCAAGGACAAGAAAAGGCTGTGCCCTGAATGAAGTTGGGAATGTCACTCACGGGTCTGAGGTGGACTTCCTCAAGATAAGCATGAACTGGGGCTGGAAAAGAAAGTCCATCCTTGTTTTTCTCAAGGGGGTGACTGGCAAGGGTGAGTTTGGCTCCACAGACTGTAATGGGTACCACTGTTTAGGAGAGATCGAAAGAGACCCGGACTTGTGGAAAACTGGAAAGGCAGCATGTCTCCTGCCAGGTCAAAAAATTTTAAAAGTCTGATCATAAAGATAGAGCATAGCTTTACTGTGACTGGCACAAAATTGTAACAATTTTCTGTGTAACAAAAGTGCTTTGTCGACATAAATTACCTGCTTCTCCAGTTTCCCTCCTTCTGATCCTCAATTTCGTTCTCTATCTTGTTGCCTCACCTAGCTTCCTGATGGTGAAGAAAATTAGCAGAGAGAAGTTTCTGGAACTATTCATTTTTAAATTTTTACTTATTAGAATTCAGTGAATGTGTCAGAAAAAGCAAAACCACAAAGATAAAATCCATTTATCTTTAAGCAGAGTACTGCATTTGAAGGAATTTATCTGTAAAATTATCCGTGATATTTTTCTGAGAAAAATGAGTTGACACTTTTCAGATAAGTACTGGAGGGGCTTTGATGCCCTCCCCATACAATCACATGTATTCTCAAGATGCCCTGGAGTTTATGGCACAAAGTACAGATAGCACAAGACTTGACACTAGAACGTCAATTTATATCCACCCCACAAAACGAGATTCAGAGGAATACAGTGCATTTTTACAGTGAACACTGTAGCTATGGAAAATATTTTGGGCACCCCTATAGCCCAACTCAAAACATATACCATAACTTTTTAATTACATTATTAAAATATGGTTCTTATGCACAGAGGCCAAAAGGTGTTTGGAATGGCTATAGTGAGACAGTACCTTATGGAATCAGCAAGAGATTCTCAGGCAACCCTCTCATCTCCATCCACTGAAGTCCAGAGTTAGAAATCTATGTATTCTATCCATCTAATAAAAAACTATGCCCCTCTGTCTGCATTCCCACCCTATTAGCTTTCCCCTGGGAAAGTGATCATGGAGAAGCTTTTAAGGACGCCACAGTAAACTCTTTCCAAAGGTCTACAGAACATGAGGTCTACAGAACAAAAGTCTGTATGGTCAAAGCTATGGTTTTTCCAGTAGTCACGTACGGATGTGAGAGCAGGACGATAAAGAAGGCTGAGTGCCAAAGAACTGATGCTTTCAAACTGTGGAGAAGACTGGAGAAGACTCTTGAGAGTCCCTTGGACAGCAAAGAAATCAAACTAGTCAATCCTAAAGGAAATCAACCCTGAATATTCATTGGAAGGACTGATGCTGAAGCTGAAGCTCCAATACTTTGGCCACCTGATAACGAAAAGCTGATTCACTGGAAAAGACCCTGATGTTAGGAAAGATTGAAGGCAGGAGAAGAAAGGGGCCACAGCAGATGAGATGGTTGAATGGAATCATCAGTTCAATGGACATGAGTTTGAGCAAACTCTGGGAGACAGCGAAGGACAGGGAAGTCTGGCATGCTGCCGTCCATGGGGTTGCAAAGAATAGGGAATGACTTAGCAACTGAACAAGTGCACACTCTTCCAGCTTCTGAGTAAGATGGGCCAGGTAGGGCCTTTGTTGTGACAGCATCAGCAGTTCACTTCCATTCCTAACCCAGGAGTAGGCAAACTTTTTCTGAAAACGTTGGATCACATATTTTTTAGGCTCTGCAGGTAACAAAAGGTCAACCTCTATCTATCTATATATATTTTTTTAACCTTTTAATGTATGGCAAAACCAATACAGTATTGTAAAGTAAAATAAAGTAAAAATAAAAATTAATTAAAAAAAAGAAAAAAAATGTAAGAATAATTCTTACTTAACTTGGGGCCACAAACAGACAGGCTGTGGGCCCAATTTGGTTTGCAGAGCCTGCTTTAACCATAACTGCTTTCCTTGCCTGCTCCTGTAAATTTCAAGAGGACACCCCAATAAAAATACTGCAAGCAAATCCTTGTCTCAGAGCTGGTTTCCTGGGAACCTGATTACGACAGCTTAACAAAGGGAGGACTGAGACTGAGAGGTTTAAAAAGAATTTGTTGGGAAACATTGTGACAACATTGATTTTACCCAAGCTCTGTGGTCCTAGAAAATAGAAACAATTAATCCTCCAAACCAGGGGTCTGCAACCTCTGAGATCTAATGCCTGATGATCTAAGGTGGACTTGATGTAATAATAATAGAAATAAAGTGCACAGTAAACTCGCTTGAATCATCCTAAAACCATCCCCTGCCCTGGTCCGTGGGAATATTGTTTTCCATTAAACCCATGCCTAGGGCCAAAAAGGTTGGGGACTGCTGCCCCAAACAAGTTTTCCAAAAACTCCCACCCTATTGTGTTCCAGGAAAGGGCTTCTTGTGAAGAACCATCCCCCCATACAACTCAGATCACCATCTACTTTCTCCTAACTCCCATGAGACTCTCAGATGACTCCCTTGTTTACCTATAGGCCAGATACCACCCCTCAAAATTCCTATTCTCTGTCTCATAAATGATTGGCTGAACCATCTGTCCCCCCAAAACTAGCTAGACAAGGAAACAAACTGTTCCTGTTCTTCTAACAGACTGAGGCTTCCTCTGATGACAGAAACCAATCCTAAGTGTAAAATTGCTTCACCTGCAGCTTCAAGATTCTTCCCTATACAACCTACAAAACCACCCTGCTGAGACACTCCCATCCTCGGATCCCCCTGTTGCAATATTCTGAATAAATTCAGTTTCATTATCTGTTCTGGGTGTTTTGCTTTTGAAACTGAGATAACCACGGGCAAAAGAAACATAATATACACAGGCACTAATGCATCAAAGGACTTGGTATTGTCAAAGAGACAAGAGAAAGTCTGATGTGGCAGGAATCGAGAGTTGTGGTTGGACTCTGAGTGAATGCCAGTGAGGGTAGACTGAATCACCTCATACGTTAAACCAAGCACTGGATCCTTGTTGCAGGAAAATTCCTGAGGCCTTTGTACAGTTCCCTCATGGAGGTAAAGAGGCTTGGTGACTAGCCAAGGGAGACTAAGATCGGCAATGGACAAAAAGAAGCATCCTGAAAGTCCACCTACAGAGGAATGGATAAAGATATGGCACATATATACAATGGAATATTACTCAGCCATAAAAAAGGATGAAATAATGCCATTTTCAGTGACCTGGATGGACCTAGAGAGTGTCATACTGTCAGACAAATTTCATATGATATTGTTTATATGTGAAATGTAAAAAAAAAAAAGGTACAAACAAACCTATTTACAAAACAGAAATAGAGTCACAGACGTAGAAAACAAACTTAGAACTGTGAAGGGGGAAAAGGGAGAAGGATAAATGGGGAGGTTGGGATTGCCATATACACAATGCTGCTGCTACTAAGTCGCTTCAGTTGTGTCCGACTCTGTGCGACCCCAGAGACGGCAGCCCACCAGGCTCCACCATCCCTGGGATTCTCCAGGCAAGAGTACTGGAGTGGGTTGCCATTTCCTCTCCAATGCATGAAAGTGAAAAGTGAAGTCGCTCAGTCGTGTCCGACTCATAGCGACTTCATGGACTGCAGCCTACCAGGCTCCCCCGCCCATGGGACTCTCCAGGCAAGAGTACTGGAGTGGGTTGCCACTGTCTTCTCCTACTATATATAAATATGCAGGTCAGGAAGCAACAGTTAGAACTGGACATGGAACAACAAACTGGTTCCAAATAGGAAAAGGAGTACGTCAAGGCTATATATTGTCACCCCGCTTATTTAACTTCTATGCAGAGTACATCATGAGAAACACTGGACTGGAAGAAACACAAGCTGGAAGCAAGATTGCCGGGAGAAATATCAATAACCTCAGATATGCAGATGACACCACCCTTATGGCAGAAAGTGAAGAGGAACTAAAAAGCCTCTTGATGAAAGTGAAAGAGGAGAGCGAAAAAGTTGGCTTAAAGCTCAACATTCAGAAAATGAAGATCATGGCATCTGGTCCCATCACTTCATGGGAAATAGATGGGGAAACAGTAGAAACAGTGTCAGACTTTATTTTTGGGGGGGCTCCAAAATCACTGCAGATGGTGACTGCAGCCATGAAATTAAAAGACACTTACTCCTTGGAAGAAAAGTTATGACCAACCTAGATAGTATATTCAAGAGCAGAGACATTACTTTGCCAACTAAGGTCCGCCTAGTCAAGGCTATGGTTTTTCCTGTGGTCATGTATGGATGTGAGAGTTGGACTGTGAAGAAGGCTGAGTGCCAAAGAATTGATGCGTTGGAACTGTGGTGTTGGACAAGACTCTTGAGGGTCCCTTGGACTGCAAGGAGACCCAACCAGTCCATTCTGAAGGAGATCAACCTGGAATTTTTTTGGAAGGACTGATGCTAGAGCTGAAGCTCCAGTACTTTGGCCACGTCATGCAAAGAGTTGACTCATTGGAAAAGACTGATGCTGGGAGAGATTGGGGGCAGGAGGAGAAGGGGACGACCCAGGATGAGATGGCTGGATGGCATCACGGACTCGGTGGATGTGAGTCTGAGTGAACTCCGGGAGATGGTGGACAGGGAGGCCTGGCGTGCTGCAATTCATGGGGTCACAAAGAGTCGGACACGACTGAGCGACTGAACTTAACTATATATAAAATAGATCACTTATAAGAACCTACTGTGTAGCACAGGGAACTCAAGACTCTGCAAAGATCTATATGAGAATAGAATCTTAAAAAGAATGGATATATGCATATGCCTAACTGATTCATTTTGCCATATAGCAGAAAATGACACAACACTGTAAATCAATTGTACGCCAATAAAAAGTAGTTTAAAGAAAAGAGAAAGAGAGACAGAGACTGGTCCCTTGATGAGCAGAGATCTTCAACTGACACATCCTTAAAGTCCTCAAAATAATTTTGGGAACTGTATATCCACTTGTACATTTATAAGTTACCCTTAAGATTTTTCATAAAAAGCTTAAATTATTTCAGGTAATTCAGGCATATTGTAAATATTTACATCTTGAAATAAAATACACATATGAAGTTTTTCTTTTTCCTTTTTATATCAGGTTTTAAAAAGCAGTCAACAGAATCTAAATATCCTAGATTTATCTATCTCAAAAATAAGTGAACACTTTATTTTATATAGTTCCTTTATCTCTTTGAAATTTTCTATTTCATTTCACCAACATATTTTATGCTAATGTCATATATCTTTATGCTGGAAAGGTTTTTACTGGAAGTAAAAGTCTTTTATGCTAGAAAATATAATATATCTTTGCTCAAAACTCTGTATGTAGACGGGATAAAGATGGCGGAGGAATAGGACGGGAAGACCACTTTCTCCCTCACAAATTCCTCAAAAGAACATTTCAACTCCGAGCAAACTCCACAAAACAACTTCTGTAGGCTGGCAGAGGTTATCAGGCATCCAGAAAAGCAGACCATTGTCTTCAAAAACAGGTAGGAAAAAATATAAAAGACGAAAAAGGAGACAAAGGAGGTGGGGAGGGAGCTCCGTCCCGGGAAGGGAAGCCCGTCCCGGGAAGGGAATTTTAAGAAGAGAGGTTTCCAAACACCAGGAAACACTCTCCCTGCCGAGTCGGTGGCGAATCTTGGAAACACAGAGGGCAACATAACAGGAAGGAAAAATAAAGAAATAATTAAGACCAAGAGATTACAAGCCCAACAGTAACTCCCCCAGTGGAAAAGCGGCACAGACGCCTGCATCCCCCATTGGGAAGTGGGGGCAGGGCAGGGACGCGCGGGAGGCGCGGGCTGCAGTGCTTTGTAAGAATCCGGCAGGAACGCCCCACGCACAACCAGAACGATCTAACTGGGGCTAGCAAACCAGACTGTGGGATAGCTACCGCCCGAAAAGCTCGAACATAAGACACCGCCAGGACCGAGCACAGAACAAAGGACGGAACGGAAAAAGCCGGCTGCAGACCATCCCCCGCCAGGGACAGGCAGCCAGAGCCGTAAGGACTGGAAAGGGGCAATTGCAGACCCGGAGAGACTTTACTTACCTAACTGCAAGCAGGCCTCTTTGCTAAGACTTCTGGGGGTGCTGGACACTCACAATCTGCCTCACGGGGGACGCCAGCGGTCCTCCCAGAAAGCTGAGAAGCAGCGGCAGAAAAGGTGACACGCCGCGGCGATCGCGCTCGCCAAACTCCTGAGCTACTCGGACCTGGGAAGGGCACAAAACGCAGTCCCAGCCGAATCTGTGCCTCTGAGGGCGGCCTGAGCGGCTTGGACCGGGGAAGTGCACGCAGCCTAGGGCCGGCCCCAGACGGTTCCCGGCTGAGCATCGTAGAGCCGGAGCGGTTTGTACGCCGCAAGAAGGGACAAGTCAGGCGGGGCTGAGACACTGTGCACACGACAGTGCTATTTGTTTGCAGCATCCCCCCTCCCCACAGCGCGACTGAACTAGTGAGCCTAAAAAACCAGCAAACAGAAGAAGTTAAACAGAGGGAACCACCTTGGAAGTGATCCCACACGGCCCAAAACATCAGAGAACGGCCAGATATATTTTTAATAATTTTAAAATCATTCCTTTTTTTTTTTTTCTTTTTTTCCTTTTTTCTTCTTTTTTTTTCTATTTTTTTAATTGTTAAGTCTTCTATTTATCCTCTAATTTTTATTTCTATAACCTACTATTACTATTTAAAAAAAAAAAAGACTTTTTTTTTTTTTTAAGGCAAACAACATATATAGCCTTTGGATGGTTGTTGGTGGTTTTTTGTTTTTTTTTTTGGTTTGTTTTGTTTTTTTGTTTGTTTGTTTTTTAAATAATTCCTGTGTGTTTTTTTTTCTTTCTTCCTTTTTCCTTCTGCTTCTTTTCTTTAATATTGTATTTTCTAAAATCCAACCTCTACTCTAGATTTTTAATCTTTGCTCTTAGGTTTCTGTTGTCAATTTTGTACATTTAAAAACCCAAACTTCACTACCCATGTTTACCTGAGAGCGAGATTACTGGCTCGACCACTCTCTCCTCCTTTGGACTCTCCTTTTTCTCCACCAGGTGGCCTCTGTCTCTTTTCTCCCCCATCTCTTCTCTATCCAACTCTGTGAATCTCAGTGTGTTCGACGGTGGAGAACACCTAAGGAACTGGTTACTGGCAGGATTTGTCTCTCTCCTTCTCATTCCTCTCTCTTATCCTCCTGGTCACCTCTGTCTACTTCCTCCCTCTCCTCTTCCCCGTATAACTCCGTAAATACCTCTGAGCGGTCCAGACTATAGAGCACACATAAGGAAGTGACTACTGGCTAGCTTGCTCTCTCCTCTTTTGATCTCACCACATCTAATTCCAGTTACCTCTAACTACCCCCTCCATCTTCTCTTCTCCTTGTAACTCAGTGAACCTCTCTGAGTGTCCCTCAATGTGGAGAAACTTTTCATCTTTTACCTAGATGTTTTACCATCGGTGCTGTATAGATGGAGAAGTCTAGAGGCTACTGTAAAAATAAAACTGAAAACCAGAAGCAGGAGGCTTAAATCCAAAGCCTGAAAACATTAGAGAACTCTTGAATTCAGGGAACATTAAGCAATAGGAGCTCATCAAATGCCTTCATACCTACACTGAAACCAAGCTCCACCCAAGGGCCAACAAGTTCCAAAACAAGACATACCACTCAAATTCTCCAGCAACACAGGAACACTCCCCTGAGCTTCAATATACAGGCAGCTCAAAATTATTCCAAAACCCTTGATGTCTCATAACCCATTACTGGTCACTCCACTGCACTCCAGAGAGAAGAAACCCAGCTCCACCCACCAGAACTCCAACACAAGCCTCCCTAACCAGGAAACCTTGACAAGCCACTGATAGAACCCCACCCACAGTGAGGAAGCTCCATAATAAAGAAAACTCCACAAACTACCAGAATATAAAAAGGCCACCCCAAACCCAGCAATATAACCAAGATGAAGAGACAGAGGAATACTCAGCAGGTAAAGGAACAGGAGAGTTGCCCACCAAACCAAACAAAAGAGGAAGAAGTAGGGAATCTACCTGAGAAGGAATTCCGAATATTGATAGTGAAAATGATCCAAAATCTTGAAATCAAAATAGAATCACAGATAAATAGTCTAGAGACAAGGATTGAGAAGATGCAAGAAAGGTTTAACAAGGACCTAGAAGAAATAAAAAAGAGTCAAAATATAATGAATAACGCAATAAATGAGATCAGAAACACTCTGGAGGCAACAAATAGTAGAATAACGGAGGCAGAAGATAGGATTAGTGAAATAGAAGATAGAATGGTAGAAATAAATGAATCAGAGAGGAAACAAGAAAAACGAATTAAAAGAAACGAGGACAATCTCAGAGACCTCCAGGACAATATGAAACGCTCCAACATTCGAATTATAGGAGTCCCAGAAGAAGAAGACAGAAAGAAAGATCATGAGAAAATCCTTGAGGAGATAATAGTTGAAAACTTCCCTAAAATGGGGAAGGAAATAATCACCCAAGTCCAAGAAACACAGAGAGTTCCAAATAGGATAAACCCAAGGCGAAACACCCCAAGACACATATTAATCAAATTAACAAAGATCAAACACAAAGAACAAATATTAAAAGCAGCAAGGGAAAAACAACAAATAACACACAAGGGGATTCCCATAAGGATAACAGCTGATCTTTCAATAGAAACTCTTCAGGCCAGGAGGGAATGGCAAGACATACTTAAAGTGATGAAAGACAATAACCTACATCCCAGATTACTGTACCCAGCAAGGATCTCATTCAAATACGAAGGAGAAATCAAAAGCTTTACAGAGAAGCAAAAGCTGAGAGAATTCAGCACCACCAAACCAGCTCTCCAACAAATTCTAAAGGATATTCTCTAGACAGGAAACAGGAAAAGGGTGTATAAACCCGAACCCAAAACAATAAAGTAAATGATAACGGGATCATACTTATCAATAATTACCTTAAACGTAAATGGGTTGAACGCCCCAACCAAAAGGCAAAGACTGGCCGAATGGATACAAAAACAAGACCCCTCTATATGCTGCTTACAAGAGACCCACTTCAAAACAAGGGACACATACAGACTGAAAGTGAAGGGCTGGAAAAAGATATACCACGCAAATAGAGACCAAAAGAAAGCAGGAGTGGCAATACTCATATCCGATAAAATAGACTTTAAAACAAAGGCTGTGAAAAGAGACAAAGAAGGCCACTACATAATGATCAAAGGATCAATCCAAGAAGAAGATATAACAATTATAAATATATATGCACCCAACATAGGAGCACCGCAATATGTAAGACAAATGCTAACAAGTATGAAAGGGGAAATCAACAATAACACAATAATAGTGGGAGACTTTAATACCCCACTCACACCTATGGACAGATCAACTAAACAGAAAATTAACAAAGAAACGCAAACTTTAAATGATACATTAGATCAATTAGACCTAATTGATATCTATAGGACATTTCACCCCAAAACAATGAATTTCACCTTTTTCTCAAGTGCTCATGGAACCTTCTCCAGGATAGATCACATCCTGGGCCATAAATCTAAACTTGATAAATTCAAAAAAATCGAAATCATTCCAAGCATCTTTTCTGACCATAATGCATTAAGATTAGATCTCAATTACAGGAGAAAAACTACTAAAAATTCCAACATATGGAGGTTGAACAACACACTTCTGAATAACCAACAAATCACAGAAGAAATCAAAAAAGAAATCAAAATATGCATAGAAACTAATGAAAATGAAAACACAACAACCCAAAACCTGTGGGACACTATAAAAGCAGTGCTAAGAGGAAAGTTCATAGCAATACAGGCATACCTCAAGAAACAAGAAAAAAGTCAAATAAATAACCTAACTCTACAACTAAAGCAACTAGAAAAGGAAGAATTGGAGAACCCCAGAGTTAGTAGAAGGAAAGAAATCTTAAAAATTAGGGCAGAAATAAATGCAAAAGAAACAAAAGAGACCATAGCAAAAATCAACAAAGCCAAAAGCTGGTTCTTTGAAAGGATAAATAAAATTGACAAACCATTAGCCAGACTCATCAAGAAGCAAAGAGAGAAAAATCAAATCAATAAAATTAGAAATGAAAATGGAGAGATCACAACAGACAACACAGAAATACAAAGGATCATAAGAGACTACTATCAGCAGTTGTATGCCAATAAAATGGACAACGTGGAAGAAATGGACAAATTCTTAGAAAAGTACAATTTTCCAAAACTGAACCAGGAAGAACTAGAAAATCTTAACAGACCCATCACAAGCACGGAAATTGAAACTGTAATCAGAAATCTTCCAGCAAACAAAAGCCCAGGTCCAGACGGCTTCACAGCTGAATTCTACCAAAAATTTCGAGAAGAGCTAACACCTATCCTACTCAAACTCTTCCAGAAAATTGCAGAGGAAGGTAAACTTCCAAACTCATTCTATGAGGCCACCATCACTCTAATACCAAAACCTGACAAAGATGTCACAAAAAAAGAAAACTACAGGCCAATATCACTGATGAACATAGATGCAAAAATCCTCAACAAAATTCTAGCAATCAGAATCCAACAACACATTAAAAAGATCATACACCATGACCAAGTGGGCTTTATCCCAGGGATGCAAGGATTCTTCAATATCCGCAAATCAATCAATGTAATTCACCACATTAACAAATTGAAAAATAAAAACCATATGATTATCTCAATAGATGCAGAGAAGGCCTTTGACAAAATTCAACATCCATTTATGATAAAAACTCTCCAGAAAGCAGGAATAGAAGGAACATACCTCAACATAATAAAAGCTATATATGACAAACCCACAGCAAACATTCTCCTCAATGGTGAAAAATTGAAAGCATTTCCCCTAAAGTCAGGAACAAGACAAGGGAGTCCACTTTCACCGCTACTATTCAACATAGTTCTGGAAGTTTTGGCCACAGCAATCAGAGCAGAAAAAGAAATAAAAGGAATCCAAATTGGAAAAGAAGAAGTAAAACTCTCACTGTTTGCAGATGACATGATCCTCTACATGGAAAACCCGAAAGACTCCACCAGAAAGTTACTAGAGCTCATCAATGAATATAGTAAAGTTGCAGGATATAAAATCAACACACAGAAATCCCTTGCATTCCTATACACCAATAATGAGAAAGTAGAAAAAGCAATTAAGGAAACAATTCCATTCACCATTGCAACGAAAAGAATAAAATACTTAGGAATATATCTACCCAAAGAAACTAAAGACCTATATATAGAAAACTATAAAACACTGATGAAAGAAATCAAAGAGGACACTAATAGATGGAGAAATATACCATGCTCATGGATCGGAAGAATCAATATAGTGAAAATGAGTATACTACCCAAAGCAATTTACAAATTCAATGCAATCCCTATCAAGCTACCAGCCATATTTTTCACAGAACTAGAACAAATAATTTCAAGATTCGTATGGAAATACAAAAAACCTCGAATTGCCAAAGCAATCTTGAGAAAGAAGAATGGAACTGGAGGAATCAACTTGCCTGACTTCAGGCTCTACTACAAAGCCACAGTCATCAAAACAGTATGGTACTGGCACAAAGACAGACATATAGATCAATGGAACAAAATAGAAAGCCCAGAGATGAATCCACACACATATGGACACCTTATCTTTGACAAAGGAGGCAAGAATATACAATGGAGTAAAGACAATCTCTTTAACAAGTGGTGCTGGGAAAACTGGTCAACCACTTGTAAAAGAATGAAACTAGATCACTTTCTAACACCACACACAAAAATAAATTCAAAATGGATTAAAGATCTAAATGTAAGACCAGAAACTATAAAACTCCTAGAGGAGAACATAGGCAAAACACTCTCAGACATAAATCACAGCAGGATCCTCTATGATCCACCTCCCAGAATTCTGGAAATAAAAGCAAAAATAAACAAATGGGATCTAATTAAAATTAAAAGCTTCTGCACAACAAAGGAAAATATCAGCAAGGTGAAAAGACAGCCTTCTGAATGGGAGAAAATAATAGCAAATGAAGCAACTGACAAACAACTAATCTCAAAAATATACAAGCAACTTATGCAGCTCAATTCCAGAAAAATAAACGACCCAATCAAAAAATGGGCCAAAGAACTAAATAGACATTTCTCCAAAGAAGACATACAGATGGCTAACAAACACATGAAAAGATGCTCAACATCACTCATTATCAGAGAAATGCAAATCAAAACCACAATGAGGTACCACTTCACACCAGTCAGAATGGCTGCGATCCAAAAATCTGCAAGCAATAAATGCTGGAGAGGGTGTGGAGAAAAGGGAACCCTCCTACACTGTTGGTGGGAATGCAAACTAGTACAGCCACTATGGAGAACAGTGTGGAGATTCCTTAAAAAATTGCAAATAGAACTCCCTTATGACCCAGCAATCCCACTGCTGGGCATATACACCGAGGAAACCAGAATTGAAAGAGACACATGTACCCCAATGTTCATCGCAGCACTGATTATAATAGCCAGGACATGGAAACAACCTAGATGTCCCTCAGCAGATGAATGGATAAGAAAGCTGTGGTACATATACACAATGGAATATTACTCAGCCGTTAAAAAGAATTCATTTGAATCAGTTCTGATGAGATGGACGAAACTGGAGCCGATTATACAGAGTGAAGTAAGCCAGAAAGAAAAACACCAATACAGTATACTAACACATATATATGGAATTTAGAAAGATGGCAATGACGACCCTGTATGCAAGACAGGAAAAAAGACGCAGCTGTCTATAACGGACTTTTGGACTCAGAGGGAGAGGGAGAGGGTGGGATGATATGGGAGAATGGCATTCTATCATGTATACTATCATGTAAGAATTGAACCGCTAGTCTATGTCTGACGCAGGATACAGCATGCTTGGGGCTGGTGCATGGGGATGACCCACAGAGATGTTATGGGGAGGGAGGTGGGAGGGGGGTTCATGTTTGGGAACACATGTAAGAATTAAAGATTTTAAAATTAAAAAATAAATAAATAAATAAATAAATAAATAAATAAAAATCCCCTAAAAAAAAAAAAAAAAAAAAAAACTCTGTATGTAATTTTCTCCATTGTCTATAGAGCCTTAGTTTAAAAATAGTTTTTTCTCTGATAAACATTTTTCAGCACAACATAAATATATTAAAATTTAGTGATTGGTTATTAAATATAAAATAAAACTTATGGAAGATATACCTTATAATGTATGGCTCAAACTAACATTTTCATTGAATTTATATATATATATGAGTAAATATTATTAATTGCTGAAGAGAGAAAGGATTCAGCATCAAATATATTTTTCCTCTTATTTCATAGATATAAGAAATGAGCAAACTATCAGACAAATAAGTGGACAGGAGTAAAAAGTTTTCTCATAGCAATGTCACTCTGTTCTTTAAATTCTTCTGAATTATATACTAAAAATCACACCATAATCTATTGTCAAAAATTATTGCTGATGATGTATCAATTAACAAACTTGTTAGGTAGCCCTTTTATTGTATTGAAAGCAAAAAATTAGAAACCAACTTATTTGCAAAGGGCTTTATTATAATGGGCTTCCCTGGTGGTGCAGATGGTAAAGAGTCAGCTTACAATGGGGGAGATTCGGGTTCAGTCCCTGGGTTGAGAAGATCCCCTGGAGGAGGGCATGGCAACTCACTCCATTATTCTTGCCTAGAGAATCTCATGGACACAGGAGCCTTGTGGGCTATAATCCATGGGGTCACAAAAAGTCTGACACAACTGAGTGATTAACACTTTCAGTTTACTATACTAGGCCCTGACATTCTCGGTTTCTTGAAAGAGCACAAAGGCTTTACCAAGACTCAGCCAATGATTTGCCTTGTGCCTGCAACTCTGTCACTTAGAGGCATTTTATTTATCCAATATTCATAGACAGGCAGGAGGAAAACAAAGTATTAAATTCAGTACACCTTTGATAAGGTAAAAATGCTTTTAACTGTCAGTTTTTATCTTGTGAAGGTCTAGGAGATTCAGAGTTAACTCCTGTAATTAGTGGAAAACCTTCACCATACAACCTAATAAGCAAAACTAACCCACATCAGAAAAACACTGAACTTCAAGTTTTCACTTTCAATAAAAGTGTTAATACATAGTTTCAGATATATAAAAATCACTGCGAAACAAATTAGAAATCAGGCCTTGTAGTACAAATTACTAAAAGCAGTCATTAAGATTAAAATTTTTCATATCGAATTTATACATATTCTAATAAAGTCAAAAGCATAATAAAATGCCATCTTTATTTCTTCATTTGCAAGACTTATATGTAAAATTACAAATTATTTATGAAGTGTGGAGTGTATCAGCACAGTACTCCTTTGGCAAATATGTAACTTGTATGTTTTAAACTCTGATGTTCAGCTTTAGTATATAATTAAATAATAACTGTGTTTAAATTATAATAAAAGAATTAAAATGCCCTATGTATTTTATGAAAGAAATGATATGCAATGCTAAAAATTACTTAGTCCAAAAAACACAGTTGTATTTCTTGCTAATAGAAAGCAGAAAATATTAAATATTTTATCAATGAGAAAGATTAGGATGACTGAAATCAGAATAAATATTTTATGAAATGACCTGAGAAAGTAAGTTTAACTACATTAGCAAATAATGAACTCCAATCTGAAAGAAATCACATAAAATGTCCATTTACAGTTATCATCCTATGTCTTAAGAAATTTGATAATGTTAACATGATTTCCAGTTAGAGGTGAAAGAATTTTAATCCTTTGGTTCTTCATTTTGAGCTAATGGCCTGACTTGAGGATGTCTATCAGAAATGGCTGAAAAGAATCAGTTACCTTTGAATGGAAAACCTGTTCTCAGGACATTCTCTCCAGATCAATGCATGTGCCTACAACACTGGAAGCAACAGAAGAGGCAAAGTCACTCCCATCATTCAGCTCCACAACGTAGCTGAATTCAGAATATAACAACTTTCAACCAACATTCAAATGTTTTTCTGCTTATTGCCCTAGAAATTTTTTTAATATAAATTTATTAATTTTAATTGGATGCTAATTACTTTACAATATTGTATTGGTTTTGCTGTACATTGACATAAATCTACCATGGGTGTACATGTGTTCCCCATCCTGAACACCCCTCTCACCTCCCTCCCCATACCATCCCTCTGGGTCATCCCAGTGCACCAGTCCCAAGCATCCTGTATCATGCATCAAACCTGGACTGTTGATTCATTTCACATATAATAATACACATGTTTCAATGCCATTCTCCCAACTCATCCCACCCTCACCCTCTCCCATAGAGTCCAAAAGACTGTTCTATACATCTGTGTCTCTTTTGCTGTCTTGCATACAGGGTTATCATTACCATCTTTCTAAAGTCCATATATATGTGTTATTATATTGTATTGGTGTTTTTCTTTCTAGCTTACTTCACTTTGTATAACAGGCTCCAATTTCATCCACCTCAACAGAACTGATTCAAATGAATTCTTTTTAATGGCTGAGTAACACTCCATTGTGTAAATGTACCACAGCTTTCTTATCCATTCATCTGCTGATGGACATTTAGGTTGCTTCCATGTCCTGAGTATTATAAACAGTGCTGCGGTGAACATTGGGTACATGTGTCTCTTTCGATTCTGGTTTCCTCGATGTGCATGCCCAGCAGTGGGATTGCTAGGTCATATGGCAGTTCTATTTCCAGTTTTTTAAGGAATCTCCACACTGTTCTCCATAGTGGCCGTACTAGTTTGCATTCCCACCAACAGTGTAAGAGGGTTCCCTTTTCTTCACACCCTCTCCAGTATTTATTGCTTGTAGACTTTTGGATAGCAGCCATTCTGACTGGCGTGAAATGGTACCTCATTGTGGTTTTGATTTGCATTTCTCTGATAATGAGTGATGTTGAGCATCTTTTCATGTGTTTCTTAGTCATTTGTATGTCTTCTTTGGGGAAATGTCTGTTTAGTTCTTTGGCTCATTTTTTGATTGGTTCGTTTATTTTTCTGGAATTGAGCTGCAGGAGTTGCTTGTATATTTTTGAGATTAATTCTTTGTCAGTTGCTTTATTTGCTATTATTTTCTCCCATTCTAAAGGCTGTCTTTTCACTTTGCTTATAGTTTCCTTTGTTGTGCAGAAGCTTCTAATTTTAATTAGGTCCCATTTGTTTATTTTTGCTTTTATTTCCAATATTCTAGCAGGTGGGTCATAGAGGATCCTGCTGTGATTTATGTCGGAGAGTGTTTTGCCTATGTTCTCCTCTAGGAGTTTTATAGTTTCTGGTCTTACGTTTAGATCTTTAATCCATTTTGAGTTTATTTTTGTGCATGGTGTTAGAAAGTGTTCTAGTTTCATTCTTTGACAAGTGGTTGACCAGATTTCCCAGCACCACTTGTTAAAGAGATTGTCTTTTCTCCTTTGTATATTCTTGCCTCCTTTGTCAAAGATAAGGTGTCCATAGGTGAGTGGATTTATCTCTGGGCTTTTTATTTTGTTCCATTGATCTATATTTCTTTGTGCCAGTACCATACTGTCTTGATGACTATGACTTTGTAGTAGAGCCTGAAGTCAGGCAGGTTGATTCCTTCAGTTCCATTCTTCTTTCTCAAGATTGCTTTGGCTATTCGAGGTTTTCTTGTATTTCCATACAAACTGTGAAATTATTTGTTCTAGCTCTGTGAAAAACACCATTGGTAGCTTGATAGGGATTGCACTGAATTTATATAGTGCTTTGGGTAGTATACTCATTTTCACTATATTGATTCTTCCAATCCATGAACACGGTCCTCTTTGATTTCTTTCACCAGTGTTTTATAGTTTTCTATATATAGGTCTTTTGTTTCTTTAGGTAGATAGATATATTCCTAAGTATTTTACTCTTTACGCTGCAATGGTGAATGGAATTGTTTCCTTAATTTCTCTTTCTATTTTCTCATTATTAGTGTATAGGAATGCAAGGAATTTCTGTGTGTTTATTATATATTCTGCAACTTTACTATATTCCTTGATTAGCTCTACTAATTTTCTGGTGGAGTCTTTAGGGTTTTCTATGTAGAGGATCATGTCATCTGCAAACAGTGAGAGTTTTACGTCTTCTTTTCCAATTTGGATTCCTTTTATTTCTTTTTCTGCTCTGATTGCTGTGGCCAAAACTTCCAAAACTATGTTGAATAGTAATGGTGAGAGTGGGCACTCTTGTCTTGTTCCTGACTTTAGGGGAAATGCTTTCAATTTTTCACCACTGAGGATAATGTTTGCTGAGGGTTTGTCATATGTAGCTTTTATTATGTTGAGGTATGTTCCTTCTATTCCTGCTTTCTGGAGGGTTTTTATCATAAATGAATGTTGAATTTTGTCAAAGGCTTTCTCTGCATCTATTGAGATAATCATATGACTTTTATTTTTCAATTTGTTAATGTGGTGTATTACATTGATTTGCAGATATTGAAGAATCCTTGCATTCCTGGGATAAAGCCCACTTGGTCATGATGTATGATCCTTTTAATGTGTTGTTGGGATTCCGTTTGCTAGAATTTTGTTAAGGATTTTTGCATCTATGTTCATCAGTGATATTGTCCTGTAGTTTTCTTTTCTTTTTTTTTTTTTTTGCAGCATCTTTGTCCGGTTTTGGTATTAGGGTGACGGTGGCCTCATAGAATGAGTTTGGAAGTTTACCTTCCTCTGCAATTTTCTGGAAGAGTAGGATAGGTATTAGCTGTTCTGTAAATTTTTGGTAGAATTCAGCTGTGAAGCCGTCTGGACCTGGGCTTTTGTTTGCTGGAATATTTCTGATTACAGTTTCAATTTCCATACTTGTAATGGGTCTGTTAAGATTCTCTAGTTCTTCCTGGTTCAGTTTTGGAAAGTCATACTTTTCTAATAATTCGTCCATTCCTTCCAAGTTGTCCATTTTATTGGCATATAGTTGCTGATAGTAGTCTCTTATGATCCTTTGTATTTCTGTGTTGTCTGTTGTGATCTCTCCATTTTCATTTCTAATTTTATTGATTTGATTTTTCTCCCTTTGTTTCTTGATGAGTCTGGCTAATGGTCCCAAACAGGATAAACCCAAGGTGAAACACCCGAAGACACATATTAATCCAATTACCAAAGATCAAACACAAAGAACAAATATTAAATGCAGCAAGGGAAAAACAACAAATAACACTCAAGGGGATTCCCATAAGGATAACAGCTAATCTTTCAATAGAAACTCTTCAGGCCAGGAGGAAATGCCAAGACTTACTTTAAGTGATGAAAGAAAATAAACTTTAGCCCAGATTACTGTACCCAGCAAGGATCTCATTCAAATATGAATGAGAAATTAAAAGCTTTACCTACAAGCAAAAGCTGAGAGAATTCAGCAGCACCAAACCAGCTCTCCAACAAATGCTTAAGGATCTTCTCTAGACAGGAAACACAGAAAGGGTGTATAAACTCAAACCCAAAACAATAAAGTAAGTGGCAATGGGATCATACTTATCAATAATTACCTTAAATGTAAATGGGTTGAATGCCCCAACCAAAAGACAAAAACTGGCTGAATGGATACACAAACAATATTCCTATATATGTTGTCTACAAGAGACTCACCTCAAAACAAGGGACACATACAGACTGAAAGTGAAGGGCTAGGAAACGATATTCCATCCAAATAGAGACCAAAAGAAAGCAGGAGTAGCAATACTCATATCCGATAAAATAGACTTTAAAACAAAGGCTGTGAAAAGAGACAAAGAAGGACAGTACATAATGACCAAACGATCAATCCAAGAAGAAGCTACAATTATAAATATATATGCACCCAAAATAGGAGCACTGCAATATGTAAGACAAATGCTAACAAGTATGAAAGGGGAAATTAACAATAACACAATAATAGTGGGAGACTTTAATACCCCACTCACACGTATGGATAGATCAACCGAACAGAAAATTAACAAGGAAACACAAACTTTAAATGATACAATAGACCAGTTAGACCTAATTGATATCTATAGGACATTTCACCCCAAAACAATGAATTTCATTCTTTTCTCAAGCGCACACAGAACCTTCTCCAGGATAGATCACATCCTGGGCCATAAATCAAGCCTTGGTAAATTCAAAAATATTGAAATCATTCCAAGCATCTTTTCTGACCACAATGCAGTAAGATTAGATCTCAATTACAAGAGAAAAACTATTAAAAATTCCAACATATGGAGGCTGAACAACATGCTACTAAATAACCAACAAATCACAGAAGAAATCAAAATATGCACAGAAACAAATGAAAATGAAAACACAACAACCCAAAACCTGTGGGACACTGTAAAAGCAGTGCTAAGGGGAAGGTTCACAGCAACACAGGCATACCTTAAGAAACAAGTCAAATAAATAACCTAACTCTACACCTAAAGCAACTAGAAAAGGAAGAAATGAAGAACCCCAGGGTTAGTAGAAGGAAAGAAATCTTAAAAATTAGGGCAGAAATAAATGCAAAAGAAACAAAAGAGACCATAGCAAAAACCAACAAAGCCAAAAGTTAGTTCTTTGAGAAGATAAATAAAATTGACAAACCATTAGCCTAAAACTTTTTATACCCAGGGGAAATGTCCCATAGCAAGATTTGAGCCAGAACAGAGTGGAGATAAAACTAAGAAAAGACAGGTGGCAACAGAGAATCTGCTTGATCATGCAGGAGAGTTCTCAGTAGATACATTTTTGGAAAAGCATATATGGAAATTGAGAATCCAGAAAATAATTCCCTTAACTTAAACTCCCAAAGGTATGAACAGCCCAGTTGGAAGACTGTCATCCTGAGGCTTGTGCAATCTAGTTTCAGACTACTAGAAATAGAAAACTAATAATAAGGAAATGAACAAAAAGCATGAGATAAGTTGCAAAAGGTTCATGCCCTACTCTATGTCACAAGTGATTCTGCACATTTGCTTCTTCATAGTATTTCTATGAAAGAATAGAAAGAGTTCACTTCTTTATGTCACCAACAAAAAAGAAAAAGTTATAATTGAGGGCCATCATTATTGTCAATCATCTCAGGGGTAAATAAAAAGGGTCCCCTCACTTCCAGGTAAGAAATGACCAATCCATTTTACAGAGGTTGCTTCCTAAGATAGGGATGCAATGTAGTGGGGGATAGGGTAAAGGTGAGGCCACTGGAGCGGAGCAGAGGGAATATCTTCACTGTTCAATCATTTGGGAGAACTCCAGGAAAGTAAACTGTCCCACTGTAGAACTGAAAAACCAGTACAAGCAGTATCTGTTTACAACTTAATATTTATGATAGGAGAATAAAAGGCACTTTATCGAAGAATTCTTTAAGTTGCTGTCTGCTTCAAGGAGAGCAAACCAGTCAATCCTAAAGGAAATCCACCCTGAATATTCATTGGAAGGACTGATGCTGAAGCTGAAGCTCCAATACTATGACCACCTGATCCAAAGAGCCGACTCAATGGAAATGACCCTGATGCTGGGAAGGACTGAAGGCAAGAGAAGAAGGGGATGACAGGATGAGATGGTTGGATGGCACCACCAATTCAATGGACATAGTTTGAGCAAATTCTGGGAGATGGTGAAGGACAGGGAAGCCTGGCATGCTGCGGAGTCGCAAAGAGTCAGACATGACTGAGAGACTGAACAACAACTGTTTCCTAAACTTCTGAGTATGTCACTGACTGCCATATAAACAAAGCCATTAATTCAGTTAGGGCCTACGCAGCAGAAGAAAGTCCCTCTTTGGCTAAAAATTTATCTAAATTATCTAAATTATGTGATACATAATTTTATACTTTTTAAATTTTTTTCAGATTTTGTTGATGTGTAGTATTTTATTGCAAGATGCAAATATTTATGAATGAAATTACATGGAGCAATTTAAACTTTTTATGAAAAATCTTAAGGGTAACTTGTAAATGTAAAATTGTAGATACAGTTTCCCAAAATTATCTTGAGGATTTTAAAGATTTATCAGTTCAAGACCTCTGCTCATAAAGGGGCCATGCTCTCTCTCACTCTCTCTTTTTTTAAATTAATTTTTATTGGAGTACACTTGATTTACAATGTGTTATTTTCTGCTGTACAGCAAAGTCAGTCAGTTATACATATGCATACATCCATTCTTTTTTAGATTCTATTCCCATACAGGTCATTACGGAGTACTAAGTAGAGTTCCCTGTGCTATACCGTAGGTTCTTATAAGTTATTTATTTTTTATATAGTAGTATGCAAATGTCAATCCCAATTTCCCAAGTTATCCCTCTCCCCTTTCTTCCTTGGTAATGATGTTTGTTTTCTACATCTGTGACTCTATCTCTGTTTTGTAAAAGGTTCATTTATACCATTTTTTTTCAGATTTCACATATAAGTGATATCACAAGACATTTGTCTGACTTATTTCACTCACTATGATAATCTCTAGGCCCATCAAAGTCTCAACCACTGAATTAACAAGAAAGTCCCCCCAAACTATTTCATATACATATTGAGACTATATATTTATATATCATATGAATAAAAAAGAGGCTTGTTTTTCAAACCTAAATACTTACATATTCATATTTATTATGATAAAACGGAAGGAACATCTTTCTAAAGGAGGCCTAGTAGGAAAACTGCTTGAGTGCTTCAATTTCCATTTTAAAAATTAACCTTGCAACATTTTATACAAAATCTTATAATTGGTTCTATAGTTAATTAAAATTTCATTAGAGAGCAGATATGAAAAGTGCAGCTTATTTGAAGTATTTATTATTCCTTCTTGGATTACTAATGAATTAAACCCTCAAGTGCATCTATATTAAAGTTACCTTCCTGCTCATTTATCTACATATTTGGAAAGTAATACATTAAAACCAAGAGGGCTTGATATATTTGGTGCTATTATTTTGTCTGCCTAACTTGTGAATGTAAATTTATTCCATGGTACTTTCTGAAAAATTAACTACTGTTTCAGCTAACAGTCTTTTTCAGTCCAGTTATTTTAATAATTAGGATTCTATTTGAAGTTCATTTTCATTTAAGCATATTACAATTTCTGTCAACATTTTTCTCTTCATCAAAAGGCTGGTTTGAAGCCATATCAACAACATTAACTGTTCTAACCTGTAGAATTTTCATGAAACAAGATGTGACTTTGTCCTCTGGAATTTAGTTAGCATTCCTTAATCTCTTTAAAACAGATTTCAACTCAAGATGTATAAAAATATTGAATCACTATGTTGTGTACCTGAAACTAACATAATATTTTAAGTCAATTATACCTAAATTTAAAAAAAGTAAAATAGAAAAACCAAAAATCTTCCTAAAGAGACAGATTTGAAAGAACCCAACCATTGATATTAATACAAACATTGGTATTTTTGAAGATGCTTTGGATATTTCTTAATTGCAAATGTCCTGCTATGAAATTGATTAAATGATATACAAAGTAAAATGCATATATACAGATATTTTTGTTAGTATTGAATATCACTAGCATCTGTTTCTGTATTCAGAAACTCATGGAAAACATTCCTTAAGGGTTTAAAATATTTCCTACTATGAAAAGTTCTCAATTTATTACAAGCCAATTAAAAAAAGTTTATTATACTCATGGACATTACAGCAGACTCACTACTATAAATATACATTTTCCCCACTGCTATCACAAGGTGAATTTTTCCCACCTTAAGTGGGAATAAGATTTTTTCAAAGAAGAATACGAGGTTTTCGCAGCTTTCCTTTTCCTACAACAAGCAACTAGGCAGGCCCCAATGTTTAAGGGACAGACACAAAGATCAGGAAAAGGACACTTCTAACCTCACAGTCTCTCTGTCAGGAGGAACGACATGAAGTTGATATTTGACCATTGTGGAGGTGCAAAATCGGCAATTTTGAGTAATTCGGCCTATAAAGTTGATGTTCTTTAATCCAATTTTCCTATGGATTTACTCTGTGTTCTCCATAAAGGAGGTCTATGGAAGTGTCTACACTGCTACTCAAGAGGAACCTTTGCTATGTGGAGAGGAAGGAGACCTTGTGGATAGAGCTCCAGGACTTTCTTGCTTATTAAACCCCAGAAGCTCTGTTTTCATCCTATTTACTTAGGGTTCTATGCTTTTTAAACACTTCATTATCCTCATTTCTTCCACTGACACTGCAACTTTTCAACTTTCCTACAAACTAAAGGTTCAGTTCAGTTCAGTTCAGTTCAGTGGCTCAGTCGTGTCCAACTCTTTGTGACCCCATGAATCGCAGCACGCCAGGCCTCCCTGTCCAACTCCCGGAGTTCAGTCAGATTCACGTTCATTGAGTCAGGGGTGCCATCCAGCCATCGCATCCTCTGTCGTCCCCTTCTCCTCCTGCCCCCAATCCCTCCCAGCATCAAAGTCTTTTCCAATGAGTCAACTCTTCGCATGAGGTGGCCAAAGTCCTGGAGTTTCAGCTTTGGCATCATTCCTTCCAAAGAAATCCCAGGGTTGATCTCCTTCAGAATGGACTGGTTGGATCTCTTTGCAGTCCAAGGGACTCTCAAGAGTCTTCTCCAACACCACAGTTCAAAAGCATCAATTCTTCGGCGCTCAGCCTTCTTCACAGTCCAACTCTCACATCCATACATGACTACTGGAAAAACCATAGCGTTGACTAGATGGACCTTGGTCGGCAAAGTAATGTCTCTGCTTTTGAATGTGCTATCTAGGTTGGTCATAACTTTTCTTCCAAGGAGTAAGTGTCTTTTAATTTCATGGCTGCAGTCACCATCTGCAGTGATTTTGGAGCCCAAAAGAATAAAGTCTGACATTGTTTCCACTGTTTCCCCATCTATTTCCCATGAAGTGATGGGACCAGATGCCATGATCTTCATTTTCTGAATGTTGAGCTTTAAGCTAACTTTTTCGCTCTCCTCTTTCACTTTCATCAAGAGGCTTTTTAGCTCCTCTTCACTTTCTGCCATAAGGGTGGTGTCATCTGCATATTTGAGGTTATTGATATTTCTCCCGGCAATCTTGATTCCAGCTTATGTTTCTTCCAGTCCAGCGTTTCTCATGATGTACTCTGCATAGAAGTTAAACAAGCAGGGTGACAATATGCAACTGTGACATACTCCTTTCCCAATTTGGAACCAGTCTCTCATTCCATGTCCAGTTCTAACTGTTGCTTCCTGGCCTGCATACAGATTTCTCAAGAGGCAGGTCAGATGGTCTGGGATTCCCATCTCTCTCAGAATTTTCCACAGTTTGTTGTGATCCACACAGTCAAAGGGTTTGGCATAGTCAATAAAGCAGAAGTAGATGTTTTTCTGGAACTCTCTTGCTTTTTCCATAATCCAGCGGATGTTGGCAATTTGACCTCTGGTTCCTCTGCCTTTCCTAAAACCAGCTTGAACATCAGGAAATTCATGGTTCACATATTGCTGAAGCCTGGCTTGGAGAATTTTGAGCATTACTTTACTAGCATGTGAGATGAGTGCAATTGTGTGGTAGTTTGAGTATTCTTTGGCATTGCCTTTCTTTGGGATTGGAATGAAAACTTACCTTTTCCAGTCCTGTGGCCACTGCTGAGTTTTCCAAACTTGCTGGCATATTGAGTACAGCACTTTCACAGCATCATCTTTCAAGATTTGAAATAGCTCAACTGGAATTCCATCACCTCCACTAGCTTTGTTCATAGTGATGCTTTCTAAGGCCCACTTGACTTCACATTCCAGGATATCTGGCTCTAGATGAGTGATCACACCTTCATGATTATCCAGGTCGTGAAGATCTTTTTTGTACAGTTTTTCTGTGTATTCTTGCCACCTCTTCTTAATATCTTCTGCTTCTGTGAGGTCCAGACCATTTCTGTCCTTTATCGAGGCCATCTTTGCATGAAATGTTCCCTTGGGATCTCTAATTTTCTTGAAGAGATCTCTAGTCTTTCCCATTCTGTTGTTTTCCTCTATTTCTTTGCATTGATTGCTGAAGAAGGCTTTCTTATCTCTTCTTGCTATTGTTTGGAACTCTGCATTCAGATGCTTATATCTTTCCTTTTCTCCTTGGCTTTTTGCCTCTCCTTTTCACAGCTATTTGTAAGGCACTCCCAGACAGCCATTTTGCTTTTTTGCATTTCTTTTCCATGGGGATGGTCTTGATCCCTGTCTCCTGTACAATGTCACGAACCTCATTCCATAGTTCATCAGGCACTCTATCTATCAGATCTAGGCCCTTAAATCTACTTCTCACTTCCACTATATAATCATAAGGGATTTGTTTTAGGTCATACCTTAATGGTCTAGCGGTTTTCCCTACTTTCTTCAATTTAAGTCTGAATTTGGTAATAAGGAGTTCATGATCTGAGCCATAGTCAGCTCCTGGTCTTGTTTTTGTTGACTGTATAGAGCTTCTCCATCTTTAGCTGCAAAGAATATTAGCAATCTGATTTCAGTGTTGACCATCTGGTGATGTCCATGTGTAGAGTCTTCTCTTGTGTTGTTAGAAGAGGGTGTTTGCTATGACCAGTGCATTTTCTTGACAAAACTCTATTAGCCTTTGCCCTGCTTCATTCCGCATTCCAAGGCCAAATTTGCCTGTTACTCCAGGTGGTTCTTGACTTCCTACTTTTGCATTCCGGTCTCCTATAATGAAAAGGACATCTTTTTTGGGTGTTAGTTCTACAAGGTCTTGTAGGTCTTCATAGAACCATTCAACTTCAGTTTCTTCAGTGTTACCGGTTGGGGCATAGACTTGGATTACCATGATACTGAGTGGTTTGCCTTGGAGCAGAGATCATTCTGTCATTTTTAAGACTGCATTCAAGTACTGCATTTTGGACTCTTGTAACCAAAGTCAAATATCACATTAATGATTGATGTATTTTAACCAGTACTGGCTTCAATAGGACCATGCCCCATATAGTGCCCCATGCATTACAGTTATATTTTAGGTCGAGCAGTTCATTAATCACTTTATGGTGGAAATGAAAGTGTCAGATGCTACTCTTTGGCCTATCCCCAAGCTTCTGCCCTTTTAATGGTAGAACTATGTATTTTGACTTGATGCCCATATTCTAAATGTGAGGTCATAAAAAAAAAGAATTAAAAGGGCAAAGGCTATGAAATTTCACCTCAGAACCAGGAAAATGAAAGCCACTGGGAGAGGGCAATGGAGCATTCTGGATAGAGAAATGGACTGTTGCATCCTAGCAAACCTTTGTAGGAACACCTAGTTGTTCTATAGAAAACGCACCCAATCTACAAAGTGTAAAAGAAACAGCAGACCATTTCCTTAAGGGAGGAAAAACCCCCTTGTTTAATGCTTATGAGAGAGTCTCTTTATGGGGAAGCAAAGAGACCATTGTTAACTAATCAGACTAAGAATGGGAGAAGCTGCCGCTACAGCTGCTGCTAAGTCGCTTCAGTCGTGTCTGACTCTGTGCGACCCCATAGACGGCAGCCCACCAGGCTCTCCTGTCCCTGGGGTTCTCCAGGCAAGAACACTGGAGTGGGTTGCCATTTCCTTCTCCAACGCATGAAAGTGAAAAGTGAAAGTGAAGTCATTCAGTCGTGTCCGACTCTTAGCGACCTCATGGACTGCAGAATACCAGGCTCCTCCGTCCATGGGATTTTCCAGGCAAGAGCACTGGAGTGGGGTGCCATTGCCTAAAAATGGGAGAAAAACAGTCATAAAGTCCAATTTTAAAGTCTGTGAGATAAAGAGATGGGAAAGTATCCTCTAATTAACCAAACTTGTGTTTTACATGAGTACATACTTTGTAAGTCCTAATGAAAAGATTTTATATGTGAATCATAGCCAGATCTTATTACCTGCCTGGAAAAATGGGGGTTACTGGTCTAAAACACAAAGTACGAATGTGACTTTACATGTGAACATGCAGTTATTGTAGAAAATCTGGAGTGGAATGTATCCAAATTTAAAACTACACTTTAAAGATGGAACAAGGAATCATAGGAAGTGCCCAAGTAAACAAATTTGCTTTCTAAAGATAAAGAAGGGTTTTTTCTTAAGACCTGGAGAACCTAAATCATCCACCAATAAAGTTCACCTATTATTCAACATGCAGCAGCGCACACTTCAGTAGGAATTTAAATTCAAATTACACATATTTTCCCCTATGATTTGATGGTGTGACAATACATCTTTAAACTTTTTTAAAAACTATCTGGATTTTATTTTGCCAGTTTGTGTGAAACTGTTACTAAACTGATTTTTTTCCTCTGCCAAGAGCTGATGCCACTTGGTTGAATATTCCTGTCTAGTCCATTAAGTGGTGGACACCCTTTATGAGATAGTAAATGCTCACATGTATTTGTGCATGTTTCCATTTTTCTGTTTTTCTTCCAGTAAGTCCTTATTCCATATTTTTAAACATGTTACTTTAGGACATAACTCTTCTTTGTCAAAAAGGGTTTTGACCATTCTTACCTCATTATTTTTTCCTCTAGATTAACATCAGAATTTTTGTCAAGTTGCTCCAAAAATTACTCTCTAATTTAACTGTAAGTCTGTTAAACCTGGGCTTCCCCAGTGGCTCAGCAGTTAAGAAACTACCTGCAATGCAAGAACAGCAGGAGATGCAGGTTCAGTCCTTGGGTAGGGAAGATCCCTTAGAGGAGGGCATGGCAAGCCACTCCAGTATTCTTGCCCAGAGAATCTCATGGACAGAGGAGCCTGGGGGCTACAGTCCATAGGGTCGCAAAAAGTCAAACACAATTGAGGCGACTGAGCATGAATGCACATACTGATAAGAACTCTAGGAAGTATCATCGCTATTCCTAAATTACAGAGTGTAACTGAATCTTGGAAATTCTAGGCAGCTACTAAGTGGAGGAACTAGAATCCAAGCCTGGGCCAGTTTGAATCCAAACCCATGATGTTAATTATATCAAGATACATTCTTCTCAATAATTGTATCACAATATATTCAGAGTACACCATGCAAAATGCCAGCCTGGATGAACCACAAGCTGGAATCAAGATTGCCAGGAAAAATATCAATAACCTCCAATATGCAGATGACACCACCCTTATGGCAGAAAGTGAAGAGGAACTGAAGAGCCTGTTGATGAAAATGAAAGAGGAGAGTGAAAAAGTTGGCTTCAAACTCAACATTCAAAAAACGAAGATCATGGCATCTGGTCCCATCACTTCATGATGGGGAAACAATGGAAACAGTGAAAAACTTTATTTTCTTGGGCTCTAAAAATACTGCAGATGGGGACTGCAGCCATGAAATTAAAAGACAGTTGCTCCTTGGAAGGAAAGTTATGACCCACCTAGACAACATATTAAAAAGCAGAGACATTACTTTGTCAACAAAGGTCCATCTAGACAAAGCTATGGTTTTTCCAGTAGTCATGTATGCATGTGAGAGTTGGATCATAAAGAAAGCTGAGCACCAAAGAATTGATGCTTTTGAATGTGGTGTTGGAGAAGACTCTTGAGAGTCCCTTGGACTGCAAGGAGATCAAACCAGTCCATCCTAAAGGAAATCAGTCCTGAATGTTCAGTGGAAGGACTGATGTTGAAGCTGAAGCTCCAATGCCTTGGCGACCTGATACAAAGAACTGACTCATTAGAAAAGACCCTGATGCTGGGAAAGATTGAAGGCAAGAGGAGAAGGGAATGACAGAGGATGAGATGACTGGATGGCATCACCAACTTGATGGACATGAGTTTGAACAAGCTCGGGGAGTTGGTGATGGACAGGGAAACCTGGCTTGCTGCAGTCCATGGGGCTGCAAAGAGTCGGACATGACAGTGACTGAACTGAAATGATACTCTTCTCATTGAGTATTATATGTCTGTCCATCCATTCAAGAATTCTTACATATACAGCAGTAAAATATTATGGTTTTCTTTATATTTCTTTACATTTCTTAAGTTAATTCCTACTAGTATCATTTGTTCCACAGCAATTGTGAATGAAATTCCTTGCTGTTTCATTTAAATGGTCATTATATCATTAATAATTATTGTTTTGTACACTGTTCTTGAATCCAGCCACTTCAGTGAGATTTCTTAATTCTGGAATGGTAACTTCTAAAAAACTATGTCATCAGCAAACAATGATAATTGGTCTCAGTCTTTCAAACTATTCTGGTCTTTACTGTTTCTTGTAAAACTACATTGACCTCTAATACTGTCAAATAATATGGTGCAAAAACTAATTTAATGATAAGAAAAGGTCTTTTTTTATACATAACTCTTAGTTTGAGATATTTTTATTAATTTTAAAGTATTTATTTTTATTGTGAATACATTAGATTTTATTAAATACCTTTTGAATATTTTTCAATATTATTTTTCCTTATTTAATCCATTGATATGAAATCAATGGATTAATATCAAACCATCCTTGTATTTTTAAAGTGTCATGTTGATGTGTGGCAAAACCAATACAATATTGTAAAGTAAAAAAATAATAATAATAAAATAAAATACAAACTACTTTCTCATGGTGAAGTGTTTTACACCATGATAGAGTATTTCAATTTATTAATATCTCATTAGAATTTCCTTCTTAATGAAGGGTAAAAGTTTGTAATTCTGTTGCACAGTATCTTTTTCAGGTTTTAATAAAATATGTGATAATTAAATTATTTACTTATTGTTTCAGAGTACCAAGAAGAAACAAATACCATATGCCAAAATTAAGATCATTCCAAAGATTAATAAAGTTACAGTGTACAGAGAGGTGAGCAGGGAGTAGAGAAACCACAAACTACACTGCAGTACATTAGGGCTGCTAACACTTAGATCTGATGGAAAAGATCTAACACACCTAGTTCACAGGTAGGAGTAGATACCAGACCTGAAATGAGAGAATATCTTGAAAATGGTCACCTTGAGAAAATTTGCGATCTTCAATTGGGCTCTCAAATAGGTAACTACTTGGGAAGGGAGCCAAGAGAATATATACCACACCCTCCCTTTCGTCCCTCCTTCCTGTCTCCTGCTGGGTTTCCCGGTTGGCTAAGCCCAGTGTAAAAGCAGAGGACATGGAGTTTTCTGATGAAGCGGTCTGTTACAGGGGGTAGGGTAGAGACGAGGAGTTAACCCAGAGAGGCACATGAAGGACACACAGCACAGGTTTTCAATGCTCTGGAGTTAAAAATAGACTTCTGAAAGGAACTCTTCCTTGAGATTTTAAATAGATGATTTATAAAGACTCTGTGACTCTGGAGTATATAATTTTAGATAATTGGAGTGTTTCTACATTTTTTTCTAATGATTATGTTAGAAAAGTTTTCTACATCTTGGGTTAAATAGTTTTTTTAAAAGCTCTAATAAGCATAAAATTCTCTTATGATTTTATCTACTCTTCATTAATAATTAAATCCTCTCACTTTAAACTGAATTTGTATATATATATTTTTTTAGGTTTTCCACCAACTTGACTTATTTGAAAATACTAGTTGTTGTCATTCCTTTTTAATTTCTGTCCTATTTTTAATTATCTATTTTATAGAAAAAAACCTAGACAGCATATTAAAAAGCAAAGACATCTCCTTGCCGAGAAAGGTTCACAGAGTCAAAGCTGCTGTTTTTCCATTAGTCATGCATGGATGTAAGAGTTGGGACCATAAAGAAGGCTGAGCGCTGAAGAATTGATGCTTTCAAACTGTGGTTCTCAAGAAGACTCTTGAGCATCCCTTGGACAGCAAGGAGATCAAACCAGTCAATCCTAAAGGAAATCAACCCTAAATATTCATTGGAAGGACTGATGCTGAAGCTGAAGCTCCAATATTTTCGCCACCTAATGTGAAGAGCCAACTCACTGGAAAAGACCCTGATGCTGGTAAAAATTTAAGGCAAGACGAGAACGGGACAATAGAAGGTGAGATGGTTGGATGGCATCACCAACTCAATGGACATGAGTTTGAGCAAACTCTGGGTGAGAGTGAAGGACAGGGAAGCCTGGTGTGCTTCAGTCCATGGCATTGTAGAGTCTGGCATGACTGAGCGCCTGAACAATAAATATATAAATCTCTTTCCACTTGGATTTCTTAATTTTTTATTTCCCTCTTCTTGAATTGAATGCTTGATTCATTACTTTCCTTTTTTAAATTTTCAAAACATGTCAAAGTGTTTAGTTCTGAATATATTTTTGGCCAAATCATGTAAGTTTTTATGACTTTTTTTTTTTTTTTTGCTAAACTGCTGAATTTTTATTTTTCTTTGCATGAGTGCTCAGTTGCACACTGCATACATCTTTTCTTCTACAGATGGACAGTTAAATTCACTCCAGTTTTCTGGGAGGATGAAAATTAGTATCAGAAACATTTTTGTATGGATCTTTTTGCGCACATGAGGAAAAATTTTTGTAGGGTACTTAGGACTGTAACTGTCTAATGACAAGTTATGCACACCTTCAACCTGGAAAGAGATCCCAAATTATGTTCCAAATTGACTGCAACAATCTATGTATACTTTCTACTTTTAAAACTTATTGAGTTTTTTTCCAGGGGTGGGCGGGGAATAGAGTTAGTTAAGATTTAGTGTAAATAAATGCTCCCTTGACATTTGAAAACTTTAAAATATTTTCTGTTTGCCACTTATAAAATTGGATACTAAACTATTAATTCAAAATTAGTAACCATATTATTCAAGTATTATAATCTGTTTTTTGTGGTCTTGCTCTAGTATAAATATATGAAGAAGTATTAAAATTTTCCACTGTATTTTTGTAGATTTCATTTTATACTTCTAATAGATCTTGGTCTATAAATTGCAAAATCTTATTATTTCAATATTTTTTATCCCAATTTGGTATTGTAACTTTGAACATTATTAAGTAGCTGTCTTTTTTTAAAATGATTGTCTTGTTTAAACTATTTTCTCTTTATTTCTGTTTGATATGAATTTCAATATTTTTTATCCCAATTTGGTATTGTAACTTTGAACATTATTAAGTAGCTGTCTTTTTTAGAAATGATTGTCTTGTTTAAACTATTTTCTCTTTATTTCTGTTTGATATGAATAATGCCACCTTCTTTTTAAAATAAATATAAATTTAAAAAATTAAATTAAATTAAAAATAAAAAATTTTAAACATTTTTGCCTAATGAAGATCTCTTTGATCCTGTTTCATTTTATAATAGTATGCTCTAATGTAAAGCCTTCACTTTGCAAAAAAAAAAAAAAAAGCCATCAGATGGAATTTAATGGAATTTATTGATTAATAAAAAGCTTCTTGATGAGAGTGAAAGAGGAGAGTAAAAAAGTTGGCTTAAAGCTCAACATTCAAAAAATGAAGATCACGGCATCTGGTCCCTTCACTTCATGGGAAATAGATGAGGAAACAGTGGAAACAGTATCAGATTTTATTTTGGGGGGTTCCAAAATCACTGCAGAGGGTGACTGCAGCCATGAATTTAAAAGACACTTACTCCTTGGAAGGAAAGTTGCGACCAACCTAGGTAGCATATTAAAAACCAGAGACATTCCTTTGCCAACAAAGGTCTGTCTAGTCAAGGCTATGGTTTATTCCTGTGGTCACGTATGGATATGAGAGTTGGACTGTGAAGAAAGTTGAGTGCTGAAGAATTGATGCTTTTCAACTGTGGTGTTGGAGAAGACTCTTGAGAGTGTCTTGGACTGCAAGGAGATCCAACCAGTCCATTCTAAAGGAGATCAGTCCTGGGTGTTCTTTGGAAGGATTGATGCTAAAGCTGAAACTCCAGTACTTTGGCCACCTCATGTGGAGAGTTGACTTATTAGAAAAGACTCTGATGCGGGGAGGGATTGAGGGCAGGAGGAGAAGGGGACGACAGAGGATGAGACGGCTGGATGGCATCACCGACTCAATGGACGTGAGTTTGAGTGAACTCCAGGAGTTGGTGATGGACAGGGAGGCCTGGCGTGCTGCGATTCATGGGGTCACAAAGAGTTGGACACGACTGAGTGACTGATCTGATCTGATTGATTAATATGATATCTCACCTATTTACCTTAAATGTCATAATTGTTAACTTTGCTTTGGTTTTAGTACACTTATTCCATCCATTCTATTCATAATTTTCTTCATTATCCTGCTAATATTTGTTATTACTCTCTCGAAAAATTCTAAAGAGAAAGAATCATTTGTTCTACTTGTGAATCTCAGAAAGTTTTGCAATGATCTATATTAAATTAGACCTTCCCTGGTAGCTTAGGTGGTAAAGAATCTGCTCACAATGTGGGAGACCCAGATTTGATCCCTGGGTTGGGAAGATCTCCTGGAGAAGGGAAAGGCTATCCATTCCAGTATTCTTGCCTGGAGAATTCCATGGACAGAGGAGTTTGAGGCTACAGTCCACGGGATTGCAGAGTCGGACACAACTGAGCGACTAACACTTTTACTTTCATATTAAATAAACTACCAAATTCAATAATAGAGTAATATTATTTTACTTCCTTTTATGAACAGTAAGGGTTCCTGCTCTTTTTTAACTTGGGGAATAGTTGATATACAGTATTACATAAATTTCAGGGGTACAACATATTGACTGACAATTTTTAAAGGCTATAATCCATTTATAGCTATTATAGCAAGAGTTCCTAATCTTGATCTCCATCTCTTTCCAACCCATGTAGTTTTGTTGTGATAAATGGTACGGGGAGGGAGGTGGGAGGGAGGTTCAGGATGGGGAACACGTGTATACCTGTGGCAGATTCATGTTGATGTATGGCAAAACCAATACAATACTGTAAAGTAATTAACCTCCAATTAAAATAAATAAATTTATATTTTAAAAATGATCACAGTAATAATAGCTAATGTTTACTGAGTACTTACCATGTGTCAGTCACTGTTTTAAGCACTTTTTATATTAATTCATTTCATACTTACCCCAACCCTATGAATATTGCTCTTGTCCAAAATTATAGGTAGGAAAACTGTGCGGCTGAGAAGGTCACAGGTCACAGAATTTGTGTGTGGTGAATCTGGACTTTGAACTCAGAAACTCTGGAGTTAAAGCCTAAACATCTAGCTACTACACTAAATTTCTCTGACATTTAATATTTTGTCTAATTATATAAATTATAACCTGAAAAGAGAAACAATGGACTTGATTTTTTTTAAGATTTTTTTTTTTGATGTGGACCATTTTTAAAGTCTTTATTGAATTTGTTACAATATTGGTTATGTTGTTTATGTTCTGATTTTTGGCCTTAAGGCATGTGGGATCTTAATTCCCCAATCAAAGACTGAACCCACACACCCTGAAATGGAGGGTGAAGTCCTAACCACTGGACTACCAGGGAATTTCCTGATTTTTATTGTATTTAAATAATTATTAAAACTTATCTTGGTCTACACCTTCTTCATGCTTTTATTCAAACGTCATCTTCTCAGCCCTAACTATAATATTTAGAATGATAATACTCCCTTCACTCCTGTCCTACCTCCAGGGCATGTTTGGCTGACAACTGTCTCTCTAGCATCTAGAACAGTAATCAAGACATAATAATCATTCAGTAAATATCTGTCGAGTGAATGAGTAGGTGAAGAAATAATTTGGGTTCAGTATTCACTAGTTCTTTTCAATTGCTATTTCATCATAGAAAGGTCTTGTGTTTGGCCTTTTTTTCATTTTCCCTTGCATTAGCAGGAAGGATTTTCTGTGCCTTCACCATGAATAAAAATTTGCCTGGTCATAATACTATCTATTTCAAACAGTTTCCACCCAGAAGTTTGTAAGTTTCCTCCATTATCTTATAATAGTCATAGGAAAAAACTTCCTAATAGTCCATAGGAAAAAAATTCTGAGGACAATTTGATTTTTATCTCCTTATGTGAAATCTGAAATTCTTTCAAATGATCATTGCAGTGGGAATTTTGGAGATAAGGATGTATATTTTAATATCAATGTTCTACCCTGAAATCTCCCAAAAATGATATAAAACAAAATGCAGTGTTTGAGAAGTTTAATGTGTGCTGGAGGTATCATGTAATAAAAAGAGGAAGTCAACATATGGCATATTAAATATTTATGAACTGATGATGAATAACACAATTGAATGAAGCAAAAAATTATAAGTATGGAAGCTGTTATAGCAAAATTGACCTTTATTAAATTTTTAAATGACAACAATCCATTGCTTATCTAAGTTACACCTAGATTCAAAAATATTAGCAACCTGAAAGTTTGGTTATAGTCTCTGAATCACTTCTTTGTGACTACAGAGCAATTTCCTAACATTTTATCTACATACGCATGACAACAGAACGGTAATTGATAAAAAGGTATCAGAAGACAGTTAACCTTATGTCAGGTGGCTACAAGGGCAAGGATATTAGAACTTGATTGCACAGAGATGGCTACCAGGATGGGACATAAAACAGCACTCTCTAATTGGGAGTAAAATATTCCAAGTGTATTAGTTTCTTATTGCTGCTATAATGAATTACCACAACCTTTCCACAAAACAACATACACTTATTATCTTACAGTTCTGGAGGTCAGATGTCTAAAAGAGGCTCACAAGGTTTCTTCTACAGGCTCTATGAAAGAACCTATTTCCTAGCCTTTTCCAGAGGCCACCTGCTTTCCTTGGCTCATGAATCCACATCATTGCTCCATCATCATATCTCCTCTGGCTTTGATCCCTCCTAATTCCCTCTTATAAGGACCCTTGTGATTACACTGAGCCCACCAGATAACCCAGGATAATCTCTCCACTTTGAGATACTTAATCACATCTGCAGGGGGCTTCCCCAGTGGCTCAGTGGTAAAGAATCTGCCTGTGATGCAGGAGACCTGAGTTTGATCCCTGGGTAGGAAAGATTTCCTGGAGGAGGGCTGGGCCACCCACTCCAGTATTCTTGCCTGGAGAATCTCATAGACAAAGGAACTTCATGGGTTACAGTCCATGGGGTCACAAAGAGTTGGATACAACTAGAGTGACTGAGCACGCATGAATACCTGCAAAGTCCCTTTGGTAAAGTAAGATAACAGATACACAGGTTTTAGGAATTAAGACACACACACACCAAGTCCCTCAAATTCCCTCTCATTTTAAGATGAGAGATACTGTAAATCTAGTAGAAAGGAAATGTAAATGTAGCAGAAAGGAAAGATGATGATGCCAGAGAAATGATACGATAGCAAAATCCTTAAGAAATGAAAGAAAGTAGCATTCAAGGATACTGCTCCCATTTTAGCAGTACTTGGCACATTTGAAGAGCTTGTAAATGTTTGCAGACACGCTAAATACATGTTATTCTGAAGCTCAAGTATTTACATGAAAGATACCAAAAGGCAGAAACTTGTGTTACATTTGCAATATTCATAGCAAAATTAGACCCATAAGTTGCTGCTGCTGCTGCTAAGTCACTTCAGTCGTGTCCAACTCTGTGTGACCCCATAGACGGCAGCCCACCAGGCTCCCCCATAAGTTACCCAATAATAAATATATTAAAAATACTACTGGGTTGGACAAAAAGTTAATTTGGGTTTTTCAGAAAACCCAAATGAACTTTCTGGTCAACCCAATATTTCAAAATCTTACTTAAGGGAAAGATAAGATATCAAAAGACTTGAATGATAAAAACGGTTTAAAACATCCAAATTCATAAGACATTACCAAATTAATACTTTAAAGAAAATACACTTTTCTGAATATAAATGTTATTGGACACCAACCACCTAAGACTTCGGAAAGAAACAGGTTATTAAGCCAAATAAAGGTGGGAAAGAGAAATGATACAACTAATAGCAGAAACAAGCGTGCTTGGGAAAAGGAAGAAAAAAATCAGTAAAAATCGATCATTGGAAACAATAATTAACTGGGAAGGAGTAGATAAGGCAACTGGTTTCTTTCATGGGGGTGAAGAAATCCCCAAGGGAAAAAGCAGGTGATCCCTTGTCAACCTGGATCTCCCAGTAAACAGACTAGAGATATTTGCTAGAAAGGAGACAACTTATTTCTGAAATGACTTGAAGAGGAAATCTCTGGCTAAAGATTACCTAGAGTAAATAGAATCAAAGATGACCGGGCATGGCTCCTTAGAGAATGTCAATGCAGGCTATTCACCCAGGGTATAAAAATAGAGATGTTTCATAATTGAAATGCTTCCACCATGTGCTGTGCTCCTGTCAACATCACAGAGAGACCTATCCGCTCCTGGTCAGAGGGGCACACTGGACACAGGAAGGATCTCTCTATGTTGCATCTGAGTCTTTTAACTGGCTATGGCCTTGATCTAATTTGTGAAGCTTGGTACTAGGTAAGATTTCTGATCAATGTAGGTCTGGCTTTTCAATTCTACCCTGTTTGTTGGTAGTTCATTAAGCAACCGAATAAAACCTAACAACACTGATCAACCACTGGGCTTCATTGTTTTAATTTTAATAAATTCTATGTTAAAAGATTATTTAACCTGTGACAAATATTCTCAACTAAAACATTCAACTAGAGGGAAAAGAGCACTGATAACTATTTACAAAAACAAAACATGTTTAGAGAAACATAATAAAGACCCACATTAATATAATCAATGAGACAAAAATATGAGTATCCCATAGCGACAGATTCACTGTTTTAATAAAACATGTAAATTTTTCAAAACTATAAATGTATTTAACAATAACTGTCCAGAAATATTCAAAATTAAAACTAGGTCAAATAATTCTATCAGACAAAAACTGTTGGATTCCAAAATCTAAAAAGGAAATACCAAAGAAAGGTTTATTAAGCCAATTTCAACTCTTAAATGATACATAAATATCCAAGTATTATAAAAACTCTTAGTGATTTCTCCTGGGATTTTAAACTGATGGACCACAAATAAAATAATCAACATGGCTCTTCACATTCACAAGGCAGGAAAAAACTAAAATCTTCTAAGCTTCTCAGTAAATGCCAAGAATACATTTGACAAAATCCAATATTTGTTCTAAATTTTAAGTCTAAAGCAAAAGTCATTGGGAATTTCTTAACCACCAAAGAGTACGTCCGTTTCAAGTAATGTGTTTATATATTTAATACAAATTCATCAGAGTTATTTCTTTAAATAAAAAAAGACAATGAATGTCTTTCTTTTAGCACTTCTACTGAGTATATTAATAAGACTCACAATTCATGTATTAATAATATTGGCAATTACTATCCAAGCAGGAAAAGAAATCGTCATTAAAATGACGATATAAATGAACTACATTTGCAGAAGGCATGAGTACATATCCAGAAAGCCAAAAGGGAAAAAAAAAAAAAGAATGAAACTGTTACCGGAGACAATAACCCAGCAAGGCTCCAGACTACGTGATAAATCCACTAAACTTAATTGCATCTCTTTGTAAAAATGATACCTGATTAGAATAATTCAGAAACAGAATCAGTTTCACTGATAATAGAGGTCAACATATTTAAACTAGACAATTCATTTAATTTAGGTCATAAGGGTTTTTTTTTTTTTAATAACATAACAGAAACACACAAGAAGAGTTGTAGCAGTATATTAGGATTCTGTTTGGGAGTGTTAATGCAGAAAAGACGTCAATACTCCATAGCTATTATATTTAATAAATTAATAACAGTAATAAATAGCATTTATTGCTTACTATATGGTGGTTATTATGGAAAGGGCTTTTGTGTCATGTTTCTGCTTAATTGCTAATCCTATGAGATAAATTCTACTCTAATCTCTGTACAGAGAAGGAAATCAAGGATAAAAGAAGTATTTGTCTATAGTCAACATGTGTGTGTGTGTGTGCACTTAGTCGCTCAGTCGTGTCCAACTCTTTGCGACACGTATGTGTGTGTTCTTAGTCGCTCAGTCACATCCAAGACTTTGCAACCCAATGGACTGTAGCCCTCCATGCTCTTCTGTCCACGGGATTCTCTAGGCAAGAATACTGGAGTGGGTGGCCATTTCCTCCTCCAGGGGAACTTCCCAGCTCAGGGATCGAAACCCCATCTCCTGTGTCTCCTGCATTGCAGCGGATTCTTTACCCTCTGAGCCACCAGAGAAGCCCACACTGAGGTAGAGTGGGCCCCTATTTCAATATGATCATGTCATTATAAAATGAGAGAATCTGGACACACACACACATACACAGACATACACAGGGAGAATATCATGTGAAGATAAAAGCAGTGGGTGATGCTACCACGGACCAAGAATACCAAAGCTTGCCAGCAAACCACCAGAAGTCAGGGAAGAGACAGGGAACAGATTCTTCCTCACAGCCTTCAGAATGAGCAAACCATGAAGAGAACCCATCTTCAGATTTCTAGCTTCCAGAACCATGCAGCCACAAATTCTTACTGTTTCAGCCATTCAACTTATGTTATGTGCTATGTTGCTTCAGTCGTGTCTGACTCTTTGAGACTCCATGGATTGTAGCCCACCAGGCTCCTATGTCTATGGGATTCTCCAGGCAAGAATATTGGAGTGGGTTCCCATGCTCACCTCCAGGACATCTTTCCAACCCCGGGATCAAACCTACGTCACCTGCAGCTCCTGCACTGCAAGTGGATTCTTTACCACTGAGCTACCAGGGAAGCCGTCAGCTTGTGGTACCTTTTTAAAAGTTATTTTAATTAGTTTTTATTATTATTATTATTATTATTATTATTATTAGTCATGCTACATGGCACGTGGGATCTTAGTTCCCCATTCGGGGATCAAACCTGTGCCCCTGCATTGGAAGCGTTGGATCACCAGGAAAGCTCTCAGTTTGTGGTACTTAGTTATGGTAGCCCTGGCAAACTAATATAATGCCCCTAATTTAACTTATATGCAGAGTACATCATGAGAAACACTGGGCTGGAAGAAGCACAAGCTGGAATCAAGATTGCCAGGAGAAATATCAATAACCTCAGATATGCAGATGACACCACCCTTTTGGCAGAAAGTGAAGAGGAACTAAATAGCCTCTTGATGAAAGTCAAAGAGGAGAGTGAAAAAGCTGGCTTAAAGCTCAACATTCAGAAAACGAAGATCATGGCATCTGGTCCCATCACTTCATGGCAAATAGATGGGGAAACAGTGGAAACAGTGTCAGACTTCATTTGGGGTGGGGGGGCTCCAAAATCACTGCAGATGGTGATTGCAGCCATGAAATTAAAAGATACTTACTCCTTGGAAGGGAAGTTATGACCAACCTAGGTAGCATATTAAAAAGCAGAGACATTACTTTGTCAACAAAGGTCCATCTAGTCAAGGCTATGGTTTTTCCTGTGGTCATGTACGGATGTGAGAGTTGGGTTGTGAAGAAAGCTGAGCACCAAAGAATTGATGCTTTTGAAGTGTGGTGCTGGAGAAGACTCTTGAGAGTCCCTTGGACTGCAAGGAGATCCAACCAGTCCATTCTAAAGGATATCAGCCCTGGGTGTTCACTGGAAAGACTGATGCTACAGCTGAAACTCCAATACTTTGGCCACCTCATGCAAAAAGTTGACTCATTGGAAAAGACTCTGATGCTGGGAGGGATTGAGCGTGGGAGGAGACGGGGATGACAGAGGATGAGATGGCTGGATGGCATCACTGACTCGATGGACATGAGTTTGAGTGAACTCCGGGAGTTGGTGATGGACAGAAAGGCCTGGCATGCTGCGATTCATGGGGTCGCAAAGAGTCCAACACGACTGAGCAACTAAACTGAACTGAACTTTACAATAAACCCCTTTGCCACTAGCTAATTTGAATGAGTTTCTGTACCTTGCAAAGAAAAAAAAAAAAGATATGAATCAAAAACCTGAGTTATATTATCTTTGCTCTGAGCAGAGGGAACACCCTTGGGCAGAGCCAGAATTCTTCTCAGAAAATTACTCTGAATGTCCTCCAGGACAAAAATAAATGAAGAAGTTTTAAAGTTCTCTTCTAAAGAGTATGATCAAGACACTTTCAGCCAGAACAATCATAAAGGCAGTTCAAACCAGAATCCTGCCTTGACAAAACAAACTCACAACCATGCAATCTCAGAATGCTTAGATTTGAATGACACTATTTCCTCAGATTCCTTCCAGGATAAACTACTAGCCAAAATAGAACAGAGCAAGCAGTTGGTTCTATGCTGTGTGTGCTTAATCGCTCAGTCGTGTCTGACCCTTTACAACTATATCTGCAGCCCACCAAACTCCTCTGTCCTTGGGAATTCTCTAGGCAAGAATACTGGAGTGGGTTGCCATGCCCTCCTCCAGGAGATCTGCCCAACCCAGGGACTGAACCCAGGTCTCCCACATTGCAGGCCGATTCTTTACTGACTGAGCCATGGGATTGCTATTTGTTGCTCAGTTAAAAGTTAGGCAATAGATACCAAACAAACAAATAAGTAATCTTAGTTTTAGAAAATAAAATAAATTTTATTTTGGCAATAATTAACTAACAAACTCATGCAGTCTGCACATTAAACAAAAATTATCTTTTGGGGGAATTTCTCTAGTGGCCCAGAGGTTACAAATCCACCTGCCAATGCAGGGGACACAGGTTCAATTCCCGGTCCAGGAACTAAGATCCCACATGCCGTGGGTAACTAAGCCTGTGTACCACAACTACTGAGCCTGTGCACTCTAGAGCTGGTGCTTTGTCACAAGAGAAGCCACCATAATGAGACGCCTGCCACCCAAACAAGAGGGTAGCCCTTGCTCTCTGCAACTAGAGAAAGCCCTCACGCAGCAACAAAGAGCCCCGTGTGCTGCAGCAAAGACCCAGGATAGCAAAATATAAATTAATAATTATTTTCAAAAGATTATCTTTTTGTCTCCCCTAGCAAGCATAGGCATCAGGTTCATCCAAAAGTGGAACTAGAAGATGAAACTATAAATTGAAACAGGGAGAATGCAGAGAAGTAACGAGAAGCAGGTTAAAAGTACCATATGTTAACAGTTTCTAGCTTCTCTATCTGGGAGTGGTCACTGATCCCTCTAAATCCCACAGATGTATAATGATTCTAAATGAGAACCAATAAAAGCCACAAATTGTCTATTATCTCCCTGATTTACTAGGTGTGCAGTAGCCACACATAAAATCTGACTGCTACATTAAGTATTGACCTAAGAATCCCAGACTTTTAAGCAAGCAGCAGACTAAGAAGGAATATGCCACAAATTAACAGAACTATAATTTGAAGAAGCTAGCAAATTGCCTTTTTAACATGGGGTACTCTAGAGTTCAACTTCAATAAAAGAAAAAAAATTATTTTTGGTTTTACTTCAAATATATTGATTGAGTTTCAAAAGGAAAACCTTCCTAGGTACTGGTCTTTGTAATGGAGTTTAATATTGTAGGTTGGCTAAAGACCAGAGTTTTGTAAAAATTTATCACTTCCTATAAACAATTGTAAACCTTTTGTTTTTCTTTCTGGAAAGAAAAATTCTAACTAAGGACTATCACCCAGGGATCTGTAAATCCCAGGGAAATTTCCCAAGTGCCATATCTTACTAAACGCAGATTTGTTTTTTCTGAGTTTAAGTCAGTCCTAATTTCACCAAATTGGCTGTTGCTTCATGGAGACCTCCCTTGTTAATATTGTCTTATAATCCTTGAATGTGATACATCTCTCCAATTTATTTGTCTTCTTTAATGTCACTCAAACAACATTTTTGTTGTTTTCCGCATTATAGTTTTATGCATAGAGGTTTTAAAACTTTTATTAAATTTATCACTAAGTATTTTATATTTTAATACATTTTTATAAATTATATTTTATTTCACTTTCCAATTCTCTGTTGCTAGTATATAAAAACATAATATATTTATATATATTGACCTAGTAAACTAGGTCAATTTAGCTCTGCTAAATTTACTTCTTCATTCTAGCAGTTGTTAGACTCCTTAGGATTTTTTCCATTTAAAAAAAAAAAGTCATCAGAAAATAAATAATTTTGATCTTCTGTTTCTAGTCTTGAGCCTTCTATTTCTTTTCCTTGACTTACTGTCTTAGTGTGGCCTTCCAGTATAATATTAAATAGAAATAACTACAGCAGACATCTTTGCCTTATTCTTGAGCTTAGGGGAACAGCATTTAGTCTTCACAATTAAATATGATATTAGCTGTAGGCTTTTCATGCATATACAATTGATCATTCTGAAACACAAATTAGATGAGGTCACTCATTTTCCCAAAGTCCTCCAGTGGTTTCCCAAATCACTCAAAATGTCTTCCTAAATCCTTACAATGATCCACATAATCTGGCTTTCTGTTATCTCTCTGAACTCATACCCTCTATTCCTCCCCAGTTTTCAATCTGTCACACTGGTCTTTGTTTTCAGACATTAAAAATATGCCCCTATCCTGGGACTTTTACACTTGTCCCTGCTAACTGACTGCCCTTCCCCCAGATAGCCACAGGGGTTACTCCATGAAAGAGATCCTTTTTGGCCACTTCATATAAAATTCTACCACCACCATGCCTATGTATATTCCCTGTCCTCCATACTGCTTTATATTCCTTCACAGAACTTACTTTATATTCCTTCATAGAATTACTTTATATTCCTTATGAACTTCCTTCACAGAATTTCATATACTATATATGTACTTCTTTTTTTTTATTTATCTGACCTTTCCCCCATGGCTCATGTAAGATCCATGAGGGTTGGAACTGTTTCTAGAATAGAACTGAACACATAGTTTGTGTTTAAAACGTGTGTATTGGTTGAAAAAATAAATGTGTTTGAGTATATATCAGGCTTACCCTGTTAGTTGGATAGGAATATAGGAAAGCAAATTGTCCAGTGGTTAAGACTGCACACTTCCACTGCAGAGGGCACAGGTTCGATCCCTGGGCAGGAAACTGAGATCCTGCATGCCATGTGGGGCAGTCAAAAAAAAAGAAAAAAAAAAAAAAACAGAAAGTACTTTAAATTCTATGTAATTTAAATCATGCTACAACCTTCTTAGCATCCTATTATAAGGATCTGGGTTTGACAATTATAACTGGGAGTGAGACTAGATTCTGGAATGTATTTACCCATGGCATGATTGTCACAACTGAGCCCATTTATTTTTTCAATTTAATGACCCAAGGAATACTTCCCTGAATCTAGCCAACCCCAGATCTCTTTCTTCTTGAACACAGACAATTCTTTTACTTAAGCTCAGCTGACAGGGAAGCTGACACTGAATAAATATTTTTTTGATTCTTTGGTTCTCCTGATAGAACTGTGGATGACCCACTCTGGCAAACACCAGTTCGCTTACCCTCATGGACGGCAGTATTCTGTTCTCACCTGGATGGATCTGGAGGGTACTTTATCCTATTTTTTAGCAGGTGATCTCCCACCTTCCAGTGAGCCAGCACCAGCCCAGGACGTGCAGCCAACCATGTGGGAAGCCTACCCTGCCTTCCAATAGGCCTCCACTCACCACATGAGGCACAGCATCACAGCCAACCTGGCCAGGGGCCAGCCCCATCTATTAGCATGTCCACAATAGTCAGTTCCACCATAAAAGAGGGGTGAACACAGCCCATATATGGGCATCCTTAGAACACGGAGCTCTGGTGACCAGAGGGGAGCATACTGTTCAGCCCCATAGGCTACCTTCTATAAAAGGAGATGGCAAACTGAGGACATGTAACCAATCTACCTAATACAGAGACATAATCACAGAGAATTGGACAAAATTTGGAGAGACAAGAATGTGTTCCAAATGGTGGAACAAAACAAAATTTGAGGAGAAAAGTTAAATGAAGTAAAGATATGCAACCTACCTAATAGGTTTCAAGGCAATCATCCTAAAGATGATTAGGGAACTCAGGAGAAGAATGGGTCTACACAGTGAGAACTGCAACAGAGATAGGAAATATAAAGAAGAATTAAACTGAGCTGAAAAATAAAATAACTGAAATAAATGATACACTAGAAGGAATCAACAGTAGATTACTAATTTTACAGAGGAACTGATCAGTGATCTGGAAGACAGAGTAAGTGGAAATCTCTGTCTGAACAGAGCTGAACAGAAAAAAGAAAACATAATTTTTAAAATGAGGATAGTTTATGAGATTTCTGGGGCAACATCAAGCATAATAACATTTGCATTATATGGATGTCAGAAGAAGGAGAGAGAGAAAAGTGTCAAAGAACTTGTTTGAAGAAATAAATAGCTGCAAATTTCCCTAACCTGGGGAAGGAAACAGACATCCAAGTCCAAGAAGCACAGAGAGTCCTTAACAAGATGAATCCAAAGAGGTCCACACCAAAACACACTGAAATTAAAGTAGCAAACATTAAAGATAGGATCTCAAAAGCAGCAAGAGATAAGCAACCAGTTACATACAAGGGAACTCCCACAGGACTATCAGATGACTTTTCAGCTGAAACTCTGCAGGTCAGAAGAGAGTGGCACAGTATATGCAAGTTGATGGAAAGGAAAAATTTAGAAGCAAAAACAGCTTATCTATCCAGCAAGCTTATCATTCAGATTTGAAGGAGAGATCATGAGTTTTACAGAGGAACAAAAGCTAAAAAATACACTCAACACCACTAAACCAGCTTTACAAAGAAATGTTAAAGGGACTCCTTGAAGTGGAAAACAAAAAGCCACAACTAGAAATATGAAAATTATAAAAAGAAAAATGTCACATGTAAGGCAAATATATAATAAATGTAGTGATCAACCACTGTGAAAGCTAGAAAGAAAGTTAAAAAGCAAATGTAGTAAAATCATCTATATTCACACAAAACAAAAAGATAACATCAAAAAATATTGGAGGGAGGGGTAAAAATGCAAGGTAGTTAGAATGCATTAGTACTAGAGGGTATTATAATAAGTCAGACAGAAAAAAACAAATACCATATGATTTTACTTATGCGTGGAATCTAAAGAACAAAACAAAATGAAAATAGACATAGGCACAGAGAACAAACAGGAAGCTACCACATGATGGGGGATTTGGGAGTATGTGAAGTAGGTGAAGAAGATTAAGCCATGGAGATGTAATATCCAATGTAAGGAATATGGGCAATAATACCGTAATAATTTTGTCCAGGGACAGATGGGTACTATACTTATCATGGTGTTCCTTTCATAACGTATGCAAATAACAAGTCACTCTGTTCAGTTCAGTTGCTCAGTCGTGTCCGACTCTTTGCGACCCCATGAATCGCAGCACGCCAGGCCTCCCTGTCCATCACCAACTCCCAGATTTCACTCAAACTCAAGTCCATCGAGTCGGTGATGCCATCCAGCAATCTCATCCTCTGTCATCCCCTTCTCCTCCCACCCTCAATCCCTCCCAGCACCAGAGTCTTTTCCAATGAGGCAACTCTTCGCATGAGGTGGCCAAAGTATTGGAGTTTCAGCTTTAGCATCAGTCCTTCCAATGAACACCCAGGACTGATCTCCTTCAGAATGGACTGGCTGGATCTCCTTGCAGTCCAAGGGACCCTCGAGAGTCTTCTCCAGCACCACACTCTGTAGTACACCTGTAACTAGCATAAGATGGTATATCAACTACATTTTGATAACAGTAAATAAAACAGCCATGTATCAGTTACTCTTGATAGCCCAGCCTCTGCTGCTACATTAATTCTCCCATTCTGTATAGCGTATCATCTCAAAGAAAGGATTATAAATGTGTATCTGCTAATGATAAATAAAATACCCTTACCACAACTACTCCCTTCCAGGAAAGAACAATGTGTTCACCGGAAATGTTATCAAGTACTACATTCTTTATTATGTTTTAATAATCAAATTAGGAAATATCAATATTCAGCTTACTACATGGAATTTAATGCATGTCATAAAAATCATGATGTGTAGTCCCAAATTTAAAGCAACACTGGAACACATACTGCTCTCTTTCCACAATGATTAAGAAAAAACAATTTCTATTTAGACTTGCATAAACACTAGCTAACAGCACCATACTGAAGCCATCCTCAGGGAATACTCTTCCTCCAGGATTAAATGTATTTGAGAAAACTGAAACATCACCTAATTAAAAAACAATTCTCAGCTAGCTCTAGGCTCTAATTTAAAAGCAAAATATAATATTTAGTTGTTTATTTATTTATTATTGAAGATTTATCTCATGATGACTTTACTTTAGCAGAAATAACCCCCATAAAGAATGAAGATGCAGCCAAAAAGAACTTTAAGAAGATTTTAAAAGTAGATATCTTGGTAACAGGAGCAAAATATATGTGTAAACATCCTCTGAATGTGTCTGCATAGTCAAACTTCTCTTCAGTAGCAAAAGTGGTACCCCAATAATAACTGAACGGCTGAATATTATTCCAAATGAAAAAGAAATATGGATGTATTATTAGTTCTCAGTCACAGAAACAGACTTAGCTTTTTGGTTTTTACTCATTTTTTTATACTCATCTCTCTTTGCCAGGACTTCCCTGGTGACTCAGACAGTGAAGAATCTGCCTTCAAGGCAGGAGACCCGGGTTCAACCCCTAGGTCAGGAAGATCCCCTGGAGAAGGGAATGGCTACTCACTCCAGTGAGAATTCTGTGGACAGAAGAGCCTGACAGGCTACAGTCCAGGAGGTGGCAAAGAGTCGGACACAACTGAGTAACGAACACTACTTCATTCTACAATTTTCAGGCAGATGAAAAAACTGCTGGATATAATTTATAGAACATTTGGGCTTCTCTCATAGCTCAGTTGGTATTCTTGGACTTCCCTGGTGGCTCAGCTGGTAAAGAATCTGCCTGCAATGTAGGAGACCTGGGTTTGATCCCTGGGTTGGGGAGATCCCCTGGAGAAGGTAAAGGCTACTTACTCCAGTATTCTGGCCTAGAGAATTCCATGGACTGTATAGTCCACAGGGTTGCAAAGAGTCAGACATGACTGAGCAACTTTCACTTTGAGGTAGTTTAGATTCTATATTTGGGACTCTCCAGGTTTATTAAACAAAATTAATTTACTAATCTTGAGTACATCTAAGTTTAAATTAAATCAAAGTATGTTCTAAATCTTAGAACATAATAGGTAAAGACCAGTGTCTTGGATTCTAGTTTTTAAGTTAGAGACCTTTTTTCAGCCAGAAGATAGTACTAACAGTACCCACATTAACACTTCTTAGTCAATTTATGGGAAAAGCTTAATTTGATTTTAAAACTTTATAATCAGGTTAGATATGTCTTTGACGATTCTTATCTATAGAAACTTACTCTCACCTATCGTTCTATGGATGTACTGTTTTATCCTTGGTGCTTTGTCGGAATCCAGTGCAGTTTTTATCATCTCAGCTGGTCAATATGAATTTGATTATAGAGATAAGGGAAGGACATTACATCTACAGGACACTGTCTGTCTTTATTGTAGCAGTTACTCAGTTAATGGCAGGGGAAAAACCTCCAAGCCTAATAAATTTAAAATATCTGACAATTTGAAAAGTTGAGAGACCACCAGAATCCTAATTTAACTTCATTTTGTGTTCATACAAAGACCAGTCTGCTAAAAATTAATCTCAAATTTTGGTATCCATTATTCATATCCAGTTAGTGTTCTGCTACTGTGCCCAGCAGAAAGTGATGAATGCATGTGGAGCACCAAGGTCAAATTTATTTTGGATACAACATAATGTACCTCCGCAATGCTGACTACTGGCATGGCATGAATTCTTAATGTTCTCATAACAGTAACTTCATATTCAATCACAATTTTGAAATTATTAATGATTATCTCATGTTAAGATGTGGAACCAAGAGGGGCTACATAACAACAACAAAGCCAGTTCTATTTTAAATACTATGTGGAAAAAAATGATTATAAATAAGTTTTTGAAAGATTTCAGGTACATGTTAGCTTTTCTCTATCTCAGTAGCCTGACGGGTGGAGAAAAAAAGCCCTGTCACTTCCAGTTCTCATCTGCCTTTATTTTCAAATAACCTTACCATAACACAGCTTTAGCTCATTAATGATGGATATCCATCACTTTTCAAATAATCTATGCTTCATTGAATTTGACTGCAATGTGAATCTATACAGAACAAGTCCTCTATTTTTCAATGACTTCCCAAATATAGAATATGTGATATCACTGAAAAATTTCACTCTAGAAACTTCTGGCATGAAAAAGTTTCATGCATGCGTGCTCAGTCATGTCTGACTCTTTGAGACCCCATGGCTATAGCCCACTAGGCTCCTCTGTCCACGGGATTCCCCAGGCAAGAATACTGGAGGGAGTTGCCATTTCTTTCTCCAGGGGATCTTCCAAGGATCCCCAAAGGGATCAAACTTGGGGTCAAACCAAAGTCTCCTGTGTTGGGAGGCGAATTCTGTACCACTGAGCCACGTGGAAAAAGGCTCAAGAGGCAGCAAAAATATGGCCAACAGAGGTTCCCCCTGGTATTGCGCACTGCCTGGCTCTAACTACCCTTGGATTTGGCTGCCTGGGTCTGCCTCCCCCTACAGAGACAGTCACAGCACCTGACTCTGCTGATCACTGACCACCAGTTCTGACGGGACTGCTCAGAAGCCTGACATAGAGACTATTTCCTCAACCAGAAAACCCAGGGCCCACTCAGGACTCCCTCAGTAGACTCAGGCAGGCTGGTAATCAAGTCCACAGTCCTTAAGTCCCCAGCTGTGATATTCAGAAAGTTCTAAAGCCCAGTTTTTTTGGCCACAAAACTGAACTGACCTGAATTATTTGGCTGCAAAATCTGACCTGAACTGGTATGAGGCTATTTATAGACTTCATTTATCCCACCGTAGGTGAATATTCATGCTTTTCTGCCAGCATATGAATCTGTTTTGATTACAGGGAGCCTTAGACCTTGCTGGGACTGTTTATATAACACATGATATTTGCACTGTATTACCTTCTAAATTCTTATATTCAAAATAAATCTGGCATCAAGGGAAGTGGATAAAGAATCAGAAAATAACATCTTGTGAAATTACGTGGACATGAATTTAAAACCTGGATCTGCTGCTAATCACTAATTATGTGACTTGGGATAAATTACTTAACTTCCTTGAACCTGGTTCTTCATTTATAAGATGGAGAAATCAACTAGCACTGCAAATGTTTGGATGGTATTTGCCTACTCAGGCAATCACTTTTTCAACATTGTTTTCCCCTAAATCAACTGTACTTTAATAAAATAAATTTATTAATGTTAAAAAAACCCATATTATTTTTCCCTAAAATTTCACTCCTTTTTGTCTGCTCCCTGCCCTCACCAAATATCAGAACTTGATGGCTTTCCCTCCTTTATGGGATTGAATGTTGTCAATGTCCTTCTCCTTTTGACGAAAAGAGTTAAACCACAACATCATACTTCTCTACAAACTATAATAATTTAGGCTTGGGGTTCTCAAAGACAAAAAACATGCCTTAACTTTTCTAAAAGCACTTACACATGTTGGCTGGGGGCAAGGAGGAAGAACACAGACTCAGAATTGCAATCAAAACTCACATATTAAAAATAAATGTCAGAGAATGAGAAGTGAAGTATGCGCACACTAGAGCCTGGGGACCAACTCAATCCAGTTCCTTAATGCATTTGAGTTACAAACTTTCCCCCTCCCACTGTCATGATGTCAACTGGGCAATAGGGTGTTAGTGACACTCAGGTCACAGGAGAAATCCTAATTTCTGAACAGGAACAGGAACTGAACAGGAGAGAAAAGACTGGTCACATGTCGGCAAATAGGTAGAAGAGGTTATCCTAACCCTCCCAAAGACACCAAACATCTATAAACGTCCAGGGTTTTTGCCCAAAAGAATCACTATGGATCGTTTTGGCATTAGAGATTTTACCCACTCTGTGAGTTATGAAGACTGACTTCTTCATCACACACTGCTGCTAAGTCGCTTCAGTCATATCCGACTCTGTGCAACCCCATAGACGGCAGCCCACCAGGCTCCCCCGTCCCTGGGATTCTCCAGGCAAGAACACTGGAGTGGGTTGCCATTTCCTTCTCCAATGCATGAAAGGAAAAAGTGAAAATGAAGACACTCAGTTGTGTCCAACTCCTAGCGACCCCATGGACTGCAGCCCACCAGGCTCCTCCATTCATGGGATTTTCCAGGCAAGAGTACTGGAGTGGGCTGCCATTGCCTTCTCCGTATAACATACTAAGTAAGTAAGTAAAGTCACTCAGTCGTGTCCAACTCTTTGTGACCCCGTGGACTGCAGCCCACCAGGCTCCTCAGTCCATGGGATTCTCCAGGCAAGAATACTGGAGTGGGTTGCCATTTCCTTCTCCAGGGGATCTTCCTGTCTGATAAATCTGATAAATCCATGTTGTTCAGTCACTTCTTCACAACCCTATGGACTGCAGCATATTCGTTGTGAAACATTTGGTAGTCAAAAGCACAGCATAAAATCAGCATCTGGTCTCATCTGATCTGCAGTTTCCCTTGTGGCTCAGCTGGTAAAGAATATGCCTGCAATGCAGGAGACCTGTGTTCGATCCCTGGGCTGGGAAGATCCCCCTGGAGAAGGGAAAGGCAACCCACTCCAGAATTCTGGCCTAGAGAATTCCAGCCTAGAGAATCCCTTGGACTGTATAGTCCATGGGTTCGCAAAGAGTTGGACACAACTGAGTGACTTATATGGAATCTAGAAAAATAATACTGATGAACCTATCTGCAGGAAAGGAATTGAAATACAGACATAGAGAATAGACTTATGGACATACAGGAGGAAGGAGAAGATAGCACAAATTGAGAAAGCAGCATTGATTTCCATACATTATCATGTGTAAAATAGGTAGCTAGTAGGAAGCTGCTATATAACACAAAGATCCCAGCCTGGCACTCTGACAACCTAGAGGGGTGGGAAGGGAGTGGGGAGGAGACTCAAGAAGGATATATAATTACGGCAGATTCACATTGCTGTATCGCAGAAATCAACACGACATTGCAAAGCAATTATCCTCAATTTCTAAAAAATCAGAAGCTGGATATTTGAAGAGACCTTAAAAATTAATCTAATTTCTTGATCATTTTAGTGAGAAAAACTAAGGCCAACTGAAGCTTAAAAACGTGATTAAGTTTCACAGCTGGTAAAAGGCAGCGCCAAAAAGACTTCAATCCCTGCATCCATTAAGAAAATAATAAAATAAATGATAGTCTATATCTCCATTGGAGGAGATCTGTGTTGAAATTAAGTATCCTTGGACATGGAGCAGCATTACTGCAGAAAGATCATGGGAGATGGATGTGGTAGACTTAGTTCTAGCAGGAGCTCTGCCACTAACTTGGGCAAAGCAAAACAGAGTTGGAGGTCCTCCCAGCTGTGAGATATTATGATGCTGTGATTCTTCTAAAGTAACATGAAAGACACAGCACCTCCAGAGATGACCAGAAAGGACATTTGATCCTGTAAGCATATTAGTTAATAGGTTTCAACATTTTTTTTAATTATGTAAATATGATAACACATTTACAGGAGACTTGGAAAATACAGAACAAAGTTACATATAGTCCCATTATATATTACAATTATTTTTTAAATAGATCAATTGAGATCTTTAGTTAGAGTTTCAACATCAAACTCTCAAAAATTAATAGAATGAACATACAGAAAAGTAGAATATAGTAGGCCTGAAAAACACTATGAGCCAAGTCAACATAATTAAGATTTACACAATTTTCATACAACAGTAGGATACAAATTCTACTCAAGTTCCAATGGGTTTAAATATTAACTGCAATATTAATTGAAAGAGATTGTAGTCTGATCACTCAGAATCTGAATACATGTTATATTTGAATACATGACCAAATATATTTTTAAGTTACAGAAGAGGATGTTTTTTCTGCTTAGCAACTATTAGGAGTTATAATGTGATACAACTCTTCAACTCCTTCAACTAGTCTGTCCAAAAGAAACCCCGCTGAGCTTCTCTGTCAATGATTTCTAATCAGAGAAGCCTTCTATATGCTCAGCAGAAATCTGTGACGAGAGTAATGAAAGAGCATCACCGTTTGTTGCAACACTTGACATTTAATATGAGTGTATAAGGTGCAGCCCCCTTGGGAGAGGAGAGGCAAAGTTATTAAGAAAAGAGACTCAAGAATACCTCAGGAAATCCCACCTTCTTGCTTTTACTTGATTTTTTAAAAATATTCAACTCACCCTGTTGGGGAACCCTGCACTCTTTCTTCTTGTTTAAGTCAATTTGATTCTTTTCTCTTCCCCTGAAGACTTGTTCTCCCTCTTGTGAAACTGACATGCTATAAATTGACATCTCATTAAAAACCCTTCAGCATTATTAAAGTCTCTGGGTTCACTTCTTCAGATTTTATTATTTTTCCCTCTACATACTGTTTACTTCAAACCATGCAGTATACTTTAAAACATGTGTTCACATTATCTTTTGAAGAAATTTTCTTACCACATGCAGCAGAGTACAGCTAGCACAAGAGCAAGCTTCCCTGTGAAAAACCCTTACACATTAGGGGGTGATTATTTGAATTTCAAAAGGACTTCCTTAAAAAAGCTACTACCTTAGTCCATTTAAGTGTTTATCTACTCATTCCTCAGACTCTGGTGGCTCAGAGGAAAACCCAGGCTAGATTCCTGGCTTGGGAGGATCCCCTGGAGAAAGGAGTGGCAACCCACTCCAGTATTCTCGCCAGGAGAACTCCATGGACAGAGGAGCTAGGCAGGCTACAGTCAGTGGGGTGGCAAAGAGTCAGACACGACTGAGCAACTAACACACACACACACACATACATACACACACAGACTTCTTGTAAGGGAAGTGGCTTAAGCAGCCAATGCCAAATTAAGCTCAGTCATAAGAGACGAAGAAGTTAGAACAATATGATATAATCTGTAAAAATTTACAGTTACATTGCACTTAGTACAAACCCCACCGCTTAGGCAAAACAAAATATCCTTTTCTAAGATATCATAGTTCAGCTCACCTTAAACAATGAAAGGCACACTGAAAAGCAAAAGTGACAGTCACTCAGTCATGTCAAACTCTTTGCAACCCCATGAACTGTACAGTCCATGGACTTCTCCAGGCCAGAATACTGGAGTGGGTAACCTTTCCCTTCTCCAGAGGATCTTCCCAACCCAGGGATCGAAACCAGGTCTCCCACATTGCAGGTAGATTCTTTACCAGCTGAGCCATAGGGAAGCCCAATATATAAATAAATATATAAATAAATATATATATATAATAGATAGATAGATATTTTTTAATCCTGCTGTTTCTGGGTCATTAAACACCATCCATAAAGTATACTTCGTTAGCAAGAATCAGAACAAGATTCTTTAAAATGTCTGTAGGACACTGCAGTATCAGTGCCCTACACTTTAACCTTATAGTTCCTTTCCATACTGTTTATGATGGAACCAATCTTATATTTTGTTAAGAGAACTGTAATAGAGTATTTCTTTGTAAAGTAAATAATAATCACGCCTATCTTAATAACATGTTGCTTGTATCTTAAAGAACTAAGGATGTAGGTTCAGTCTCTTGGTGAGGAAGATCCCCTGGAGGTGGAAATGGCACCCACTCCAGCATTCTTGCTTGGGAAATTCCATGGACAGAGGAGCCTGGTAGGAGTTGGCCATGACTTAGTGAATAGATAACAACACTATGTGTTTAGTAACTGTCTATCCCTTTAAATATGTGCTTGATGAGGGCAGGATTCATGTAGTGGCCCCCATACATGGTATGTGCACAATAAACACCTATGGAAGAAATGAATTAAGTGAGATTCTGTCATGTCATTTGGGTTAAATATGGCTTTCAGTCATGTTCATCATCTCCTATACTATGAACTATGGCTAAAACAACAGACACTTTCTCACAGCTCCTTTTAATAACTACAATGAACATGCATAGAGGTATCACATGCTAGTCATGGTGCTAAAGTGCTTTACAGAGATGATCTGATTTAATTCTCATAACAACATCATGATTGTACATTACTGTTATCAGAGTATTCCTAATGTACTACTAATCCCATTTCAGAGATGAAGAAATTGAGACTTAGGAAAGTTCCCTAGGTTGCTGAAGTCACGTCAAAATCTTACTTTTCTGAGCTCATTTCCAATATGCCTAATAGTCTGCTGAAAAAGTATATGAAAGGTCTCACCCTCAAGCAGACCTGACTCATTGTGATTCTTGGAATAACAGTGGTAAACCAGAATGTGCATTGAAAAGATCTTGCTGAGATTGAAGCAACAGTTTAAGTTGAAAATGTGGTTCAAGAATGAATGTTCTGAGTGGAGACCAGAATCAAATAGCATTATATGAATTTACTAAAATGAGAAAGTTTATTGACAAAATTATACACTGGATATTAGTGTTTAACCTCATTTCAATGCATATTCATTATATTTTAGAAATAAGAATTAATTTTTAGAAGAGCTGATCAGCCATGCTTGGTATAGTTCAAATTTGTGTGTCTTTTTTAATAACTAGATCACCTGGAGACTTTGGAGGCAGCTGTGGGTCTTCCAATTGGTCTAAGGGGTCTCTATACTAATACAGGCAACATCAATACCATGAGTACAGAAATTTCCAGACAGCACCATCTCTACAGGAGTCCTCTGAGTCATGATTAGCACACGGCACTGAATGATATGGCTAAAGGATTAAGTGAGAGTGTACGTGAGTGCAGCTGTGCTCAGTCATGTCCCTATTGCAACCCCATGGACTGTAGCCCATCAGGCTCCTCTGTCCATGCGATTTCCTGGGCAAGAATTACTAGAGTGGGTTTCCATGTCCTTCTCCAGTGGATCTTCTTGACCCAGGGATCAAACCTGCATCTCCTGCACTGGCAGGTGGATTCTTTACCACCACGCCACCTGGGAAGCCTGAGCACGCACAGGACTCAGTATCTGAGTATATTCCAGGAGTCCAAAGCACTGGGTTTTCCACATCCTTAGTAGGTTGTTTCTCTGCCCTGGAAAGCTTCTATAGCAGATTGAAAAGTAGTGAGGATTTGCATGTGGAATTCATAACCAAACATCAAAATGGGGAGAAATGTTCCATTTTTGTCATTTCTATTAGAGGGACAGCTGCAGTGCACCAGCTATCCAGGAAAAGTAAAGCTAAGCCTTGAGCATCAGAATTGATTGGGTCAGTCTTGATGAATGTGATTTTGATCTATCAATTATTCAAAAATCCTGAGTATTATCATAAAAGTAGAGGCTGCATTATATTCTCAGACTTATGAGGCTCATCAGGTCTGAGGTGATACTAGAGGTCTTTTGGGAACAGGACCAAAAAATAGAGTCCAGACCTGAGTCAACAAGATGGGCTTGAGGAAAGAGGATAGAATACACACTGAGAAAATTAGGGCACTGAGAGAATCACATGGAAAGATCTGGATAGATGAGACAATGTTTTAGCAGCTGCTGTGAATGCACAACATTTAGGCAAGGGGGATGCATTAGTTATCTATTCACAATAACACTGCACAACAAATTACCCCAAGACTAGCAGCTTAAAACAATAGGCATTCCTTTGGTCACAAGCCTGTGAGTCATTGATGAAGGCTGACAATTTGGGCTTAGCAATTCTGGCCTTAGCTGGGCTCACTCACACATCTGACAGTTGTCACCCAGTCACTGATCTTAAACAGCCTCAGTTAAAACTGAGCAGTTCTGAAATGAGTCTCTTCTCTACCAAGCCAGGCTTTCTGAAGGCAAAGGCAGAGAAGCAAGAGAGAAAACAAAAAAAGGAAAGTGCTTTTACAAGCTTCTACCTGCATCATTTCTGCTTAGTATCCCATTGCCCAAAGCAAGTCCTATGACCAAACTCAGAATCAAGAGATGGTAAAATGAACTCTGCCTTTTAGTAAAAGAAAATACAAAGTCATACACAAAGGGTGTCATGTCGGTTGTCTATCACTCCATTAAAAACGACCCCAAAACTCAGTAACATAAAACAATTACCACTTAATTTACCATTTGGTGTGATTCTTCTGCAGGTCTTTCCTGGACTTAAATTAACAATTTAGCCGAGACTAGATAATCTAAGATGTCTTTACACATATATCTGACAGTTGGTATTGGCTGTTGATTGGACCCTGTGTCATCAATAGGGTAACTTGGGATTCTTCATACTGATTGGTTTGCAGAAGAAACCAAGCCCCACTGGACAGTGCTTTGTGTCATGATTGCTAATGTCCCATTGACCAAGCAAGTTTCATAGTCAAAGAAAAATCACAGTCAAGTCCAGGATCAGGGCAGGCAGAGATTACACAAGGACATGAATATTGGGGCCTGTAATTATTGAGGACTGCCAGGTGACGCAGTGGTAAAGAATCTGCCTGCCAATGCAGAAGACACAAGAGATGTGGGCTCGATCCTTGGGTCGAGAAGATCCCTGGAAGAGGAAATGGCAACCCACTCCAGTATTGCTGCCTGAGAAATCCCATGGACAGAGAAGCCTGGTGGGCTACAGTCCATGGGGTCACAAAGAGTCAGACAACTGAACACACACACAAACACGCACACACATTATAACAAGGGAGCAGATGAGAGAGAGGGGGCTGCTCACAAGAACCCTATAAGCGACACCCTATTATTGTCTATATTGTTTAGATGAGGACATAGAAGCTTGGATAATATGAAAGATTTCCCTAAGGTCATCATGGCCAAGCCTGCCTGAATTAAGAACCTGGCATTTTATTACTACATTATTCATAATTAGCTCATACCCCTTGTGTGGCTCTTAACGAGGCTGGAAATGAAAAAATAAACACTGCCTCTCTCCTCTCCATACGCTGAGCCTTCACTTAAGTCAGGTAAGATACTCTCTCATAACAGCAGCCACTTCAACACAGCCTCCAATGCTGATGTTACTTGTTACAGATAAGACTCTATGAAAATGCTCTCTCTATATGAGAGGGCTCATAAGCAGGATCCCAAACATGGGGAAATATTTTTGTATGTGTACAACCACTACCTACCTGAGAAACTAAAGGACCAAAATAGCCTGGTAGAGATTCCACTTCCAAATGATGAATTCTCTAAATTAGGGGTCCCCAACATCCAGGACCTAATACCTGAAGATCTGAGGGGGAGCTGATGTGATAATAATAATAGAAATAAAGTGCACAATAAATGCAATGTGCTTGAATTGTCTTCAAACCATCCCCCACGTGAGCAGGGAAAAATTGTCTTCCACGAAACTGGCCCTTGGTAATAAAAAGGTTAGGGGGTTCTGCCTTAAAGCATTATGAGGAAGACTGTCCTCTTTATAATTTGATTTAATCTGGCAGGGAAAGTAGGAAGGAGGGGAAAACAATAGGAAGAGGAGTGGAGGGTGGAAAAAAATAAAAGAAACTGAGATGTTAATATTAATTATGTCTGGACACAGAGTCATGGGATTCTTATTTTCATCTTTTCAAAATTTTCTACAATTAACAAAGTGAGACAGTAAGAATTATGAAAGTGTAAGATCTGATGTATGAGACTCATGAAAGGGATGGAGGAAATACTGTTGAGAATGCACAGCTAGAGAAACAAGGATAATGTTTGGAGGACCCAGGGTCCCCTAAAATGGACTATTTGGATATCATCATGATACATGCTGTGGCCAACTTGACAAAGAATACATTATGAAACAGGGGTCCTCATCATTTTCCATCCAATTCAGTCTTCTTTGCTTTTGTGAACTGTAGGTCAAATTGTGTATGTATTAAGTGTCAGTTTTATATATTCATGAACGTGGACTTAAAGTCAGCAGGATCATGAAACCTCTCTCTTATCAGAAACAGTAAATGTGTCCAAAATCTTCAACAAAGATAAAAATGAATAATAACCACATTAATGCTGGTAGAAGACAAGACTGGAAAGTCAATTTGTATAAAGGTCTTTATAAAGACTTTACAAAAAAAAAAAAAATTGGTTGCAGTGCCTTACTATTTTCACTGTAATGCCTCTATCAGGTTTATTTTATGGAACTACATGCTCAAATGGTACATCTATTTGCATTATGTTACTGTCCCAGGCTGTCACTGGAGTAAGAGTATTCAGTTCACTTCAGTTCAGTCACTCAGTCATGTCCAGCTCTTTGCGACCCCATAAACAACAGCACACCAGGCTTCCCTGTCCATCACCAGCTCCCGGAGTCCACCCAAACCCATGTCCATTGAATCGGTGATGCCATCCAACCATCTCATCCCCTGTCATCCCCTTCTCCTCCTGCCCTCAATCTTTCCCAGCATCAGGGTCTTTTCAAATGAGTCAGGTCTCCGCATCACGTGGCCAAAGTATTGGAGTTTCAGCTTCAACATCAGACCTTCCAATGAACACTCAGGACTGATCTCCTTTATGATGGACTGGTTGGATCTCCTTGCAGTCCAACAAGGAGGGACTCTCAAGACTCTTCTCCAACACCACAGTTCAAAAGCATCAATTCTTCGGCATACTCAGCTTTCTTTATAGTTCAACTCTCACATCCATACATGACTACTGGAAACAACTTAGCTTTGACTAGACAGACCTTTGTTAGCAAAGTAATGTCTCTGCTTTTTAATGTGCTGTCTAGGTTGGTCCTAACTTTCCTTCCAAGGAGTAAGTGTCTTTTAATTTCATGGCTGCAGTCACCATCTGCAGTGATTTTGGAGCCCCCCAAAATAATGTCAGCCATTGTTTCCACTGTTTCTCCACCTATTTGCCATGAAGTGATGGGACCAGATGCCATGATCTTAGTGTTTTGAATGCTGAGCTTTAAGTTAACGTTTTCACTCTCCTCTTTCACTTTCATCAGGAAGCTCTTTAGTTCTTCTTTGCTTTCTGCCAGAAGGGTGGTGTCATCTGCATATCTGAGGTTATTGATATTTCTCCTGGCAATCTTGATTCCAGCTTGTGTTTCCTTGAGCCCAGTGTTTCTCATTATGTACTCTGCATATAAGTTAAATAAGCAGGGTGACAATATACAGCCTTGACAAACTCCTTTCCCTATTTTGAACCAGTCTATTGTTCCATGTCCAGTTCTAACTGTTGCTTCCTGACCTGTATACAGATCTCTGAGGAGGCAGGTCAGGTGGTCTGGTATTCCCATCTCTTTCAGAATTTTCCACAGTATATGGCATAGTCAATAATGCAAAAATAGATGTTTTTCTGGAACTCTCTTGCTTTTTCCATGATCCAGCAGATGTTGTAATTTGATCTCTGGTTCCTCTGCCTTTTCTAAAACCAGCTTGAACATCTGGAAGTTCACGGTTCACATATTGCTGAAGCCTGGCTTGGAGAATTTTGAGCATTACTTTACTAGCATGTGAGATGATTGCAATTGTGCGGTAGTTTGAGCATTCTTTGGCATTACCTTCCTTTGGGATTGGAATGAAAACTGACCTTTTCCAGTCCTGTGGCCACTGCTGAGTTTTCCAAATTTGCTGGCATATTGAGTACAGCACTTTCACAGCATCATCTTTCAAGATTTGAAATAGCTCAACTGGAATTCCATCACCTCCACTAGCTTTGTTCGTAGTGATGCTTCCTAAGGTACACTTGACTTCACATTTCAGGATGTCCGGCTCTAGAAAGATGAATGTAAGTGATCACACCTTCATGATTATCTGGATCGTGAAGATCTTTTTTGTACAGTTCTTCTGTGTATTCTTGCCACCTCTTAATATCTTCTTCTTCTGTTAGGTCCATACCATTGCTGTCCTTTATTGAGCCCATTTTTGCATATGTTCCCTTGGTATCTCTAATTTTCTTTACGAGATCTCTGGTCTTTCCCATTCTGTTGTTTTCCTCTATTTCTTTGCATTGATCACTGAGGAAGGCTTTCTTATCTCTCCTTGCTATTCTTTGGAACTCTGCATTCAAATGGGTATATCTTTCCTTTTCTCCTTTGCTTTTCACTTCTCTTCTTTTCACAGCTATTCATAAGGCCTCCTCAGACAGCCATTTTGCTTTTTTGCATTTCTTTTTCTTGGGGATGGTCTTGCTCCCTGTCTCCTGTACAATGTCACAAACCTCCGTCCATAGTTCATCAGGAACTCTGCCTATCAGATCTAGTACCTTAAATCTATTTCTCACTTCCACTGTATAGTCATAAAAGATTCGATTTAGGTCAAACCTAAATGATCTAGTGGTTTTCCCCACTTTCTTCAATTTAAGTCTGTTACATGAACTATTTAATTGCCTTATCATGGGATCTGGTAGTCACAGCCACAGGAAGATACTATCAGTAAAGAAATGGAGGAAAAAGATCACTTTGCTTTATTTTGATGTCATCTACCATTTATCCTTTCACAATGCACCATGGAATACAATTTTTCATGTAATTTGGAAAAAAAGAATATTGGAAACAAGTTCCAGCCTGTCAAATAAAATTCTATATAACAAGCTTGTCTGGCACTATTCTATTAAAATGCTCTACACTTTGAGATGTCCTCATTTCTGAAGGGCAAATGAACCCAGCAGGTGACTGAGTGATTATGACTTCTGATTCAGTACTCATTAAAAAAAAAAAATGCACTATTTAATGTGTGCTGATTGCCATCACTAACATTCCCTTGTTTTCAATACACCCTTCCTCTTATCCACTAACTGAATCCTGCTCTGCATCCAGAAAGCCCACTTAGAGAAAACCTGCTGCTAAGTTTCAATTCCCTAGACAGTGAGAAGACTTACTACAGAATTAACTTTCAAAGACATCTTTAGAGTCCTCTATTTTTCTATTCCAGATGTAAATTTTTGAGAAATGACTCTTAATAATAGAGTGAAATGAAAGGGAGCTACTGCCAACCAGAGACTCTGTTTCATCTAAAACATGCCCCATGTGGGTGTTCTGAGAAAATGCTACAGCAGTAGATGCAATCACTCTCTTATTCTGAAAAGTTATAAAAACAAAGCCAAACAAAAGAATAGCGAAACAGATCACAAATAAATCAACCCTCCCAGCACAGTCTCTCTAATGGTATTTCTGGGATAGTCCTGAAATTCTGAACATCCTGTCTTTTGATTATAAAAGGAAATCCTCAATTTTATTAGTTTATAATCTAAATGCAAAGGATAAAAACAGTAGTGTGTTACACTATTGTGTTGCTATTGTTGTGCTCAGTCATGTCTGACTTTCTGCAACTCCATGGACTGTAGCCCACCAGGCTCCTCTGTCCATGGGTTTTTCCAGGCAAAAATACTGGAGTGGGTTGCCATTTCCTTCTCCAGGGGAATCTTCTCCGCCCAGGGAATAAACCCAAGTCCCCAGCATCTCCTACACTGACAAGTAGATTCTTTACCACTGCACAACCTGAGAAGCCTGTGTTACACTATAAAATCTTCTAAAGTGATCAAATACCAGGCACACACTCTGCCTTTTATCTGGCTAAAGTGTAGTAGTACTTGGCAACAAAAAGACAGAGGTGTGTATCCAAAATTTTAATTTATTAGAGGATGTGTGTGTTATCCCATCTCTAAAGAGATATTTTTACAGTCACTAGAAATTCAGGACCCTCCAATAATGCTGCAAGGTTGTCTCTTCACTCCTAGAATCCTCAAGTGCTTCATCATTTGTCATTTTGAAGATGATCATTAATCAGAACACTTTGCACTTGAGCCGACTTGTAACCTATGGACTCTTTACAAACATAACAAGTCACATCAATAAAATGCAGCTGTTACAGAGTAGAACGAGGCTGTTCATCATATGAGCAGCAATCTAAAACAGGAAGATAAAGATGACTACTGACAGTGCTGGCATCATTTTCCTCTTCCCAAACTCAATTTGATATCTCACATAAAAGTATCAGGTATAGAGGGAAAAACATTCAAGGGACATTATTGAGAAGCACAAGGTGTCAAAAATTGAATAGGTATACAGAAGTTAGCATGAGGATTATACAGAAGGGCTAAGTTTGTATCTATACTGAATGGTGCACTGCAGTGCACGTGTGCTCTCATATCCGACCCTTTGCAACCCTACAGACTGTAGCCCGCCAGGCTCCCCAGTCCATGGGACTCTCCAGGCAAGAACACTGGAGTGGGCTGCCATTTCCCACTCGAGGGGACTTTCCTGACTCCGGGATCAAACCCGTGTCTCTGGCATCAGCTACAGTGGCCAGCAGATTGTTTTACCACTGGCACCACCTGGGAAGCCCTCTGAAGTGAAGTGAAGTGAAGTGAAGTGAAGTCGCTCAGTCGTGTCTGACTCTTTGAGACCCCATGGACTGTAGCCTACCAGGCTCTTCTGTCCATGGGATTTTCCAGGCAAGGATACTGGAGTGGGGTGCCATTTCCTTCTCCAGGAGACCTTCCTGACCCAGGGATTAAACCCGGGTCTCCTTCACTGTAGGCAGACACTTTACCATGTGAGCTACCAGGGAAGTCACCTATAGAACAAATAGTCCTAATTGGTGAGGTTTTTTTTTGTTGTTGCTAATTACAAAAAACAACTATTTTAAGTGATACTAGTTAGATCCCATGGGAAAAATGCTCATCTCATTTCATATCAACCTAGAAGCTGAATTTAGTACTTGGAAAAACCCTGGACATCAAGATATATCCAGCTCAGACTTCCCCAGTGGTCCTGTGGTTAAGAATCTACTGGCCAGTGCAGGGGACATGGGCTTGATCCCTGGTCCAGGAAGATCCCACATGCTGCAGGGCAACGAATCCCATGTACCACAGCTACGTAGCCTGTGCTCTAGGGCCTGTGAGCCACAACTGAGTCCACACGATATAACTACTGAAGCCCATACGCCCAGACCCCATGCTCTTCAACAAGAGAAGCCACTGCAATGAGAAACCCACACACCATAACTAGAAAGTAGTTCCCACTCGCTGCTACTAGAGAAAGCTCGCACACAGCAGTGAAGACCTAGTACAGCCAAAAAAAAAAGAAAATCAGAAATAAATAATTTTTTTAAAAAGATATATCCAGCTCATCAACATACTAGCTACACACACAAAAAGATGTGTTGTTAAAAGTTCTGTGGGGAGATGGAAAAGAGGGCTTCTACTCCATACTACATGGTCAAACTTCCATCATCTCCCCAAAGGTTCTCTCCCAGGGCTGAAGTCTCTCTCCTCTGAACTAAAAGTTCTGCTGTCCCAGCATTTCCAACACAGCTCTAGGACTGAAACTTAAGTCCCTTTTCTTATTCAGAACAATTGAGATCTCTAACTCCCCAGCATGTTGTATTTCACCAATGCAGTGAAGTACCCACTTCCTTGGAAGGCAGGGAAAACTCTAAATAATAAATATTTTCTCTTTTCACAGCATTATGAATATACACTTCTCTCAAGGGGGCTTCCCAGATGGCACTGCTGCTGCTGCTAAGTCACTTCAGTCGTGTCCGACTCTGTGCGACCCCATAGATGGCAGCCCACCAGGCTCCCCCGTCCCTGGGATTCTCCAGGCAAGAACACTGGAGTGGGTTGCCATTTCCTTCCCCAATGCATGAAAGTGAAAAGTGAAAGTGAAGTCGCTCAATCGTGTCCATCTCTCAGCGACCCCATGGACTACAGGCCACCAGGCTCCTCTCTCCCTGGGATTCTCCAGGCAAAAACACTGGAGTGGGTTGCCATTTCCTTCTCCAATGCATGAAAGTGAAAAGTGAAAGTGAAGTCGCTCAATCGTGTCCATCTCTCAGCGACCCCATGGACTACAGCCCACCAGGCTCCTCTGTCCATGGGATTCTCCAGGCAAGAGTACTGGAGTGGGGTGCCATTGTCCTCTCACCAGAAGGCACTAGTGGTAAAGAATCCACCTGCCCAATGCACAAGATGCAAGAGATGCAGGTTCGATCCCTGGGTCGGGAAGATCACCTGGAGGAGGACATGTCAACCCACTCCAGTATTCTTCCCTGGAGAATCTCATGGACAGAGGAGCCTGGTAGGCTACAGTCCATGGGGCCATAAGGAGTCAGACACAACTGAGCAAATGAACACACACACACATACAACCACACCAAGAGCGGGAATGCTAAATCAGTCTTGAAAAGGGATTGGATCCAAAAGTATGAAAACCATGATCAACATTAGGAAACTCCAGCTTTGTCTTAGCTTCTCTCTGTTCATGTGCTTCATCCTTCTCTCTAGTTTTCCCTCCCTCTCTTCCTAATCTTTCTTTTCACAAAAAGTGAAGACTTTCAGGGAAAGGGTCTTTTGCTACACAGAACAGTGGCTCTCAAGTCTAGCTATCAGTACAGTTTACTAATGTAAACAGTACAGCTCACTCACAAAGACTGTGATTTTAAAGTCTCATAGAGTTTGAATGTTTACATTTTCAAAGCCCCCTAAGTAGCTTAAAGACTAAACTTCTGAAGCGAAGAGCATCTCCCACCCCAAAATACAGCAACATAATTTAAGATAGACATGTATTTCTTTCTTAACAGTCCTGACAATGAGTAGCCCAGATAGGCAGAGTAGCTGGGCTCTATCTAATCACTAAAGACCCCAGTTTTCTTCCTTCTTGCTCATCCACATAACCAGCTTACAAACAAGAAGTGATTTTTTTTTTAATCAAAGTAGATTTGATGTAAAATATTATGTAAATTCCAGTTGCACAACAGAGTGATTCACAATTTTTAAAGGATACATTCCATTTCTAGTTATAAAATATTAACTGTATTAAACAAGACACTTTTTGCACACTTAATGGTGGAAATCTTGCCTTGACTCTTAGGTCAAAGTGAGGTCACTGTCATATTCACTTTTCAGCTTTGGGAAGGTAAAGAGTAGACATTCAAGCCAAATGATTTCTTTATCAGCAGCAGGGTAGAAGCTGCGCATAACACTAAGTCTCTCAACTGCTCAGTGAGAACTGAGTCATTTGATTGGGAAACACGGTCTGTAGCTGGACAGTCATGGGTCTAGGATGACGTGGAAATCCAAGCACTTAATCATACTCCTCAACTGCCTCTTTTAAATACACAGTCAGGTTTGGGAACAGCTATGTAGAGGTTCATATATTGCCACTTCATGGCAAATAGGTGGGGAAACAGTGGAAACAATGGCTGACTTTATTTTGGGGGGCTCCAAAATCACTGCACATGGTGATTGCAGTCATGAAATTAAAAGACACTTACTCCTTGGAAGGAAAGTTATGACCAACCTAGATAGCATATTCAAAAGCAGAGACATTACTTTGCTAACAAAGGTCTGTCTAGTCAAGGCTATGTTTTTCCAGTAGTCATGTATGGATGTGAGAGTTGCACTGTGAAGAAAGCTGAGTGCCGAAGAATTGATGCTTTTTTTTTTTTAAACAATGTTATTCATACACGTTTTTATTCATATGCTATTAATGAGATCATTGCCAAATATACAATATTTTCCTTTTTAAAAAATTAAGCCAATAGATGTCATGCAGCAATCAAAAACCTTACTGTAAATTACACAGGTTTGCAGTCCAATTTAGACTCTACCTTCTTAGAATCAGCCACTTTTCTGACTGCTTTCATGAAGTCTTCCTGTACTACAAAATCATGATCGGCACGAGTTGCAAACATACCTGCTTCAGTACAAACATTTCTTAGGTCTGCTCCATTAACGCCATGTGAAAGCTTCACAGTTGCTTCATAGTCTATCTCACCATGCTCTGTAATGGGACCTACATAGATTTTCAATATATCTAACCTTGCTTGTTCGTTTGGTAAATCAATACGTATTTTTCTATCTAATCTGGCTGGACAAAGCAAAGCAGGATCCAGTGTATCTGGTCTGTTGGTAGCCATGATCATTTTAACTCTATGGAGAGTATCAAATCCATCCATTTGATTCAGTAGCTCCATTAAAGATCTCTGAATCTTTCTTATCAGCTGAAGTACCCTCAGAAAACCGACGACCAACTATTTCATCCATAAAAATGATACATGGCTGATGGTCCCTGGCATAATTAAACATTTCTTTGATCAAACGAGCACTTTTACCAATGTACTTTTCTACTATAGAATTAGATACAACCTTTAAGAAATTGCAATCCGGCTGGCTAGCCACAGCTCGTGCCAAGAGTGTTTTTCCTGTACCTGGGGGTCCATATAACAAACAACCTTTTGGAGGTATTATTCCTACATGCTGGAATGATTCTGGGTTTGTAAGAGGTAATTCTATTACCTCTCTTAATTCCCAAATGTGTTCTGATAACCCTCCAATCTCAGAATAAGAAACATTCCCAGGGTCCTCATGAGACATATTGTAAACCAATGGATCCACTTCTCTTGGTAAGTATCTCATGATAGTTAGTGTAGTCATGTCTAAAGCAACTCTTGTTCCTGGCTTCAGCTTACATTTGTCAAGCTGTTGACGACAACCCACAACATATCTTGGTCTATTTGTAGATTTAACAATGAATTTTTCTTCAGTTAACTGCTTAAGTACTTCACCGACAATCTGCCCGACACTTTGTACAGCCTTCAGATCACTTTCAGATTTTTCATACTGCTTGGTAAGTTCTTTTAATTGTTCCCTTAACTCCTTGAGGCGGCCGTCAATCTGTTTGTGCTCCAGCAGTTTCTTGCGGTAGTCCTGAAGCGCCTTATCTCTAGGGTCCGCCATGATGAGAAGCCCGAATTGAAGTTTTTGAACTGTGGTGTTGGAGAAGACTCTTGAGAGTCCCTTGGACTGCAAGGAGATCCAACCAGTCCATCATAAAGGAGGTCAGTCCTGGGTGTTCACTGGAAGGACTGATGATGAAGCTGAAACTACAATACTTTGGCCACCACATGCAAAGATCTGACTCATTTGAAAAGATGCTGAGAAAGATTAAGGGCAGGAGGAGAAGGGGAGAAGAGGATGGAAATGGCAAGCCCCTCCAGTACACTTGCCTGGAAAAGTCCCATGGACGGAGGAGCCTGCTAGGCTACAGTCCATGGGGTCGGATGGTGTGTAGACCTTAAATATCAACAACAGTCATTATTTCCTTTTGTATACAGAAGATGATTTGTATACAAATTTGCTACAGTGAGCCTCTGGTTTGAGTTCCTTTCTGGCAATAGTGATGGATTTGAGCTTACTCATTCATAATCTCTGGTTCTGTCTTCAGTGATCAATAGAACCCACTTATGAGATGACAGTTCAGAACTAACGTGTGGCCAAGGAACTGAACAAAGCCAAACTGGCCCATATGGGAACTGAGTTAATGATCTGGAACTGATAAGCACTATACTCAGATAAGCTGAAATAATTTAATATTGATTGTCATGAAGACACAGACCAAAAATTATAAGACTCAGGGAAAAGCAATGTCTCTTTGCCCCTCTTGTAAGTTCCCTCATTCAGTTCTGTTCAGTTCAGTTAAGTCACTCAGTGGCGTCCAACTTTTTTCAACCCCATGAATCACAGCACGCCAGGCCTCCCTGTCCATCACCAACTCCCGGAGTTTACTCAGACTCATGTCCATCGAGTCAGTGATGTCATGCAGCCATCTCATCCTCTGTCGTCCCCTTCTCCTCCTGCCCCCAATCCCTGCCAGCATCAGAGTCTTTTCCAATGAGTCAACCCTTCGCATGAGGTGGCCAAAGTACTGGAGTTTCAGCTTCAGCATCATTCCTTCCAAAGAAATCCCAGGGTGGAACTCCTTGCAGTCCAAGGGACTCTCAAGACTCTTCTCCAGCATGACAGTTCAAAAGCATCAATTCTTTGGTGCTCAGTTTTCTTCACAGTCCAACTCTCACATCCATACATGACTACTGGAAAATCCATAGCCTTGACTAGATGGACCTTTGTTGGCAAAGCAATGTCTCTGCTTTTCAATATGCTGTCTAGGTTGGTCATAACTTTTCTTCCAAAAAGTAAGCATCTTTTAATTTCATGCCTGCAATCACCATCTGAAGTGATTTTGGAGCCCCCCAAAATAAAGTCTGACACTGTTTCCACTGTTTCCTCATCTATTTCCCATGAAGTGATGGAACCAGATGCCATGATCTTTGTTTTCTGAACGTTGAGCTTTAAGCTAACTTTTTCACTCTCCTCTTTCACTTTCATCAAGAGGCTTTTTAGCTCCTCTTCACTTTCTGCCATAAGGGTGGTGTCATCTGCATATCTGAGGTTATTGATATTTCTCCTGGCAATCTTGATTCCAGCTTGTGCTTCTTCCAGCCCAGTGTTTCTCATGATGTGCTCTGCATATAAGTTAAATAAGCAGGGTGACAATATACAGCCTTGACGTACTCCTTTTCCTATTTGGAAAACAGTCTGTTGTTCCATGTCCAGTTCTAACTGTTGCTTCCTGACCTGCATACAGATCTCTGAGGAGGCAGGTCAGGTGGTCTGGTATTCCCATCACTTTCAAAATTTTCCACAGAATATTGAGATCCACACAGTCAAAGACTTTGGCATAGTCAATAAAGCAGAAGTAGATGTTTTTCTGGAACTCTCTTGTTGTTTCCATGATCCAGAAGATGTTGGCAATTTGATCTCTGACTCCTCTGCCTTTTCTAAAACCAGCTTGAACATCTGGAAGTTCACGGTTCACATATTGCTGAAGCCTGGCTTGCAGAATTTTGAGCATTACTTTACTAGCATGTGAGATGAGTGCAATTGTGCGGTAGTTTGAGCATTCTTTGGCATTGCCTATCTTTGGGATTGGAATGAAAACTGACCTTTTCCAGTCCTGTGGCCACTGCTGAGTTTTCCAAATTTGCTTGCATATTGAGTGCAGCACTTTCACAGCGTCATCTTTCAGGATTTGAAATAGCTCCACTGGAATTCCATCACCTCCACTAGCTTTGTTCATAGTGATGCTTTCTAAGGCCCACTTGACTTCACATTCCACGATGTCTGCCTCTAGGTGAGTGATCACACCATCATGATTATCTTGGTTGGTCATGAAGATCTTTTTTGTACAGTTCTTCTGTGTATTTTTGCCACCTCTTCTTAATATCTACTGCTTCTGTTGTGTCCATAGCATTTCTGTCCTATATTAAGCCCATCTTTGCATGAAATGTTCCCTTGGGATCTCTAATTTTCTTGAAGAGATCTCTAGTCTTTCCTATTCTGTTTTTTCCCTCTATTTCTTTGCATTGATCACTGAGGAGGCTTTCTTATCTCTTCTTGCTATTCTTTGGAACTCTGCATTCAGATGCTTGTATCTTTCCTTTTCTCCTTTGCTTTTTGCTTCTCTTCTTTTCACAGCTCTTTGTAATGCCTCCTCAGACAGCCATTTTGCTTTTTTGCATTTCTTTTCCATGGGGATGGTCTTGATCCCTGTCTCCTGTACAATGTCACGAACCTCATTCCATAGTTCATCAGGCACTCTATCTATCAGATCTAGGCCCTTAAATCTATTTCTCACTTCCACTGTATAATCATAAGGGATTTGATTCAGGTCATACCTGAATGGTCCAGTGGTTTTCCCTACTTTCTTCAATTTCTGTCTGTATTTGGCAATAAGGAATTCATGATCTGAGCCACAGTCAGCTCCTGGTCTTGTTTTTGTTGACTGTATAGAGCTTCTCCATCTTTGACTGCAAAGAATATAATCAATCTGATTTCGGTGTTGACCATCTGGTGATGTCCATGTGTAGTCTTCTCTTGTGTTGTTGGAAAAGGGTGTTTGCTATGACCAGTGCATTTTCTTGACAAAACTCTATTAGTCTTTGCCCTGCTTCATTCTGCATTCCAAGGCCAAATTTGCCTGTTACTCCAGGTGTTTCTTGACTTCCTACTTTTGCATTCCAGTCTCCTATAATGAAAAGGACATCTTTTTTGGGTGTTAGTTCTAAAAGGTCTTGTAGGTCTTCATAGAACCATTCAACTTCAGCTTCTTCAGTGTTACTATTTGGGGCACAGACTTGGATTACTGTGATATTGAATGGTTTGCCTTGGAAACGAACAGAGATCATTCTGTCATTTTTGAGATTGCATCCAAGTACTGCATTTTGGACTCTTGTTGACCATGATGGCTACTCCATTTCTTCTAAGGGATTGCTGCCCACAGTAGTAGATATAATGGTCATCTGAGTTAAATTCACCCATTCCAGTCCATTTTAGTTCGCTGATTCCTAGAATGTCGACGTTCACTCTTGCCATCTCCTATTTGACGACTTCCAATTTGCCTTGATTCATGGACCTGACATTCCATGTTCCTATGCAATATTGCTCTTTACAGTATCAGGCCTTGTTTCTATCACCAGTCACTTCCACGATTGGGTATTGTTTTTGCTTTGGCTCCATCCCTTCATTCTTTCTGGAGTTATTTCTCCACTGATCTCCAGTAGCATATTGGGCACCTACTCACCTGGGGAAGTTCCCTCATTAAAGGCTTGCAAATAAAACCAACTATCTTGCCAGTGAATGCACTGTTACCATAAACCAAATTAAGGTGGCTTCCAGTACACTGATTTATTTCATATTCCAGTCATATTACTACCAAGCCTACCACTTCTTTTACGGAGGCTCAAAACTCCAGCTTGCAGATCACAGCTTGTAAAAAAGCAAAGAATAAAACAAGACACCAAACAAGGTTAAACACATATTCCCCTTCAATCTCACTCCTACCTGACCTTTCCCACAAATAAGCAGAAATATGTGGGGAAACAGTTTTTGTAAAAAAGGAATAAACACTATTACCATTCAATTGGTTTTTTTAGCACTTTTAAGTACACAACTATATTTATGGGAGTTGGTATTAAATTTTTTTATAAAATAAAATTATTACACTTTAAAATTAAGACAAGAAGTCCTCCCCAATCAAAAGAGTCCCCAAGTCTCTGACGATTTCAAAAATAATTAGTACCAGAGATTTTCCATATCTGCTCCACCATGAGCATTCGGGGATTGGCCTAAGGATTTTCTTGGTTTTCAGTTCTGTATGAAGTAATTTACCAGTTCATTAAAAATGTTTTTACCTCCCCTTCTAAAGGAAGACAACCTAACTTGTTCAGAAGGGAGTGTTTTCATAACCAAATTGAAAATCTCACTCTCCATCCCCTACCTCCACACTGAACAGCATGTTTTGCCAACAAGCTACTCTGACATATACCATAGGAATTGGAAAGAAAACTATGCTTTTGTCTGACTCTTTGTAACCCCATGGAATAATCCATGGAATTCTCCAGGCCAGAATACTGGAGTGGGTAGCTATTCCCTTCTCCAGAGGATCTTTCCAACCCAGGGACTGAACCCAGGTCTCCCACATTGCAGACAGATTCTTTACCAGCTGAGCCACCAGGGAAGCATATACCTCATATAGGAAAGGAAATGGAAAGAAAACTAGCTTCCCTGCCATTTAAAGCATCTCTATGGTCTTAAAAAAACAAACAAACAAAAAAAAAACCCTCTCCTCTCAAAATAAGCCCATCACATTGATACATCAAGCATTATGACTTCCCCTGAGAGTTCTGAAGATGACCAGTAAAACCAAGAAAAATTTAAGAATTGATTAAAAAGCAAGCTTTGGTACTGATAGAAACTAAAATTTCAAATTAATTTTGGCTAAGTGAGAATTCTCTAGAGCAGACTAAGCATCGAAAACAAAAAGCTTTCCCTTTCTTATTGGGTTATAAATAGAGGAGATCCAGAACTTGTATTATACTTCAGTTTTCATGGATCTTAATAGAGTGATTTAAGCAACAGAAATATTTTGCTGAACTACACATGGTTAGGAACATGTTCTATGCAGTGTCTATTGTACCCTTTTGTATCTGGCTTAGCGTGCTCAATATTATGGTTGTGAGATACACATGTGTTATTTCATGCAGCAGTAGTTCAGTCATTTCCACTGCTGTATAGTTTTCCACTGCTGTATAGTATTCCACTGTATAAACAAAGCATACATTTCTATCAATTCTACCACATCTTGGTTAGTTTTTGGTTTTGGCTGCTACAAATAGTGATACCATGAACATTCCTACACATATAACATGGTAATCAAATGTACACATTCACTCTGGTCTGAACTTTTGTGCCCCTACCCCCAGTTTGTATGTTGAAATCCTCAGTGTGATAATATTAGAAGAGGGGCCTTTGTGTGCTGCCTGGAGAAGGCAATGGCAACCCACTCTAGTACTCTTGCCTGGAAAATCCCATGGGCAGAGGAGCCCAGGAGGCTACAGTCCATGGGGTCACTGAGAGTGGGACACAACTGAGCGACTTCACTTTCATGCATTAGGGAAGGAAATGGCAACCCACTCCAGTGTTCTTGCCTGGAGAATCCCAGGGACGGGGGAGCCTGGTAGGCTGCTGTCTATGGGGTCACACAGAGTCGGACACGACTGAAGTGACAGCAGCAGCAGTTATGTCATGAAAGTGAAACTCTTGTGAATGGGATTCATGCTTTTATAAAAGACCCCAGAGCGGTCCCTTGCCCCTTTCACCACGTGGGGATCCAATGACAAGTCTGAGACCCAAAAAGGGCCCTCATGCTGGCGTGCTATCACCCTTATCTCATACTTTGAAAGCCCAGAACTATAAGAAACAAATTTCTCTGTTTTGCAAACTACCTAATCTGTAATATTGTGTTAGAGCAGCCAAAAAGGACTTCAGCTGATTATATAGCTATACTTACAGGGCCATGGAATATGATTGCTACTTTATTAGGTACTCCCAGCTTTGCAAAGTGTTTTTTTACCAATGAACATTCCCACCAGCAATGTATGAGAATTTTGTTGCTCCATATCCTCACCACTAAATGGTATTATCTCTTTTTTTTTTTTGCCATCTTCTAGATGTAATATGGCATCACAATGTGGTTTCAAATTGCATATGCAATTAAGGATTAATATAATTCTTAATGATTAATAGAGTTGAGCATCTTTTCATACATTCACAAGCCTTTTGAATGTTTACTTTCTGAAAGCTGGTTCAAATATTTTTGTCCTTTTCAATTGTTTTCTGCCTTTTCTTTACTTCTGTGCTTATATATACATTGTTGTTTGGTCGCTCAGTCATGTCAGCCTCTTTGCAAACCCACCAGGCTCTTTGCCCATGGGATTTCCCAGGCGAAAAACACTAAGTAGGTTACCGTTTCCTTCTCCAGCTTACACACACACATAGGACAACAGTCTTTTCATTGGAAAAACATATTGCAAATATGTTCTTCACTCTGCACCTTGCCTTTTCATTCACCAAATGACATCTGAGGAAGGGAACTTAATATTAGCATAGTTTTATTTATCAATCCCTGACTTCAGGTTATTTCTCCATTCCAGCCACAATGAACCCTTGCTGTTCCCCAGTTATGCTGAATACCTCCTCTCTTCTTCACTTGCGATTTGCATACAAGTGCCACACACTATAATGTCAGCTCCATGAGGGTATAAAGTATGCCTGCTGAGGTCAATTCACTGGGCCCCAAACAGTATCTTGTACATAATAGGTATTCAAAAAAAAAAATTTTTTTTGCCAAATGAATGAAAAACCAATACAATATTGTAAAGTAAAAATAATAATAATAAATTTTAAAAAAGAATAAACTAACTATAAATTTATTTTATTTTTATCACAACTCTGCACTTTTTCTATCTGACTGCTCAAATCTTTCTTAAATTTTAAGAATTTTTGGCTATTGTGTCTTTTAATTCACTTCTTTATTTTCTCTTATGCATTGCATATTTTTTAATTATATTTTAAAAATACATTGACATGAATCAGCCATGGGTGTACGTATGTTCCCCATCCTGAATCCCCCTCCCACCTCCCTCCCCATCAAACACATGTTGGAGCTTTTAGATCTTTCACATCTTTAAACTTCTCTAAAATATTTCCTATTTTTATCTCACTATACCATATTCTGGATGATTTCCTCAGAGCTGTTGTCCAATTAAATAATTCTCTCTTTAATCTTGTTGAGTCTACTGTTAATCCACCTATAAATATTTTATTTCAATACCTTCATTTTCTATTTCTATAATGTTTGGAGGGTTATTTTCAATCTGCCTGTTGTTATTCAATGCTGTATTCTTATTTTGTCAATTACCTTATTTCTCAAAAGATAACTGAACATTTTAGACATACTTCTTCCAGAGCTTTTCTTAGATAGGTCTTATTCCCCCCATGTATAAATATTCACATTTGTTTTATCTGCTGACTTTATCTCATTGCATTATTTATGATGATTTTCATAGACAGTCACATGTGTCCTAGGTTACAGAGTTTTACCCATGTGGACCAACTTTATAATTTCTGCTGCTGAAGTCTTTGAATTTCACTGGTTTCAGAATAGTTTCTATGATACTCACTTAGCTCCATATTTCTATACAATCTGGGAAATGACTTTTGGCTACCTACCAGTGCACACCTTGGGCCAGGATGAAGGGATTTGGCCAACTCCACTATTTTAAAAGTAAAAGGCATCCTCCACTTCCAGCAGGGAACTATGTATACTGAGGTTTCATACAGATCCCCAGTTACTGATAGGAGTATGACATTTTCTTTGTGTGCATATTTCTCTTGGAGACTTTACAAGATGCTGCAATGACCAGATAGGATTTTTATACATTGTGATCCTGTGTCCATCATCTTTCTCAAACACTCTTCTCACTGATGATTAGGACATCTAGTTGGAAATAGCCAGAAGGTAGTTGACAATAAAGCACAAGTGCTCAGAAGACAAGTCAAAAGTCAAAGAAAAATGTTTACATGTCACCTACAATTAATAAAATATCTGGAACTATGTATTCTGTTGCAATTCAATAATAGAATTACTATCTGCTTTTTAAATTTCATTTATTTTTTATTGAAGGATAATTGCTTTACAGAATTTTGCTGTTTTCTGTCAAACCTCAACATGAATCAGCCATAGGTATACATATATCCCCTCCCTTTTGGAACCTCCCTCCCATCTCCCTCCCCATCTCACCCCTCTAGGTTGATACAGAGCTCCTGTTTGAGTTTCCTGACTCATACAGCAAATTCCCATTGGCTATCTATTTTACATATGGTAATGTAACTTTCCATGTTACTCTTTGCGCACATCTCATCCTCTCCTCCCCTCTCCCCATGTCCATAAGTCTATTCTCTATGTCTGTTTCTCCATTGCTGCCCTGTAAATAAATTCTTCAGTGACATTTTACCCGCTAAGATCAGGAACAAGACAAGGGTGTCCACTTTCACCACTATTATTCAACATAGTTCTGGGAGTCTTAGCTCGGCAATCAGAGAAGAAAAAGAAATAAAAGGAATCCATATTGTAAAAGAAGAAGTAAAGCTCTCTCTGTTTGCAGATGACATGATACTGTACATAGAAAACCCTAAAGATAGTAACAGAAAATTACTAGCGCTAATCAGTGAATTTAGCAAAGTTCAAGGAGACAAAATCAATACACAGAAATCACCTGCATTTCTATACACTAACAATGAAAAATCAGAAAGAGAAATTAAGGAATCAACCCCATTCACCACTGCAACAAAAAGAATTAAATATCTAGGAATAAATTTACCTAAGGAGACAAAAGAACTGTACACAGAAAATTATAAGACACTGAGGAAAAAATCAAAGACAACATAAACAAATGGAGAAATATTCCATGATCCAGGGTAGGAAGAATCAATATTATGAAAATGACTATACTACCAACACAGTCTACAGATTCAATGCGATCCTGATCAAATTACCAATGGCATTTTTCACAGAACTTAGAACAAAAATTTCACAGTTCATATGGAACACAGAAGAACCAGAATAGCCAAAGTAGTCTTGAGAAAGAAGAATGGAGCTGGAGGAATCAACCTTCCTGACTTCAGATTGTACTACAAAGCTACAGTCATCAAGACAGTATGGTACTGGCACAAAAACAGAAATATAGACAAATGGAACAAGATAGAAAGCCCAGAAATAAACCCATGCACCTATGGGTACCTTATTTTTGACAGAGGAGGCAAGAATATAAAATGGGGCAAAGACAGCCCCTTCAATAAATGGTGCTGGGAAAACTGGACAGCTACATGTAAAAGAATGAAATTAGAATATCTCCTAACACCATACACAAAGATCTACTCAAATTGGATTAAAGACCTAAATGCAAGACCAGAAACTATTTGCTTTTAAAACCAGAAGACAATGCAGGTTTAAAAAGAAGCAAATTTCTTTTGGATCTTTCTGGCACTCAAAACTTGAAGAAAAACATCATGTAAGAAACGAATCGCCATTCTATGTTTGATGCAGGATACAGCATGCTTGGGGCTGGTGCACGGGGATGATCCAGAGAGATGATATGGGGTGGGAGGTGGGAGGGGGGTTCATGTTTGGGAACTCATGTACACCCGTGGCGGATTCATGTCAATGTATGGCGAAACCAATACAGTATTGTAAAGTAAAATAAAGTAAAAATAAAAATTTAAATAAAAAAGAAAAAAAAACTTGAAGAAACACAAACAGCCTATTTTCTGTGGCGCACTCTTCTACATTTATTAATGTGGCAATCATTCCCGAGTAAAGTTTGAGCATCAGTGTGTGAAAGAGAATCAGAGAGTGGGAAAAATCAATAAACAAATGATCCATGAGAAGAATTACAAGTTTTTGGAAAAATAATTTACCATAGTAATGATATGTTGAACTATACAAAATCATTATTAGTTAACTTTTGTTTGGTTGTTTTCTGGGGTGTGTGTGTGTGTGTGTGTGTGTGTGTGTGTGTGTTTGGCTGTTTATTTGCCAGTAATGGTAAATAATTCCTGATCCATTTCCTCTCTTGCCAGGTTCCTGTTGTGAATGACAGCACAAATTTATAAAACAACTGTATAAGGTTTAAGAACAGTGGATGACTACAGAATGATACAAAGCTGATTAACTTTGCTAAGGTTCTGTTCCTTGATCCGGGCCTCATTAGTAACCTAGACAACTGAGCTAACTAGGTCTGAGCAGAACCTTTTTTAAGGACAAAGCTTATTATGTTGCAGCAGATAAAGGAGACTGTCAACAGCACCTTAGCAGATTTTGATGGTTCTCTAGAGAGAGATATTCTGTCTGCATTATCCATAGTTGTAAAAACACCAGGGAGTTGGTTTCTGAGCCTGCTTCATGAAGAAAGAAAAAAAAAAAGTGTTTAAAGATGGAAACACAGGAGGCAGTAAAACAAACAGCACAAACCACCAGCAGGATTTGTTTGGGGGCTACTTTTGTGTTTCATAGCATAGATTTTTACATCAGAATTACTGGTGTCATTTATCAATACAAATGGTTTTCCTAATAACTTCCAGGGAGGGAAATAGGATTGGAATTGCCTGTACACAAAACATACATGAAAGTAAACAGCAAGGGTGAATCAGGAACATGTCTTGCTTGTTACAGGGATTAGCCTTATGTCACGCTTGACCATTTCAAAGACCTCTAATAAAATAGCCAAAACAAACACCGTTTATATGCAGAAGAATTAAGACATCAAATTCGAACTTTCTTATTTCTAGTCTCTTGCCATATTAGCTGGAGTATTTCAAATAATTATTTGGGGAGTTACCTAGTGGCCCAGAGGTTAAGAATCACCTCAATATAGGGGACACAGGTTCGATCCCTGGTCTAGGAACTAAGATCCCACAGGCTGTGGGGCAGCTAAACACTCGAGCCACAACAAGAGAAACCCTTGCACCAGCATGGAAGATCCTGCATGCCACAAAGAAGATTCCATGTGCTGCAACTAGGACCCGATTTAGCCAAATAAATAAACAAAATTTTAAAAAATAAAGTAAGTAATTCTCTGGGTAAGTCATTAGAACAATAGACCATTGCTTCCTAAGTTATCTAAGAATGTGATGTGGAAGTGTATAATAACTAGCTTCTTCTATAGTTTCTTTTTTTCGTGTCCTGTATGTTCTTTGGCTAAGAAACAACAGATTAAAGAAATTAAGAGTAGACAAAACTTAGTAATGATTGTCATTCCAATAGCTTTCTTTTATAATATAATTCTTTTTTCTTTTATAATTGGGTTCCATAAAACCATGACAAAGAATGTTATGCTGTAATTAGGCCTGCAAAGTCTATTAAAAAAAAAAAAAAACACCTTGGCTAGAATGTGGTTACACTCATTACAGTTATCATTCAGGTTACTTCAAATTAAGCAATGTAGTGAACTGCATTGGGACATAAAGATTTATTTGCACTAACCCTCAACTCGAGGATAATATGTTACCACTCATCCCATCATTCCCTACTATTAAGTGAACATTATTTCACTTATTTTCTCTTCTTCTTTTATGTTATCTCCTATAAGTTTATCGAGTACAATTTATCATACTCATTCATTCATTCAACTGCTATATATTTAATGCCCCAAAGTGAATTGGCCTCTATACTCAGGGACAGAAAAAAAAATCATCAGCAAAAACAAAAGCACTCCTTAATCTCAAAGATTACAGTTGGAATGGGGGCAGGAAAGACAATCAAATAACCACAAAGAAGTTACAGAAGTTATCACTTGTGATAACTGCTATAAGATGAGGATATGGTAATGTAAGAGCTTATAATACGGAAATGTGACATACTCAGAAACAGCTTTCCCAAAAAACTCATTCTTGTATTGAAAAGAGAAAGATGACTAGCAGTTAACCAAGTACAAAAAGAAGGAAAGACAGAACATGTGCAAATGTCCTACATAAGTTCTTAATGACAGGGACTAGAGTTGCAAAAATGTAGATAAATTGGTCTTATTCCTAAGGCTAAAGCAAATATGATCCTAACTGGCCAGGGTCAAATGTTTTCAGGATTGGATACAGGAGAAATCATTTGTTTTGTCATTACATTCTTTGATCTCTAAATTGTTCTTGGCAGAAGAAAGGAAGAATTAAGCTCTAAATCTATTGTAGTTAAATTCAAAGTCTCTTTCATCTCCCAGGACACAGACATAGGGCTTTTGCACACATTAGCTACAGAGCTTGGTGCACATGAGTTTTACTTTTATTTTTATTCTCTGCATTATACTTAGTACCTAGTTATAAATAAAACATGATGTGCTATTTTAGTTTGATGTGTGATTATACTTCAGTTTGCATTTTATTTCTGTAATTTGTGAGAATTTATAGTAGAAAAGCATTTTAAAATAAAATGTAGGGGAAAGTGACTGTTACAGTTTAGTATAAAAATAAATTAAATTTCTTCCTAGAATACAAATGATAGCACTATTGTGAAAAATTACCAATTTGAGCCATCTCAAACTGCTTTAGAAATTACTGCCTCTCATTTTACAGTGGTATGACAGCTAAAAAACCATTTTGGTTCTGTTATTATTAGTTACTACCTTAAATATGTGTAATATTATAACTAAAGACCACCTACATATATAATCTATCTTCTCAAATATTCACAGCTAAATTCTTGAAAAATACATCAACACAGTCTTCCTTTAAAGGCTAAATACTGGAGAAGTGCAAATGTAGACAAAGTTTGGTTCAGTAGGTAATAATCTGAACACTATAAAGAAACAAAATTTTCTAGCATTCTTATATATGGTAGTTTAGTCACTAAGATGTGTCTGACTCTTTGCAACCCGTGGACTGTAGCCCACCAGGCTCTTCTGTCCATGGGATTTCCCAGGCAAGAATACTGAAGTGGGTTGCCGTTTCCTTCACCATGTACATATATATATATATGTATATGCATATGCACATGCACACACACATTGTGTGTGTATATATGTATATACATGTACATACATATATACATATATAGAGAGAGAGAGAGAAGAGAGAGGTACAGTGCCACAGATGTTAATTATAATTTGGGGTAAGTTAACTCATTATGTTTCTTCAATTAGTAAATGGTTACCTTCTCATGTATCTATGTTAATTGACCACTAACCCAAGTAGATGAAACCAGAAGATAAAATGTACTAAAAATTAAGGTTCTAAATAGCTACTAAAACTCTAAATAGATAAGATATGTATTTGGAAAGAGGGCAGGGAAGAAAAGAAAGGGGAAAAAGCTATCAGTAAGGAACAAATAGATAATGCTCAAAAATAACCTTCATCTACTAAACAGTTACATTTCATTCATTCATTAACAAAGTCATTAACTTCTATGGCACTAAGCACTGGGAGATCCCTGACAAAGAACACAAAGCTCTTAAGACAATGATAGTGAACAATTTTTAGAACTGTGCAATAACTGATACTTTTTATCTTTTGAGCTCAGACTGAACCAAGAACACATAAAAGCTTTGCTGGTTCTGATTCTTTCTCCTTTCAAAACACCATCAATACATCCTAACACATGTCAACACCATCACTTGTATAGTGATAAAACAAAAAATTTCATAAACACACCTTACCACCACCCTGTAGGATTTTATCATTCAATAGACATAGGCTAACAATAATCATTTACATGTTATTTCACAATTCAATAAGTGATTCACACACCATATTTCATTTGGTTTATGTATGCTGCTATAGTTATGCATAGAGAGATAGGATGATAAAGTGACAGAGATCCATGAATAGCAACAGAATCAAAAGTTCTAAGTAAGACACACATGAAAAGCAAGGCATACACCCAGTGAATTTCAAAACTGAAGAAAGATGGAGCAAAGCATTATGATCCAAACAGAAAGAGATGAGATTTCAGGGTGCATTTAACTGAAAGAAAGGGTCCACTTAACAGGTTAAGAAAAAGAAAGTACAAAAAGATATTTCAAGGACAAAGTGCTACTTTGGAAAAGGCACCAACTTTTTATAATATAAATTTATGCTAAGGTTTACAACCATGTGGCCTGTCTCACTCTATGTTGCCTACAAAATCATGGTTGGGATCAATATCAGGTTCTATAAATGAATGCAACATAATTCATCCAATATTCCCATCTCACTTGTTTTATGTCAGGTTTTTAAATATTTTAAGTGTAGTCAAAAGAAGCTGACAAGGAAAGCCACCAAACATTCCTATAACTAATCTTGTTTCCCAACATGTGATGTAAGACCAATGAATCACAGTCACTAACTCAAATAAGTGATCCAGCATCATTCTAATTATGAGAACAGGCCATCTGTTCATTGTCTTCAAAAGCAAAACACTGCTGTGGCTTCACTTTTTTTCAAGAGTGATAATTCACTTTGGCGAGCACCTCATTTATTGTTTGTTTCATCACTATAAAGATTCTATTTTGGCATTCGAATGCTGTATATTTTCTTCTCTGGCATCATATGAGCATTCATTCCTCTTCATAATATGGGAGATTTATTCAGTGTCAATTATAGGAATAAGCTGCAAGACGGTAACGGTTCTGTTACCTCAGAAACCCATCCACAAACTAGTTGCTTCCTGCTATTAACCAGTTGCAAAGAAATTGCTTCAATAAATTTTCTCTCTCAAATTTCAATTATTAGTGAAAACTATATGAGGTTGCCAATATTCAACTATTTGACTTTAAAAATGGCAGATTCATAAGATTCTACCTAATGTAATGAGCCAGAGATTCCTCATACATTACTCCCTAAGTAAAAGTTGGCCAGGTATCTGAACCCCATATTCACAGCAGTATTATTTATAACAGCCAAGAAATGGAAACAATCTAAATGTCCATCGATAGATAAATGAATAAAATGAATGTGATGTATACATATACACATATGTGCATGTATACATTGTTGTTTTTGAGTTGCTAAATCAGGTCCATAATTTTTTATGGCTCCATGGACTGTAGTCCACTAGGCTCTTCTGTCAATGAGATTTCCCAGGCAAGAATATTGGAGTGCCATTTCCTTCTCCAAGGGATCTTCCTGACCCAGGGACCAAGCCACATCTCCGGCACTGGCAGGCAGATTCTTTACCACTAAGCCACTGGGAAGTCCCAATAGGTTACAGCAAATTTCAGAATTTTATAAGTGCTTATTCCATATCTTCCTGGGTGCTAATATTGCTTTAAAATGCTATAAAAAATATTTTATGAAACAGATAAAGTCAAGCAAGGTATTGCACATAAAAATTCTTTTAAAAGAATTCTTTAAAAAGCCATGCTTATCTTCCTGGATTAACCAGCAGAAGCATCTCTCTCATCTCCTTTGCCTCCTAAAACAACTTGAGTTTGGTGGTATCCCTCTAAGCATTGAAAGTGAAAGTGTTGTCACTCAGTCGTGTCTGACTTTGTGATCCCATGGACTGCCGCCCGCCAGGCTCCTCTGTCCATGTAATTCTCTAGGCAAGAATACTGGAATGGACTGCCCTTTCCTTTTCTAAGGGATCTTCCCAAAATAGGAATTGAACCTGGATCTCCCATACTGCAGGCAGACACCTACCACCTGAGCCACAAGGGAAGCCCCCATTACTCTAAAAGCATTATTCACCCACAAAAAAGAAAGAAGTCCTGCTATTTGTGACAACATAGACGGACCTTGAGGACATCATGGTATGTGAAATAAACCAGCAAAGAAAGGCAAACGTCGTATAATCTCACTTATTTGTGGAATCCAGAAAATCTGAATTTATAGAAACAGAAAGTGGTGATTACCAGGGGCGAGACAGAGGCTGCGGAAATGTTGAGATACAGGTCAAATGATACAACCTTTCATCTCTAGGATAAAGTCTGGAGATCTAATGTACACTATGGCGACTACAGTTAACAATACTGCATTGTACATTTAAATGTTGCTAAGATGTAATTCATGGGGTCGCAAAGAGTCAGACACGACTGAGTGACTGAACTGAAGACGGACTTCCCTGGATGGGGAGGGAGCTGGGAGGGGGTTTCAGGATGGGGAATACAGGTACACCCATGGCTGATTCATGTCAATGTATGGCAAAAACCACTATAATATTGTAAAGTAATTAGCCTCCAATTAAAATTTAAAAAAAAAAAAAAAAGAATGTTGAGACAGGGAGGAGAGGGTGTGACTACAAAGGGGTACATGGAGGGGAGGGGCTTCTGGAATAGTTATGAATCTTGATTGCAGTGATGGTTATAAGAATCCACTAATGTCCTAGAAGGGTACTCAGGACCTCTCTGTACTATCTTTGACCTTCCTTTGAATCTACTATTTAAAAGTTAAGAGCTAAAAATATTAATAATAATAAAGATTGTAGGAGTCAAAAACAAAAAAAAAGACTTTGCCTTCCAATGCAGGGGCATGCAAGATCAATCCCTGTTCAGGGAGCTAAGATTCCAGATGCCTTGCAGCCAAAAAACCAAAACTTAAAACAAAAGCAATACTGTAATAAATTCAATTAAGACTTCTTAAAAAATGGTCCACATTACAAAAAAAAAAAAAAAAAAACTTAAAAAGTTGCTAAGAGAATGCAGCTTAAATGTTCTCCCCATGACAACCAAAAAAAAGGCAATCATTTGAGCTGAAGTGTTAACTAACATAATTGTGGTAATTTTCTGCAATATATATGTTTATCAAATCATCACATTGTAGATGTTAAAATGGCACAATGTTATATGTCAGTCATATCTCGTGGTGGGGGTGGCGGTCAGTTGCAGGGGTCTAGGCTGACACCTTGTGCTAGCACCTGTGAACACACCAAAAAAAAACCTACAGGACAAAGCCCAGTAAAATCTGCTAAGGGTCTGCAGAGGCTGTGCTGGTTGCTGGTTTCTTCAATGGTTAAAGCTGCTGGGGTTCCCTCTGCAGAGAAGGTCACTGGGAACCCCAGGAACTCCTGCTGCATGGCTGACAGTCTTTCTTCCTTGCTCCTAGTTGTCTCTACATCTCAGCTCCGCTGGTCTCTGCTGAGATAAAACTGAAGCAGGTCCTTCATGTGGTCTCTGAAAGGCTGGGGAAGCCAGTGGCTCACCCTACTCTCTTTCCTGGCCAAGGAAACTCTCTCTAACTGGAAGTTCCCTCTTTGCATGGAGCACTGGCATCTGGGGAATGGGATGGTGCAAGGCAAAACTGAAGCTGCTCTTCCTTCCCTTTGTTTGATCTTATTCCCAAGGGTTTTGTTCTACTGTGCTCCTGAGGTTTTGTAAGTGAACTCCTGTGATCACCCAGAGCTGTTTTTATTGGCCGATCACTGTCTAATGATTGGCCTTTGCAGGGGGATGTTGATCTTTGTGGGACAGCCTCCTACTCCATGATCACGGCATCACTTCTTAATATTCCTGTTATGATGAAGATACAATCACATAGACTTTAGATTTTAAACATTTTTGATTTTTGCCTTGCAACATTCTTTGTGTCAGTTACTTTTAATATAGAATTCTGTCATTTTTGTCAGCTTCCTGAGAATGACCTTCAAATTCTTTATCTAGGGAAACTAAGAAGCTTTAAGCACACCCTATTGAGAATGTGTGAATTATAAAAATTAATAGAAGGTGTATATATTTATATTTAACTTCATGCCAAAGAGAATGATCTATGAGCCTATGGTATCTAGAAAAGGCATAAGTGAGAAACTTTGTACAAAGACGGTTACAATCAGGAGCTGCAGATTTAAGTTCTATTTTAACTAGGTAGCTGTAAAAAAAATATTACATAGAATTTGATCCTCTTTTGAAAGGAGATATTTTAGCAAACAATATGTAATGCATACTATGTTGAAAACTGAAGAGTTCCCCTTTTGACAGGGTTACTTCACTTATACATCAGGAAAATGCAGAAGACATCATGTATCTAGACTATCAAGGCCAAAAGGCTTGAGAAAGCTTTTTTTAATACCCTTGTGAAAGAGACAATGTGATTGAAAGCTAATAGAACTGGACGGACTTGAAATGAATTGAAAGTCATTTCTTGAGGATACTGAATAATGAAATGATGTCACAGTCTGTGGCCTCTACCTTCAGCCCTGTCTTGTTCAATGATTTTATCAATGACTTGAATGAAGACAGAAAATATATGTGTATTATATTTGCAGAGGATACAAAACTTGGAAGGATAAGGAACAGGTTGGATGACAGTATACCAGTATTGTGAGCCAAAGAGATCTTGACAGGCTAGAGAGATGGGCCAAACCTGACAAGATGGAATTTAATAAGGATAAATGTAAGGTCAATACAACAAAAAAAAAAAAGAAGAAAGAAAAGAAAAGAGCCTTGCTATTCAAGCACAGGCTGGGGGAGTTGTGGCTTAAGGCAGCAGGTGAAATGAGAACTGAGGAATTTAGTCAAGTTCATGGCGAGCTTACCATCAGTCAATAGTGTGAACTGTGATTAGGGATTTGCTCTTTAGAGTCAAAAAGATGGAAGGATAAAATCCAGATCTGACTTGTATTGCGGACTAAGCTTGGCAAATTACTTAATCTCTCCAAAGCTTAGTTCCCTTATATGTAAGATGAGAGTGATAATCTTCAGCGTGACATCTACCATGTCTTCATTCTTTTATATAAGTCTTAACTCTCAATCCTTGACTCTTTAATGATTACCCAGACTTTCCTTAAATATACCATAACTTCTCATTCCCATTTTATAATAGTAAGAGAAGAGGAAAGGAAAACAGGTGGAGATAAACAGGGGAAGGATAGAAAAGAAAACAAGAGAAGGGAGAAATTAACCAATAGTAATTGAGCAACTACTTTGGTCCAGACACTATGTAAGGTACTGCAGGTACCTGAACTCATGTAATTCACATAACTAACATCAAAGACGTCATCATTTGCATTTTAGACATGAGAAAACTGAAGTTTTAAAGGAGAAGTTTTCCTGAAGTCAAGACACAGAAATTAGCACAACTGGACTTTGCATGCAGGTCTACATTCCATGACCCTGATTCTCTCCCCACCCTCAATCACCTCAGAAAGAACTTTCTGATCACCGAATGACAAGTATCCTCAATACTCTTTTTCTTCTATCTGGTGGTTCAGTCGCTAAGTCATGTCTGACTCTTGTGACCCCGTGGACTGCAGCCCACCAGGCTCCTTTGTCCATAAGATTTCCCAGGCAAGAATACTGGAGTAGCTTGCCATTTCCTTCTCCAGGGGATTTTCCTGGTCCAGGGATCGAACCTACATCTCTGGCATTGCAGACAGTCTCCTGCATTGCGGGTAGATTCTTTACCACTGAGTCACCAGGGAGGTCTTTCCTTCTATCTTGCATGGTCTGAAATTTGACTTAAAATATTATTCTATTACCACATTAATATTAATGCTATCTATTTGGTTCAGTCTGTGAGAATTTATTTCAACACATTAAATTATGTCTATGATTCAACTTGCCTATATAAAGCAATTCAGTAGGCAAAATGACATTCTAGATAGTCACCCCATTTCTTTAATAGTCACCCTTCCCATAACTGGCTCATAAAAAGCTTTCTTCTCTGGCTTCTCCAGGCTTTTTTTAAAATCTAATTTTGCTTCCTCTGTGTTCTAAGTCATTTTCCTTTTTATTTTCCATCTATTGCATGTGAGCATGCCAGCAGCAGCAGAACCATTTCTTATATAAACTTAAAGGGGAAAAAAAGGACAAAATTATTTCAAAAAATGCAATGCTATGCACATGTAGTTTATCACCTGAACCAAAATAGTCTGGAGAGAGGCCAGTGAGGGAAAGATACAAGAAGAACACTATTTGCCATCCACTGTCAAAGCCCTATGCCACCCACATGCTGCCATCCTTCAAAACCCAAGTCAAACGTCACATTTCCTGTGAAGTCCTGCCTGATCATATCCCCACGCCAGGGGAGATTTGATCACTCTTTCCTTTGCCCCATGGCTTTTCATACCTCTTATATAATACACATTGCACTGTATTGCAAATATTTGCTGATATAACAGGATGTTAAATGGTAAGTTTTAATGGAGACACCAACACAATAGATGTTACATTCCAAAGGAGGTGCTAGACCATTTATTTGTTGTTATTGTTGTTTAGTCGTTAAATTGTGTCCAACTCTTTTGCAACCCCATGGACGGTAGTCTGCCAGGCTCCCCTGTCCATGGGACTTCTCAGGCAAGCATACTGCAGTAGGTTGCCATTTCTTCCTCCAGGGGATCTTCCTGACCTAGGGATTGATGTCCTATAGGTGGTGAATTCAACCTGTCCTATAGGCAGGTGAATTTTTTACCACAGAGCCACCAGGGAAGCCCAGACCACTTAGAGAATTTTAAAAATAGTTCACTGGAGATCGTCATGTACACACTGGTTTATTTTAAATGGATAATCAACAATGTCCTACTATATATACAGTACAGGGAACTCTGCTCAGGGTGATGTAGCAGCCTGAATGGAAGGGGAGATTGAGGGAGAATGGATACATACATATGCAGGGCTGAGTCACTGTGCTGTCCACCTGAAACTATCACAGCACGGTTAATCGCATGTCTTTAAATGAGACCTCTCTTTAGCTACTATCACAGCACGGTTAACTATCATAGCATACTCCAATATAAAATAAAACGTTTTAAAACCAATACAATATTGTAAACTTATTAACCTCCAATTAAAATAAATAAATTTATATTTTTAAAATAAATAAATAAATAAAAATAAATAAAGTACATCATTTATAATACAAAAAAGGAAATTAATTAACTTTTAAAAACTTAAAAATAGTTCATGAGAAACAATGCCTGAATCCCTCCACCACATCAAAAGTATTTTAAAAAATGAAAAATGGAGATAGGAGATGGACTTTCTGAGTGTTTCCAAGACTGTGCCTGGAGTCACAGCTTCCATGGGGGTGGGGAAGCTCTCAGGCCTCATGAGGGAGCATAAGTGAGTCTGCTCCTGAAACTCAGCATGTGAGCCCTGAAGCTGGGAGGAGCACAGTTGGCTGGAATCTAACTCCCACCAAGATGAGGAGATAGAAATAGGCTGGTAAGCTGCAGTTATCTTAAGAGCACTGACGTGCTGCTGCTGTGTGTAGGGATCAGTGTGAAATCCCACTGTTTACTGGGGCAAGGCATTTTCCAGCCTATTACCTTCTGGTTTCTAGGTCTCCTCTATAGAATAATGCTCTTTTAAAAGCTGCCGATGACTATTTTCCATGCTGAAAAATTCAATGCACTTTTCTAAGTCCTTGTGATGACTCAACATTTCTACATGACTTAATGATTGCTTTTATAGTCAAACTTTCACCTTCCTTGGTTTCTGTGATCATTCAACAAGGTACTGTGCAAAGACCATGGCCCTTGAAGTCAAATGAACCTAAATTTGATTTAATGCAATCAATAAGTGTTTACAGAATGCACAGTCTGTGCCAGGGACTAAACTAGGTTCTGGGGGATCAATGATAAAAATAGACATGAAACACCAGGCCCTCACTGTGCTTAATATTTAACCCAGCTGTAGCATTTCCCAGCCATATCAGCATGAGAAAACCTACTAAATTGTCTGGGTGTAATCTTGCTCACCTATAAAAGGAGAATAGTCCTATTTCATGAGAAACATTATTATGGTTAAATGAGGCAAGTTATGTAAATTGCCAATTAATCCTTATCGGACATTTAATAGTCATTCAATAAATGTTCAAGCCTTTCACAGGCCCTCCCTTCTCCACCACCTTACCTATTTCCTGCATATACTTGTCTGCTCCACTGCTGCTGTTTCACTCATTCTTTAATTATCTCTGCCCCCCTCCAGCAAACAGGCATGAAATGCCTGCACTCCCTAAAGCTTTCTCAGCTCTGTCTTTCCTCTTCCTTTACTTTTTCCCTCAGGGACCTTACTCCCTGGGCATCAACTACCACATCTTTGCAACTGCTGCTTCAAGCGATGTCTTTAAATGAGACCTCTCTTTAGTTACTATCCCGCATTTTCACGATGCCTCTATCTCAGTGTGTCTAAAAATAAACTCACGCTACTCACCTGAAATTTACTTCAAAGCTCATACCGCTAACATAAATAATATTTAATTCAACAAGCAGTTACTAAACATCCATTGTATACAAGAGACTGGTCGTGGGCTAGAGATTCTCCTGACACTATCTGAACTCAAAAATACTCAAATAGATGGACCTAGAGATTGTCAAACTGAGTGAAGTTAGACAGAGAAGGAAATGACATTCCTTTTATGCAGAATCTAAAAAGAAATGATAAAAATGAACTTACTTACAAAACAGAAAGAAACTCACAGACTTAGAGAACAAACGTACGGTTGCCGGCAGCAAGGGGGGAAGAATGGGGGAAAGGGACAGTTAGGAAGTTTGGGATTGACATGTACACACTGTTATATTTTAACTGGATAACCAACAAGTCCTACTGTATAACATATGACTGTATAAAATATGACTGAAGTCATATAACATATGACTTTGCACTCATCCATAACACATGTAGGCTTTTTGCTGCCATCATAGAGACAGGAATTACTGACCAAATCCACATATGCTAATCCTCTACATTCCAATCTTGGTCTCTTATAACCAACAAGTCCTACTGTAAAACATAGGAAACTCTGCTAACTGTAATGCGGCAGCCTAGATGGGAGGGGAACTTAGTAAAGAATGGATACATGTATATGTATGGCTGAATCCCTTTGCTGTTCACCTGAAACTATCACAATATTGTTAATCTGCTATACCCCAATACAAAATAAAAAGCTTTCCTTAAAATACACAAATAAACATTTAATATGGAACCAGTATCATTCAATACCTGAATTCTCACCATTTGCTCTCAGAAACTCAAGAACCAAAAAGATGTGACCAGCAAGGAATACTAGTATCTACAAAACATTTCAACTTGTACATAGTAGGTAATCAATGAATGTTTACTTAGCTAAGTTCTATTTAAATTAATGGTGGAAGCAGAGAAAGTATTAAATTTTAGCTCATGCTGGGAATGATAAATAATCCAGAAGCACAGATGAGCATAAAGTAAGTAATATACCTGAAAACGTGGGTTGAGATCAGCTATGGAAGTCTTTAATGCTAAAACAGGTGGTTTGATGTTTATCTAATAATGTTATCTAATGAATAAGTTTTGTCTAATCTAATGTAATGGAAAACCACTAAAAGTTTTGGTGTAAGTACAAAGCACTGTCATAGCTATTACTCTTTTTCTGTTGGTATGCTATAGTCCACAGTAAACAAAAGAGTCTCAAATGCAGTACTTGGATGCAGTCTCAAAAACAACAGAATGATCTATGTTTGTTTCCAAGGCAAACCATTCAATATCACAGTAATCCAAGTCTATGCCCTGACAAGTAATGCTGAAGAAGTTGAACGGTTCTATGAAGACCTATAAGACCTTCTAGAACTACACACACACACACACAAAAATGTCTTTTCATTATAGGGGACTGGAATGCAAAAGTAGGAAGTCAAAACATACCTGGAACAACAGGCAAATTTGGCCTTGGAGTACAGAATGAAGCAGGGCAAAGGCTAATAGAGTTTTGCCAAGAGAACATACTGGTCATAGCAAACACCCTCTTCCAACAACACAAAAGAAGACTTTACACATGGACATCACTGGATGGTCAATACCAAAATCAGATTGATTATACTCTTTGCAGCCAAAGATGGAGAAGCTCTATACAGTCAGCAAAAACAAGACCGGGACCTGACTGTTGCTCAGATCATGAAATCCGTACTGCCAAATTCAGACTTAAATTGAAGAATGTAGGGAAAACCACTAGACTATTCATGTATGACCCAAATCAAATCCCTTATGATTATACAGTGGAAGTGACAAATAGATTCAAGGTATTAGATCCGATAGAGTGCCTAAAGAACTATGGATGGAGGTTCGTGACAATGTATAGGAGACAGGGATCAAGACCACCCCCAAGAAAAAGAAATGCAAAAAGGCAAAATGGCTGTCTGGGGAGGCCTTACCAATAGCTGTGAAAAGAAGAGAAATGAAAGGCAAGGGAGAAAAGGAAAGATATACCCATTTGAATGCAGAATTCCAAAGAATAGCAAGGAGAAATAAGAAAGTCTTCCTCAGCAAACAATACAAAGAAATTAAGGAAAATAATAGAATGAGAAAGACTAGATATCTCTTCAAGAAAATCAGAGATACCAAGGGAAAACTTCATGCAAAGATGAGCTCAATAAAGGATTTAATGGGCTCAATAAAGAAACAGTATGGACCTAACAGAAGCAGAAGATATTAAGAGGTGGCAAGAATATATAGAAGAACTATACAAAATAGATCACCACATGCCATATAATCACGATGGTGCAATCACTCACCCAGAGCCAGACATCATGGAATGTGAAGTCAAGTGGGCCTTAGGAAGCATCACTATGAACAAAGCTAGTGGAGGTGATGGAATTCCAGTTGAGCTATTTCAAATCCTAAAAGATGATGCTGTGAAAGTGCTGCACTCAATATGCAAGCAAATTTGGAAAACTCAGCAGTGGCTACAGGACTGGAAAAGGTCAGTTTCCATTCCAATCCCTAAGAAAGGTAATGCCAAAGAATGCTCAAATTATGACACAGTTGCACTCATCTCACATGCTAGCAAAGTAATGCTCAAAATTCTACAAGCAGGCTTCAGCAATACATGAATTGTGAACTTCCAGATGTTCAAGGTGGATTTAGAAAAGGCAGAGGAACCAGAGATCAAAATGCCAACATCCACTGGATCATAGAAAAAGCAAGAGAGTTCCAGAAAAATATATATTTCTGCTTTATTGACTATGCCAAAGCCTTTGACTGTGTGCATCACAACAAACTGTGGAAAATTCTGAAAGAGATGGGAATACCAGACCACCTGACCTGCCTCCTGACAAATCTGTATGCAAGTAAGGAGGCAACAATTAGAACGGGACATGGAACAACAGACTGGTTCCAAATAGGAAAAGGAGTACGTCAAAGCTGTATATTTTCACCGTGCTTATTTAAACTTATATGCAGAGTACATCATGAGAAACACTGGGCTGGAAGAAGCACAAGCTGGAATCAAGATTGCCAGGAGAAATATCAATAACCTCAGATATGCAGATGACACCACCCTTATGGCAGAAAGCGAAGAAGAACTAAAAAGCCTCTTGATGAAAGTGAAAGAGGAGAGTGAAAAAGTTAGCTTAAAGCTCAACATTCAGAAAACTAAGATCATGGCATCCGGTCCCATCACTTCATGGAAAATAGATGGGGACACAGTGGAAACAGTGGCTGACTTTATTTTGGGGAGCTCAAAAATCACTGTAGATGGTGACTACAGCCATGAAATTAAAAGATGCTGCTCCTTGAAAGAAAAGTTATGACCAAACTAGACAGCATATTAAAAAGCAGAGACGTTACTTTGCCAACAAAGGTCCGTCTAGTCAGAGCTATGGTTTTTCCAGTAGTCATGTATGGATGTGAAAGTTGAACTATAAAGAACTGATGAAAATGAAGGCCAAAAAATTGATGCCTTTGAACTGTGGTGTTGGAGAAGACTCTTGAGAGTCCCTTGGATTGGCAAGGAGATCCAACCAGTCCAACCTAAAGGAAATCAGTCCTGAATATTCATTGGAAGGACTGATGCCAAAGCTGAAACTCCAATACTTTGGCCACATGCTGCGAAGAGCTGACTCATTGGAAAAGACCCTGATGCTGGGAAAGATTGAAGGCAGGAGGAGAAGGGACGACAGAGGATGAGATGGTAGATGGCATCACTGACTCAATGGACATGAGTTTGAGTAGACTCCAGGAGTTGGTGATGGACTGGGGGGCCTGACATGCTGTAGTCCATGGGGTCGCAGAGTGTCAGACACGACTGAGCAACTGAACTGAACTGAGTCCAAATGGTCACAAAGAGTTGGACATGACTGAAGCAACTTAGCACACACGCATGCATGCACCATGAACTTAAGAAACTATATGCTGGAAATGACTGAAGTATCATCACAATGACAACATATATCCAAACAAAGATTTTCATGCAAATATTTGCAAGAGGTGTTTTCATTATAGCTAAAAAACTGAAATATCCAAGTATCCATCAACTAGTCAATAAACAAACTGCAGGGCAACCACATGTGGAATATTATTCAGCAATAAAAAAGGAAAGAATTATACTAATATATGCAACATAAATTAATCTCAAAAGCATTCTAAGTGTAACCTCACTAAAAATTTTACATACTGAATAAACTAATTCATGTGACTTTATAAAAAAGGTAAAATCAGAAGGACAGAAAAACAGATCAGCAGTTGCCAAGGGCTAGAGATCAGGAGGGTGGCAAAGGAATTGACTGTACATGCTGATTGTCACATTTTTGAATGAGGCAAATGTTCTATGTCTTGACTGTAGCAGTGATTACACAACTATATCCATTTGCCAAATTTTATTAAAATATACACTCAAAAAGAGTGAATTTTATAATATGTAATTACACCCCGATAAACCTACATGGACAGGGAGGCCTGGCATGCTGCAGTTCATGGGGTCACAAAGAGTCAGACACTACTGAGCAACTGAACTGAACTGAACTGAAACCTATAAAACATATCCAAATTAAATCTGATGGTAGTGTGACTAGACAGTGAGACTGATTCTAAATACATCAAAAAGGAATAAATGATAGATGTCAGCAACTAACTGCATATAAAATCAAAGGAGTAACTTTCTTCTGAAAGCATGGTGGAATCACTAAAAATAAATAAATAAATAAGGAATCCAATAAAAGGAAGTGGTTTGGGAGGTGGAATTTTTTCTTCAGAATTAATAAGATGTAATTTACATAAAGTTGAAGGTGCAGGGTAAAGATCTGAATGTGTATATATTATAAAATAAATGTCACATAGGGTTAGTGACCATTTTCATTATCTCATATAATTATCATTTTGCTTTTACTGTGAAAACATTTAAGATATACTCTCTAAGTAGCTTTCAAATATATAATATGGTATTACTGACTATAGCTACAGTGCTGTTCATTAGACTCCCAAAATTTATTCAACTTATACCTGAAAGTTTATTTTCTTTGACAAGTATCTCATTTCTCCCACACCCTCAGCCTCTGGTAACCACCATTCTACTCTCTGTATCTATGAGTCTCATTTATTTAGATTCCACATATAAGTGAGACTTTACAGGAATTTTCTATATCTTCAAGGTCCACCCATGTTGTCACAAATAACAGAATTTCCTTCTTTTTGTGGTTGAATAATATTCCATTATATATACTGATCACACTTTCTTTATCCATTCATCCAACAGTGAATGAACTTAAGATTGTCCTAATGCCTTATTATTATAAATAATGCTGCAATGAATATGAGAGTGCAGATGTCTCTTTGGGATAGGGATTTTGTTTACTTTGAAAAAATATGCAGGAGTGGAACTGCTAGATCACATAGTAGTTTTTTAGGCTTCCCTATTAGCTCAGCTGGTAAAGAATCGGCCTGCAATGCAGGAGACCCTGGTTTGATCCCTGGGTTGGGAAAATCCCCTGGAGGAGGGCAGGGCAACCCACTCTAGTATTCTTCCCTAGAGAATCCCATGGACATAGGAGACTGGTGGACTGCAGTCCATGGGGTTGCAAAGAGTTGGACATGACTGAGTGACTAAGAACAGCACATAGTAGTTCTATTTTTAATTTTTTAAGAAACTTCCATACTAGTTTCCATAGTGGATACACCAGTTTTACATTCCCACTTCTCAGGTCTTACATTTTAGTTTTTAATTCATTTGAGCTAATTTCTGTGAATGATGTAATAAATTATTTTCACTTTCATTCTTTTATATATGATCATCCAGTTTTGCCAACACCATTTATTGAAGAGTCTATCCTTTATTCCCACTGAGTATTCATGAAAGTGCCATAATATTTTGATTACCATAGCTTTGTAATATAGTTTGAAATCAAGAACTGTGATGCCTCCAGCTTTTTCAAAATTGCCTTGGCTATTCAGGGTCTCTGTTTTTTTAATTATTATGAAAACTGTCATTGGAAATTCAATGAAGATTGCATTGAATCTATAGATGGCTTTGGATAGTATGAGCATTCTTGCAATATCAATTCTTCTGATTCATGAACATGGGTATCTTTCCATTTATTTGTGTCTTCTTCAATTTCTTTCATCAAAATATTATCCCTTTTAGTGTACAAACCTTTCATCTCCTTGATTATATTTATTTCCAAATATTGTATCATTTTTAATGATATTATAAATTAGATTATTTTCCTTACTTCTTTTTCAGGAACTAGAATAAGAAAAACACACTGAGCTTGGGGTTATCAGAAGGAAGGAGATAAGAAAGATGAGAACAAAATTAATGAAATAAAGACCAGAAAAAATAAGACATGATCAACAAAATTCAGAGCTTATTTTCTAAACAGATAAACAAAATTGCCAAAACTTTGGCTAGACTAAGAAAACAGACAAGATTGAAATAAAATCAGCAATGAAAGTCACATTACAAAAGATACCACAGAAATACAAAAGATCACGACTACTACAAATAGTTGTTACTCCAATAAATTGGACAACCCAGAAGAAATGGATGAACTCCTAGAAACATGCAACTTACTTAAAATGAATTATGAAGAAACAGAAAATCTGAACAAACCAATAACAAGTGAGGAGATCAAATCAGTAACCGAAAACCTCCTAACAAAGAAGAGCCCAGAACTGCATAGTTTCACTGGTAAATTCTACCAAACAAGTAAAGAACTTATACCAATCCTTCTCAAACTCCTTCAAAAAACTGAAGAGCAGGAACTTCATTTAAGGCCAGCATTACCCTGATAACAAAACCAGATAAAGGTACTACAAGAAAAGAAAACTAAAAGCCAACATACTTGACGAGAATAGATACAAAATCTCTCAACAAAGTATAGCAAACAAAATTTAGCAACACGTTAAGTCATATACCATGATCAAGTAGGATTTATCTCTAGAATGCAAGGACAGTTTAACATAAATCAATAAATGTGATATACCACATTAATAGAATGAAAGAGTAAAATCATATAATCATCTCAATATATGCAGAAAAAGCATTTGACAAAGTTTAACATTCTTTCCTGATAAAAACTCTCCACAAAGTAGATATAAAAAGAATGTACTTCAGCATAATAAAGGTCATATATGACAAGCCTGGGCTTCCCAAGTGGTGCAGTGGTAAAGCATCATCTGCCAATGCAGGAGACAAGGGTTCAATCCCTGGGACAGGAAGATCCTCTGGAGAAGGAAATGGCAGCCCACTCCAGTATTCTTGCCTGAGAAGTCCCACGGATAGAGGAGCCTAGCAGGCTACAGTCCATGGGGACGCAAAGAGTCGGACATAACAGCACACAGGCACACATGGCAAGCCTACAGTTAACATCATACTCAGCGGTGAAAGACTGAAAGCTTTTCCTCTAAGATCAGGAGCAGGACAAGGTGCCCACTCTCACGACTCATATTCAACATAGTAGTCCTAGTCAGAGCAATTAGGCAAGGAAAATGCATTCAACATGGAAGCGAAGAAGTAAAATTGTCTCTGTTTGCAGATGATGTGATCTTACATACAAAAAAAAATCCTAATAACTCCACCCAAAAAATAGTCAGAATTAAAACAAATTTAGTAAAGTTGCAAGACACAAAATGAACATATAGAAATCAGTTGCACTGACAGCAAAACATCTGGAAAAGAATTAAAAGGATGTGAATGTTTATTTCAGCATTGACCACTACATTTAAGACACATGGCCGTGGTCAGGCCAATCAAGTTAAAAAGCCTGAAAAGCAGTGAGAAAGACAGTAACTAAAATAGAAAGGCAGGACTGAAAATTAGAATTTTATAAATAAATGGCACATAACTTACATTTGTATTTTTAGGAGTAGATGAGACTACTACATGAAAGTTGGAAATCAGATATTTTGTGGCCATGCACAATTAGGCTGCAATATGGAGAATAAGAAATATCCAAAGAATAGGTTAATTTTGAAACATGTATACTATCATGTAAGAAACGAATCGCCAGTCTATGTCCGATGCAGGATACAGGATGCTTGGGGCTGGTGCACGGGGATGACCCAGAGAGATGTTATGGGGAGGGAGGTGGGAGGGAGGTTCATGTTTGGGAACGCATGTACACCTGTGGTGGATTCATGTCAATGTATGGCAAAACCAATACAGTACTGTAAAGTAAAATGAAGTAAAAATAAAAATTTAAAAAAAAAAAAAAGGTTGGGGGCTGGGGAGGGAGGTTTCAGAAGGAGGGGATACATATAGTTATTTATGACTGATTTTTTTTTTTTTTTTTGTATGGCAGAAACCAACATAGCATTGTAAAACAATAATTGTTCGATTTTTAAAAATTATTTTTTAAAATAAAAGGCTCCAAATATTAAAAAATAAATAAATAAATAAAAATGTGACATTAACAATCTCTAATGCTTTAGAATAGTGAAAAATTAAAAACAAAAAAAATTAATGTAGATTTTGACATCACTGAGCAACCTTAAATGGTAAAATTTAAGCAGAATAGGAAGGGTAGAGTTCAGCTGGCAAGGGTTTGAAAACAGCAAGCTCTCAAGAACTCTGAAAATAATAAAAGGTTTTTTGGAAAGATTGAAAACAGTAAAAGGCTTTTCTTGCAAAGATTGCCTGGAAGGTTATCACTAGTAATCTTTGTTCTTGGCAAACAAGAATAGAGGCTGAAAGAATGATGGTCGGGAAAAAATTCAGAATTTTTTTAATCCTCAAGTACTTGGTTTCTAGGGACTGCAGAGCTAAAAATCAAACAATAAATGTTTTTTGAAGGCTTAAAAACCCAACATTCAGTTTATCCAAGGTCCATCAGGCCCTAGGATATATTAGGTCATGGTGCCCAAATTGATTCAAACCAAAAATCAATTAAATAATTTACCATGAAAAGCATAACTGTTAAGCTGGCTGTTCTTTATCTTGGCTGGACAACACATAATTTCCCTGGAGGAAAGTTTTTGGGGTGGGGGAAGCAAGTTTAAAATTATAAGGTATTCGTCACCCTCACTAGCATTTAGACTTCTTCCCCATATAATCCTTCTGTTTCATTGCCAGTTTCTAAAACTACAGTCCAGTCTTTATTAAAACTGGGAAGTTTTTAAAATGGCAAATTTCTTAGCCCATGCTAAGACTAAATTAAACTTCTGAGTGAGAGCCTGACATCTCCTTTTTTTAGCAGTTTCAGCACACCATCCAAATGATCTCGATGCACATTAGAGCATCAGTGGTATGGTCTATTCTCACTTCCACTTCCTCACTTCATCCTTGATTCGTGTCAATCTGGCTTCTACTGTCCTATCTATTCTTCTCTTGCTGAAATAGCCAATAACATCTTAATTTTCAGCTCCAATGCCATTATTCTAATTTACTTCCCTAAAACAATGACCATTTTTACCACTCTGTCTTTCTTAGAACTTTCTATTTCTTGGCTTCTAAGGTAGCATTCCCTCCAGGTTCTTTCTTTTCACTTGACTTGGTTTGTTTTCTTCACTAAATCCTCTCCGACTGCCTTGGGTCATACATTTTGAGTAATTCCAGAGTTCAGTCTTTGTTTTCTCCTTTTGCATTTCTAAGCTCTCTTCTGGGATAACTTCATTCATTCCCATTACATTTTCCATTGGCTATATATTGATAATTTTCAAGTCTTTGTTTCCATTCCCAGTCTTTCTAAAACTGTGGTCACTAATATCCAGTGCTCACCAAACAGCTGCTTTTAAGGATTAAGCAAATTTGAGAAAGCTGCAGAAAAGGCTGTGAGTGGAACTGCTCACAAAAAGTCTGGGAAAGTGTTGACCAAACTGCCTAAGACTGTGGATATAAGAGCCATGCTGAGAACTAGCTGACCATCAACCCAGGTAACATAAAGCTAGTAACTAAGTAGACTGATCCAGCCCAGAAACCCTAAAAGTTGGAGACAACGTTAATGTCAAGCAATCTGGGGTCACGAGCAAGCGGTTGTAAAGCTGACTGTGGGCCTGGACCGATGCAGGAACTGAAGCAGGGGCTTGGACAAGAATAAGGTTGGGAGCTATAGGTATATGGATCCAGGTGCTGGCAAAAGGCAGGAGCATGGTCCTAAGTCAATAAGCATATAGCCTACCCACTGACAAGCAAGCTTAAAGAGGGTACAAAGCTCCATCAATTTATCTATAAATCCCCCCCTCAAAAAAAAATTTGTTTAATCACCTAGAGATCTTGGATTTAATATGTGCTTAATTTGAGGTAGACAGAACATTCCAGGATTATCCTATCTAAGTGCAATTTCTCCTCCTCCACTCCCTCCCTTTTGAATGTCTAATTATAAAACTTTTCAAACAGAAAATAATTCAATACATGTGTAGCCCCTACAGAGATTAAGCAGATATTAATATTTTGCTGTAATTGCTTCTGGTGACTGATCTTTTTTGAAGAGATAAATTGGTACATATGAGCAAAAGACACCCCCCAAACATTTTCTCTTAACTCTACTTCCCCAGGATTGTCGCTCTGCTGAGGTCAGGGTATCTCAATCTCACACCTGTCTTTCCTGTACTATGGTAGAATGGTGAAGGACAGGGAAGCCTGGTGTGCTGGTTGCAAAGAGTCAGACATGACTGAGCAACTGAACAACAATGGTGGAAAGACTAACAGTAAATCTAAAAATGTTAACTCAGCATTTGGGTAAAATTAAGAGAAAAATCTATTTCACAGTGGCATTTGAGAGAAACCTTGGATTGAACAAACATTGTTGAAAGAGGTACTTTGCAAAGTCAAACCATTGTACTGGTCATTACTTGCTTCAGGAAAAGAAGGACATGATTAGAAAATATTAATATTCCAACAACCCCTGAAAGCAAATGAAGAAATTGCTATGACACTGGCTAAGTGAGATAATATTACTTAAATCTAAACCTGTGCAAATTTTGCTTATTATGTTCATTAAAGTAAATGGCTTTCTTCAGTGTTCAGTGAGGAGAAAGTAGATTCCCACATTAGCCAACATTTAACTACTAAATTCAAAGAATGTAAAGGCATATGAAAACTCCAAATTTTGTTTTAGGAAACTGTTCAACCAAACAATATATTTGTAATAAGAATTAAAATTTGGCCATCTAAGCCATAAATGCCCTCACATATTTTGTATTTATTAAACCAGTACCATATATATAAGAGCAGTTTCTCTTGCTCCTCAGGAAGATTCAGACACCTTGGGTTTAGATTTACCTAATGACAGAAAAAATGTTTTAATTTTTTATATGACAGGTTCTTCTAACAGATTCCAGTCCAAATGCAATGTAAAAAGGTTATTAGGCAGAGGAGATAGACAAGTAAATAGGTAGGTAGATAAGTAGATAATAAAGTGCGTATACTTAAAATTTTATATAAATATACCATATCTTTAACATTATGTTTTAAGGTTTATCCTTACAGGGGTGTGTGTGTGTGTATGTGTATATATATATACATGTATGTGTATATATATATACAGTTAACTCCTTTTCAATGGCTATATAGTATTACATTGAATAAATTAATACTAGTTTATTTCTCCCTTCTATTAATAAGGAACATTTAGTTTGTTTCTAATGTTTCACTATTATTTCTCTGTAGTGAATACTCTTAATTAACTCTTTGTAAATTACATAAGAGTTTTTCTAAAACAGTCAAAAGTGAAATGCTACATGACAAAGCATAAGCATCTTAAACTTTATCAGGTGTTGGAAACTGCTTTCCAAAGACCTGAACAAATTTTACTCTCCCACAGAAATTTATTTCTGTGTACATTCTCACAAATACATACTAACATTAGTCTTACAAACATTTGTCAAGCAGATGGATATGAAGTGGTATCTGACTCTTATTCAGTCTGAACTTCTTAGATTACTAGTGAAGTGGAGCATAGGACTTCCCAGGTGGCTCAGTGGGTAAAGAACCCACCTGAAATGTAGGAAACACGGGAGATGCAGGTTGGCATATTTTAGTTTTTTTATTAGTAGTTTTCTCCTCTTTGAATTGCCTGTTCATATAATTTGCACATTTTCCTGTTAGGATGATTATTATTTTGATGATTTGTTTGAGATCTTTATATATTCTAGACACTAACCCTTTGTTCTTTACATGCACTGTAATTATTTTTTACTTGCTTGTGGTATATATTTTTGCTTCATTCATGGTGGGTTTTGTCACATAAAAGTCACACTCTCTGGTAAGTAAAGCAAAGCTCTTTGGTTAACTATCAAATAACCTGGAAATCGTCTCCTTTTGTGTCATCAAATGCTGAAGGAGGCACTTTCTTTAATGAAAATGTACGCAAAGATGCATAGATTCAAATTTAAGTAATGTCCTTGCCCCACTGGACTACTTTTCAGCAGTCATGGCACTTTGCTCCTTTTCATTTTCAGCTTTCTATCTATCACTTGTAAAGTTCTCTCTATGTTGTGAACTCAGTTATGTACTTAAGACAGTTTTTTGTCAAGTTTTATCAAGAATTTTTAATACCTGGAAGTGAAAGATGGTTCAGGTGCTCTTACTCCACCACTTTATGTGAATCTCATCCCTTTCCACCCACTCTTAAAGAACACCTTGGCCTATGTTGACATTCACTCAGCCCAGGCCACCAGCTATTAGTCTAAGATAGCTACTGTCCTTTTTCCCTGGAAGACTGAAGAGGGAGCAAAAAAGAAATAACTCAGAGCCTGGAAGAAGAGCAGCATCCCTTCAAAAAAGATGGAAAGACACAGCTTGTCCCAGTCATTGGAGGACATTTTGCTCCCTCAGATGCAAAAAAAGTAAGGACAATCTTCTGTAAAAACATAACAGAAAGTGCTTATCCTTGAATAGAATCATCTTAGATACAAATGATAAATAGAAATTTGACATATAAAGTAAGAACAATTTTATTATTTTTCAAAATAATATGAAAAATCCAAGTAGATCTGAATAACAAGAAGTCCATGCAGGATTACAAATCAAGCTTGATTCAAGGAACTAATCCATGTTTCAAATTTAACATGCAGGCAAATTTAAGCTAGAGAGTTGCAAACGTTAGTATATTCAGTCATTCAAAGAGCAGGCTGTTGCCCACTCCAGGTCCCCATGCCCAGAGAGTCTGATTCAGGGGGCTTGAGGATGTGCCCCCAAATCTGCATTTCCACAATTATTTCAGTGTATTCTGTTTTATATCTGTATTAGGATGTTTTGAGAAACCCTAGTGTATAAACACTAGTGTGTAAGTGACGAGGAAACAATAGAGGTTTAGAGGAATAATCTAATCAGAATTTTGCTTTAGAAAGATTATTCTAGAATTTAGAGGAGGCAGATTAGATGAGGAAAAGACTAGAGAATTACTGCAATAATGCAGTTGAAAGGTAATACGAGTTAAAACAAGATAATGGGTGGGAGGTCAGAAAAGGAAGAGAGATGCTGAATCGATCCCTGGGTGCAGAAGATCCCCTGGAGAAGGAAATGGCAACCCACTCCAGTATTCTTGCGCGGAGAATCCCATGGACAGAGGAGCCTGACGGGCTACAGTCCATGGGGTCGAAAAGAGTCGGACATGACTTAGCAACTAACACACACAATATCCAGCAAAACAGTAGAGATTGAATATAAACTAAATGGAAGAATTAAAGATGCATCTGAAGTTACCATTTTAAGAGAATAATGATGCTGTTTGTAATACTGTAGCACAAACCCATGAAAATAGAGGAAATAACTAATTTGATTATCGACATGTGAGTTTGAAATACTAGGGTTATCCTATGAGCAACTGGGGGAATACAGTTAAATCCCCTACATACAAACCTCCAAGTTGCTAATTTTCAAAGATGCAAACGTGCATTCCATCAGCGTCAGGTGTGAGTGACATTACAGCCTGCCCTCTCTCTCCTATTGCTATCGATCCTTCAGCTCTACCGTCTTCCTCCTCCTCTCCCTCCTCCAGTCAGTAACTGTTCTTGCCTGTTCACCTGATGCCAGTCCCTGTATGCCAGCTGTTGTACTGTACTACTGTAATTTTTAAGGTACTGTACTCTATGATTAAAAATGTCTTATTTCTTGTGTTTGTTTTTTTAATGTATTATTTGCATGAAAAGTATTATAAACCTATTATAGTATAGTACTGCATAGCCAATCGTGTTAGTTGGGTAGCTAGGCTAAACTTGTTGGACTGACAAACTGGGCTAGGAAAATGCTCTTGCTCTTGGTACAGAACTCGTTCATTTATAGGGGACTTACTGAACACATCTGGAATCAGACAAGGTAGTTTTACAAGTTCTAGGCATAGAGATTATAGTTGAAACCACAGAGGCCTGTGAGACTGCTCAAGAGGAAAGGAGGGGAAGGAGAAGAGAAGAGAAAAGATAAAAGGTGAGCTTTGGGGAGTATTTAAATGTAAGCGATTAAAAAAGGAAAAGAAAACCAGAAGGAAGGTGGGGAAAGAAATGGCTGAGTGCTGTATCTCAAGAATCTATAACAGAGAGTTTCATAAAAGAACTAAAGTGGTCAATTGCGTTATATGATCTTAAAGTGAAAGTGAAGTCGCTCAGTCGTGGACGACTCTTTGCGACCCCGTGGACTGTAGCCTACCAGGCTTCTCCGTCCATGGGATTCTCCAGGCAAGAATACTGGAGTGGGTTGCCATTTCCTTCTCCAGGTATAAGGGGCTACCTATTACAAGGCTGGAGAGCTTCAATGGTGGTCTTTAAGAGCGCAGTTTCAGTTGGCAGGATTTACATAGCTCCAAGTGAAAAAATAAGTAAGAACTGAGAAAGCGGACATAATAAAAGTAAAATTATGCAGAGAGTTCCGATGGTAACTTCAGGGCATGGGTAATTTGGAAAAACGTGAAGTTCTGTTCCTAGAAGAAATATAAGTTAATCTATATGCTGAAGGGAAGGAGCAAATGGAGCAAAATAGAATGAGGACAGAAAATAAAAATAATACTTGGACTTCCCTCCCATTTAGGTCTCCAGAGAGCATTGAGTAGAGTTCTCAGTGCTATATAGTAGGTTTTCATTAAAACTAATGAAAACCAATGTATAAAATGTATCTATTTATACATAATATCAATAGTGTATAAAAAGGGACTATATGTAAACATACAGCTGATTCACTTTGCTATACAACAGAAACTAACAAAACATTGTAAAGCAACTATATTCCAATAAAAATTAATTTAAAATATATCAAAAAATAAACATAAAAAATCAACCCCTGCCAAAAAAAGAAAGTAAAAAGAATACTTGATGGAGCAAAGTCAGGGAGATGGTAAAGGGATGGATCAAGAGAACAATTTGGTAGGGTTAGCCATGAAAAGGATGTATTTCTTCTGCCAAACTTGACAGAAGGCAAAAAAAAAAAAGTAGTTGAAAGGCAAATTAAGGTGTTGTCAGGAAAGAAATTAAAAGAGCTCATGCAAATTAATTTAATTTTTTCAGTAGAAGTCACCTGCTTGGAATGCGAGCAGGGTTTTAACTCAAGGCTCACAGACAAGTGGTCTTAAGTTGGAAATGTATCAATATAGAAAAATATAAAATTTTCTAAGCTGCCTCTAAGTCAATTATCCACTTTCAATGACATGAGTAGACTGAGCAAAGGGTAGAAAAGGGTAGAGCATCAGTTGTTTATTGCCACAAGATTTCAGTGGCTTTTGTGAGTTTTTCTCGCTGGCCTGTCTAGGAGTCACCTGGGAGTTGGCTCACCCAGACAGTGATGACTCCTGGGGTGGGGTGTGGTTCAACATGCAGAGCAGGACAACTTGAGGAAGTTCCCATGGTGATGGCAGAGGCTAAGAAGAGCAAACCCCAACAAACAAACCCACTTCAAGCCTCTTCTTTTGCTATATCTGTGAACATCCATTGACCAAAGCAAGCCACGTGGCTGAACCCATTGCCATAGAGTCGGACAGATCCCTCCAACCACGGTGGAAGGGCACTGCAAAGATGTAGACTTACGGAGGGGTGAATAACTGATCACTGTCAATGAACTTTTGCCTAGTAAATAAAGTTACAGATAGATACTGCTTCGTCACAGTAAACAGACATCTTGGGATGAAATATTTCAACATATGTTCTCATATTGGGAGTAAGCTTCCAGCCAAGGTGCTTGGTGTAGTTAAAGCAACAATTTTTCAATTAATGTATTATTCTATGTTGGAAAATTTTGAGTATTACACATTGTCCCCAAATTACCATAGTTATTGCTGTGAAGAAAAATGCAAATAAGAAAATAACTCAACAATACAGTACAATCACAAACAATATCATTCTCTGACATGGTCTGGGCATTGTGTATTCCTGGTTGCATCGCAAACAAAATAAAGTGGTAAGAGGAAAAAAGGGCATGATTTGGACAAATGAACGTAAAGTTCATGTTTTAAAGTCTAATGACTTTAAATGACAAAGCTTGTAATTTTGTAATAGAGCTTTGAAAAATGGTTTGCAAAATATAAGAGCTGTTAACAATCTGCTCCCACAAGCCTTTTGCTCTCATGATTCTGCAATGTCACCAGTGATGTCACCAATGACCTCCCCATTGCTAAGCTCCATCAGCACGTAACATACCTGATCCCCCATCCCTCTTTAGTATGCTTTCTTCCCCTGTCTTTTGCCAATACTATATTTCCTTGATCTTCCTCCTATTTACCAAGGTTTCCTCCTGTCTCTACTGTGAGTTTCTCCTCTTCTCGCCACCTTTTAGCACTGGAGAATCCTGGGCCTTAGTCCTTGGGCTTCTTTCCTTTATCCACCCCCATTTATTTTCCAGGAAATCTTACCTCATCCTATCACTTTTGATCATGAGATGATTTCTATGTCTCCAACCCAGACTTCTCTTCTGAAATCCAGCTTCTTCTATTCTGGCGCTAACTATACAACCTCTTTTTGCCTTTTCATACTATTTATGGGGTTCTCAAGGCAGGAATACTGAAGTGTTTTGCCATTCCCTTATCCAGTGGACCACATTTTGTCAGAACTCTCCACCATGACCCATCCGTCTTGGGTGGCCCAACATGGCATGGCTCATAGTTTCATTGAGTTAGACAAGGCTGTGGTCCTTGTTATTAGATTGCGGTCCAACATCTGCTGGATCATCAAAAAAGCAAGACAGTTCCAGAAAAACATCTACTTCTGCTTTATTGACTATGCCAAAGCCTTTGAGTGTGTGGATAACAATAAGCTGTGGAAAATTCTGAAAGAGATGGGACTACCAGACCACTTGACCCACCTCTTGAGACATCTGTATGCAGGTCAAGAAGCAACAGTTAGAACTGGTCATGGAACAACAGACTGGTTCCAAATCAGGAAAGGAGTATGTCAAGGGTGTATATTGTCACCCTGCTTATTTAATTTATATGCAGAGTACATCATGAGAAATGATGGGCTGGAGGAAGTACAAGCTGGAATCAAGATTGCCAGGAGAAATATCAATAACCTCAGATATGCAGATGATACCACCCTTATGGCAAAAAGTGAAGAAGAACTAAAGAGCCTCTTAATGAAAGTGAAAGAGGAGAGTGAAAAAGTTGGCTTAAAGTTCAACATTCAGAAAACTAAGATCATGGCATCCAGTTCCATCACTTCATGGCAAATACATGGAAAAACAGTGGAAACAGTGTCAGACTTTATTTGGTGGGCGGGGCGGGGGGGGGGGGGGGGGCGTCCAAAATCACTGCAGATGGTGACTGTAGCCATGAAATTAAAAGACGCTTACTGCTTGGAAGAAAAGTTATGATCAACCTAGAGAGCACTTTGCAAACAAAGGTCCATCTAGTCAAGGCTATGTTTTTCCAGTAGTCATGTATGATGAGAGAGTTGGATAATAAAGAAAGCTGAGCACTGAAGAATTAATGCTTTTGAACTGTGCTGTTGGAGAAGACTCTTGAGAGTCCCTTGGACTGCAAGGAAATCCAACCAGTCCATCGTAAAGAAAATAAGTCCTGAATGTTCATTGGAAAGATTGATGTTGAAGCTGAAACTCCAATACTTTGGTCACCTGATGCAAAGAGCTGACTCATTTGAAAAGACCCTGATGCTGGGAAAGATTGAAGGCAGGAGAAGGGGATGGCAGGGGATGAGATGGTTGGATGGCATCACCAACTCAATGGACATGAGTTTGAGTGGACTCCAGGAGTTGGTGATGGACAGGGAGGCCTGGCGTGCTGCAGTCCATGGGGTTGCAAAAAGTCAGACATGACTGAACCACTGAACTGAACTGATACAACCTCTATTTGTATATCTAATGTTGTTACTGTTTAGTTGCTCGGTCATGTCTTATTCTTTCGTGACCCCATGGACTGTAGCCCGCCAGGCTTCTCCATTCATGGGATTTCCCAAACAAGAATACTGGAATGGGTCACCATTTCCTCCTCCAAGGGATCTTCCCCACCCAGGGATCAAACTTGTGTCCCCTGCATTGGCAGGCAGATTCTTTACCCTTGAGCCACCAGGGAAGTCCCATATATTTAATAGCTATCTCAAATTTAAACAAGACTAAAACCAAACTCCTAATCTTTCACTCTAAACCTAACTCATCTGACCGTAATCCCACCCTAGCAGGTGCTTTTGTCAAAAACTTCAAGAGTCATTCTGGATTTCTGTCTTTCTCTTTCACTCCACATTTTCTATCCATTCTATCAGATAAACGTGTTGGCTCCAAGATCCACTGCTGTCCCTGCTCCAACCATCATCTTCGACCTGGATTACTGTGTTGGAATGCTTATCAATCTATGTACTTTCATACTCACCATTCCACAGTCTATTCTCAACAGTGATCCTTCTAAAATCAAAGTTTGATCATGTCACTCTGCTCAAAGGCCCCCTGAAGACAAAAGCCTTACAATAGCCTCTAGGTGGGGCTTCCTGGGTGGCACTAGGGGTAAAGAACCTACCTGCTACTGAAAGAGACGTAGAAGACTCCTCAGGTTCAGTCCCTGGGTCGGGAAGATCCACTGGAGGAGGGCATCGCAACCCACTCCAGTATTCTGGCCTGGAGAATCCCATGGACAGAGGAGCCTTAGGGGCTACAGACCACAGGGTTAGAGTCAGACACGACTGAAGCAATGTAGCATGCACAGCCTCTAGGTTCCCTGTGCTCTAGTCCCTGTTACCTTGATGATATCATCCTCTACCTGCCATCTTGCTCACTCTGTACCAGTCACCACTGGCCTCCATGCTGGTCTTTGAACGCACCAGGCACACTCCAACCTGAGGGCTTTGTACTAGCTATTCTCTCTATGTGAAACAGCCTTTCCCCCTCCTTATATGTCTTTGTTCAAGTATCAGCTCCTCATGAGGCCTAACCTAGTATAAAACTGTACTGCACAGACCTTCTCCCAAACACACATGCTCCCTGGCCTCCTATAGGCTGATTTTTATATTACTTACTGCTTTCTAATGTATTATACAATTTGCTTATTTATCATGTTTAGTAGAATGTAGGACATACATGAGCAGGGATTTTGTGCCTTTGATTTACTTATACATCCCAAACACCTAAAACAATGCCGAGCACAGAACAGACCCTCAATAGATGAGTTTAATACATAAATTTTAACAAATTTTAAAAAATAGTTCAATTATTAAATTAATCTCTCTCCTATAGCAAGATAGGTGTTTTGGTAAACAATACCACAGAGATTCTTTCATTCATATTTATTTTATTTCTCCTTACTTTTCTTAGAATCTGCATTTCTCAAAAGTACAGTATTTAAAAATCTATATTTAAAATTTCATCCATCCACACAAGTTTATGAAACATACCCCCACTAAGCTTGTTTCTGCCTTTTGCTATACAAATTTCAGCTTAGAACCTAGCTAAAATGTCTTCACTTCTGATATTTTTAAGTGAAATTTACATAGAAAGTTTGCTGATCTTACATGTTAATTATATTCCTTCCAATGTCGGATTTGATATTCTCTTTAATTGGAGGAATAGTGTCAAGAAAGAGTTGTCTGATCTGTTCGTGACAACTGAGCTGTCATTGCCATCTTTCTGTTTGTGAGCTGGAAGCGGTAGACACTGGCCACTTAATGAACTCTGCCTGGCAAAGAGAAGACCTACATGTCACACACTTCAGTGACTCTTCTCTTGAAGCTCCCATGTGTCCAAGTTTTTCTCCTTTCCTCACCCTTTAAATCTTGTCTGCTTCCACTGTCAACAATGCCAATTGCCAGCATTACACACACGTCAGTGCACGGACCGCAGCAGATTGGGTTGCAAGCCTCGTTCCTAAATGTCAGGTTCCCACCTGGAAAACCCTGCATGACCAGAAAGGATGGATGACAGCAGATGTGAAGGAGCCTGAGGGCCACTGAGGAGCCCATGAGGCCGTTGTCAGGAGGACTTCATCATCATAGATCCTGTTCCTCTTCTCTCTTTTCTCCCCTTCCATCATCTTGCTCTCCTCCTCTCCCTGGTTCATTTCGCTCTCACCTCTCTCACTTCTTCCTGTAGATACCGTTACCTTAAGGATATCTTATTCCCTCAGAATTTATAATGCTTGCCCCCCAAATTTCCTTCGAAATGTCTCTAGTCTGCCTTTTCATGCTAGGACTTAAAATCATTAACAGTCCCATACATTGAAGGCAAATTAGAATATTTAATAAAAAGGAGATCACTGAGACCATGGCCGAAGAGTTGTATTTCTAGGTCACCTTTGCCCGCTATGGACCCCATTGTGCACGAAAGGAAAACAAAAAACGATGACAGTTGAAGGCAGAAAAGAATGATTTGATTTAAGGGATGAAATCCCAAGTACAAGGAACAGCCTTGCTGCTTTTCAATAGAAGACTGGAGGCAATCTGTCCCAGTCCCATGATCTTCATGTAAGATTCTGGTGAGGACTTCCCTGGCGGTCCAATGGTTAACCTTCCAACACTTCACCTTCCAATACAGGGGCTGCGAGTTTGATCCCTGGTCAGGGAGATAAGATCCCACGTGCCTCAAGGCCAAAAAACCGAAATGTAAACCAGAAGCAATACTGTAACAAATTCAATACAGACTTTGAAAATGGTCCACATCAAAAAAAAAAAAAAAAAACTTTAAAATAAAAAGAGGGCATCTACTTCCTGAGGAATGTGTGACAATCAAGCGAACATCTTAAAATTAAGCTTGTAGACCTTACTTTTTTTTTAATGTAAGCAACAGAAATTTATTTCTTACATTTCTGGAGGCTAAAAGGCTGAGATCAGAGTGCTAGAATGGTCAGGTTCTCTTCCTGGCTTGCAGGTGGCCATGGTCTTGTGCCCCTGTATGACAAAGAAAACTCTTGTATCTCTTTCTCTTCTTATAAGCACACTAACACATCACAAGGTTCTCACTCTTAAAACTCACCTAAACTGAATTCTCTCTCACAGGCCAAATCTCCAACCAACCACTACATGGGGATAACAGGCTTTGACATATAAACTCAGGGGGTGGGGTTTAAGAATATGCATAATTATTGCTAAAGATCCCAGAAATAATTTAGCCACCTGTTCAAAACATGGATTAAAAAAACACACACACCTGAGGAAAAACTGTCTTATTTGTGATAAACAAAGGACCAACTATAAAGTATTAGTCACTCAGTTGTGTCCAACTTTTTGCGACCTCATGGACTATAGCCCGCCAGGCTCCTCTGTCCATGGGATTTTCTAGGCAAAAATACTGGAGTGGGTTGCCATTTCCTCCTCCTTTGCTTAGCTGTAAGATTTAAGAACAATTGTTTTACAGTACAAATATACCATCCAAGGATATTTCAAGTTTAAATTTTAATCATGAAATACTGCAAACATGAAAAGTGTAGAAATACGGTAACAGTGACCTATTAACATACCTCTAATATTGACTACAGATATGCAGATGACACCACCCTTATGGCAGAAAGTGAAGAGGAGCTAAAAAGCCTCCTGATGAAAGTGAAAGAGGAGAGCGAAAAAGCTGGCTTAAAGCTCAACATTCAGAAAACAAAGATCATGGTATCTGGTCCTATCACTTCATGGGAAATAGATGGGGAAACAGTGGAAACAGTATCAGGCTTTATTTGGGGGGGCTCCAAAATCACTGCAGATGGTGACTGCAGCCATGAAATTAAAAGATGCTTACTCCTTGGAAGGAAAGTTATGACCAACCTAGATAGCATATTGAAAAGCAGAGACATTACTTTCCCAACAAAGGGCCATCTAGTCAAGGCTATGGTTTTTCCTGTGGTCATGTATGGATGTGAGAATTGGACTGTGAAGAAAGCTGAGCACCGAAGAATTGATGCTTTTGAAGTGTGGTGTTGGAGAAGAGTCTTGAGAGTCCCTTGGACTGCAAGGAGATCCAACCAGTCCATCCTAAAGGAGATCAGTCCTGGGTGTTCTTTGGAGGGAATGATGCTAAAGCTGAAGCTCTAGTACTTTGGCCACCTCATGCAAAGAGTTGACTCATTGGAAAAGACCCTGATGCTGGGAGGGATTGGGGGCAGGAGGAGAAGGGGACAACAGTGGATGAAATGGCTGGATGGCATCACCAACTCGATGGACGTGAGTTTGAGTGAACTGGGAGTTGGTGATGGACAGGGAGGCCTGGCGTGCCACGATTCATGGGGTCGCAAAGAGTCGGACAGACTGAGGGACTGAACTGAACAGACTGAGGGACTGAACTAAACTGAATATGAACAGATGTTAATGTTTCCCATTATATGTTTCCATTTTTTCCTTTTGAAAAAATACAATGTTGCAGCTAAAATTAAAGACCTACCTCCCCTGTTTTCCTCTCTTCCTCTCCACCACTTTGCTAAAATTGTTGTGTACGTTTTCCATACAAGTTTTGAGACATGTACCTACATTTAAAAAATGTACTAATATTAGTGTACTTTAAAACTTGACATATATACTAAACATACCCTTTTAACCATTTCCCTCTAAAAAACATATTTCTTTTTTAAAAGTACACTTCTTTTTTTAATATCCATTTATTTATTGGAGTATGCCAGGTCTTAGTGGAGGCACATTGGATCTTTTTTTAGTTGCTCCTTGTGGGATCTAGTTCCATGACCAGGGATGGAACCCAGGCCCCCTTCACTGGGAGTGAGGAGTCTCAGCCACTGGACTATCAAGGAAGTCCCTAAAAATTATATTTCTGACATTGATCTATGCTGGCACCTACAGTTCAAATTTGTTTATTTGTATGGCTCTATAACACAGTGTTGAAAAATATTTATATAATGTATCTGCTTATATACATGAATTTCTCCCTAAATGTAAATTGCTGGGTCACAGCACACAAGTACCCTCATATTTATTTGTTGTTCAGTTGCTAAGTTGTGTTTTACTCTTTGGGACCCCATGGACTGTAGCAGGCCAGGCTCCTCTGTCCTTCGCTACCTCTCGGAGTTCACTCAAATTCATGTCCTTTGAGTTGGTGATGCTATCCAAATATCTCATCCTTTGCTGTCCCCATCTCTTTTCACATTTATAACACCATTATTAATACATAATATCTCCAGCAGATGTCACCAGAATTATTACATTGTATTCATTATATAAGTTTGATATAGCATGTCCTGACTTTTAATTGAATACTAACAATATTAAAACCTTTTCAAAATTTCATTTGCATTCACTGTCTTCTGTGAATTGCCCATCATGGCCTTTGCCTATCTTTCTATTGGGTTGGTTTGCTTTCTATCATTAATTTGCAGAAGCTCTTTACATATTCTGGATACTAATACTTTAATGGTTATATACATTACAAATTTCTGGCAGTTTTTATCTTCTTTTTTACATTGTCCATGGTATATTACAGAAGTGATTGTGTAGTTAGATTTATTAATATTTTCCCTATTAGTCTGTGCTTCTACATCACATGCAAGAAATCTAGACCTGATATAACTAAAATACCATTTTCCCATATTTCTTCTCTATATTTTATTATTTTACTTTTTAAATTTAGGCTTTTAGTTCAGCTGGAATTCACTTTGTATGTATGAAGAGATATAAACTTTCTCTGTATCAATTTTTGTCATAATATCATTTATTTAATAGTCCTTCTTGTTTCTGCCAAATTTTATTACCACATTCCTCAAATAAATAGATTTGGCTCTAAATTTCCTTTTCTATTCCATTGGCTTATCTATTCCTGTGTCAACCCTCACAGATTTCATTCTTATGGACTCAGAGAAGCTTTAACTCTAAAATCTCAGTGACTGAAAGCAAGAAAGTTTATTTCTTGTTTATGCTGCATGTCTAACATGTATTAGGTGGGCCACTGCTCTATTTTTTCTCACCCCAGGGCCCAACTGATGAAACAGCTATCACCCAGCAGATTGCCATGTTCTAAGAAACAATGAAAATGTGTTTCCAGTCATGTATCAATACTAGTTCCCAATGCTGTCACCTGGCAGTGACAGGTATCACTTCTGATTACATTTCATTGGTCACAGACAGTCATCTGATCAAAGCTAACTTTAAAGGGATAAAAAAGTAAAACCCTGCCATGTACTAAGACAGAACCAAAATTATTTACTGAACAGTATTAAAGGCTCTTGTAGTTACTACTGTACAGTTTATACACGCTGAACTTTTTTTTTGGCCACGCCACTCGGCACATGGGATTTTAGTTTCCCAGTCAGGGATCTAACCCATACCCACTGCGTTGGAGCCATAACCAGTGGACTGCCAGGGAAGTCCCCAAAATTGAACTAAAAAGAAAAAAAAAAAAAATTCATCTTAAACCTTATCAACTTGCTAAACTACCTGATTGGTTTTAATAATCTGTCTGGAGTTTCTGTTAGATTTTCTTTGTAGATATTCCACTCTTTATAAATAATACCCGTTTTGTGTCTTCTTTCCCAATCCTTAGGCAATCTATCTCACTTGCATGCGTTTGTGTGTCGAGGTATGTTACTATGCTGTTGAGGTATGTTACTATACTTCAGGTAAAATGCAGAAATATAGTAGAAACAATATTAATAACTAACAATAAAAAGGCATGTATTGTCAACCTTTTCAATTTTTGTGAATTTCATCAGTGTAAAGTATTTTCATATTAGTTGGCACTTCCTCAATTATTAGTGAAGTTATTCTTTTTTTATGTTCTTGGTCATGTAACATATCCTTTTGTGAATTGTCAATTTATATCCTTTGCTTATTCTTCTATCAGACTGTTTGCCTTTTTCTTACTAATACATAAGAATGCTTATGTGTTCAGATACTAATCCTTTGTGGGTAAAATACATTTGAATATCTTCTTGTAGTCTATGGCTGGTATATATTTTAATAGTGTCTTTTGTCATATAAAAGTTTAATACAGTCAAAATTCTTTCCTCCACATTTGAGGTCTTGTCTTTTTAAAGAAATCCTCACTATCAAAAGATCATATAAATATTTTTATATGCTTTTGTTTCTAAATGGTTTCATTTTTTAGTTTTTACATTTAGTTTCTTAATACAATGAGCCCTATGTGGTAGAATATTGGGGGGCAGGGGTGGTAAGAATAAAGGAAAAACAGTAATTTTTTTAATGCAAACATAGCCGACCCTTAAAAATGTTTTCATGATGAATATTAGTAACATCTCTCACAACTCCTAACCTTCTGCAAAGCATAGTTTGGGAAATTATGAAACAAATGAATCCTATCTAAAATTTCAAGAAAGAAAGCCAATGATTTAGTGCCCCATAAGTGAAAAGCACCATGCTAGGTATGTCCCCATAACTCATTCATCCTTAGAAAAAAACAACCTAATATTAATCCTATTTTACAGATTACAAAGATCACCTAGGGCTTCCCAAGGGGCGCAGTGGTTAAAAATCTACCTGCCAAAGCAAGAGACATAAGTTTGATCCCTGGATTAGGAAAATCCCCTGGAGAAGGAAATGGCAACCCACTCCAGTATTCTTGCCTGGAAATTTCCATGGACGGGGGAGCCTGGTGGGCTACAGCCCATGGGGCTGCAGAGTTGGACACAACTAAGTACACACCTACACATACACACAAGGACACCCAACTGTGAGAATAAAATCCAAGGCCAGATTTCTAACTCCGGAGTTCATTTCCTTCCATTTTCTTCCCAGCCCAGAATCCTTGAGTTTTTTCTAAGGCTGAAGGACAGATTCACACATTGGGATTTTAAGACAAAGTTAGACACCAGGAAAAAGAGGCAATGACTCTGGCAGAAAATTTGCTTGCTTTTATATATATATATATACATATATATATGCTACGTCTCTTTAAGTATAGTCTAGATTGTACAATTATTTTAAAGTTCAAAGCATTTATTCAAGCCCCGTAGACCTGAGTTCAAACCTGTTATATCAAGCAAGCTATTTTCCTAGTCTCAGTTGAAGAAGTATAATAACAGCTACTGCCCAGGACTGTTGAAGAGATTACACAAGTTACATAGAAAAAGCTTCCAGCACTCTGTCTGGTACCTAATAGGCAGTGAAGTATTAATTCCATAAAATCTCAATTGCACTATACATATGAACCCACAAACTCCCCCGCTGCAAGGCCCCTACAACCCAAAGAATGTTGGAAGCTACTGCTGTCCTCTCTCCCTTCTCTTGTTTCCCTTTTCTTTTTCTGCTGCCATTGTTTCTTCTTGCCAGCCTCTGCCTGAGGCAGCACTTTGTTGATAATACTAGACCTACTCTATAAACAGGTATCCTGGTATTAATTATGACGAGGTTCAGCCCAGTGGAGTTAAATTACTTTCAGAAGGCCAAGTCAGTGCCAGAATGAGTCACCAATAAATTGAGACTTTTCCTCCTCCCTCGCACTTTGTTCCCACAGCGGTCACAGCTGCCTACAGGTTCCTAGAGGCTGGAGTTACCGAAGAGTGACCAAGACAGTGACCTCTGAGGTCTCATTGCTTATCCTCTCCCATTATCCCAGAAATGAACAAGCTGGCATCCACAGGAATTAGTAGGGTCATACCAGGACAAATAGAGATGTCAAACTGATTCTGTCTCTGGTTCTCCCCCTCAAATCTCTTTCCCATCAGTTTCAATCTCATTCTTGGTTTTTCTCTTTTCCTTTCTATTCTGCTTTGATCAGTGCTTCCTCCCTCGAGCTGTTATTTTCCTCCTCTTTGTTCTCCTGTGTGACATCTACCATCGTCATCCTATCCCCATTCTCCTCCTCATCTCCTCCTCCTTCCTGACTCCATTCAAAAATAATGATAATGATAAAGATAACAACAACAGTAATAAACAGTTGTCTGATGACTGTACTGCAGGAACACAAAGTACTTTCCATTAGTGATCACTGGTGGCTCCTCAAGTCCCGCCAGCCCGGTGGTGTAACTGAAGGCCATAGTGAGGTAGATGGGGGAGTGTGGGTGGTTCCCAGTAAGCACCCACTTGAATTATTCCACTGCCAATCCTTCTGACAATGTCTAATGCAGGCAAATGCACAGTAGCTAATTAAGTCCGTGTTGCTACTGTGCTCCCAGTCACAATGCAGTTTCCAATGGAAAATTCTCAGTCTACAAAAGTAAAATAAAACAAATAAGGCTGAATGGATGTTTTAACTAAGACTGTGACATCATCTCTTGATTTTATGTCTGTCCAGCTTTTGCTCTGTGAATGAGTAGGCTTGTGCTTTTCAGAGCAATGCTGTAACACACACATGTACTAAAAATTATACTGGAATGCCCAATGAAGCCTGCATCTACCCAGACAAATTAGCTGGTAGAGATACCCAATGTAGTTAATTCAGGAGTATAAATTCTTACCTTTTCATATATAGCAATTTAAAAACTGACTCAGATGCATCATTATCTCAAACTCTTAATCCTGCCTATAATTTTGCCTTGATCTTCTAATGTCTATGTACTTGATATTTTTATTTTAAAATTCTTGTTGTTTTTAACATGCTTGTCTATGCATTTTGTATAAGCCACTTCAAATCCTTTGTGGGACAATTTGAGTTTGGAAATAAATAAATGAAGTAATAAACTCTGTCTTTACCCAACTATCAAAACCAATATGTCTTGATCTCTGTTCTGGCTTTTAGCTCTTGGTTTTTTGTTTTGTTTTGTTTTCATCTTCACTGCCTTATTTATAATTTGACTTCACATTGTAAACTGAATGTTTGTGTCCCCTCAAAATTCATATATTGAAAAAAAATTCACAATGCAATAGTGTTTGGAAGCAAGGCCTTTGGGAGGTCACGAGGTCATGAGGATGGAGCCTTTATGATGGAATTGGTGCCCTGGTAAAGAGAGTCCAGAGATCCCTTCACCTCTTCTGCCAAGTAAAGACACACGAACCCGGAAGCAGGCTCAGACACCAGATCTGTCAGCACCTTGATCTGGGACTTCTCAGCCTTCAGACCCATAAGAAATAAATTTCCCTTGTTTATAAGCAGCTTGTCTATGGTACTTTTTTACAGCAGCCCAAACACACTAAGATACCTCACAAGAGTATCTGATTAAAAGATATCATTTGAAGACATACAAGCTTTGTTTTATCAGGGTTATGCAAACCATCTATACTCACATAAGTGAAGAATGGATTTGGAAAAATAGCAGCACAAAGTAAATATTTATTAGCCACTACTTTAAGCTAAATATCTGGGAAATTCCAGCTTGAAAGTACTTGTTTTGACATGAATTATGCAGGTGTAGTATTTCAAGTCATGTTAAGCTTAAAGGTAGGAATTCAGCAGGCACTAGTGTCAGCCTCACCTTTAGTAGCTCAAGACTCTTCATGTATGTGAAGTCATTTCAGTCATGTCTGACTCTTTTTGACCCTATGGACTATAGCTTGCCAGACTCCTCTGTCCATGGGATTCTCCAGGCAAGAATAATAGAATGGGTTACTGTTCCCTGGGGATCTTCCCAACCCAGGGATCAAACCTGGGTCTCCTGCACTGCAAGCAGATTCTTTACTCACTGACCCACCTGGGACGCCCCAAGACCTTACCAATAAGCAAATTATCACAAGAAATGAAGTTTCCCCACAATCTATTGGAAGTATTGCACAGTGAAGCTCTGATCTGGAAAATTAATTCCAAATCAGAGTATTTGGTATTTATTGACTAAAGCGGAGAACTGTTATTTATATCTTTCTCTTCTACATTTCTAGGGATTAGAGAGTTCTTCTTTCTCACCACTGGTTCCCCTGTAATAGGTCATGTGCTCTGTGGTATACTGGTCTGATTACAACCCCAGCTCTGCTGGTTATAATCTTTACACCTTAGGGTAACTTGCTTAAACTGCCTGCACATCAGAATTTTCATCAGTGAAACAAAACAACAGTTCTTAGAAACGGAAGCACCTGCATACGGAAAATGACAAATCATAAATATACAGATGGAAGAGTTAAGTTTCTTCATACCTCCATAACATAATTGCTGAATTATATGTCTGTATCTCTAAAACTCTCAAAGAGAGATGCCTGAGGAAAGGTCCTAATTAGTGATAACTGGTTATCCCAGTTGGCATCATCAAGTGGTTGATGACATCTTCCAAGGCAGAGACCTGGTGCCCATAAGAAATTACTCAGTAACCAAAGCTGTGTCTTTTAGATTTAAACCTGTTCCAGCAATGGCAAGTGTCCCAGTGGTAACAAAAGTTTACTGTATTTCATGATCAGTTGAGCTGGGCATATGGACAATACCTATATGTGTGCACACATGCGCACACACAGAACAGCAGTGTGGCCAAAAGACTAGACTGTGCCATCAGATCCAGACTGAGGTTCCTGTTCTTCTACGTATTAGAAGTGGCCTTGGGCAAGTTAAACTCACTGAGCTTCAATTTTCACTTGTAAAATGGAGATAATACCTACTTTGAGGGCTTGTAAGTAGAAAAGCAAATGAGACAACGCATGTAAATCATTTAACCTTGTGCTTGACACACATGAAGCATTCATCAAACAGGAGCTGCTATTGTTATTGTTGTTATCATTACTATGTTATCATCCCAAATTCTGAGCAATGTTTCATTAATGACAGAGATATAACATTAGTTACAAAATAATTTTATTTTAGTTATTGAAAAACAGGTTTGGCAGTTTTAATCTTCTACAAAATTTGTGATGCTGCAGTTGCCATCTTGCATGCCCTAAAACCAAAAAGCTGATAAATTCAGATTAATGCGTATTGCGGTTAAAAGTTCAAAGTGATAATTAGATAAGAAGCTGCCATGATTTTTCCAGATGACTGGGTTAGAGTGACTGGTTGTTCAGGTGGCATTATTATTAATAATGGTGATAATTATTGAACCCTTTAATGTCCTGTAATTACCAATGAAGCTGCTGCTGAAGTGCCACATCAAAAAATTTTATTTTATTTTTTTTTGTTTATGAATTCCATTTCTTTGTTCACCAAGCATGGGAGTTATATGTCAGTACTCATAATGATCCTTCCTTTCATGCACATTTTGCTTTGAACAATTTCTTCCAGTACATTTGGCTGGAAGGTAATAGGCCTGTATCATATTTCTATGTGCCTTAGAAGGAAGGGAAAGAACTTAGAGGGAGACAGTGAAAAACCTCAGTACATTCAACACAAAAGAAAGAGGGGTAGAGGAGACTTTATCAGCAGCCTAATATATCTTGAAAAAGGTTCATTTGCCTGAAAGTGTTAAAGAAAGAGACCTTGGTCCTTGAAGGGACTCTAAAAGGCAAATGTGAGGACAAGTCAAAAAAGCATAACTGAATCCCATCCAGAGGGAAATATCTGAATAGAAAGGAAGCCAAGCTGTGTTTGGAGAATTATATAAAGGAAATGTAATGTAATCAAGTCTACCTGGATATTCTCCAGGCTCAGTTCTGTGTTATTGTGGCAGTGATTTCATTAGTCATTTGTGGAGCTATAAACTTGATACTCACTCAGTGTATATTTATTTTTTAAGCCAACCTACACTGGCTCCTTGTCTCAGTTTGCAAAATTTTTTTCATTCATTTACAACTTCTGGTTTAAAGATTTAATCTCTGAATAAAATTCTGGAAGACAATTCAGGTACTTTAACAGCAAAAAAAACACTTGCTTTACTTTATACCTGGCATCAAGGTAGCCAGTTACATCCTCATCCTGTTTTCCGAATTGTAATAACTTCATTCAATATGTTTTTCAGGCTGATTCATGTTGATATACAGAAGAAACAAATACAATACTATAAAGCAATCATCCTCCAATTAAAAATAAATAAATTTAAAAAAATAAGTCTTTCATTCAATAAGCATTTCCTGAATTTTTACTAGTATCTTAAGCATGTCATTACTCATGAAACCAAACATAATATGATTCCCAGCTCTACTATTCCAAGGCTGAAACTTCTCCCAAGAGTCTTGATATTTTCAGAAATGCATAATGTCTTCTTGCAGACTACTTCAAACACTGTTCACCTGGTGTGAGTTGAAGAAACTTTCGATCTATCCTCATCACCTGTATACTCTAGGTGTCAGGAAGGATAAAGCACAAGGGAAGAAACAACAGAAAGGGTGTTAGAAGCTGAGACTCCAAAATGAGGATGAGAGAGCACTGAAGCACTGACACAGATAATTCAGTCACTGACTCCCTTCCTGTTAAGTACCCAAAGGATCTGGAAGTTCTCCAAAGGCTTGAAAATTCTTGTTTTAAAAGTGGTTCCATAGAATCATTCTCACTGAATGAAATGCAGAGAACACACAGTTGTTAGTGAAGAAGTAGAATTTCCAATGGCCTTACATTTTTCAGGGAAGAAAAAGGTAGAAACACTTAAGTCATTTGTGATCTTCGTAGGGTCTTCAAAATGTTTTATAAAGCTATTTATGTTCCAAGTAAACACTGCTTCTGATAACAGGTTACAAGTTCATGAGTGATACTTTGAAGGTAAACATGCAATTCATTGGGCTTCCCTGGTGGCTCAGTGGTAAAGAATTCACCTGTCAATGCAGGAGACACAGGTTTGACCCTGTCTGGCTCAGGAAGGTAACCTGGAAGAGAAAATAGCAGTCCACTCTAGTATTCTTGCCTGGGAAATCCCATGGGCAGAGGAGCTGGTGACCTACAGTCCATGGAGTCACACGAGTTGGATACGATTCAGAGACTAAACTGCCACCACTACCATTCAATTCATTAATAACATACACAGCACTTAGTTCTTAGAGTCGTTTCCCTAAATCCATTTCCCTAGTGGCCTAACGATTTTTCTTAAGGGATTCATTCCAGGGTTCTTATTATCGTTACCTTTTATGACCTTAATGAATGTTAGTGCCTACTTTATAGTGTGGAGGTTACTGTCAAGTGCCCTATGTATGCAAGCAATTAAATTGAGAAAAATTCTTAATTTCTGAGACTCAACTTATCACTTTGCTGACAAAGGCCCATCTAGTCAAAGCTATGGTTTTTCGAGTAGTCATGTATGGATATAAGAGTTGGACCATAAAGGAAGCTGAGCACTGAAGAATTGATGCTTTTGACTGTGTTGGAGAAGACTGAGTCCCTTGGACTGCAAGGAGATCAAACCAGTCCATCCTAAAGGAGATCAGTCCTGAATATTCGTTGGAAGGACTGATGCTGAAGCTGAAGCTCCAATACTTTGGTGACCTGATACAAATAATTGACTCATTAGAAAAGGCCCTGATGCTGGGAAAGATAAGGCAGGAGGAGAAGGGGACAACAGAGGATGAGATGGTTGGATGGCATCACCGACTCTATGGATATGAATTTGAGCAAGTTCCCAGAGTTGGTGATGGACAGGGAAGCCTCGCGTGCTGTAATCCATGGGGTCGCAAAGTGTTGGACACAACTGAGTAACTGAACTGAACTTAACTACTCTGCATAGGTGTTTTATAAATGCCTAAAGAAGATGTAGCATACAAAGTTCAGACTTCAGAATGAGAAATAGTTTATAATTTTCAATTCCAAGTTAAGCGTGAGCCTGGTAAGACTGTTTCAAATCACTTGTTTTAGAGATTAAATACAAAAATTCCTGGGTAAATATCAGTTTTATAAATGCACTATTGATTTGCTCCTATTTTCTCTGTGCTCCTGAAGCAGTCCACTTAATCACAAACATTTTTTCAAGACTGTAGGATTCAATCTTTATATTTTAAATCATTCCAAGCTTAATAATGCAAAGTTTGTTCTTCACCTCATTTACACTGAGGATCTTAGCAACTTACTGTGACTTAAAGAAGTCTCTCCAGAAAACACATGAAATTATTTTCAGGATTAAGTAAGGAATTCTCAGCTGTATTTACCCTTTCAGCCATGAGGGCAAATGTCTTTAGCTTGCAATTTCAAGCACTTATTGATCCAAAATCAATAGTAACTTGTGTTTAAAAGCACACATCTTAGAGGCATAAATTAGAAAAATATAAGGAAATATGACCTGAAAATACTTGGCACATTTTTTCCCATCTTAGAAGCTGAGTGCACTATATGTATATGACCAAACAAGTGAATTTAGAACAGCATTATTGAATTACAATCAATGGTTGCTATTGTTGTTTAGTCACTAAGTTGTGTCCAACTCTTTTGCGACCCCATGGAGTGGAGCCTGCCAGCCCTCTCTGTCCGTGGGATTTCCTAAGCATGAACAATGAATACTGGAGTAGGTTGCCATTTCCTTCTTCAGGGGATCTTCCCATCTCAGGGATCAAGCGTGCATCTCCTGTATTGGCATGCGGCTTCTTTACCACTGAGTCGCCTGGGAAGCAGAATCAATGGTAGCTCATGACAAAGTATGAGCATGTGTATGTATGTTGGGTAGGGGGAGACACAGCACAAAGATGGAGTAATTTCTATTTATCAGGTCTTGTTCAGGATACTGAAAATACAGTGTGAATAAGATAGGGTTCCTGATCTTGGGGAGCTAATATTCCTGTCAAGTAATACAGGCTATAAGACACGTACATTTTTAAAAAATCAGAAATATATACCTGATTTAGAATCTAACTTAAGCTCAAAATAATGAGACCTCAGAAACAGAGATGACCAAAATAGAGGCCATACAACCCACTGTGAGTATGAGCAGAAAAGACAGACAACAGTTTTAGGACCTCAAAGACTTGGCTTTTATAATTATTAGATACAAAGCATAAACAATCCTTTGGCCACCAGATGAGAAGAGCTGACTCGTTGGAAAAGGCCCTGATGCTGGGAAGATTGAGGGCAGTAGGAGAAGGGGGCGACAGAGGATGAGATGGCTGGATCACATCACAGACTCAATGGACATGAGTTTGAGCAAACTCCAGAAGATGGTGACAGATAGGGAAGGCTGGGGCGCTGCAGTCCATGGGGTCACAAAGAGTCAGACAAGACTCAGTGACTGAAAAACAACAACATTAACAAGCATGTATAAAATGTTACAGTCTTTTAAAGTATTTGGGCCAAAATACGATTAAGGAAGTAATGATCAGAAAACACCACGAGGAATTAAGGCAGAATCAACATTTAGAAATAAAACACAAATAGGGTAAAGATGGAGTCTCAGTGAATGGGTAAGGCATTAGAACACAGCAAGTTGGTAAACTGGAAAAGAGATATGAAAACATTACCTAGAGTGCTGCACAGAAAGAAAACAAGAATGGTATGAAAGAACAGGGAAATGAGAGATTCTATCATGCATCCAACTGAGCCCCAGAAGAAGAGAACATTTTAAAAGGTAAAAGGGACTGATGAACCTATTTGCAGGGCAGGAATGGGGACACAGACACATAGAACAGACTTGTGGACACAGGAGGGGAAGGAGAGGGAGGGACAGATTGAGAATAGCATGGAAACATACACATCATCACACATAAAACAGACACCGTGTGAGACTGCTGTATGGTGCAGGGAGCTCAAAACTGGTACTCCGTGACAATCTAGAGGCATGGGATGGGGTGGGAGGTGAGAAGGAGGTTCAAGAGGGAAAGGACATATGTATACCTATGGCTGATTCATGTTAATGTATGGCAGAAACTAACACAATATTGTAAAGCAATTATCCTCCAATTAAAAGTACCCCAATGTTCATCGCAGCACTGTTTATAATAGCCAGGACATGGTAACAACCTAGATGTCCATCAGCAGATGAATGGATAAGAAAGCTGTGGTACATATACACAATGGAGTATTACTCAGCCATTAAAAAGAGTACATTTGAATCAGTTCTAATGAGATGGATGAAACTGGAGCCGATTATACAGAGTGAAGTAAGCCAGAAAGAAAAACACCAATACAGTATACTAACACATATATATGGAATTTAGAAAGATGGCAATGATGACCCTGTATGCAAGACAGCAAAAGAGACACAGATGTGTAGAGCGGACTTTTGGACTCTGAGGGAAAGGGAGAGGGTGGGATGATTTGGGAGAATGGCATTGAAATATGTATACTATCATGTAAGAAACGACTCGCCAGTCTATGTTCAATGCAGGATACAGGATGCTTGGGGCTGGTGCACGGGGATGATCCAGAGAGATGATATGGGGTGGGAGGTGGGAGGTGGGTTCATGTTTGGGAACTCATGTACATTCGTGGCAGATTCATGTCAATGTATGGCAAAACCAATACAGTATTGTAAAGTAAAATAAAGTAAAAATAATTTTTTTTAAAAAATTTAAATAAATAAATGAATAAAATGGATAACCAAGTGATAATTTGCCAAGATGTCTGATTTGTGAACTTTTCTGCAAGTTTTGTTTTGATAAGAACATGATTAAACAATGCTTCTGAATGATTTTTAAAAACAAAATGGAAAAAAACACAGAAGGGATAGGTTTGAAGATACAATCAGTGGAAAAGTTTTCAGAACTGATAAAGTGTACACACACACACACACACATGAATAGGAAGTTGCACAGAAACCAAACAGGACAGACCATGAGATACACATTGGGGCACTTTTTAAAAAGCTACAGAATACTGAAAACAAGAAAAGAAACATCCAAGCAGATGGAGAGAAAAGACAGGTCATTTACCAGGAATGATAATTATACCCATAACCCACCCCTCATTGGCAGCAGTGGAAGCTAAAGATTGAGCATTACTAACTTCACAGCCAGACAGAATATAACTGCCAATCCAGAATTGTAAATCTAGTAAAATTATCACTTCAAAATGGGAGTAAAATGAAGATATTTTCAAAGGAACAAAAACTGAGGGAGCTTACCACCGACAGACTTTCACCAAAGGAACTTTCAAGTTATGTATTTTGTGAACAAAAAAAATGATCCTAGAAGTGTTATACACAGTTAACATAGATTTTTGTAGTCATGATTGCACAGTCCTGTGAATATATTAAAAATCATTCAACTGTACCCTTTAAGTGGGTAGAAAGTATGGTGCAGGAATTATATCTAAACAAAGCTGTTTTTCAAAACCGTAAGGGACAAAGACAGTATGACTTGGAAACTTGGCAAAAATGAGCATCTGGACTTCATTATTAAACCTTTAATCTTGCTGGGGTTTAATGTACAAAGACAGTTACACTGACGTGCATCTCAAAAGGATAGCAGAAACATACTTAGAGCTGCCTATAAATCAAGAATATTTTTTAGTGAAAGCTTATAAGCTTTTCGGCTTATATTTTATTAATTAAATTAATATATAATAATAGCTCAGTTGGTAAAGGATCCACCTGTATTTCAGGAGACTCCGGTTTGATTCCTGGGTGGAGAAGATCCCCTGGAGAAGGGGAAGGCTACGCACTCCAGTATTCTGGCCTGGGGAATTCCACAGACTGTATAGTCTGTGGGGTCGCAAAGAGTTGGATGTAACTGAGTGACTTTCATTTTTCAACCATTTTTTTAAAAGTATAGACTAAAATAACTTCTTGAGAATGGTAAATATATACTTTTTTTTTCAAAAACAAAATCATAAATTCAGATAAGTTACATTTTCATCCCTGTTTTCTGAACTGTTCCCTCCCTCCCACACTGGTAATTAATACTTGATTTCTATTTCCCTCATTTCTCAAAAAACTAATTATTTCAGAGTTGAAAAACTAACATAACCATATTTCATTGTATTACATAAGAAAAGCACCATGACATTTTGATATCAGTATCCAGAACAAGCTTGAAAACCATCATAAATTTAACCACAAACACTGGGCATAAACAAGAGTTTTCGACAGCCTTCAGCTCAGTTTAGGTCAGTTCAGTTGCTTAGTCATGTCCAATCCTTTGCAACCCCATGGACTGCAGCATTCCAGGTCACCCAGTTTATCACCAACTCCTGGAGTTTACTCAAACTCATGTCCGTTGAGTCGGATGCCATCCAACCATCTCATCCTCTGTCATCCCCTTCTCTTCCTGCCTTCAATCTTTCCCAGCATCAGGGTCTTTTCAAATGAGTCAGCTCTTCGCATCAAGTATTGGAGTTTCAGCTTCAACATCAGTCCTTCCAATGAATATTCAGAACTGATTTCCTTTAGCATGGACTGGTTGGATCTCCTTGCAGTCCAAGGGACTCTCAAGAGTCTTCTCCAACACCACAGTTCAAAAGCATCAATTCTTTGGCACTCGGCTTTCTTTATACTCCAACTCCCACATCCATACATGACTATTGGAAAAACCACAGCTTTGACTAGACAGACCTTTGTTGGCAAAGCAATTTATCTGCTTCTTAATAAGCTGTCTAGGTTGGTCATAACTTTTCTTCCAAGGAGTAACTGTCTTTTATTTTCATGGCTGCAATCACCATCTGCAGTGATTTTGGAGCCCAAAAAAATAAAGTCTGTCACTGTTTCACTGTTTCCCCATCTATTTGCCATGAAGCGATAGGACCAGATGCCATGATCTTAGTTTTCTGAATGTTGAGTTTTAAGCCAAATTTTTCACTCTCCTCTTTCACTTTCATCAAGATGCTCTTTAGTTCTTCTTCACTTTCTGCCATAAGGGTGGTGTCATCTGTATATTTGAGGTTATTGCTATTTCTCCTGGCAATCTTGATTCCAGCTTGTGCTTCATCTAGTCCAGCATTTCTCATGATGCACTCTGCATTTAAGTTAAATAAGCAAGGTGACAATATACAGCCTTGACATACTCCTTTCCCAATTTGGAACCAGTCTGTTGTTCCATCTCCAGTTCTAACTGTTGCTTCCTGACCTGCATACAGATTTGTCAGGAGGCAAGTCAGGTGGTCTGGTATTCCCATGTCTTTCAGAATCTTCCAGTTTGTTGTGATCCACACAAAGGTTTTGGCATAATCAATAAAGAAAGATGAAGACTTAAAAAAAAATTAGACTTTAATTTGAATTACCATATGATCCTGCAATCCCGCTCCTGCACATACATCCTGAAAAATCTATAATATATAAAGATACATGCAGCCCAGTGCTCTCTGCAATACTATTTACAATAGCCAAACTATAGAAGCAATCTAAATGCCCATAAACAGATGAATGGATAAAAAAAAAATGTGTTTTATAAATATATATTCAAAGGACTATTACTCAGTTCTAAAAAGGAATGAAGTAATGCCATTTGCAACCACATGGATGGCACCTAGAGATGATCATACTAAGTGAAGCATGACAGACAGAGGAAGACAAACATCATATGATATCACTTACACATGGAATCTAAGAAAAAAAAAAGATACAAATAAACTTAGCTACAAAACAGAAACAGACTCACAGACATAGAAAACAAACTTATGGTTACCAAAGGGGAAAGGGAGGAGGAATATATTAGGAGTTTAGGATTAACATATATTCACTACTTTACATAAAATAGATAACCAGCAAGGACCTACTGTACAGCACAGGGAACTATATTCAATATTTTGTAATAACCTATAAAGGAAAAGAATCTGAAAAAGAATATATATGTATATATATATATATATATATATATATATATATATATATGTATGTATATATATATACAGGCTTCCCTAGTGGCTTAGATGGTAAGTAATCTGCCTGCAATGCAGGAGATGCAGGTTTGATCCCTGGGTTGGGAAGACACCCTAGAGAAGGGAATGGCAACCCAACCCACTCCAGTATTCTTGCCTGGATAATCCCATGGACAGAGGAAACTGGTGGACTACAGACCATGCAGTCGCAAAGAGTTGGACATGACTAAGTGACTAACACACAGTGTGTGTGTGTGTGTGTGTGTCTATAACCGAATCACTTTACTGTACACCTGAAACTAACACCACATTGTCAGTCAACTATATTTCAATAAAAAATACTTTATCTTTTGAAACAGATTTAGATTTACATGAAAAACATGAGCAGACAGCACAGAGAGTTTCCATATACCTCTCCCCTCCCCACAATTTCTTTTATTTTTTTACTGAAATATAGTTGGGTACAATACTATGTTCATTGCAATTGTACTACACAACAATTTGACATCTGCATACATTATGAAAAGATCATCATGGTAAGTAACCATGGTAAGTAACAATAGTACCCACCTGTCCCCATACAAAAAGTTATTATAATATTATTGTATGCTATATTACATATTCTTTATTCTATATATTACATCCTGGTGACTTATTTCATAACTGGAAATTTGTACTTCTTAATCCTTTCACCTATTTGGCCCCCACATCCCTCCATTCTGGCAACCACTCATTTGTTCTCTGTATCTATGAATGTATTTGGCGGGGGGTAGCAAAGCCTTTCTTTTGATTAAAGCAGAGTTTCTAGTCAGTTTGCACAGGAAGAGACGTCTGGGGGCCAGGGGTACTCTGAACACCATGTTTGAAATTACCATCTACTTCCATCAATGCTTGCAACAGTGTGCAAGGAAAACAGATTTCAGGGCCAGGTATTTCCAAGCTGTGATACTTTGAGCAAGTTGCTTAACCTATCTACACTTTGCTTGCCTTGTTAAAAAAGAAACAAGGATGAGGACTTCACTGGTAGTCCAGTGGTTAAGAATCCACCTGCCAGTGCAGGGGATACAGGTTCCTTCCCTGGTCTGAGAAGCTTCCATGTGCCATAGAGCAACTGAGCCACGTGCTGCAACTACTGAAGTTGCGCCCCCCCCCACCTCCCAGAGCCCATGCTCCACAGCAAGAGAGGCTACCACAATGAGCACCACAACTAGAGAACAGCTCTTGTCTGTCACTGGGTTTCCCTGGTTGCTCAGACGGTAAAGAGTCTGCCTGCAGTGCAGGAGACCCGGGTTTGTTCTCTGGCTCAGGAAGATCCCCTAGAGAAAGAAATGGCAAATGACTCCAGTATTCTTGCCTGGAATATCCCATGGACAAAGGAGCCTGGCAGGCTACAGCCCACGGGGTCGCAAAGAGTCAGACACGACTGAGCAACTTCACTCACTCGCTTGTCACAACTGGAGAAAGCCCACACACAGCAACAAAGACCCAGCGCAGCCAAAGAGAGTAAACAAATAAATAGAATGAATTTTTAACAAATGCTTGATTGCTAAAAATGCTAACCATAATCTGAAAAAAAAAAAACAAAAAAAGAATGATACTGCTCACTGTTTCAGATTGTTCTAGGGACTGTGTTACATGACGCATTGATTCAGAACCCACAGAACAAGCACTAGGCTGCTGCAGAGGCACTCCAAGATGGAGGCTAAAATTCCAACCCAGGACCACAGAGGATGCCAACTTCATTTCAACTGTGATCAGCAGGTCAAGGCGTGGAGGGAGACCATCATCCCCTTCTGAGTTAGGCCCCTGCTGTATACAGAATTAAAAGCTCCATCTCTCTACTCTGAAAGCATGTAATATCCCAGAGCATCAGCCGATGAACTCAGTTTAAGAAAATGATGCAGAGCGGTATGGCCAATTCACAGTGGAGAACAGAAAAGACTTAATGCAAATGGAAGGCAAATGCTTTTTAGCTGAATTGAATCTGTTCAGGTTGACTGTTGAAAAAATAAACATGCAGGGTTATTCTTCCTCTTCTGCCATTAAAATGTGCTTCCTCTAAAAGGAAAGCCTCCCATTGTTTGGCTCACAGAAAATGTTACAGTTCTTAATCTTACTGTACAAAATCTTGGGCTTTCTTAAACAGCCAGCTCTCAATGTGCATCGTATTTAGCTGGCAAGGCAGTCATGGAATATCTCTAAGAAATCGCCTGGGAAATGTATCTGTGGGTTTTGCTGTACAACAGTAAAACTTGTCGCCACACATGGGGAAGGAACATTGGCCAATTATGGTCCTAAAATGAACTGCCCGTTGCTTCTTCTCAATTTCTTAAGCCAACTTCCTTTCCAGTTTATTTTCCATATGTGACAATTCTAGGCCACCCCAAGCTGTGCACGTTCAGACCACATTTGTGAGGAAAGGTGCAATTGAACTTTGCAAATGGGAAAAAAAAAAAAAGAGAGAGAGAGAGATCAGCGATTAATCTGGGTCCTCACAGAAAAGAAATGGGCTATTTTTGCTTTTGAAAGCTTTTTGAAAAAGACTTCACTCCTAGAAACTGCTCTGTCTCTTTGTAAGCAAGTTGGCTGGCACAGGTAAAGAAACCAAAGGTGAGGGTCCTGCCAGAGAGGGCCTGAGGGATGGAAAGAAGTACAGGGATTGACTCAGGCAGACTCCAAGCCTCCCCTTCTTACCCCGAGTCTCCAGCCAAAGCTGAGAAAAGGTTTTGCAATCACCATAGTGATTTGAGCAAAAACAAGCCTGTCTATTTATGCATGAGTTCTGCTAGGCAGGCCTGAAATAATATAGTCAAAAGTAGGCCAAAATTTCATAAAAATATAGAAAATGTAAATCTGGCAATCTGGCAGCCCTGGTACCTAGAAATGCCAACCTGTGTGCTCTTTCAGATAACGTGACACATTTGTGGGTTTTCACTTAAGAGTCAGAAAAATCAAGGATGTGCTCCTTGGACAAGTTCCACTGTGGCAGAACCCCCCAAATAACTCGGGGTGGGGGGCAGGTGGCCATGAGAATCAGGAGCATAAGAGTCATCATTAAATGAGACTGGACCTCCAACCCCAGAAAGGGCTTCTATTGGTGGGAAGCCAAAGAGACTTACCCCAAGACGCCCAATTCCATCCTGATAGCATCACACTGGTACCCATATTTCCTTCCTACATGCACTCTCATCAGCATCCACCACACAGGAACTAAGGTAGCTTAGGAAAATACATTTCTTAAATTTATAACCAAAAAAAATTTAAATAAATACATTATGATAATGTTACTCAAACTGGTACATGAGATTTTAAGTGATATATAAATTCATTTTTTTTGAAATTTTACTTATATTTTATGTACATTTTTTTAAATACAGCCCAGGACTTCCCTAGTGATGCAACGGACAGGAGTCTGCCTGTCAATGCTGGGGATGTGGGTTCAATCCCTGGTCCAGGAGGATCCCATCTGCCCTGGGGTAACTGGGCTTGTGCGCCACAACTACAGAGCCTGTGCTCTAGAGCCTGGGAGCTGTAACTACTGAAGCCCACATGCCTGAAGCCCACGCACCACCACCAAGAGAAGCCACTGCAATGAGAAGCCTGCACACTGCAAGCAAGAGTAGCCCCGGCTCGCTGCAACTGGAGAAAAGCCTGTGCATGATAATATTAAGCATTATATTAATAGCAAGATATTAATAGCAGTAATATAATAATAATAGTAAATAATAATAAAACAGTAATTGAAAAAAACAGCACATGGAATCCATGGTTTCACAGGTACTAGTTACTTAGAACAAAGTTCATTTTTTTTTCTAGAATTTCAAAATGAGCTTATTAACAGAAACAGTAAGTAAAAATTGAATACTTGTGCTGCTCTTAAAAAAAAAACCCAGCAGTGCAAGTATTCAATGTAAAATGGGCAAAAATATGAAATTGGTACATGAGAGATGGATTTGGAAGACACGTAACGAGAAGCTAGTATCATGAAGAGATTTCTGTTTCCAGTCAAGCCCTAAGGTCCTGGCCTAGGAAAGAAGCACCTTTGGTTTTCCTATCCCACAAAGTTTGCTGAGAACTACTTTTATGGGTGGACAGACCTCATTTGAGGACAGACCACAGTTGAGGACAGACCTCCACTGTGCACGGACTCTGGGTAGATGCTCCTCTCAGCCTGGGAATCTCCAAGAGGAAGCTGCCACTCATCACTGAACTGGGAGGATATCCCTTCTCCACCAGAATGAAAGCCACAGGCCTTGTCTCTCCCAAAGGAAATACTCTAGCTCTTTATAGAAGGGGTCCCTGCAAAAGTCACAAATCTCTTTCTGTCTGCTTAGGCCCTCAGTAGTGCCTGGCTCTTTGCAACCCTGTCCATGAGATTTTTTTCAGGGAAGAATACTGGAATGAGTTGTCATTTCCTCCTCCAAGGGATCTTCCCAACCCAGGGATCAAGCCCGTGTCTCCTGTGTCTCCTGCATTACAGGTAGATTCTTTCGCTGCTGAGCCATCAACGAAGTACCCCCGCCAAAGCTTTAGAGACTGTATCTGGGTGAGAGGCAAGGGACGAGCCCCGGAGTCAGAAATTAAGCCCTTGGCCCAATCTTCCAGTTCTCTCATCCTACATGAGAAACCAGATTTTCCAAGGTCCTAACTCCTTAACTCTCCCTCCCATCAACCTCTCCTCCACCCAGTGTCCCTCACTTATTTCTCCCATCCTACCCCACACACCTCGTCCTCTCACACAGTTCTGACAATGAAGAAAGCCTAGTCCAAGTTCTTTCTTCCTAGTGCCTGTATGTGTGTGTTTGGAGGATGATCAAAGGGGGAGGGGGTTTCTCAGCTACCAATCCACACTATAAATTTACTAAAGTTGCGTCGTAAATTTTGTTCTGGATTTCCTTTCCATCAAAGTGAAAGAGGGAGTGGAATTCATCATGGTTCCTCAGAGGAAGGTCTTCTTAGCTCTTCATCTAGTTGTTCAGTCACTCAGTCACGTCCGACCCTTTGCAACTCCAGGCTTTCCTGTCCTTCACCATCTCCTGAAGCTTGCTCAAACTCATGTCCATTGAGTCAGTGATGCCATCCAACCATCTCGCCCTTTGTCGCCCCATTCTCCTCCTGCCTTCAACCTTCCCTGGCATCAGGGTCTTTGCCAATGAGCTGGCTCTTTGGATAAGGTGGCCAAAGTAATGGAGCTTCAGCTTCAGCATCAATCCTTCCAATGAATATTCAGAGATGATTTCCTTCATCTAGAGTGATCTTTATACTGAGGATATCAACAATAGTCTCTATAAACAATGCCCGCGGTTTTTGTTTGGCAGCTGCTAATGCAGAATCCGGAGAAGGCGATGGCACCCCACTCCAGTACTCTTGCCTGAAAAATCCCATGAACGGAGGAGCCTGGTAGGCTGCAGTCCATGGGGTCTTGAAGAGTCGGACACGACTGAGCAACTTCACTTTCACTTTTCACTTTCATGCATTGGAGAAGGAAATGGCAACTCACTCCAGCACTCTTGCCTGGATGAATCCCAGAGATGGGGGAGCCTGGCGGGCTGCCGTCTATGGGGTCGCACAGAGTCAGATACGACTGAAGTGACTTAGCAGCAGCAGCAATGCAGAATCATCTGTGTATGCTGAATGACCTCACACACATCACTGCAGTTATCTGTTTTTATGTTTGTCTCCTCCGTCCAGACTGTAATTTCTTGAGGGCAGGTCATAGGTCCCATACACTTTTCTAATCTTCAATGTCAAGAATCACATAAGGTTTTCAAAGTGTTTGTTAAGGGAATAAATTAATAATCTTAATGACAGGAATGTCTGAAGATGAAGGAACCAAAATGCTATGTTGAAATAGGAGATGCAGTTTTCTTTTTGAAATCAACAATTATATTATTTTTGACTAAAAGTCTACCAGATGCTATAAACAGCACACAGGAGTGTTTTACCCAAGGTGCCCAGATAACTGTTTAAGTTGATCAAAGTTATTATCTGTTTGCTCAGCTTTCCCCTGCATCCCCCTGTACATGCTTAGCTTCCACAGATTCCATGTGACTATATTTATCCTTCTACTTCATTTTGGATACAATATGGGCAGACGAACCTATAGGTAAAAAAGGAAATAAAATCATGAGGCAGGATGACCTAGATTACTTTTTACCTAGATTATCTTTGGGGTCCCTCAGGCTTGCACTGAATCTGGGCCATTCGATTTGAGTGACAGGCAGACCAACGAATGTACTAGACTGTCTTTAACTAGCAGTTATATATCATAATAAATAATCTTTTTAAAACAAAAACAAAATAAGAGGCTCTGGAGAGTGGGACTTGGAATACGGTCTGCTTAGTGACATGTGCTAAAAAAAGAAGACAGGATGTTTGGCACAAATGGAGACACTATTACATAAGGCTTTGGGGGGATAAAAGCAAAACAAAACAAAAAAAACCTAGAATCTTCCTCTTCTCCTTCCACTAGGATACATGCAGAATGGCAGGTTCCTACATAAAATGATTTGTATTAGTTTGCTAGGACTGCTATAACAAAATATCAGAAACTGGGTGGTTTAAACAACAGAAAATTATTTTTTCACATTCTTGGTGCTAAAAGTTCAAGGTCAAAGTGCCAGCCCTGTTGGTTTCTTCTGAGGCCTCTCCCCTTGGCTTGCAGATGATGGCCTTCTTACTGTGTACAACTCTGCAACTCCATAAACTGTATAGCCCACTAGCCTCCTCTGTTCATGGGATTTTCCAGGCAAGAACACTGGAGGGGGGTGCCATTCTCTCTCCAGGGGATCTTTTCAACCTAGGAATCAAACCTGTGTCTCCTGCATTGGCAGGTGGATTCTTACCACTGAGCCACCTGGGAACCCCCACACACACACACCCTTCACATGTCCAAATTTCCTCTTCTTACAAGGACACCCATAAGATTGAATTAGGGCCCAGTCTAACAGCTACATTTTAACTTAGTACCTGTTTAAAGTCTCCAAATATACTCACATTCTGAGCTACTGAGGGTTAGGACTTTAGCAGACAGATCAAGAGGATGGGGACTTGGGCAGAGGGGCAGGGGGGCAAGGGGGGGTGCGGGGAACACACGCAGTTCAGCCCATAACATGAAAGCATACTATGTCCTATGAATTTAAAAAACCATGGTTTCAGGGACTTCCCTGGTGGTCCAGTGGTTAAGAATCTGCCTTCCAATGCAGGCAACACAGGTTTGATCCCTGGTCCAGGAAGTAAGATCCCACATGCTACAGGGCAACAAAGTCCATGCACCACAGCTACAGGGCCTACACACCACAACTAAGACATGATACAGCCAAAAAGAAATAAATATTTTTCAAAGAAATAAAGAAAGATTTTAAAAATAAAATAAAAACTGCAGTGTCATCCAAATTGGTAACTGACTGACTCCTCACTGCCAAGGCATTTTAGGATCATACTGAGGTTTAAGGAGGAACTAAGCAATGAGAAATTAAAGATCTTTCCCCAAGGAAGCCAAAGATTGCTGCAGATGGAGGATCAAGAGTTTGGATTATTTTAAAAATCTCAAGTTCACAACAGACCTGGGGCAACAAACTCAAATGGTTTTTGGTCAGAACAGATAACATCAACATGGACTGCAGCCTAGTTTAAAAAGAAACGGCAAAAGGAGGAGAGTGACAGGACCAAACTAGAGAGTCTAAGTAATAAAAGGCATCAAATTCGATTCTTTTCCCAATGCATCAGCCAGCTCATGAGTCTGGAACAAGACACTCTTTGCTCCATATTCAAACATTCCCTAAACAGATATCCTTCTCATACGCCCTGTGATATCTCATTCTTTCCTCTTTGGTTTCCTCCAACCCCATCCAGATAAATCCTTTGGTTTGGTGGCAGCTCAGGGCTTCAAGCTGCTGACCTGAAGTTGGAGCATGATAGCCGCCAACTGTTCTGTTTCCAATCAGCGCCGGCCGTGAAGGCACAGACTCTCTCCCATAGCGTGTCCATGCCTCTTTTCCATCCTCCTCAGGCTTGGTTGTCATAGGGACAGCAGTGTGCTTGAGGCCAGGGTGAAATTCCAGGACCAGAAAAGTAGAACATATGCAAACCTGCAAGGTCCACGAAGTGCTGAGTCAGAATCAGATGAGCAACAGAAACGGAAGATTCATGAAAGCCCTAGGAGAATTAAACTGGCATATTTGCAATCTAAGTCAGTAGTTTCTAACAGAAAGTAGATGAGGGGATATTTTAGATTCAGACACCTTTTCCAACACACACATGCCTACTACACCCAACCCCCACTGAATTTTTATAACAGGTTAGTAGCCAATAGAGTCTCAGGGACTAAAGGAATCAGACAAAAGAATAGACTGAAGCAATCTGATGAGTCATGGTTACCTTTGGAAAAGGATGAGATGTTTGGATGGCATCATTGACTCAATGGACATGAGTCTGAGCAAACTCTGGGAGATAGTGAAGGACAGGGAAGCCTGGCATGTTGCAGTCCATGGAGTCGCAGTGTCGGACACAACTGAGTGACTGAACAACAACAAAGACATCCTTGGAGAACAAGGAGATCAAATCAGTCAATCCTAAAGGAAATCAACCTTTTGGAGCTGAAGCTCCAAAACTTAGGCCACCTGATGCAAACAGCCAACTCATTGGAAAAGATCCTGATGCTGGGAAAGATTGAGGGCAGGAGAAGGCAGTGACCAAGAATGAGATGGTTGGATGGCATCATCGACCCAGGGGACATGAGTCTGAGCAAACTCTGGGATATAGTTATGGACAGGGAAGCCTGGCATGCTGCTGTCCATGGGGTTGCAAAGAGTAGGACACGACCTAGCAATGGAACAACAACCAGCTACTGATAGCTTACAGTGAATGATGTCCGATTCGTGATTTCTGAAGCAGATTTAGCTTCAGGATCAGGAACCCGGCTTGATCACTCAGAGCTTTTGTATGGCAGAAGTTTTATTATAGTTAAAAAGCAGAGAGAAAGCTTCTGACATAGATGTCAGAAGGGGAATGGAGAGTGCCCCACTCACTAGTCTTATCAAGGCCTTATATACCTTTTCACTCAGTTACCAAAAATAGAAAGGTCTTCTCTTTAGTTCTTCTTCACTTTCTGCCATAAGGGTGGTGTCATCTGCATATCTGAGGTTATTGATATTTCTCCCAGCAATCTTGATTCCAGCTTGTGCTTCCTTCAGTCCAGCGTTTCTCATGGTGTACTTTGCATATAAGTTAAATAAGCAGGGTGACAATATACAGCCTTGACGTACTCCTTTCCCTATTTGGAACCAGTCTGTTGTTCCATGTCCACTTCTAACTGTTGCTTCCTGACCTGCATACAGATTTCTCAAGAGGCGGGTCAGGTGGTCTGGTATTCCCATCTCTTTCAGAATTTTCCACAGTTTATTCTGATCCACACAGTCAAAGGCTTTGGCATAGTCAATAAAGCAGAAATAGATGTTTTTCTGGAACTCTCTTGTTTTTTTGATGATCCAGGGGATGCTGGCAATTTGATCTCTGGTTCCTCTGCCTTTTCTAAAACCAACTTGAACATCTGGAAGTTCACGGTTCAGGTATTATTGAAGCCTGGCTTGGAGGATTTTAAGCATTATTTTAGTAGCTTGTGAGATGAGTGCAATTGTGTGGTAGTTTGAGCATTCCTTGGCATTGCGTTTCTTAGGGATTAGAACAAAAACTGACCTTTCCCAGTCCTGTGGCCCCTGCTGAGTTTTCCAAATTTGCTAGCATGTTGAGTGCAGCACTTTCACAGCATCGTCTTTTAGGATTTGAAATAGCTCAACTGGAATTCCATCACCTCCACTAGCTTTGTTCATAGTGATGCTTTCTAAGGCCCACTTGACTTCACATTCCAGGATGTCTGACGCTAGGTGAGTGATCACCCCATTGTGATTATCTGGGTTGTGAAGATCTTTTTTGTAGAGTTCTTCTGTGTATTCTTGCCATGTCTTTTTAATATCTTCTGCTTCTGTTAGTGAAGTTGCTCAGTCGTGTCTGACTCTTTGGAACCCCATGGACTGTAGCCTACCAGGCTCCTCCATCCATGGGATTCTCCAGGCAAGAGTACTGGAGTGGGTTGCCATTGCCTTCTCCAGGGGATCTTCCTGACCCAGGGATCGAACCCGGCTCTCCCGCATTGTAGGCAGACGCTTTACCGTCTGAGCTACCAGGGAAACTTCTGTTAGGTCCATACCATTTCTGCCCTTTATTGAGCTGATCTTTGCATGAAATGTTCCCTTGGTATCTCTAATTTTACAGAGCTTAAGGACAAACATAGCCTTGAGCAAGATGAGTTGTTTTATTGTGTAATCACTAGCTCTGGGCTTAAAGAAAGTTAGTCTTAAAGACTGTTGCCGTAACAACTCAGAGTTTAAGAAAAATGTCTTACATGACTAAGACAAAGCAATGTCGAAAAAAATGTCTGTCCCTTTCTTCTCCTCGAGGTCCCTGGAACCCTTCCTCTTTAAGGGCTCCAGACCCCTTATCAACCTACCTAAGAATTAAGTATCTCACTATCTTTATAATCCTCTCAATCTGACAGTATTAGAAGATAAAATTTATTCCCTGGTCTTTAGGTTTCTTTGCTAAGAAGATAACTCAGGGTTCCTGCTAGCTTCACTCATTATCACTCCACCTTAAGGGAGCTGGAAAGCCTCAACTTCTTGGTGAATTTGGGAATAATAATCTGGGTATGTTAAGCTCAGTTCTCTGTTTCTTCCTTTTTAGGAAGCAGCTTGTCCTGAAATAGTCTAGAGTCCTCTACCCTATGGTGGGGGTGGAGGCAGGTGGGGGTGGAGGCAATGTGTCTGGCTTGGTCCAACACTGCATGAGTCTGTTGGCATCTGCCTGTCTAATTCTGGGTTCAGAACTAGTAAGGTCACTTTGCTAACCAGAACTGGAGCCACATCCTCTGAGCCACTGTCAATATTGAAGATAATACTGTGTCCTCCATCTGTCATTTTCTTCTTTTATTTATCACTTTGTTCAGAGCCTGAGGATACAAAACTCCCCAATGGTGACATCAAATTTGGAGAGTCTTTTGTGGTAATACTGACAAAATACAAGATTGCTCTGTGCTGAACCAGACTGTAAGGAGTGGATTTAATGCTGTTGCATGACAGGTAATTTCCCTTATATGAGTAAACACAAAGGTAAATACATGCGCACGCACGCACGCATGCACGCACACACACACACACACACACCCCACATGATTACATACATAGTATCTCCTAAGAGTCTGGATTTCCCTGGTTGTCCAGGAGTTTAGAATCCGCCTGCCAATGCAGAGGACATGGGTTTGATCCCTGGTCCAGGAAGATCTCACATAAACAGAGCAACTATACCCCTGCACAATGACTACTGAAGTTTGCACACCCTAGAGCCCATGCTCAGAAGAAAGAGAAGCCACTGCAATGAGAAGCCCACTCACCACAGTGAAGCAAGCCCTGCCTGCTGCAACTAGAGAAAAGCCCACATGCAGCAAGGAAGAACCAGCACAGCCAAAATTAAATAAATACATTTTTAAAAAAGAAGAGTTCATCACAGCTTAAAAAAAAAAAAAGAATCTGTATGATTTCAAATCACAAACTAGAAGTCTTCACAACCCAATCACTTAGTATCATAATATCTGCCTACATATCAAGTATCTTTGAAATCCATTTCACATTATAAAATATAGGCTAGTTTGAAAATTCATCCTCAAAGATCAAACCACTGCTTGTTGCTTATTGTTTAGTCTCTAAGTCATGTCCAATTCTTTTGTGACCCCATGGGCTGTAGCCCATCAGGCTTCCCTGTTCATGGGATTTCCCAAGCAAGAATACTGGTCAGTCGCCATTTCCTTCTCCAGGGGATCTTCCTGACACAGGAATTGAACTTATGTCTCCTGCATTAGCAGGTAGATTCTTTATCACTGAGCCATCAGGGAACCCCCATCAAACCATACATCAAACTTAAATGTTTTTCCTATAACCTTTAAAAGTGTTCCAAACTTTATCAAAGTCCATCAAATTTTTCTGAGGTTAGTATGCAAAAAAACAAATACAGAAGCTCTAAGAAATCTAGCTGAAATGATAACCTTCTCAGTTTAGTCAACAGATATGACATTTATTACTATTTACTAAAAAGAAGAGTGATTGGGAAATCCACTTATGTTTTATTTTTAAAAAAAAATAACAGATGAGAAAGATAACCTTCCAATTTGGGGGAATCAGGAGAGTTGCTGACAGAAGGAGGGGATGACTATAAACAGTTATATATATTCTTTGGTTTTGGAAACTCAAGTCTCTCGAAAGAATGAGGTTGAATTTCTCCGAAGAGGAGACATTTTGGATGCTACAGAGTTCTATGGTTAAAGAAGGAAGCTTCTTGACATAAACAAGTTTGGGGAAGAGAAGTATAGACTGCCTGTAACAGAGAGCACAGAACTCCTCCTAAGTATGGCCCCAGTTACTCACGTAGGGAAATAGTGTTCAATTCAGTTCAATTGCTCAGTCGTGTCCAACTCTTTGTGACCCCATGAACCGCAGCATGCCAAGCCTCCCTGTTCATCACCAACTCCCAGAGTTCACCCAAACCCATGTCCATTGAGTTCATGATGCCATCCAACCATCTCATCCTCTGTTGTCCCCTTCTCCTCTTGCCTTCAATCTTTCCCAGCATCACGGTCTTTTCAAATGAGTCAGCTCTTTGCATCAGGTGGCCAAAGTATTGAAGTTTCAGCTTCAATATCTGTCCTTCCAATGAACATCCAGGACTGATCTCCTTTAGGATGTACTGGTTGGATTTCCTTGAAGTTCAAGGGATTCTCAAGAGTCTTCTCCAACAACACAGTTCAAAAGCATCAATTCTTCAGCGCCCAGCTTTCTTTATACTCCAACTCTCACATCCATACATGACTACTGGAAAAACCACAGACTTGACTAGACGGACCTGTGTTGACAAAGTAATGTCTCTGTTTTTTAATATGCTGTCTAGGTTGGCCATAACTTTCCTTCCAGGGAGTAAGCGTCTTTTAATTTCATGGCTGCAGTCACCATCTGCAGTGATTTTGGAGTCCAAAAAAATAAAGTCTGACACTGTTTCCCCATCTATTTCCCATGAAGTGATAGGACCAGATGCCACGATCTTAGTTTTCTGAATGTTGAGCTTTAAGCCAACTTTTTCACTCTTCTCTTTCACTTTCATCAAAAAAGTGTAGGGTTCGTAAATATGGCCGCCAGGAAGATGAATGTCGCCGTGGTAAAACTTCGCACTGAGAGGTGCCTGTCTCTGAAAAACCTAGACCATGCCCTGAGAGCAGCCACATGACTGACCACAGTTGGCATCTTTTTTTCAAGAACAGGGTAAAGTGTCTTAGAACTGAGTAAAATCTCTAGGATACTGTAAAAGGAGTCCAAATGGTAATTAGTATCGCCCTTCTTGACAACCCTGATGAATGGGAACAAAACAAATATTATACTGTGTCTATTATAATAAATTGCTTGTTAATTTATAGAAGGATCACACAGAGTACCCACATTCCACTGTCTGCCTATATGCTGGCTTGTGTTTTGTCAACTGGCTTGTGGTGTTATCACTTCCCCTGAGGCTGGGAATGACATCTCCCAGGATACCCTTCCCATAAATTCCAGGGTTAAAGCCAGCCAGCCACAGTGACAGAGGTGGTAAAAGTGCCTGAAGGGCTCCAGCTTTAAGCTCTTTTCCCAGCTTCTGGCTATGTCAGTCAAGAGTAACCCAAATGCACCATCAAATCCTAGACTGCATTTCCCACAGAGGCAGCTTCTGCAAAGGTCTCCACAAGCTCCCCCTTCACATTCCCCTTCAGTGTCATTTATCTTTGCAATGCTGCTTTAAACAGACACTTTGGGGGATTTTCTGCTTGGGGGATTTTTCCCATGAGTTTTGACCCAAACATTAACACTAAAGCTTCTGGCTTTTGTGTTAGTGGCTTTTTCTGATTCTGTTTCCACACATCCAGATCGACACTTTCCTGGTTCCTCCTGCAAGTATGTAAGCGCTAATTTCTATGGTAAATCCCATGGTATTTTAGTGGCTGGTGTACTGAGTGACTACTGCTGGTTCAAGCTTAGTACTGAATGTGGTTTCAGAAGAACAAGATCATAGGGAGGGGACTCTGACTTTTTTAAAATTAGCTATTTATTGAATTATGGTTGCTTTACAGTGGTGTGTTAGTTTCTGCTGGGTAGCAAACTGAATCGGTTACACATATAAATGTATTCCCTCTTCTTTGGATTTCCTTTCTATTTAGGTCACCACAGAGCATGAAGCAGAGTTCCTGTGCCATACAGTCT